>NC_073392.1:27267355-27927355 GCF_028641065.1 Leucoraja erinaceus | reverse complement strand
GCGGAGTAGGCCAAATGTCCTAAATCTGCGCATATTATTTATGAACATAATACTGGATAATATAATTATGTAATTACTACAAAGAACTTTGCTATATAAATATAAGTCTGCTATATAATAACATCAGGATAAATATGCTCTGTTATCCGAGTACATTTTGCTAGAGATTCTCATATATGGATATGTAGAAATTAAGTCTTTGGAAAATGCCAGGTAGTGGCCAAGATGCCAGTTTGTTCAGCCTCAAATTCTACCCCTTGTGCATTGATCCCAGGTAACAGATGCTTTTGTGTTCACCGTCCATCTGTTCATACCTTTAGAAATGATTGTGAAGTCCAGGAACATATAGTCAGGAAACATTAATATTTATCTGCCATGTACCTTTTAGCTTTGTATAAAAATAGCACGGGTTTATGAGCTGCCTACTATATCACAAAACAAGTCTGACTGGTGGAATACACTGAAAGTAATGGAATAAATTGTATTTGGGAAGAGATGATGTATACACATTTACAGACAAGGTAAATTCTTAGTATTGACATTAAACCGAAGGGAAAAAATTAATCTTAATTTGTACTTGCTTCATAAGCTGTCTGAAGAATGGTTCCACCTAGAATGTCTTCAATCCATGCCCTCCAGAGATGCTTCCTGTCCCACTGAGTTATTCCAGCTTTTTGCATTCTATGCAAAATTTCAGCATCTTCATTTCCTTGTCTCTAGTCCTAACTCGTGGTCTCTTGACTTCTGGGCTAGCCACACATTTGATGCTCATGCAAGTTGTTTTTAAATAGTGATGTTTTCTGCCGCTACCCATCTTTAGACAATGACTTCCATCCCTCTTAGTAAGGATGAAAATATTTTGCCTCCAATCAATTCTTTAAAATTTAATTCCTCAAAGTTGATTTTTCTGCTAAGATTAATGGATTGTTCCTAATCACATTTTTAACCCTCATACATATCACTTAAACATTTCTTCAGCCTCTTTTTATCCAAAGGAATGCCAGACTAGTGATTGTATTTACTCATAACTAAAAATCTGTATTAAATCTCCTCTGAAACTTTCCTTTCTGCAATGTGGTGACCAGAATTATACCAAGTCTAAGCTAGCTTCTATTTGACGCAGTTTAGCATGTCAGGTCTTCATGTTTATAATGTTCTGCCCACAACTTATAAAGTTTCTTACATTAAAACAATTTGTTAAGGGCCTGTACCACTTACGCAATTTTTTCGGCGACTTGCATCTGTCATGGTCGCAGCAGGTCGCCGAAAATGTCAAAATGTTGAAAATCCAGCGGTGACCAGAAAAAGGTACGACTTTCGGCGATTACTCACAACCAGACAGGGCGTCACCCTGTAGTCGCCCAAATAGTTGTATCTTTTTCTGGTCGCCGCTGGATTTTCACCATTTTTAAAAATTTTGGCGACCTGCTGCAACTATGACGGGTGCCAGCAAGTTGCTGAATAAATTGCGTAAGTGGAACAGGCGCTTAAGAAACACTCAGCAGGGCAGGCAGCATCTGCGGAAAGAGAAATAATTAACAAAACTGAAAAAGGGTCAAAAAAAGTTTGTTTCCTCGTACAGTTTTGGGTCTATTGCGTACAGTTTTGTCTCCAAATCTGAGGGGACATTATTGCCATAGAGGGAGTGCAGAGACGGTTCACCAGACTGATTCCTGGGATGTCAGGACTGTCTTATGAAGAAAGACTGGATAGACTTGGTTTATACTCTCTAGAATTTAGGAGATTGAGAGGGGATCTTATAGAAACTTACAAAATTCTTAAGGGGTTGGACAGGCTAGATGCAGGAAGATGGTTCCCGATGTTGGGGAAGTCCAGGACAAGGGGTCACAGCTTAAGGATAGGGGGAAATCCTTTAAAACTGAGATGAGAAGAACTTTTTTCACACAGAGAGTGGTGAATCTCTGGAACTCTCTGCCACAGAGGGTAGTTGAGGCCAGTTCATTGGCTATATTTAAGAGGGAGTTAGATGTGGCCCTTGTGGCTAAGGGGATCGGGGGTATGGAGAGAAGGCAGGTACGGGATACTGAGTTGGATGATCAGCCATGATCATATTGAATGGCGGTGCAGGCTCGAAGGGCCGAATGGCCTACTCCTGCACCTAATTTCTATGTCTCTATGTTTCCTCCCACATTTTACAGATATGTCGTGTGGTTGATCCATCGAGCACTAAATTGCTTCAAATACTTAAAAAGAAGAATTTGGAATAAGTTGATGATTGGAGAATAAAATGAGTTTGATACAGACCGTCCAAGTGTAATGAATAGGTTCTGCTTGTACAGTTGCCTCTTTGTCCCTAAATTGGAAAATATGGACAAACCTTTGTCCATAAAATCACTCTGTGGTAACCGTACCTCCATAGTATCAAACGAATGGCTTCAAAAGCACATAAGGCTGACTGAGAACGATTATTAAATATAGAAAGATAAACTAATTCTGTCTTTTATAGGAATGGATGCCAGATTTTTGAATTTAGTAATATGAGAATTAGTTCCTACATACAGGTGTCCTTAAGTCAAAAGTGTTCATAGCCCAGGGATGGCCTGAGGAGCATTAAAGTAAGTGGATGTTTGATTATCAACAAGGTCTGTGGGCCAAAGGGTGCGTTTCCATATTGTAAAATTAACTGCAATATACTCATCTATAGCCTCCCAGGAAAGGTTTTCAGGTGAGGCCTCCGGACATAGAAACATAGAAATTAGGTGCAGTAGTAGGCCATTCGGCCCTTCGAGCCTGCGCCGCCATTCAATATGATCATGGCTGATCATCCAACTCAGTATCCCGTAGCTGCCTTCTCTCCATACCCCCTGATCCCCTTAGCCACAAAGGCCACATCTAACTCCCTCTTAAATATAGCCAATGAACTGGCCTCAACTACCCTCTGTGGCAGAGAGTTCCAGAGATTCACCGCTCTCTGTGTGAAAAGTGTGTGGACTACACCATATAAATCGTGTAAAGAGTCTACCAAGGTTTTGTCAAAAGAGCACAACAGAATCATGATAAAATCCACTTTTTTTGAAGATCCGTAGATTCATTGGTTGATTTAGATTAAAGAGAACAGTACATTTAGCTGCACCATTCACTCCTGATTCAAAAGGTTGGGCTGTCAAAGGTCTGAGTAAAAATCTAGGCTGACACGTTAGGGGTAGTACTGAGAGAGCTCCACTTTTGGAAGCAAAATTACTTTTGTTCCAGTCCAATGTTTTCATATTTTCAATTTAAACATAAATAATCACTCCCAACCTGCCATCACTTCCATCTTAATTCTATCACTGGACTCTTGTTGAACATAAGATAGAATGGAACAAGTAAACATTCAACCATGGTGCATTTTTGATAATGCTCTTTATCTAATCTAGATCTATTTCGGACAGTTAAATTAATACATAAACTTAATGTTAGTATTACAAGCCTCTTCAAACTATGTGAAACATTTATTTCCATCTGCCAAAATGTAATGCACACCTAATATGGCAACAGATTCCTTCCCACACTAACTCATGATTGAGTAACATGTGCTTGTAATCTTCCTAATTAATTAATGAAATCACTTCTCTTTTTGTCATGTCTGTATTCTCTGGAAAATTGAATGATTGCCTCTAGATGTTAGCCAGTGGGCTAAAGAGAAATGGAGCCATGATTAATGGAAGATGTTCGGCTTCACATCAACCATCATCTCATTCAAGCACAGGGTAGGCTCAAGGGACTGAATGATCTCTTGTTTTGCTCTTGTCTTGATCAGGGTTCTGTTGGAATGGAAGCAGGAAACATCTCCAATTACTGTTTGTCATCCAGGTCAACAATTTGAATGAGATTTTGCATATCTTGAGAATTTGAAAGATATGCTTCGTAAAATAGTAAATGGCACCAAAATGGATGATTTAATGAGCAGTGAAGTTATCAAGAATTACTAATTTACCGTGATTGCAGAGTTGTGAAAACGCACCTCCAAATTCAGGGTTTCTTCCCAGCTGTTATCAGGCAACTGAACCATCCTATCACCAACTAGAAGGCAGTCCTGACCTACCATCTACTTCATTGGAGACCTTCGGACTATCTTTAATTGGACTTTATCTTGCACTAAACATTAATCCTTTATCCTGTACCTGTGCACTGTGTATGGCTTGATAGTAATCATCCATAGTCTTTTTGCCGATTGTATAGTATGCACCAAAAAAGCTTTCACTGTACCTCAGTCCACGTGCCAATAATAAACCAAACTAGCTAAATGAGTGAAGGAGTGGGAAATGGAGTTTAGTTCAGTGCAGTTTATTTTCACGTGTACAATGAAAAGCTTTTGTTGCATGCTAACTAGTCAGCGAAAAGACACTACATGCTTACAGCCGAGTCATTTGCACTGTATAGATACATGATATGGGAATTACGCCTGTAAAGTCCAATCAAAAATAGTCCAAGGGTTCCCTATGAGGTAGATGGAAGTTCAGGACTGCTCTTTGGTTACAGTAGGATGGTTCAGTGGCCTACAACAGCTGGCAAGAAACTGTCCCTGAATCTGGAGGTGTGTGTGTTTTCACACTTATCTACCTTTTGCCCGATGGGAGAGGGGAGAAGAGGGCATGGCCAGGGTGCAGCTCGCCCTTGATTATGCTGCTGGTCTTGCCGAGGCAGCATGAGGTATAAATGGAGTCATTGGAAGGGAAGTTGGTTTGTGTGATGGTGTGGGCTTAGTCCACAATATACACAATGCGCTGCAATTTCTTGCAGTCTTGGATGGAGCTGTTTCCAAACCAAGCTGTGATGCATCGTGATAAAATGCTTTCTATGGCACACCTGTAAAAGTTGGTGAGGTTTGTTAAGGACATGCTGAACTCCCCTAAGCCTTCTTAGGAAATAGAGGCATTGGTGTGCTTTCATTTACTGTAGATAAGTGTTTAATTTAAGTAATTATGTGATGTTGCATTTTATGATGTCAAACCAGGAGAGGACTTTCACTATAAGCTGTAGGGCCTTGGTGAGTGTTGTAGAGCAGAGAGATCTAGGAGTGCAAATACAAAATTCTCTGAAAATGGCATCACAGGATAGTGAAGAAGGGTTTTGCAAGCAAGCCTTCATCAGTAAGGCCATTGAGTAGAAGTTGGGATGATATGTTGCAGACATTGGTACGGTGGCACTTGAGTATTATGGTCAGTTTTGGTCACCCTGTGATACAAAAGTTACCATCAAACTGAAATGAGCACAAAAAAGATTTCCAAGGATGTTGCCAGGACTCGAGGGACTGAGGTAAAGGGAGAGATTTGGCAGGCTGGGACTTTAACCCTTGCAGCTTAGAAGATCAAGGGATGATCTTATAAAGGTGAATAAAATCATATGGTATCGGGCAAATCTTTTTTTCCCAGAGTAGGGGCATTAAGAACCAGAGAACACAAGTTTAAAGTGAGATCCAATAGGAACCTGAGGGGTTAACTTTTTCACACACAGTTGCCAAAGTGACTAAGGCAGGTACAATGACACATTTGAAGAGAAAATGTATATGAAAGTTAGAGAGATTATGGGATGAACTTATGTGTAATGGGACTTTAGTTTAGCTTAAAAATACAGCGTGGAAACAGGCCCTTCGGCCCACTGAGTCCGCGCCAGCAACCTCCGCATATTAACACTATCCTACACAAACTAGGGACAATTGTTACATTTACTAAGCCAATTTACCTACGAACCTGTACTTTTTGGAGTGTGAGAGGAAACCGAAGATCTCTGAGAAAATCCACAGGGAGAACGTGTACAGTGCACAGAACTCAGTACAGATAGCATCCATAGTCGGGATCGAACCCAGTTCTCCGGCGCTGTAAGGCAGCAGCTCTACCGCTGTGCCACCCTTGGCCATCTTGATCGCAGGTTTGAGTTGGACCATATGTCCTGCTTTCCATGTCCTTTGACTCTGACTGGCGAAATATCAACAATGGAGAAGGTATTTGGTGACCCAATATGTATATTATATACCAGAATAGATTAGATGGTCAGGCGTCTTCACACACAAACTGGAGGAACAACACCTCACATTGCACTTGGGTAGCTTACAACATAACGGTATTGAATTCACCAATTTTAGTTAACTGCATAACCAAACCCCTTCCCCGTTCCCCTGTGTCCCACTTGGACTTGCACCTATTTAATTCCTCCTCCTCCCCTTCCACTTACATTCCGTCCTCTAGCTTCACAATTTGTAACTTAAATCCTTTTGTCTCACACCTTCTGTCTTTTCATCTCTGGCTTTTGTCCAGTCATCTGCCTATCAAACACTGCCTCCTCACCTGCATCAACCTGTCTGAAGAAGAGTCTCGACCCAAAACAGCGCACATTCCTTCTCTCCAGAGATACTGCCTGTTCTGCTGAGTTACTCCAGTATTTTGTGTCTATCTTCGGTGTAAACAAGCATCTGCAGTTCCTTCCTACACACTCAACCTATTACCTGCCAGGCTCTGTCCTGCCCCTCCGCTTTTCCATCTTCCTTCTTCTTCACCACCCCCCCCCACTGTTTAAATCAGTCTGAAGAAGGGTCCTGACTTGAAACGTCACCTCCCCATGTTCTCCAGAGATGCTGCCTGATCCGCTGAGTTACTCCAGTATTTTGTGTCGTCTCTAGATAGAAGGCTGTAAGCTTGATTCTAACATTCACTGAGTTTAGTTGATCTCGAGTTTCTTTACAGCTATGAAAAATCAGTGAAACATAGGAAACTATGTTATAACTTAGGAAACAATTTATATGCAGCAAGCTCTAACAAACAGTCAGCTTTGACAGAGGCTTTTAAATTTTTATTAGAAGCAGTGTACAAAGGTATAAACGCGGCATATGACATAATACATTTATTGTACAGCTTCCATTTTAATTTTAGCAAGGATGAAATAGAAAAAGAGAGAAAGAGCAAGAAAGAAAGAAAATGAAAGAGAAAGTGAATGTGTAAGAATAGAATCCCTAAACTACCAAATGAGTGTAGTCGAAGAGTGAGTAAATAAAAGAAATAGAAAAAATGTAAAGAAATAAAAAGACAAAAACGGAAAAAAGAAAAAAAACAAAAAGTGTTGATATACCTGCTTCATTTCTCTCCCTACCCATCACCCAACCCGTAAATCAGTTTAATTCCGAAGTTGTGTTGCACCATACTATCCTTGTAATGAATCAATGAAAGTAGTCCATATCTTTGAAAGTTGCTCTGATTTTCCTGCTAAGGCAAGTCTCATATCTTCAAGGTGTAGCGTCTCAGACATGTTTGCAATCCACATTTTAAGAGTAGGTGCAGATGAATTTTTCCAAAATTTAAGTATACGTTTTTTTCGCCATTATCAGGCCATAATTAAGGAAACGTTTTTGAAATATTGATAGCTCAGGGCAGGCTTCTGCTGTTCCGAAAATAATCAGTTCCATATGGGGGTCCAGTTTTGTTTTTAATGCTTTTGAGAAAATTTCAAAGATTCCTTTCCAAAAGTTATGTAGTTTTATGCAAGAGGCAAAGGAGTGTGTTATAGTTGCTTCTTGAAGGAGACATTTGTCACAAATAGGAGATACATTTGGAAAAAATCTTGTTCAGTTTAGTCTTTGAGTAGTAGAGTCTGTGCAGTATTTTGAATTGGATTAAAATGTGTCTAACATTAATCGAACAATTATGTATATATAAGAGATATTTTTCCCATCTGTCTTTGGAAATTTTTAGGCGTAATTCCTCTTCCCATTCTCTTCTAATTGCGTCTGACGATGGTGAGGCTGTGAAAGTTAAAAAGGAAGTACACTTTGCAGTCACAGTAATGAAATGGAGGCAGATTTAAATAATTTTGGGAGAAAACTGCAGAGAAAGAAAATGTGTTCTTTGTCTGAAAAGGCAATGGAAACAGATTTTGAAAGAGAATTGTGCAAATGTAATAGAAAAGGAAAGAGATGTTGCTGTAGAGAATGAATGGGCTGCCCTTTCAAAGAGCTGGAGCGAACAAAATGGGTCGAATAGCCTAATCGGGTCTCAGTTTGTCCGCACTCACTGCCAGGAGTCACAGACAACTGGAGTAATGCCACACTGGTGTTTTTTTTTAGTTTTACAGAGATACATCATGGAAACAGATCCTATGGCCCACCGAGTCCACACTGACCACATTCACACGCTTATCTACACACTCCCTGCACACTAGGGGCAATTTACATAAACCAATTAACTTGCAAACCTGCACGTCTTTGCGATGTGGGAGGAAACCCATGCAGTCACAGGAAGAACGTGCAAACTTCACAAACGGACAGCCCCCGAGGTCAGGATCGAACCAGGGTCTCTGGTGTTATGAGGCGGTGGCTCTATCACTGTTCTTCCAAAAGATTTGTGTCCCTGCCTGGGCTCAAGCCATCAACTTTTCAGTTAACAGCCAATCACGCCAACCATTGTCATCACAGAAGAGGCAAAGAAATTTGAAACGAACGAGTACCTGACATTTGAAAACATTCCTCTGAAAACAAGCTCCTGATTTTATCCTTCAACTTTTGACTAACTGGCTTTGAGCTAAACTAAATTCCTATGACCTTTCAATCTTTTCAGAGCAAGCTTTTTTGGCTCATGACATTCTGATAAGCTTGTCGCATTTGCTCCAGCTTGTTACGCAAAGCGCAGATCACTTCAATCACAACAATCATTAACTATAATTAAAATGATGTTGAGTCATTTTCAGAGGATGGCTTATCAACATTTCTGTGGTTGTGTCAGGCATTTTGAAACCTGTCTGCCTTTCGAAACTTATAGGTCTCTTCTTTTATAAACTGAACAGACTGTGAAATGAGCCTGACTTTCAGAACCATAAATAATTCCTTTATTATTAGTTACAGGGGGAAGTTGCACAAACTTGGATTGTTTTCTCTGGAGCACCTGAGGTTGAGTGGAGACTCGCTAGTTTACTGAAGGTATACAGTGTGGAAACAGGCCCCTTCAACCCACCAAGTCTATGCCGACCAATGATCATCCGCACACTCGTTCTATCTTGCACACTAGGGATAATTTACCTTAAAGGGATGTCATTAGAATGTGGGAGGAAACCGGAGCAGCTGGAGAAATACGCACAGGAGCACGCGGTCACGGGGAGAACGTACAAACTCCGAAAAGACAGTACCCATAGTCAAAATCAAACCTTGATCTCTGGCGCTATAAATAAATAAAATTCTGAGAGGTATAGATGGGGTAGACAATGAGCACTTTTTCCCCAGGGTGGAAATGTCAAAGACTGGAGGATATAGCTTTAAGGTGAGACGGGTAAAGTTTAAAGGAGATGTGCTGAGTAGGTTTTTATGCAGAGGGAGGTGAGTGCCTGGACAGCGCTGAGGCAGAGGCCGAGGCAGATACGACAGTGGCATTTAAGCGGTTTTCAGATAGACACGCGGATATGCAGGGTATGAGGGGCTTTGGATTAGAGTTGGTCTTGGCATCATGTTCGGCACAGACATTGTGGGTCGAAGGGCCTGCTCCTGTGCTATGTTCAATCTGAGGCAGATGCTGTGGTTTCTTCCCAAATCCCAAATGGGGTGGTCGAATCTGCGGGAAGTTGATGGGAATGTGTGGAAATAATAAGGGATTAGTGTTAATACACGTGTGATGATTGTCATAAGGTTTGTTTCTGTTCTGTGTGGCTTTTAATCTAAGGCTTTACGACCATTTCTGATAAGCAAACCTGACACATTTGTTCCCAAATATTGCACAAGCTTGCTAAGGTATTTTACAGGTAAATAATTAACATAAAATTAAAATGACTCATTGAGTCACTTTCATATAATGCCCATTCAAGGTATATTTTTTGTGGTTGAGTCAGGCTTTTGGCTTTCCATGGTTTGCAGACTGGAGACTGGTTTCAGAAGTGTTAAGAATTTGTTTGCTATTTCAAGCACCCAGAATTGCAAGCATGTCAAGAATCTGTTACCATTCCACTCTGGGATATATTGTTACACTTATAGTACTCGCCTTATCTTTTTTCCTGAAGTGGAATATCTTGTCTAGATCGACAACCTCAACAACAATATATTTTCTAGTCTTCAACTTTCTTCTCCGTTAACAAGCTTCTGAATGGTCCTTCCATAAGCTAGGGTACTGCCACAGCACTGTCTCCTTCTCTACTTCATGCTGCCTCGGAAAATCAGCCAACATAGTCTTGTCCCATCCTGGTCATTCTGACTCCCCACTCCCATCCAGCAGCAGGTACAGAAGTTTGAAAGCATGCTCCACCAGACTCAGGAACAGTTTCTTCCCTTCTATTTTCAGGCTTCTGAACAATCCTCCTATAATCTGAGCTGTCCAATTCACCTCTACCCCATTACAAATATTGGACTTTGTCTATGGAGATGGTGCGCTATAATGTTAAGAACTAATTTTAGTTTAGTTTAGAAATACAGCACCGAATCCGCGTTGACCATCGATCCCCGAACACGAACACTCGGGACAATTTACGATTCTACCAAGCCAATTAACATACAAACCTGTATGTCTTCGGAGTGTGGGAGGAAACTGGAGCACCTGGAGTAAACCTAAACAAGTCACGGGTAGAACGTGCAAACTCCGTACAGACAGCACCGGTAGTCAGGATCGAACCCAGGTCTGTGGTGCTGTAAGGCAGCAACTCTAACGTTCTGATTGGATAGGATGACTGGGGTGGTACAGTGGTGCAGCAGTAGGAATGCTGCCTCACAGTGCCAGGGACCCAAATTCAATCCTAACGATGTCCGTGTGGAGTTTGCACGTTCTGCCTGTGACCATGTGGGATTCCTCCGGGCGCTCTGCTTTCCACCCACATCCCAAATATGCGTGGGTTTGTAGGTTAATTGACCCTCTGCAAATAGCCCCTAGTGCGTAGGGAGCGGATAAGAAAGTAGGATAACACGGAATGTGTGAACGAGTGATTGATTGTTGGTGCGGACATGGTGGGCCAAAAGGCCTGTCTCCATGCTGTATCTCTAAATTAAACTAAACGTATTTCTATTTTAATCAGGAAGTGACAAGATTGAACAGGAAACTGATGACCCACTGAGAATTCTCAACCTTCTGGTGTGGTCAGAAGTTTCTTGACGTTAATCGCTGCCATTAACAGGAAGTCACGGCTCCCTTCCTGTCAACCTGGAGGAAGAACAAAGGGGGTTGGCAAGCGGGGACGGAACCGTGACGACTTCCTGTCCTTCTCCCGCCTGCCCATTTGGACTCTTTCTGAGGGCCCTGGTTTGGGTACAAGAGGCAGAGCACTGAGATATGTGTCAAGTGATAACATCTGTGTGCACCCCTCTGCCTTCCTGTGATCCCTCATTAGAGTCATGGAGTTATATAGCATGGTTAAGACTAAAATGTTAGACCTCAGAATTTTCAATGTAAAGAAGTTAAATTAGTACATCACACTGCACTCTGGCATTTTTTAATACTATATTCTGTGATTAAGCTGGAAAGAATACAGAGAGGATTTACAAGGATATTGCTTGAGGGCCTGAGCTAATGAGAGAGGTTAGGCAGGCTAGGACTTTATTCCTTGGAGCGCAGGAGTCTGAAGAGTGATTTAATAGAGGTGTATAACATAATGGGAATAGATAGGGTGAATGTACACAATCCTTAACCCAGGGTGGGGTAATCAAGAACCAGAGGGTTTAATGAGAGAGGGGTAAGATTGAATAGGAACCTGAGGAGCAGCTATTTTACACAGAGTATCAAATGTATATTGACAGAGCTGCCAGAGAAAGCAGTTGAGGCAGGTGCAATAACAACATTTAAAATAAATTTGGACAGGTACATGGATAGGAAAAAGATTAGAGGGATAAGGGTGGAATATGGGCGAGTGGGACTAGATTAGTTGGAGCATACTTAAATGTACAAAGTTGTGGGAACCAATTCAAGTTCATTCAAAGTTGTTTTGAGATGACAGCGGGGCTCATGTTGTCGACCTCCCCGTGGTGAGCCCCGTTAACTGACCTCAGTCAGGCGAACTACAACAAACAGAGACAGCAGCAGCGTCACAGCATGCGCCCTTTTTAAGGGTGGGCACCTACAGATGTTGAACCAGACAGCATCACCCTGCTGCAGACTGCTGCTGCCTCACATGCAAGAAGAAGAAGAGATGATAGCCATATATATTTTTATTCAAAAAGACGCAAAGTGATGGAGTAACTCAGCGGATCAGGCAGCATCCCTGGAGAACATGGGTAGGCAACGTTTCGGGTCGGGACCCGAAAGAAGGGTCTGAAGAATGGTCCTGACCCGAAATGTCACCTATCCATGTTCTCCAGAGATGTAGGCTGACCGGCTGAGTTACTCCAGCACTTTGTGTCACTTTTGAAAACCAGCATCTACACTTCCTTGTGTCTATATTTTTATTTGTGTTGGATGAAGGCAAGACTCAGGGAAGATGATGCTTTCCCTGAAAAATTGATATCCAAGTTCATTTTAACATCACAATTTACAGAGCAGCATTAGTCAGGCCATATCATGCATTCTTAAGCTTGCAGATTGACATCAGTCCATCTGCGAGATGGTTCAATGGTTCTCAATTATCACGTGCACCAAGGTACAGTGAGATTTGTTTCCTGCATACAGATCAGTAAGATTATTGCCATACATAAGTAATATTCCCGATTTGGTACAGAATGCATAAAAACAGTCCACTGAGTCCATATGCAAGAGTCTCCAGGTTTTGGCAGCATTTTCACAGTCCCAACCGCAGTTGGGCATAAAGTTCCATTGCAGCCGGCCTCTCCATCCGATCATCCCGCTAACCGACGTCCTCCTTGCTCGGCCATCTTTAACCTTCCTGCACCAGAGGTGCCTCCCGTAGCCGGCTTTGAGGACGCGGAAAGCAAGACCCCCGGTATCCGCTGCTGTCATCAGCTCCATTCACCCTCCTCTCTGGTTCCCGGTCTTCAGGGGGTGAAAAAGGGCCGGGCTCAGCGGCTTCCCTCTCTCGGTTCCACATGATGATGCGGCTTTGATGTCGTCCTGCTTGGAGAGGGAAATGTTTCACTTCCTGGTTGCATCTCCTACTGTAGCTGACTAGGCCTACCCTTGACAGGCTGACCCTCCCACAGCTTCCACAGGTGAAGTTACGTATCTCTGGCTGTTGGATTGGGGAGTTTGTTGCTGTTGCCATTGATCATTTTGTAACATTGGTACCTAGCCTCCGGGGTCTTGAACCATCTGCTGTCATGGTACTTCATACCTGCCTGGAGGCCTTTCGACTTTAGAGATACAGCACGGAAACAGGCCCTTTGGGCCACCAAGTCCGCGCCAACTTGCGATTACCACCCCATAAACTAACATTAACCTCAACATTAGGGACAATTTTACAATTTTACCGAAGCCAATTAACCTACAAACCTGCATGTCTTTGGGATGTGGGAGAAAACCGGAGTACCCGGAAAAAACCCACATGGTCACAGGGAGAATGTACAAACTCTGTATAGACAGCACCTGTAGTCAGTGTCTTTGGTGCTGTGAGGCTCTTTCACCACCTCACCTGGTCTTTAGCACCCACTTCCCACTTGTCATTGCCAACGTTACGATTTGCTGTGTCTATTTTAATCGTCTCATGAACTTCCACACTGCAGTCAGCATTCTCCCTTTGACCACACCGGTTTTCCATGCGTGCTCCCGTTTCCTCCCACACTCCAAAGATGTACAGGTTTGCAGGTTAATTGGCTTCTGTGAGTTGTAAATTGCCTCTAGTGTGTAGTATAGTGCTAGTGTATGGGGTGATCGCTGGTCAGCATGGACTCGGTGGGCCGAAGGGCCTGTTTCTGCGCTGTAAAGTCTCTAAAGTCTAATGTCTAAAGAGTGTAGCCAAGGCTAATATTGACTGCAGTCAATGTGCAAGTTTCCACTCAGCAGATTGTATTGACAGGGCTGATCCTCAGTCCCATTGTTTCTACTATTCTTAACCGGTCTAATATTATCAAAGTGAATCTAAAAATAGCCGCCTCACAGGGCAAGGGGCAGACCCGGTGCGAAAGTGCAACCAGAACAAAATCTCTTCACTTGGATGAGAACAGGAATCGGAGTTCTAAGGAGTGGGAGGAGTGTGTGCGGGAAGGACAGAGCAAACATGAAGTGAAGTCCCTGAGAACAGCCTGAAACAATTGAACATTGCAGTGAGGTGAAACTGCGCTGTGTAAACAGAGGGAAATGTGTGTTTATGCCAAAGTCAAATTGAATGTTTCCTGTGGGATATTGCACTCCTGATTGCTTCCAGATCTCATTCCTCGGTATAGATGTCATAGGTTCTGGGATGCTATTTTCCAGATGTTGAGATTTGAAGTGTGTTGATGTCAATTCTGACTTGGTCTAGTTTCTAAAGTATGTAAATTAAACAAGCATATGCATATAAAGCTATGTAGGAGCCGGATAAAGAATCTAAGAAATTCTCTGGCTTCAGAGCTGAGTGGCGGCACAGTGGTGCAGCGGTAGAGTTGCTGCCTTAGAGCACCGGAGACCCGGGTTCGATCCTCAAGTCAAGTCAACTTTCTTTGTCACATACACATACAAGATGTGCAGTGAAATTAAAGTGGCAATGCTTACGGATTGTGCAAAAACTACAGAACAGAACAGAATCAGTATTTACGTCAGAAAAGATTTGTTTACAAAAAACACACAACAGTAAATTAGTACAGTCAATTAGTCCCTGGTGAGATAAGAGTTTACATTCCTGATGGCCTGTGGGAAGAAACTCTGTCTCATCCTCTCTATTTTCACAGCATGACAGCGGAGGTGTTTGCCTGACCGTAGTAGCTGGTACAGTCCGTTGCTGGGGTGGTAGGGGTCCCCCATAATGTTGTTGGCTCTGGATCTGCACCTCCTGGTGTATAGGTCCTGCAGGGGCCGAGTGTAGTTCCCATAATGCGTACAGCTGAACGCGCTACTCTCTGCAGAGCCTTCCTGTCCTGGGCAAAGCTGTTCCCAAACCAGATTGTGATGTTGCCAGACAAGATGCTTTCTACAGCCCCAGAGTAGAAGCACTGAAGGATCCTTAGAGAGACTCTGAATTTCCTCAGCTGCCTGAGGTGGTAAAGGCGCTGCCTTGCCTTACTCACCAGTGCAGCAGTGTGTGTTGTCCATGTCAGATCCTCTGTGATGTGGACTCCCAGGTATTTAAAGCAGCTCACCCTATCCACAGCAGTCCCATTTATCTCCAGTGGCGTGTACGTCCTCGGATGTTGTGCCCTTCTAAAGTCCACAATCAGCTCCTTAGTTTTTGTGACATGGAAGAGGAGGCTGTTGGCCTGACACCAGAGTGCCAGATCAGCCAACTCCTCCCGGTAGGCCTTCTCATCGTTATCAGAGATCAGGCCCACCACCACAGTGTCATCAGCAAACTTGATGATGGAGTTTGAGCTGAACCTGGCCACACAGTCATGTGTGTATAGGGAGTCCAGTCCTGGGACTAAGGACCCAGCCCTGGGGGGATCCCGTCTTCAGGTTGAGGGGGTTGGATGTATGTCTTCCCATCTTGACCACCTGGAGCCTGGCGGTGAGAAAGTCCAGGAACAAGGCACACAGGGGAGTGTTAAGTCCCAGTTCCAGCATCTTCTCAGCCAGTCTGGTGGGGACTATCATATGGAAACAGGCCCTTCAGCCCACATGTCACGCCAACTGGTGATCACCACTATCCAACACACTATGGGGCAATTTACAATTCACAGAAGGCAATCAACCTACAAACATGTACATGTTTGGAGTGTGGGAGAAAACCAGAGTGCCCATAGAAAACCCATGTGGTCACATGGAGAGCATACAAACTCAGTGCAGACAGCACCCGTAGTCAGGATCGAACCTGGGTCTCTGGTGCTGTAAGGCAGCAACTCTGCCGCTGCACCACTCTGCCACCATGCAATTCCAATGTCAGATGGGAAATGGCCTTCCGAGGGAGCAACCGAGGAAGAGGATGTTGGAAACGGGAGGACCCTGAGTTATTCCAACACTTTGTGTCGATCTTTGCTCTCCTTGTGGTCTGGTTCGTGCTGAGCTCAGCTGGCTTGCCGCCAGGAGGCCGGGGAGGGCTCCCTCTACGGTTCCTTTTATCTTGTAGAAACAAGACCCTCAAGTCCTGGTAACATCTCTGTAAATCTTCTCTATACTCTTTCCAGCTTAATGATACTATACCTGAGTATAATCAAGCCATACGCAAGTACAACAGGTAGTGCAAAGAGAAAAAAACCAGAGTGCAGAATACGGTGTCAAAAAATACCAGCGTGCAGTGAGACGTACTAATTTAATTTCTTCACATAGAAAATTCTGAGATCTGACATTTCGGTCTTAACCGTGCTATATAACTCCATGACTCTAATGTGGGATCACAGGAAGAGGGGTGCACACAGATGTTATCACTTGGCACATATCTCAGTGCTCTTGTACCCAAACCAGGGTCCTCAGAAAGAGTCCAAATGGACAGGTGAGAGAAGGACAGGAAGTGGTCACGGTTCCGTTCTCCCTTGCCAACCCCCTTTGTTCTTCCTCCAGGTTGACAGGAAGGAAACCGTGACTTCCTGTTGACGGCAGCGATTAACATCAAGAAGGTTGAGAATTCTCAGTGGGTCATCAGTTCCCTGTTCAATCTTGTCACTTCCCGATTAAAACAGGCATACGTTTAGTTTAGTTTGGAGATACAGCATGGAAGCAGGCCCTTCGGCCCACCGAGTCCACACCGACTGTTGATCATCCTAGTTCACACTAGTTCTATGTTATCCCACTTTCTTATCCACTCCCTACACACAAGGGACAATTTACAGAAACAACTTACTAACCTACAGGTCCTTGGGAAGTGGGAGGAAACTGGAGCACCCAGAGAAAATCCACATCGTCAGAGGGAGAACATGCAAACTCCACATAGACAGCACCCGGAGTCAAGATTGAATCCGGGCGTCTGGCGCTGAGGCAGCAGCTCTACCAGCTCTGCCACTGTGCCAATATCCATGTATCCAACACCTCACCAGGTGCATGGCTCCTTGAAGGTAGAGTCGCAGGTAGATAAGATGGTCAAAAAGGCTTTTGGCATTCAGAGTATTGAGTATAAAAGTTGGGAGGTCATGTTGCAGTTGTATAAGACATTGGTGAGACTGCATTTAGAATATTGTGTTCAGTTCTGGGCACCATGAAAGATATTTTCAAGCTTGAAAGGGTTCAGAAAAGATTTACGAGGATGTTGCCAGGACTAGAGGGTATGAGCTATAGGGTGAGGTTGAGTAGGCTGGGTCTCTATTCCATGGAGTGCAGGAGGATGAGGGGAGATCTTATAGAGTTATACAAAATCATGACAGGAATAGATTGGGTAGATACACAGAGTCTTTTGCCCAGAGTAGGGGAATCGAAGACCAGACAGGGACAGCGGACCCAAGGTCAGGATCGAAAGCAGGTCTCTGGCGCTGTGAGGCAGTGGCTCTACCAGTTGCTTACTTTGAATAAGCACTCACAAAGTTTATCATGTGCTGGCACAGTGGTGCAGCTGTATTGTTGCTGCATCACAGTGCCACAGACCCAGGTTTGATCCTGACTACGGGTGCTGCCTGTGTGGAGTTTGCACGTTCACCCTGTGACTGCGTGAGTTTCCACCGGGTGCTCCGGTTTCTTCACACACTCCAAAGACGTGCAGGTTTGTAGGTTGATTGACTTTTGTAAATTGTCCCGAGTGTGTAGGATAGAACTAGTGTGAACAGGTGGTCGGCATCGATCAGTGGGCCGAAGGGCCTGTTTCCACACTGTATCTCTAAACTAAAATAAACTGTAAGGATAATCTGCGCACAATGTTTTCTCGAGATTAGTCGCTGGAGCTAGAACACTTTCACCGAGACCACGCCAGGAGGAAAACAGTCTAACCCTGACCCTTTGAATGATCAGTGCAGTGGGGGTGGGGAAGCTGAAACTTTAATGGATACTGGCTAAACGCAGTCTCCGGGGACTAGTTTGGAATCCTGCCTCATGTCTCCATACATTCTCTCTGCAGATAACAGGCTCTGATTCCCTCTGTGAAAAGGTTAGGTAAACATCTTCACTGACTCTAACCCACAGCCAGGCAGTCTGGGTCTCATGCCTTTTCTGCAGTCCCGTATAGGTTTTTGATTGAAATTTGAAAGGTCCAGCATGGGAACAGACCCTTCGGCCCACCGAGACCATGTTGGCCATCGACTCAGTTGGCAAAAACGACTGTTTCCATGCTGTATTTTTCAAATTTCAATCAAAAACCTATACAGGATTAGTGAATCACCTGTTCACTCAAGTTCTATGTTATCCCACTTTTGCATCCACTCCCTACACACTAGGGGCAATTTATAGAGGGTCAATTAACCTGCAAACCCACACGTCTTTGGAATATGGGAGGAAACCAGAGCAGCTGGAGGAAACCCACAGGAAGAACGTGCAAACGCCACACACCGACAGCACCTTAAGTCAATATTGATTCCGCGCCTCTAGCGCTGTGAGGCAGCAATTCTACCATTTTGTGGTCTGTTTTCTGCTGGAGTGTACTTTCAAGAAGGTGGTTCACGGGTAGTGACTTTCAGACGTGGGTTTAGTCACAAACCGGCATTTAGTTTGGTGTTGGGCATGACTATAAAAACATGCAGAGGAATATAAACATCTCTTATTTAGGAGGGGCATAACAAACACACACTTAGATGTGCATCCAAAACATTCTGAATGTCTTCAGTAAATATGAGGGGGATTTTTGTTTGCCCCTTTCCCCTTGTCGTCACACATCTTCTTCCCACTCCCTAAATCTCCACATTTATTTATTTTTTAAATTTACCTCATCGTATGCTTTGTCCAAAATCTCAACTCCCAACTATTGACTCCATCGGAAAAGCAGCCAACATCATCAAAGACGTCCCACCCTGGTCATTTCTTCTTCTCCCCGCTCTCCTCCCTGCTCATGTTGGGCAGAAGGTAATGAAGTTTGAAAGAGTGCACCACCAGACTCGTGAACAGCTTCTTCCCCTTTGCTATCAGGCTTCTGAATGCCCTTTCCATAAGCTAGGTTGCTGTCCAATTCTCCTTTAGAGATACAGTGTGGAAACAGGCCCTTCAGTCCATCAAGTCCACACCAACCGGTGATCACCCCGTATGATAGCACTGTTCTACACACTAGGGACAATTTAATATTTTTATTGAACATAATTAACCTGTATGTCTTTGGAGTGTGTGAGGAAACCAGAGCACCTGGAAAAAACCCACACAGTCACAGGGAGAATGTACAAATTCCGTACAGACAGCACCTGTGGTCAGGTTTCAACCCAGGTCTCTGGCGCTGAGAGGCAGCAACTCTACCATTACACCATTGTGGACATTGGACTTTGTCTCTGGAGCTGATGCACCACGATGTTGAGAATATATTCTGCACTGTGCATCTTCCCCTTTGCTCTACTGATTGTAATTAAGTTTGGCTAGATTGTACTTATGTATAGCATTACCTGATCTGATTGGATAGCATGTAAAACAAGGATTTTCACTGTACCTCGGTACATGTGACAATAATAAATCTGAACCTAAGAATCAAAAATGAGATTAGCGTAGGATTAGTGTGAATGGGTGGTTGATGGTCTGCATAGACTCTGTGGGCTGAAGGGCCTGTTTCTGTGCTGTTTCTCTGTGTCCCTACAATCAATGCTCTTCCTATTTAACACCAAATGCCACTGCCTCACAGCACCAGCACCTCACCAACCCAGTGAGACCAAGCGTAAAGCAGAATGGGAAGCAGTGCAGTGGTGGCACAGTGGAGCAACGGTAGAGATGCTGCCTCACAACGCCAGAAACCTGGGTTCGATCCAGACTATGGCTCTTGTCTGTATTTGGAGTTTACATGTTCTCCCTGAGACTCTATAGGTTTCCTCTGGGTGGTCTGGTTTCCTCCCACATCCAAAAGATGTGCGGGTTTGTAGATTACTTGGCTTCTGTAAATTGGCCCAAGTGTGTAGGTTCAAACTGGTTTGTGTGGGTGATCGCTGGTCGGCATGGACATGGTGGACCGAAGGGCCTGTTTCCACACTGAATCTCTAAACTAAAAAACTAAGCTGCCAGATGGGAGTAACCTTTGTGGTTTTAACAGGAAAAAAACAGATGAACACATCTCAAAAGCACTGTGATGGGGGGAATTTGATTCAATTACAGCGGATTATCTGTCAGGGGTTTATGACGCTATAATTAGTCGGGGCATTGCAGAGATGTTACAAGCCGTCTCTTCTCGCGGTGGGGAATGAAAGCGGTAAATAACGACCAGGAGAAAAATGCCTTCAG
This sequence comes from Leucoraja erinaceus, assembly GCF_028641065.1. Lineage (NCBI taxonomy): Eukaryota > Metazoa > Chordata > Chondrichthyes > Rajiformes > Rajidae > Leucoraja > Leucoraja erinaceus. The sequence continues at coordinate 27,907,121 of NC_073392.1, read as the reverse complement.
GGTGACGTGGAGCGTTTCGCTGTCAGTCTCATGTGCGGGTGTCAGCCCTTGACCCAGGACTTTGACTAATCCTGATTGCAACACCGCCAAAGCAGTAAAACACGGTGTTCTTGTTACAAGTTTTGTCCTTGCAACTGTATTCCTGAAAATCTGCGTTGTGTACTTTTTCAGATACGGGTAGAATTTCAAATACATTTCTTCAGGTCGCCAATCATTTTCGAACCCTAAAACCAACTGCAAAACAAGTGAGTTAAGAAAGGGAACATCGGCCTCAGGAGGAGAAGTGGAGCCGATTTATCAGAATGACATTTATATTCCAAGGGTTAAATTACTGGAAGAGATTACACCAATTAGGATCGTGTTATCTGGAATGTAGAAGGTTAAGTGGTGACTTGATTTAGGTTTTAAAGATATTAGCGGGCTCAGGGTACATGGGAGAAATTATTTCGACTGGATGGTGTCATTCAGATACAGCGTGAAACAGGCCCTTCGGCCCACCATGACCATGCCAACCATCGATCACCAGTGCACTAGTTCTATCCTACACCTAGGGACAATAAGCAAGTTTGGTATTCTTCTATGCACTGGCTGTAAGCCTGGGCCGCCAATGAAACGGGCCGATGTCCCGTCAGTCCAGGGTCACCCCAGACAGCTCCGGCCACCCCTTGGACAGGGATGGGACACTCAGGACGGGGATGGGGACGGTCCAGTAGCAATTCAACAGCACTTGCATCGCCGGAGACCCGGGTTCGATCCTGACTACGGATGAAACACAGGTCTGTATTCATGTAGCTGCACAGCTGCCAAGAATGTTTATCACGAGCGATCTTTGACAAATTCCACGATTCCTTGCGTTTTTCTGAATACCGAACTCGCTTATTTACAGAAGCCAATTAACCTACAAAACCTGAGAAAGACACAAAGCGCCGGAGTAACTCAGTGGGTTAGGCAGCATCTCTGGAGAAATAGGTGATGTTTCTGGTGATGTTTCGGGTCGGGACCCTTCTTCAGCCTGAAAAACCTAACCTACAAACCTGCATGTATTTGGTATGTGGGAGGAAACCGGAGCACCCGGAGAAAATCCAAATGGTCACAGGGAGAATGTACAGATTCCATACAGACAGCACCCGTAGTCAGCATCAAACCCATGTCTCTGGCGCTGTAGGGTGGCACTGTGCCACCGTGAGGTTCTTTGAGAATTGGGGATCTGTTGGAGAAAATTAGTCCGTTTTCCGAGGTTTGGAAATTCCTGCAATGACTTCAGAATATGTGCAAAGGGTAACAGTTTATCAGGTTGGCTGTAGTCTGATGTTGGTATAGCGGTTCATTGACGTGATCAGTATAACAGAGACCGAGAGTTCAAATCCCACCCAGCAGTGAATTTTAGTTCAGTGAACATTCTCTAGGTTAAAGGGGTAAAAGGCCAGACATTAATGACGATTACAAAAGATGATGCTAAAACCTTTGCTAATGCGCACAATGACACAGTGTGGTGGTCACACAAACCAGCCTCCTCTCCACCACCATTGAATCCATCTGCATTGCACGCTGCCTCGGGAAAGCAGCCAACATGATCAGGGAACATTTTTACCTGGTTAAGACACAAAAGCTAGAAAACACTGTGTGAAAAAAATTCCCCCTATTTATATCTTATCACTCTCACCTTAAACCTATGTCCTCTGGTTCTTGATTCCCCTACTCCGGTTAAAAGACTCTGTGTATCTACCCTTTATTCCCCTCATGATCTTATACACCTCTATAAGATCACCCCTCATCCTCCTGCGTTCCAAGAAATAAAGGCCTACCTGCCCAACCTCTCCCTATAGATCAGGCCCTCAAGTCCTGGCAACATCCTTGTAAATCTTCTCGGCACACTTTCCAGCTTAGATAGTGGCTTTTCAGCTGTTTTTAGATAGGCACATGGACATGCATCGAATGAAGGGATATGGATCACATGCAGGCAGAGATTAATCTATCTTGGCATCATGTTTGGCATGGACATTGCATGCCGATGGGTCTGTACTTGTGCTGCACTGTTCTATGTAGAAACAAGGAACTACTGATGTCAGTTAACACACAAAAGGACACACAAATTGCTGAAGTAACTCAGCGGGGCAGGTAGCATCATGGGTAGTTTACACCCCAGATGTATGAACGTTGACTCCTCCAATTTCAGGTAGTCCTTGCTTTCTCCCTCCCCTTCTTCCCAGCTCCCCCACAGCCTACTGCCTCCACCTCTTCCTTTCTTTTTGCCTCCCCCCCCACACATCAGTCTGAAGAAGGGTCTCGACCCGAAACGTCACCTATTCCTTCGCTCCATAGATGCTGCCTCACCCGCTGAGTTTCTCCAGAATTTTTGTCTATCTTTGATTTTTCCGGCACCTGCAGTTCTTTCTTGAACATGAAAAGATAAAGAACATCTTTTTGATCCTGTATTCTGGTGTTTGTCTGAGCTATCCCCAGCAGCAGTACATGGGGCACTCATATTCAGTGCCTCGAAACTTAAAGCCATCCCAGGAGATCTGCTTCATTATAACATCAATGAAGTAAAGAGGGAAAAGAGTAAATATTTGGAGAAATTCTTAAGCAAATGGATCAACAGAAAAAATATAAAATCTTGGAATTGCTAACACATAGTTCATCTATACGTTTCCGAGAGGAAGAAGTGGGCTGAAACTGTGATTTAAGAAATAAAAGCAGAGTGTGATACAGTTATGACCAATCCCTTAATTTCATGCATCAATTGCTAAGTTTTAATAACTTCAATGACCGCTGTATCATGTAAAGTCTTTTCACTGACTGGATAGCACACAACAAAAAGTATTTTGCTGTACCTCAGAACATGTGACAATAATTAACTAAACTAAAGCTTATCACCACCCTCCAAGATGGAGAAAATTAAAGTCCTCTATGTGAAGATGTTTCTCCTCATCTTTACTTTAGTTTGGTTTAGAGATAACGCGTTGAAACGGACCCTCCGGCCCACTTAGTCTATGCCAACCAGTGATCACCTGTACGCTAGTTCTATCCTACACACGAGGGACAATTTTTACAGACGCCAATTAACCTACAAACCTGCACGACTTTGGAATGTGGGAGGAAATCAGAGCACATGGAGAAAACCCATGTGGTCACAGGGTGAACATACTAACTCCATGAAGCCAGCACCCGTAGTCAGAATTGAACCTGGGTCTCTGGTGCTGTGAGGCAGCCCCTCTACCGTTGCACCACTGCGCCGCCCATCTCTGACCCAAATGGCCCACTCACGATTCATTGATTGAGTGAAAGATACAGCATGGGAAAAGGCCCTTCGGCCTACCGAGTCCACACCAATCCTCGATCACCTGTTCACACGAGTTCTATGTTGTCCCACTTTAGCACCCAGTCCCCACACACAAGGGGTGATTTCACAGAGGCCAATTGACATACAAACCCGCACGTCTTTGGGATGTGGGAGGAAACCGGAAACTGGAGGAAACTGGAGGATCCCTTGTTTTTAGCACAGTCATTTTTTATTTTCATTGTCCTGTAGAATTTATGTGGAATTTATGCATAATTAATGTTTTGTGTGTTGTCTGATGTTATGTGCCTGTAATGCTAATACAACAAGATTGTCATTGTCCCTGTACCTCACCGTATATGTGCATATGAAAATAGGTTGGACCTAGCTTGACTTGGGCTGCTGGAGGCATGTGACAAATAAAGTACCATTGAACCTTTGAAAAGACAAAATAGGGTTTTGATACACAAGGGAGGAGATGGAGGTGCGAACGCACAATTAAAAGATGATTGCCTGCCCCTTCCAAACTGCAGGCCACAGCCAAGGGACCTCAAGACCTCTTTCTGTGCCACACTGGCCGAACTATCTCAGCCAGTCACCATTTTTAATAGCAATTTCAAGGGATTTTTCAAAATTCATCAAAGCCTGATTACGTTAAAAGAGCTGTAAGCAAGTTGCAAAAATACCAGCTGTCAATCCCTTAAATAAACAAGGGACTAAAGTTAAATACAGTAATATAATCTGCTTGACCTAAAAAAAATAAGCCAACAATTTTAAGTATGTGTTAAATCCAGTCTGTGGCGACATGTGAAATGGAGGGTATAAATGCGTTTGGATTTAGTGTATTTGTACGAGAAGGGAGCTCACGGGGTTAAATAAAGGATAGAATATAAGCATGAATAAGGAATTGGGTTATGTCCGGGTCAGTAAATTGTTGCCAGCCTGAAGGGATACTGCTGTTTATAAACTGTAATCATGCCAGAGATAAATGAATCTTCAGGTTAGCTTTAGGTCCAATCCTAAAACGTCACCTTAGTCTATGGAAACTTTGAAATCTTCTTTAGAAGGTCCAATCCTAAAACGTCACCTATCCTTTTTCTCCAGAGCTGCTGCCTGACCTGTTGAATGATTCCAACATTTCCTGTACTCTTTAGTAATCCAGCATTTCTTTCTTTCTATGATAGTAACACTAATTGAAAATCTTAGTCTATGGAAACCAATACGGTTTCGAAGGGCTGAATGGTTCTTTTACATCGGCCGAAATAGCTCAGTTGGGAGAGCGTTAGACTGAAGATCTAAAGGTCCCTGGTTCAATCCCGGGTTTCGGCAATATTGGTGTTTATTTTATACGGGGCTTCATTATCACCTCTTTCTTCCTTCCAGCACAGCTCATTTTTTTTTAATTTTACCTGCTCTCTACTACTCCCTCATCCCTACTCCCCCAATGTTTTTTTTTTTTGTAATCCTTCGTAACACTGCAGAAGGTCATCCATCCCAGAGTAAACATTTTACTGAGAGATTTAGAAACCTGGCCAAACTGCCTTATTTTAGATGCATGTCTCAATTCGGAACATTGGCCAGCGCATTGCCTCCACAGATGCTGCTCGTCCCGCTGAAGTTTCTGTAGCAGTTTTGTTTCCTCCCGATTCCATCATCTGCAGCCTTTTGTATCGCCTCCTTTCTTTTTTTCTGCATCTTAGTGTATGTCTTAAAGAATTCAGTAAAATATTCCGCACTCGAGCTATGCAGCAAATGGGAAAGAGGAGAACGGAAGGAACCAGCAGAGGCAAGGTGGGTAGAATGGCCTCCATTTGTAATATGGGGGTTTGTTGTAATGTTGGGGCAATAATCAGGCCAGGGGATATCTGTGCAAAAAAAAGGCATGTAATTACTTTCAATCAATAAAAATATATCGGTTCCTAAGTCCTTCTGCTATACATTTTAATTAAATTATTGTCATCTGCCGAAATAGCTCAGTTGGGAGAGCGTTAGACTGAAGATCTAAAGGTCCCTGGTTCAATCCCGGGTTTCGGCATTTTACTTAATCGTGCTCTGTTTGTGGGAACGATCCCGGGTTTTGGCATTTTACTTAATCGTGCTCTGTTTGTGGGAACGATCGCCAAATCTGGTCTAACCCACTCTTTACAACGAAGTGCTGAAGTAACTCAGTCCTGATTCGAAACGTTGCCAGACCAGGTGCTGCCTTTGTCTTTTGCTCAAGATTCCAACATTTGCAGCTTTTTGTGTCTACACTTTCCCTTTTGCAGTATCATTTCAGTTCTAATTTGTTCGGTGGCAACATTTGAGGAAAGTTACAAAGAAAAGTTGTTTCCACATGAACTGCAAAGTACGTGTGAATGGCTTACATTCAAGTGCAACAAATTGCAACAAAAGATTTGCCGAAACCCGGGATTGAACCAGGGACCTTTAGATCTTCAGTCTAACGCTCTCCCAACTGAGCTATTTCGGCACACAATAACAACGCCTTTGCGTTTCTGAAACAAACCCTATATAGCTATTTGAGTGCACGTTGCGATTATTTAAGGCATGGAAACTGGTTTCTTTGAAGTACTTCCAAAATATGACATTAAAAAAAAACATATCAAGCTCCCAAGCACTAAATAAAATAATACATTGCCACCCCCCGCGCCTTTGGCAAGTATCGTTTTCATTCCTTCAACAAACAACAATAACAACACCACAAATTCGGATGAATACAGCGTCATTTTTGAACACGTTGTTGTGATTAATTTCCATGTTTCTGAGCGTCTAGTCAGTGTATGGTATGCTATTTTATTTGTCACATGTACCGAGGAGGTACAGTGACATTCATTTTCACTGAAATTCATATCCGTGGCACACCGTGTTTCTAAACTGGTGTGTAGCAGTTCCATCTCAAAAATTTTGCCGAGTACTTTTAAAGGTTTGGACAGTAGTCTTTCCTGGTTTAGAGGAATATGTCACACATGCCCAGAACTCCGACATGATCAACATGGACATTTTGGACCGAAGGGTCTGCTTCCATTCTGTATACCGCCAAGAATAATGTTAATCCCAATTTCAAAACTTCTAAAATATTATCGAGTCTTTAAAAATGTCCTCACTCACCGGCTGACATTTTTAAAGACCCACTAATCTTTTGGAAAACATTATAAATGAATAATACTATTTTTGGTCAAAAATCTAAAACATTTATCCAATCATCTTAGCTCCTATTTTCAATCAAAATTTGTATTTTGAATAATAGTTTGCAAAATATAATAATGTTAATAGTTTTTTTTAAAGTAATGACAGCAATGAAAATGATTATATTTTAAGGAATATTTATACAGCTTGGATTTGAAAAAAGCAAGAAAAGTTTGTATAAAGCAAGGACTAATGGAGGCAAAGTGCGAAGAATTGAACGGAAAAAAAAGTTACGTAAATCGAGCGAACAACACTTGTAAGCTAATAAAATCTGCGTCCCTGGGTGGGCTCGAACCACCAACCTTTCGGTTAACAGCCGAACGCGCTAACCGATTGCGCCACAGAGACTTAAATAACAAGGCTTCCGCATGTCTATTTGTTACAGTATGTGCCAGATAAAGTGTGCTGGTATACAGTGATACAGACTTTGTAGAAACATAGAAAATAGGTGCAGGAGGAGGCCATTCGGCCCTTCGCGCCAGCTCCGCCATTCATTGTGATCATGGCTGATCGTCCCCTACCCTATCAATAACCCGTGCCTGCCTTCTCCCCTTATCCCTTGACTCCACTAGCCCCTAGAGCACTATCTAACTCTCTCTTAAATCCATCCAATGACTTGGCCTCCATGTCTTTATTAATTTTAGAAAGAGCTAACAATAGCAGAATCAATTCGTTACCTCCATGTCCCCACACCAATGCACTCTCGCCCAATGCAACCACTATTTCTAAAGCCCTATTTCTGGCTGGAAATACAGTACATCTACTTTTTTTACATGGTTAATGGAGGGAACTCGCAAATGTCAGAACCCAGCAGACAATATTATAACAGTTAGCTTCACAGAGGAAATTCTGGGATTGGGTACAGATGTTGAAAGCTCAAACAAAAATAAGCGCATCCTTTATTTTATTCGACAAGGTTCTGCATGGTAGGCTGCTATGGAAGGTTAGATCAAGGTTTCAAGGTCAGTTTATTATCACATATACCAATTAAGGTACAGTGAAATTTGCATGAGATCCAAGGAGAGATAGCTGAATGGATAGCCAATTGGCTTCATGGAAGGAAGCAGAGGGTGATGGTGGAAAGTTGCTTCTCGGACTAGAGGCTTGTGACAAGTGCTTTCCCAAGGGTTTGGTACTGGGCCCGTAACTGTTTGTCATCTACATCAATGATTTGGATGAGAACATATTGGGCAAGATTAGCAAGTTTGCTGATGATACAAAAGTGGGTGGTTTTGCAGATGATGGTTGTGAAAGATTGCAGCAGGATCTGGATCGATTGGCCAGATACCAGTATTTTCCCTGCAGCCTTCCATAAATAACCATCCTCCAGTCTTCCAGTACCTAACCCATGGCTATCGATTATATGAAATGAAATGAAATGATTCAATTTATTGTCATTGTCAGTGTACAGTACAGAGACAACGAAATGCATTTTTAGCATCTCCCTTGAAAGGGAGACACAGGGCGTCGCGGTGTGCCCGAATATAAATATCTGCTGGGAGCACTGCAATTTCTTTCCCATCTACCTACCACACCGTATGATACACTAGATTAGGTCTCAGGATTTATTTACCTTTGTGCGTTTTAAGACCTCCTCTTGTGTACCATGGACTCTCTTCAAGAAATTACTATTAACTTCCTGAGATCCCTAGTATTCGGTCTTTCTCAATCCCTCTTCTTAAATTTGACCTTCTCTCTCTGGATCTTTCCTTTTGTTTAACCTTAGAATTATCTCCATTCTGTTGCTCGGCATATTTGATGATCAGGACCTGAAATCTGGTACAAGACTCGCAGACTGCTGGGCAGGTTGTCAGCAATCACTCTTTTAAACACCTCTGGCACTCTCTGGTGTTCTAATGCAGGAATGCAGTTGGCACAATCTATCTGTGTTGCCTCCACTCCAGGACCCCGGTAGATTGCTGATGTTTGTGCATCTCCAGGCTTGCTGGCCGTGGTCCAAATAATCAAAGAAGGGTTGTGACTCGATAAGTCACATTTCGATGTTCTCCAGAGATGCTGCCTGACCTGGTGAGTCACTCCAGCTCTTTGTGTCCTTTACAAGCCATCATCAACTTGTTGACTGAAGAGGATTGACCTTGTACTCAACTTACGCAATACCTGTCCTCACATTGTCCCTGCTGTATGATGCTATCTTCTAACATTAATGGTCCATGGTCGGGGCCTGGATGATGTGACCCCCACTTCCCAGAGCAGCCATCTCTTGGTGAAGGAAGACGTCAATGAAGAAGTTCACCATCACCTTCGATGCACCAGAACCATATTTGGTTGATTGAGGAAGAGGGTAGATAATGACCCCAGATCTGGCTCAGAAGCTTACGGTCTACCAGGCAGCCATCATACCTGTCCTGAGTGCTTCTGAGATTTGGACTTGCTAAAGCAAGCTGCTAAAGACATTGGGATGATTTCACCCATATTCTACCCTCCAAATCTGCTCATTGGATAATTGAAGCATATACAATTATGAGATGCATAGATAGACCAAAGATAGACACATAAAGTTGAAGTAACTCAGCAGGACAGGCAGCATCTTTGGAGAGAAGGAATGGGTGACGTTTCGGGTCAAAACCCTTCTTCAGACTGGTTAGGGATGAGGGAAAGAAGATGTGTGGGCCAAGTCTTTCGCACAGAGGATGGTGAGTGCTTGGAACATGAAGCCAGGAGTGATGGTGGAGGCAAATTCGATAGTGGCATTTACGAGACTTTTGCATGGGCATATGGATATGAAGGGAATGGAAGGGTATGGATTATGTGCAGAGTTATAGATAGAGTTGGTCTTGGCATGTTTGGCACAGACATTGTTGATCAAAGGGCCTGCATACTTTGAAAATCAATATCCCCCAGCATTGTGGCTGAAGATTCATTCCTGATTTGCAATGTTACATCATTATGAACATTGGACTTTTTCTCAACCACCTCCACTGGCAGCTCGTTCCATATACCCACAACTCTCTAAGTGAAAACGTTGCCCCTCAGGTTTGTATTAAATCTTTTCCCTCTCACTTTAAATATATGTTCTCTTGCTTTTGATTCCTCTACCCGGGGCAAAAGATTTTGTGCATTCACTCTATCTCCCTCATGGTTTTATACAGCTCTATAAGATCACCCCTCAGCTTCCTACATTCCAAGGAATAAAGTCCTAGTCTGTCCAATCTTTCCCTACAGCTCAGCCCCTCATGTACAGGCACTCCCTGACTTCTGTAATTGGTGATTTAGTTAAACTCGCACTTTCTTAAGCAACTCTTTAAGCCCACTGCTTTATTTCTGAGTTGCACGTCTCTGTAGTCTCGGTAGCAGTGCGCTACTGCGCATGTGGCTGTTTTGGGAAGCCAGTCAGCTGTTCTCGTGGATGCTTCCATATGGTCTCTGCGTCAAAGCGCCCCCGTGGTCTCCCCATCGGAGTTCCAACGTGCTCTCCCACTGGTGGTTTTGTTTAGTTTAAATTAGAGATACAATGTAGAAATAGGCCCTTCGGGCAACCAAGTCTGCACCGACCAGTGATCCCCGCACATTAACACTATCCTACACACACTAGGGACAATTTACACTTATACCAAGCCAATTAACCTACAAACCTGTACGTCTTTGGAGTGTGGGAGGAAACCAAAGAACGCGGAGAAAACCCACGCGGTCACATGGAGAAGGTACAAACTCTGTAGAGACTGCACCCGTAGTCGGGGTCGAACCAGGGACTCTGACGCTGCAAGTGCTATAAGGCAGCAACTCTACTGCTGGCCACCGTGCCACCGGCTACACAGTACTACACAGTAAGGATAGTAAATTTACGTGCGCGCAGTGGCACTTCTGTTTTCGACTCATATAACATCTAACTTACAGAGGGATCTGTGGGACTTAACCCTTACATCCTCGTAAATCTTCTCTGCACTCTTTCCAGCTTAACGACTTCCTTCCTATAACAAGGTGACACGTTGTTCCTGTGTCAAATCAAGAGGGCTCATAGTTAAGTGCGTTTATTTGTCATATGGGGAGGTTGAGGCAGCAGGAGACATGTTTGTGGTACATAATTAATAAATGATTAACAACTTGGGTATCCATAAATTCACAGAATGACAATGGAATAAGGCAAAGGGAGATTCAATATTCTGAGGGAAACACTTAGAAACAGAAAAATAGATACAGGAGTAGGCCATTCGGCCCTTCGAGCCAGCACGGCCATTCAATATGATTATGGCTGATCATCTAAAATCAGTACATCCGTTCCTGCTTTTTCCCCAAATCCCTTGATTCCTTTAGCCCTAAGAGCTCTATCTAACTCTCTCTTGAAAACATCCAGTGGATTGGCCTCCCCTGTTTTCTGTGGCAGAGAATTCCACAGATTCACAACTCTCTGGGAGAATTTTTTTTTTCTCATCTCCGTCCTAAATGGCCTACCCCTTATTCTTAAACTGTGACCCCAGGTTCTGGACTCCCCCAACATCGGGAACATTTTTCCTGCATCTAGCCTGTCCAATCCTTTAAGAATTTTATGTTTCTATAAGGTCCCCTCTCATCCGTCTAAATTTCAGTGAATACAATCCCAGTCATTCAATCATTCATTCATCATTTGTCATTCCCGCCATCCCAGGAATTAACCTGGTGAACCTACGTTGCACTCCCTTAATAGCAATAATGTCCTTCCTCAATTTAGGAGACCAAAATTGCACACAATAGTCTAGGTGTGATCTCACCAGGGCCCTGTACAACTGCAATAAAGACCTCATTGCTCCTAAACTCAAAACTCTCAATGAAGGCTAACATGCCATTAGTTTTCTTCACTGCCTGCTGTACCTGCACGCTTACTTTCAGTGACTGTACTGTTCTTGTCACCAAAGTGGATAACCTCACATTTATCCACATTATGCTGCATATGCCATGCATCTGCCTACTCACCCAACCTATCCAAGTCACCCTGCAGCCTCATAGCATTCTCATCGCTGCTCACACTACCACCCAGCTTTGTGTCATCCACAAACTTGGAGATGACACATTTAATTCCCTCGTCTAAATCGTTAATCTATATTACTAAAAGTCTGATCTTGACCACTTCCTGTTGTTCAGTATAGAGTTTAGAAAAAACGCTGCCACTTACGGCTGTGATTTTTGGCCATCTTACTCAGTCCCCATCTGCTGCGCAGGACAAGAGGATATTTCCCATCGATGAAAAATAAAAGAGTTATTAGTGTTTAAGAAATGTTGAGATTCTCTCTCCTGAAGACCACGCCCCTTCCAGAGGGACTATAAAACCTGGATGTGTTGAGTGCCTCAGTCAGTCTCTGCAAGATGGGGGAGCGAGAGGGTCACGTCTCTCAGTCTGAACTGTGAATAACACTGAACACATGTCTACTAAACTGTGAGTGGTTTTACTGACCTGTCAGTGCCCTTAATGTGGTTTGAAAATATAGTTTGGAAATGCTAAAGCTGTGTTGCCTTTGCTTTGGAAATGCTAAAGCTGTGTTGCCTAATTAAAGTTGCCTTGCCCAATTAAAGTTGCCTTGCATAATTAAAGGTGCCTTGCCAAATTAAAGTTGCCTTGCCTAATTAAAGTTGCCTTGCCTTCTATATAAGTCTAATCTTGACCACTTCCTGTTAGCGCTTTATATTGATTTTAGAAAAAACGCTACCACGTACGGCTGTGATTTTTGGCCATCTTACTAAGTCCCCCTCAGCTCATCAGGTGCCGAGGATATTTCCCATCGATGAAAAATAAAACAGTTATTAGTGTTTAAAAAATGTTGAGATTCTCTCTCCTGTCAATCATGCCTTGAAGGCCACGCCCCTTCTGGTGGGAGGGGGGGGATGCCTATAAAACCCAGAAGTGTGGGCGTGATGGAGGAGGGAGAGGTTGCGACTGGCTGTCTTTAGTGGCCTTGCACCCTGCTTGAAATGGTATGAAACTGCACTTAAATTTGGTCGCCTTGCACCCTGCTTGAAATGGAATTTCAAGGAATAGCCACGAGTCAACTACCAGCCCACCAGCTGTGAGTGAGCTGCCAGCACAACAGGCTTGAGTGACTGAGCTGCCAGCCCAAGAATCCATTCGGCCCACAATGTCCATACTAGCCCTCTGGAAACCAGTCCCTTCAGCCCACAACACCCATACTAGCGCTCCAGAAAGCATCTCCCCTCCCCCCCACTGGCCACCAATATTGGAATTGGTGGAGAGGTGGAATATTGCGTTGGGAACCAGCCCTCCCGTGTGATGCTGGGACCTAACGGGTCCCACTTAGTCTAGTATATATTGTAAATAACTGGGGTTCCAGCACCGAGCTTTACGGCACCCCACTAGTCACTGCACTAATCTCTTGTGTGGGATCTTGTCAAATGCTTTTTGAAAGTCCAGATACACCATATCCACTGGCTGTCCATTGTCCATTCTACTTGTTACATCCTCAAAAAATTCCAGAAGATTAGTCAAACATGATACCCCTTCATAAATCCATGCTGACTTTGGCGGATCCAGTCACTGCTTTCCAAATTTGCTGCAATAACATCTTTAACAATCGACTCAAGCATTGTTGGAGGAATATGGACCAAATGCGGGCAGGTGGTTAGTTGGGACATGTTGGCCTGTTTCCACGCTGTATCGCTCTATGAGAGGGTGTGGAGGTAGAATTGATACAAATCAAGGGTCTGGGGAGTGAGTGGCTAAATAGTATTCAGGTAATCTACCACTTAATGGGAGAACCAACAAGAGGGTTGAGTGGCCTACACCTGCTCTTATATTATTATCAAGCCATATCCCATAAACCTAAGGGGAATTGGCAGGGTGAATGCACACAGTCTTTTATCCAGGGTAGTTGATTCCCAAACCAAAGGACCTAGGTTTGAGTCGAGAGAGGAAAGATTTGAAAGGAAATTGGGGGGCAACATTTTTACTCGGAAGGTGAATGGTATATGAAATGAGCTGCCAGAGGTAGTTGAGGCAGGTACAATAACAACATTTAAATGTCATTTGGATGGGTAAATGGGTAGGAAATGTTAAGACAACTACGGGTCAAACACAGGCAAATTAAACTAGATTAGATGGGGAATTTTGTCGGCATGGACATGTTGGGCCGAAGGGCATTAAGTCTGCTCAATGACCAAATTGCTTAAAACTCCTACCAGACCTCTAATGACTCTGCATCTCCTCTGATGATCCTTGCTCTCCTCTGACAGCCCTCGCACTTCCCTTCTTGATCCCACCACACTTCTAATAGTCCTCCTTCTCCTCTGATGGTCTTTGCTCTCCTCTGATGGTCTTCGCACTTCCCTACTTGATCCTACCACATTGCTGATGGTCCGCCCTCTCCTTTGATGGTCCTCCCACTCCCAAGATGGTCCTCTCACTCCTCTGATGGTCTTTCCATACCCACAGTGGTTCCCCAAACATCTAATGGTCCTCCTATTCCTCTGCCCCTTACCATTATGGCCCTCTTACTCTTCTGATGGTCCTCCCACTCCTCTGATGGTCCTCCCATTCTTCTCTTAGTCCCTCCACCCCACTAATAATTCTCCCACTTCACAAATGGTCCCCCACTCCGATAGCCCTTCCATACCCAATACAACCCCCCTGCTCCTCTATTGGTCCTCCTACTCCTCTAATGGTTCTTCCACTGCTCTGATGGTCTGCTCACTCATCTCTTGGTCTCCCCACTGTTGGTCTCCCTATTTCCACGAAGGTCCTCCCACTCCTCTAATGGTCTTCGATGGTTCGCCCACTCCTCTAATGATCTCCCCACTGACAGCCATTCCATACCAATGATGGTCCTCTCACTCTTCTGATGGTCCTTCTACATCTCTATTCTCTGATGATCCTCCTACTCCTCCGATGGTCCTCCCACTCATCTGATGGTCTTGATAGCAAGCCCTGCCCTCTCTCCAACAACCCCGCCCCCTCCATAGACCCCGCCCCCTCCACCACACGCCCCGCCCCCTCCACACGCCCCGCCCCCTGCCGCCCGTTGACTGACGCCTTGTGAGCACGTGGGCAGGGCGACGCGATGACGTGAGGACACGGCGCTGGCTGGCCGTGCGTCGCGAGCCGGGTTTGAAAGTAACGGCAGGCCAGGAGTAGGGAGGGGGCGGGGCCGCCATGGCTCAGAAAGACAGTGTGTGCTCGCGCTCCTACTTCGTGGTCGTCATGGTGTTCGTGCATGTTTACATCCTCAACGTCTTGGCCCTGCTGTTCTACGTGTACTACACCAGCGACAGCGCGCACACAGCTCCGGATGGCGGCGGAGGAGGCGCGTCCACGACGCCTGGGCAGGACGCGAGTGCGCGGCAGGAGGTGGCGGAGCCGGAGCGCACTGCTGCCAAGCTGCAGCAAGAGGCGTTCACCCGCCTGCACCGCCTGGAGGGCATCAAGGTGAGGGGCGGGGCTTGTAATGGTGGCGAGGGGCTTGTAGGGGCGGGGCTTGTAGTGAATGGATGGGAATTAGGACGGGGCGTCTGGCGGGGCGGGGCTTGCAGTGCTGTGGGCGGGGCAGTTGGGTATCTGGGCGGGACTTATGTTGGTGGGCGGGACCTGTGGCGTTGGGGGGGGGGTGGTTTCCTGCAAGGGGAGGGGCTTGCAGCTGGGTGGCACTTCATTTATTTATTTATTTGATTCTTTATTTCAAGCAGAATAAAAGAATAAAAAGCAAGTGTGAAACAGCATACAAAAAACAAAACAAGAATATTTATAAAGTGTCATAAACAATATATATAAATAAATGAAATCGTATGTGTCCGATCATAATGGTAAGGGAGAGGCTTGTGTGGCGGGGGGACAGGGCAAGTGGGGACTGGGGCGGTGCTTGTAATGGTGGGGGATGGCCTAGTAATGGTGGAAGCAGGGCTAGCTGCGTGGGGCGGGATTGTGGCTTATATTGGTTTGGAGGGGCATGTTGCAGCAAGGACAGGGCCTGTGCATTTCGTTGTCTCTGTACTGTACACTGACAATGACAATTAAAATTGAATCTGAATCTGAATCTGATCTGAATCTGTGGGGGTTGGGGCAGGGTGAAATAGTTGCCCCTTAGGTTCCTATTAAATCTTTCCTCTTTTGCCTTAGACATATAGTCTGGTTCTTGATTCCCCTACCCTGGGTAAAAGACTGTGCATTCCACCTATCTATTCCCCTCATGAGAGAGAGAAAATAAATGAGAGGAGAGAGATAAACAACGAGAAAACAAGAGGAAAAGAGAGAGAGAGAGTCATTAGGGGAAACCGGTCTGAGGGTAATTATTCATCCATAAGACACGAATAGGGTGATTTCACGAAAGGTCACTGGAGCGTAGATCCGCACCCATGTGACCGAAAATCTGAAGTGGAGTACATGCTATACATCTGGTACATGTTAGTGAATGGGAAAACACGCACTTTCACACCTGTTAAAAACATCGAAAACAGCCAGTTTTTGAGCTGCAATTTACTGTGCCAGTCGGGGTGACCGTGAGGCACAGCTACCTAAATTTACAGTCCAAAAAAAAGATAGAAACTAAGGTAAATTCAAAAGGGAGCTGAAGGTGCAAACCCAGCGGAAATAACGAGCGGACATTTGCCGTGGAGATTTAACGATCTAAAATATCGGGAATTATCGCGTTTGCTCGCTGCATTTCATCAAAAGTAAGGCATTATTGACTTTTTTATCTTTATTCATTTGTTATATGAAAAGTTTTAAAAGTGAAAAATCCCTCAGTAAAATTGCAAAATCGCCCATGGTTCTCAGGTGGGTTTTAACATGCAAAATGAAAACGCATTGATAGTTTACGATTATTTAAATGGTAAATGTAGCTTCAGAAGCGTTTTCATTTTGGCGTCTTTACTTCACTGAGGACACCCAAAGCCTGCTTCCACGCTATTGCCGCAGAGGGAGGGTGGGGAGAGGGGTGCGTGATGAGGGAGAAAGAGAGAGACCGGACCACAGCCTCCACTGAATCCCCACCCCCTCCCGAGGCCGCCGCCGGTGGTGGGGGACACGATGGACAGTTACTGTGAGGAGGGGAGAGAGGAATTTGTGCGTGAGATGGGAGAGGTTGCTGCCGGTGGGGCAGGAAGAGGCAGAGACCAACCTGCGCGGCGCTGACTGAAGGAATCTGCGCATGCACGGTTTATAAGATTTTTAAACCTTGATAACTTTTACAACATACCACCAATCTGAACGAAACTTGGTGCACTTGCAGCACAGAAGAACGGCGAGTAAACTGGCAATAAAAATCGTAGCGCTATCACATACCGTTTTTGCGCAAATAAAAAATCCCCGCAAACCGGAAAAGCACAAGATCAGAGTTTTAGTTATATACTAGACCAAGTGCAGACCCGTTGGGTCTGCTCCCCCAATTGTGTGATCCCCCAACCCAATATTCCGCCATGCACCCGTCTCCTCCATTGGAACTGAGCCCGTTCCCAAATGTAAGATTGCAGCCCTCCCCTGCCTGCTGCAGCAGTGAAAAGTTCAGTGTTCCTCTCTTGCAACGTTGTTTCGAAGTGTGTTGGAAGCTGATGTAAATGGAGAAGCCTGTTTATTTTTGAAATACTTGGGGGGGGGGGGGGGAGAGGATTTGATTAAAAACAGTACTTCAACACGACAAAATGAAATGAGGAGCGGATACTTAGAAAGAAAAGCGAAATCTCTACTGAAAGGGAAAATATCTCGGAGATTGAGCGTCCGGTTTCGGAGTTGCGGAGCGTCAAAGGAAGAAACGCGGCGGACGCCGTACGGCGGCAGGCGGACTGATTTGAGTTTTATATATATATAAAGATAGATAGATTGTTATCTGAGATTTCATTTGGTTCAGTATTTTTTAGATTTGTCACATTTTATATTTTCTGTTAAGTAAGGTTGTTTTTCTTTCCTTCAGGTTGGCCATGTGCAAAAAGTAGATCTTGTCCCAAACAAAGTACACTACATGAAAACGCTGAGCTTAAAACCACTTCTCTTTGGTAAGGATTTGCACAATGTTTTGGATCATTTCAGATAAATAGAATCTGAATCCTTTTCTTAGTGTATGTGAAGCCAATCTGATCTCTTATAGTTGTGTCAAATTATGTAGGAAGGAACTGCAGATGCTGGTTTATACCGAAGATTGACACAAAATGCTGGAGTAACTCAGTGGGTTAGGTGGGAACCCTTCTTCAGACTCGGTGTCTGAAGAAGAGTTCCAACCCAAAACGTCATCTCTTCCTATTCTCCAGAGATGCTGCCTTTCGTGTCTATCCTCAGATGTGTCAAGAACTATGTGTGCGGACGTGGCGCCGACGGACGTGAGGCCGAAGCAAAGAAGTCGAAGCCAAAGTACCGAATTGAAACGAGGCCGAAACGCCAATAAACCGAAAGAGTCCGAAGACGAAACGCCCACTAACCGAAAGGATGGGGCGCCTAAATGCAAACTAACCGAAAGGGCGGGACTTGTCAGCGATTGGTCCAGACCCCCCTCATCCATCACATCACTGTGAAGGCATGAACATTGTCCCACACCTCCGCTCCACCCGACCCGCAGCCCGCGGAGGGTGGCCGTGGGAGAGTGGGGGCTGTACACCTTCAGCCGCTTTCAACTTGGTGCTTGGGTACAGATTGCCCAGTCACCTATGGCTTGTGTGGGAAAATGAACCCCAATCACTGACAAGTCCCGCCCCCCCCGGCAACATCATGTCCGTTATTGGACTTTTCAGTTGAGCGGCAGTCGGTCCTTTGGCTTGTAGACGACGACGCCTTTCGGGTAGGTGGCGTTTCGACAGAGCGGCCATTCGGTAAGTTTGCTTTTAGGCGACGCAGCTTTTCGGTTTGTTGGCTTTTAGGCGTCCCGCCCTTTCGGTTAGTTTGCATTTAGGTGTCCCATCCTTTCGGTTAGTAGGCGTTTCGTCTTCGGACTCTTTCGGTTTATTGGCGTTTCGGCCTCGTTTCCATTTGGTTCTTTGGCTTCGACTTCTTTGCCTCGGCTTCTTGTCTGTCAGCGCCACGTCCGGGTACCCAAAAACTAAGCCCAGAAGGGTCTCGACCTGAAATGTCACCCATTCCTTCTCTCCAGAAATGCCGCCTGTCCCGCTGAGTTACTCCAGCTTTTTGTGTCTCCTTCGATTTAAACCAGCAACTGCAGTTCTTTCCTACACATTGCTGCAGAGTTGTTGCCTTGAAAATCCAGAATTTTGGTGTCTGTTCCTGCAGGCTCAAAATACCAATATCCTTTATATCGTCTGCCAGCACCTTTTCCATGCTCCTGTCTGTATTCTCTGCTGTCTGTGAATTTCAATCTGTCTTCGAAATGGGGGAAAACAGAGAAAGTTGTTGCAGGAATGGGGAAAGTATTGAAATATATCAATTTCAACTGAAGCTTTTGTGCTTCAGGTATGACATTTATCAGTTGCAAATCTTACTGCACAGCACTTTTGCTTTTCGTTTTTAAACTTTGTTTTCTCTCCCATACTGAAAAACAAGAGTGGTACTAAATTGGTTAATTCGTTTAAAAACTCAGCACAGCCTAGAAATTCTCTCATGTGTGCATCAAACATGTAAAGCAGTATTACTATCAGTGCAATTGTATTTATCCAAATTCTGCTTCCATAGGAAATGGAGTAGAGTACAACACATAGCTGCTTCTATATAACACGTTTTAATCTGTGGTCACTTGCGCTGAGGTTGGTGTGGAATAATCATATTTCTTTTGCAGTAAATTCAGGAGTACGTATACAACAGCGGGTTCACCACGTAACCCGTTACAGTACTGGCGCTTTTATCTGCACTTTCTCTGCAGCTGTAACACTGTATTGTGCATGGTTAGATTGTAATCATGCATGGATGATTGACCTGGAAAGGACACAAAGGTTTTTCATTGTATTTCATTGTATTTCAGGGCACAAGATAACAATAAACCAAGGGTCAAGTGAGTCAGGAATGTTTTATTGTCATATGCACCAAAACGGAACGGTGACATTCTTACTTGTAGCAGCACAACAGATATATAAACATAGAGCAATATGTAACCAATACCACCATAATCTTCGCAGAACATTGTCCACCATACTTGTTGGTTTTGGGCATCTTATTATTGATGCGAAGGAAAGGGCACAGTGAAGATTCTATTAAGTTTAACCAGGAATAAGGGGCTAGGGTTATGAAGAATGGCTTGAAAATTAATCTTTAGGATGTAGAAATAAGGAACGGCAGATGCTGATTTACAAAAAGAGACATAGAGTTCTGGAGTAACTCAGCAGGTCAGGCAACGTCCTTGGAGAACATGGGTAGGACCCAGTTTGAAGAAAGGTCCTGACCCAAAACATCACCTATCCATGCTCTCCAGGGATGCTGCCTGACCCGCTGAGTTACTCCAGCATTTTGTGTCTTTTAATCTATAGGATAATATGAATAGCAACAATGTTAAAACAATGTGAAATTTGTGAAGATAAAATAGTTACGGCCTTTGAATATAAGCAATTTAACCAAATTATATGTTAGTTTGATCAACGTCTTTTCTACATCTGCTTGCCTCAATCTAGGTGCTGCAAAAATGCAAGTTTTGGATATGAATTGCACAGTAGAGGAAATACTACTTAGTGCCCATGTAGAAATATGCCACTGTTAATGAGGATAGGAGTTTGGCTCACTTATACATTTCTGATTTGAATTTGCTGTAAAGAATAGATATTGATACTGCAAAAAATAAAGTTTTTTTAATAGGATTTTTACACTTGCCTAAAAATACAAATATTTACAAATATATAAATATACATTTTAATATTGTGAACGGCATCTATAATATTTCCATTTTCTGGCAGCAAGCATGAGATTTTTGTCACGCCTTTGCCATAAGTACACCTTATTCACCATAATTTTGCCATTCTGGATTCTACCCACAATCACAAATGTCCCGGCGTGCCTTCCTTGTGTCATGTTCTGGACGCATGTGGCATCCAAATCAAGCCAGCGCTGAAGTTTGGGATGAATCTCTGTCATGAGGAGGGGCCCATGTTTGAAGACCTCAAACTTGCTATCAAGCTCAAAATCCGAGATCCGGGAGAAACTCGTGTTTCTCTTTGAGATTCTGATTTTCACGGCTGTGGAAGATGAAATAATATTGTAGATAAGTTTCCAGTGTAATCAGTCACAAGGGTTTACTTGCAAAAGCATGGACTTAGAGATAGTCAACATGGCTTTGCTACATAGAACACAGAACATTACAGCACAGGAACAGGCCTTTTGGCCCACAATGTCCATGCTGTACATAATGCCAACAAACTAATCTCCACTGCCTGCACTTGATCCATACCTCATCGAAAAGCCTCTTAAATGCCATGATCGTATCTGCCTATACTAATACTCTTGGTAGCACTGTCCAAGCACCCACCTCTCTCTAAAATACTCATCCCTTTGTAGGGAGAGGTCCTAGCGCACAAATTCAATTGAGTTCCTTGAAAAAGTGATGAAGATGATTGATGAGAGTAGGTCAGTGGCCATTCTCTACAAGGACTTTACTAAGGCATTTGACAAGGTGCCTCTTGGTTGGCTTGTCTAGAAGATTAAGTCACATGGCGTCCATGGGGTAAATTAATAAAATGAGGGATTAATTCAACAGATGTACTCATATCCTTAAATTAGTAAGAAATGTCCAGCAGGGTATTTGGGTAGAACAATTATTGACTTATTTACTGATTGCCTTTAATTCTAACTCTACTGAAATGCATTTGCCTCTGAAAAATAAGATAGTGCTGAAAACATTCTGTATCTAGCAATCTAATTTGCTCTGCCAAACATGTCGTCTCAATTTCATTACCAGTTCAGCTGATTCAGCCAAAAGAAAGAATGCTTGAACTGATTGCAGTTTAGAAGATTAGCGATGAGTTTATTGAAACACATAAGATTCAGAAAAGGCTTGACATAACGGATGCTGAGAGGATGTTTCTCCTCTTTGAGGAATCTGGAACTAGGAAGCAGGTTCAGAATCAGGGATTCCCCATTTGATAGAGATTAAATGTATTTATTCATATTGTGTATCGTTGGCATTCTCCACCTCATAGCTGTGGAGTTCATAAGTTATAGGAGCAGAATTAGGCCATTCGGCCCATCAAGCCTACTCCATTCAATTATTGCCAATCTATCTATCTCTCTCAACCCCATTCTCCCGCCTTCTCACCATTACACCATGCCACCCTTACTAATACCCAATAATGGCCTCCACAGCCACAGATTCACCACCACCCTCTGACTAAAAATATTCCTCCTTATCTCCTTTCTAAAGGTACATCCTTTCATTCTGAGGCTGTGGCCACCTGGTCCTAGACTCTCCTACTAGTAGAAACATAATCTCTACATCCACATGGAGTCAGTCAATGACTCATTTCAAGATTAGGATAGTCAGATTTTTGTGCTGAGGGAGAGCCAAGAGTTATGGGGAACAGGCAAGCAGGCGGATATAGGGCGAAAATCAGCTTGGGCCTTATTGAATGGTGGAACTGCTTTGATGAGCCATACAGCCTAGTTTTGCTCCCATTTCTTTTTTTCTTGAAATCTGCAAACCGCATTCTTTGTGTGTCGCTCACACAAAGTTGCAAAAATATTTCTAATAAAATATTTCGATATAAGAGGCAATTTTCAACATTTCCCTGACCTGTACTTACCAAAATCATGCGAACAAAACGTATTGAGTATTTCTTTTGATGAGGTAGTTTCTTCCAATTCACAATCTCGACAGCTTGCTTGGGGCACTGCTGTGTAATGGGTGGAAATGCAGATTTATAATTAGATACAGGAAGCACATGTACCAAGCTCTACAATGAATTGCTACTGCCATTTCTCTAGGTTTGAGGAAGAGCAGTAGATACTGGCTTTCTTTAAGATCTTTGATTTTTCTGTTAATCCATCTACCTATATTGTTGAATAGCATAGAGGGGATTGTTTTTCTTTTGAAACTTGCTACAATACCATTTTATAAATAATTCATAGATAAATTACATGGAGAAGAAGGCCATTCGGCCCTTCATGTCTGTGCCATCCAAAATGAGGCATCCAGTCGGATGCAACTTTCTTGCACGTGGTTTGTTGGCCTGAAGATTGTGGCTCTACAATTGCATTTGAATAATTTAAAAATGCAATCAGGGTTACTTTCTCGACCACTCCTTTGAGTACTGAGCTCTTATCACTGCCAGTTATTTCTTGGTGAGAAACAGATTCCATCTCTCCCCTCTGATCCATCAACAGTTACTTTAAATCTATGTCAAATGGTTTTTGACTCGTATGCAAAGGGAAATGGGTTATTCCTATATATCTATCTACACCCTTCATTACATATGATGGAGCTAATAGTTAAATCTAATAGTCCAATCTAAATTTGGAGTATTTCTTTTCCAAAAGCATGGTCCAGTAGAACAAAAGAATGGCTCGGTGACAAGACTGAATGACTTTGCAAATTATACGGAACACAATATGGAGGACAGGTTGTCTTTTCAATAAAGACATTAAGATGGCAGCCTGCGTGTGTTTCTTTTCAAGGCCATATGTGCTTCTTTTCAAGGCCATAAAGAAGCCAAGATTGAAAAAAATAGCTGACGCTCCAGAGATAAGTAATAATTTGTTATTGGATGAGTTTGATTTTGACCCAGCTTTCCTATATTCTGAAAGGCTGCAGAATCTTTCAGTCATGCCATATTCAGACTTGGTAGGAGTGTTTTACTGATAAGAAAAATGTATAATTGTGCTAACTTTCCTTTGTTCTGTGAGTGGAGCCCGAGAAGCACTGAGCAACGTTTGTGCTCATTGTAGATCTTGCCACTCCCGTCTGAAGAATCAATTAAAGATTGCCATGGTTTACCTTTAACATTTGTTGCTATCTGCTTTTTAAGAAACAAACTTTGACACATAAGTCTTCACTCAGCCTTACCTGTCCTACAGACCAAAACCCAGCTGTTCCAAGCTCTCTTCATAGCTAAAACTTTCTAGTCCTCGCAGCTCTTTTACAATCATATATTTCCTGTAATATGATGATCAGAACACATGCTAAATGCAGTTCTAGCATAAATTATCTCCTCTTATTCTAGGTCTTGACTAATAAAACAAAGCATTCCTTATGTACTTTAACCATCTTTATTGACCACACCCATAATATTTTAATAGTATGTGGATAGGCACTGCAAGGTTTCCCCAGTTCTGCCAGATTACGCAGTAGCCTCCATTTATTGTTTATTCTCTTTGCTTGTAATGTAATACATTTGGAAAGGTACGCCATTTTGCTAGATTGCTACTTTTCCTCTCTCAAAACAGTAATCTAAAACATTCCTGCTCACAACAAACCACGTTCTATTTAAAAAAATGATTAAATAAGTATTTTCCCTACACTTGCATCTAATTCATTAATATATAAAACAAAAGGAATGACCAAATATCTGACCTCTGTGACCCTGTCGGAAAAGCATTCAAACACTATGCTTTGCGTACTGACACCGCATGCAGTTTCCATGGATATATACGCTTTTACTTTTCAGATCAGTCTGTTTTTAATTGAATTGAATTGAATTCCTTTATTTCATACCTGCAGTCATACATACAATCATACAATAATAAACAACACTAAACACAAATTAACATCCACCACAGTGTATCCTCCAAGCACCTCCTCACTGTGGTGGAGGCAAAAATCTTAGGGCTGCAGTCTCTTCCCTCCTCTTCTCCCTCTGCACTGAGGCGATTCCCCACCGGGCGATGGCACAAACAGTCCCGCGGCTCACCGAACCCCGCAAACGGGCCGGCTCAAACACCGCGGCCCGGGGTGGTCGAAGTTGCCGCCCTCCAGTCCAGCAGACGCAGCCGCTGGCCCGCAGCTGAACCCCGGACTCAGGTCATAGCCGCCAGAACGCCGTCCCAGCCACCCGAGCACCGTTCCAGCCCCGAGCCGGATCGCCCTCACGTGAGGGCCGTTCCTCCCTCGAGCTGGGCTGCTCCGACGGGAGTGCCGTTCCTCCCTCGAGCTGGGCCGCTCCGACGGGAGTGCCGTTCCTCCCTCGAGCTGGGCCGCTCAGACGGGAGCGCCATTCCACCTCGGGCTGGGCCGCTCCCGACGGGAGCGCCACAGTCCCACACGGGAGAGTCTCAGCCCCTCGCCAGACCGCCCTCACGGGAGCGTCACAGCCCCTCACGGGAGCGCTGTTCCAGCCCCGAGCCGGGCCGCCCTCACGGGAGTGAGCCCAGGGTGAGTCCTGACTGGCTGCCTCCGGAGTCTCGAGGTCGCCAGCTCCGCCATTAGGCCTCAGCACAGACGGAGGCAGAGAAGGGGGATACGACAAAAAAGTCACATTCCCCCGAAGGGAGAGACAGCAAGCCCCGTTTCAAACCCCCTTTGTCAACCCTCTGGCTTGTAGAGAGATAAATACTTTTTTGCATATCTTTCATTAATTGTTCTTTATCTTTCTACATCATTGTCTATATCTTTCGTTCCCTTTTCCCTAACTAGTCTGAAGAAGGATCTCAACCCGAAACATCACCCATTCCTTCTCTCCAGAGATGCTGCCTGTCCCGCTGAGTTACTCCAGCTCTTTGTGTCTTTCTTCTGATTAGTGATTACGTGCAATGAGCATTGTAGATGCCATGTATTGTATTTTATTGTATTTGCCTTCCAAATGATCAAGCCGAACAAACCTTTTCATATTTTATGTTTCCTCATCGTAACCATGATACTGCAAGCACTCATTTCAAATATTTTAATGGCTACAGTTGGAATTGGAAGCTGATTAGAATATGTTGTGTCTGTTTTATTTTCTCTGCAATATACCATTAATTGAAATCATTCAGTTCATTCATGACTACTTACTCTTTTTGTGAGATGCTGTCCTGTTGTTGATCAAGGATAAGCACATGCCATGGTCAGTGGGGAACCGATCACAATTCAATATGTCAGGCCATGGGTAGCCATAACAAGCCATGATGGGAGCACAGCTGTTCCTCACGGCCACACAGAGACTGTGGCAAGGGTATATAAGCCTTAAGGGGACAAAAAGGAAAAAAGTGAAGATTAATTATTTGTTGCATTACCCTTTCACCACGTTCTCTTCCTTCAAATGCCAATGTTTGTGGCAGTTAAGACTGCACAATTGCTTCTTCCGTCCCTTCGTACATTATTAATTTGCTTAATTAATCCAATAGATATGCACGGTATATTAGGTGAATTCCACAGCAAATGACAGCCATGAGATCATAAAACAGTTTTTATCTTAACAATACTAGATTCTTATTAATCTTATTTCAAGTATAACAATTACAGTAAAGCAAAGTATTTCACTTGGTATACTGAAAGCTAATACCAGCAAGTTTATGTTCTTAAATGTAGCTTTAAGAAAAAACAGGAATGGTGAAGTACTGTGATCTTGGAAAAATGTTCCATAGCAGATGGAGTGGTTGTAAGTTTGGTCTATAATGCAGAGTGGAAAGTAGAGGACTCCTGCAGAGACTAAGGTGAAAGGTGTAGAGGGAAGGAGCACAAGGTCACTGATCAAATAGGCATTGCATGCAGACTTGTAGTGGAAACCTGTGGATATGGTCAGTCTGAAGAAGGGTCCTGACGCAAGACATGCTCTCCGGGGATGCTGCCTGGCCCATTGAGTTACTCCAGTATGTTGTGTCTTTTCTTTGTATATGGTCAGCATTTGTTTGGAAGAGGGGAGGAGAGAGGCCGAGCTTGGAAATTCTAGGTTTTCAGTGGAGGAGATGTAAGTGAGCATCATTGGACTATTGTTTTGCGTTGGATTGGGAGTCCAATGAGATGTACAATTTTAGCTAAAGACATCATTAGACCATGTTCTCATTGAACTTGATTGGAAATTGGGAGTGGTTGGTGAAACTAAACTGAATGCTAATAGAGAAAATGTAAAAACAAGGAACTGCAGATGCTGGTTTACAAAAAACGACACAAAATACTGGAGCAAGTTAGCGGGTCAGACACCATGGAGAACATGGATAGGTGATGTCTCTGGTTGGGAACCTTCTTCAGTCTGAAGAAGGGTCCTGACTTGGGACATCACATATCCATGTTCTTCAGAGATGCTGCCTGAACTGCCGAGTCACTCCAGTACTTTGTGTCTTTAAATGCTAATAGATCCCGTGTATAGCTTTTCTGAAGGAAATTGTCATTTTTGCAGCTGTTATCTTTGTATGTTATCTTTTACTTAGTAACATGTTCCATACATGGCTGCTAATTAGTGATTTTAATATTGAACCTTGTAAAGAAAAAACATTTTAACCCAGAGCTTTATGTCAGATATTTATGCTTGACGGATGCTATGCTCGTATTAACTTTACCAGAACAAATCAATGATTAATCACAAGAAAGATGTAGGTCAGATATTCGGGATAATGCAATTGTCACATCGGGGAGCTTAGAAATCAGCTATTCATTGTACAAGCTTTGTAAATGTAATTTCTGTTACACGGATCAAAGGGAATAAGTGTCTCTGAAATGTTTTGTAGACACTAAAGTACATTTACAAAAATAAAGTTTATGAATGAGCCCTTGGTGATTTTCTGCAGAGCTATCCCGGGTTATTGACAGATTTGTGTAGAGGACGTACCATAAATTTGATTGGATGAAGGATGTTGTTGAAAGAGGGGGGGGGGGAATCTCCCCAAAATGTCTATTCGGAGAATGCTTAAAAATCAGCTGAAAATTATCAGTTGCATAATGGCGTAATTAGTGGACCATTATGCAACCTCTCAGCACAAATGGTTCTGGTTCAAACCTGACCTTGGGTGCTGCCAATGCGATTTTGCTGTGTGGGCTTCCTCCAGGTGCTCCGTTTCCTCCCACATACCAAAGACATAATGATTAGTTGGTTAATTGTGCACTGCAAATTGCTCCCTAGTGTGTGGGTGATGGGTGGAATTTGGGGTTGTTGATAGAATGTAGGGAGAATAGGATTAATGTAGGATTGATGTAAATAGATGGTTGGCACAGATTTGATGGGCCAAATGGCTCATGTGACTGTTTCAGTGACTTTATAACTGAAATATTGTTGCTAAATTTGATTATTCCATAAATACATGAAAGTTAAGAACAGGAGGCAGTTATTGTTTTTTTGAACCTGTAAGACCATAGAACATAGAACAGTACAACACAGAAACAGGCCCTTCAGCCCACAATGCCTGTACCAAACACGATGCCATTAAATAACTATCTCCTGCAAGTGATCCATATCCCTCCATTCCCAAATGCCAATGTAAAAGCCTCTTAAACGCCAGTCATGTCTGCCTCTACCACTACTCCTGGGAGCGCATTTCACGCACCCACCACCCTCTGTGTAAAAAAACTTGCCCCATGTATCTCCTTTGCCCCTCTCACCTAAAGGCTATACCCTCTAGTCCATGACATTTCCTCCCTGGAAAAAAGGTTCTGACGGCCTATCCTATTTATGCCCCAGTATTTTCTATGGTTCTATCAGGTCTCCCCTCAAATTCTGATGCTCCAGCGAAAACAATCCAAGGTTATCCAACCTCTCTATTAGCTGATGCACTCTAATTTAGGTTGTATTCTGGTAAACCACTTCTGTACCCTTAAACATCTTTCCTGTAAGAGGCTGAGCAAAACTACACACAATATTCCAAATGCAGCCTAACCAAAGTTTTATTATGATGCACCCGTATATATGGCCATTTAAATAATTAACCTTCCTGTTGTGTCAAAGTGGATAATCCTACATTGCTCAACATTATACTGTGTCCGCCATGGACAATCCACTCACTCAATGTTTTTTAAGCAGCAAGGATAGTTCTGTAAGCTTAAATGAAAGCATTGAACCTTTCTTAACTGTTTCTCAGTTTGAGTCAGACCATGCAAGTTTCACTCGCCACCAGTTTAAACACTTCCTCTCACTCTGTAGTAAAATTGTTCAAGGTGCCATCATGAAACGCGACAGGATTTAAAACACTGCATAAGACAACTTTGTTCTGCCTGTTTCTAGCTATTATTTCACAATGTTTGGTTTTGGTGTGTTCAGACGTTAATAGGTGAAAGTTGCACGAGGCTATCTGTTGAAATGCCACCATCAATTGGTGCTAAATGCTGGAGTAACTCAGTGGGACAGGCAGCACCTCTGGAGAGAAGAAATGGGTGATGTTTCGGGTCGAGTCTGAAGAAGGGTCTTGACCAGAAATGTCACTCATTCCTTCTCTCTAGTGATGCTGTCTATCCCGCTGAGTTACTCCAGCATTTTGTGTCTATCTTCAGTTTAAACCAGAATCTGCAGTTCCTTCCTACATATCAATAGGCGCTGATCAGTTGCTTTAATGCTTCTTACCTGTCCAGGCACACGGGCGCGATGAGAGAACAGAGGAAGATCCTGGCATCAGGGTGGCACTCTCTGGCTAACAAGGGTAACCAGCTGGATGATTGCTGGATCACCTCGGCCATCGTTTCATGCTCCAGAATGTTTGGGATCCTCATCTTCGAATAGCCAATGTCATGGCATAGAGCCATGGCCTTAGGGATGGGCACACATCGGGTGGAGGTGGCAAGGGCAACAAACAAGCCATGAGAAGTCACAAGCAGCAGAGAGGTCACAAGCAGTTTGCTTTCCATTTTGTTCACTTTCCCCCCAATCCCAGCTCTCCCTGAATCTTGAACAAAGCCAAAGAAGCAGCAGCAGCTTTGTGGGTCAGGGTCTAGTGGCCAAGTGTTCTCAACACTGCTCGGGCCATTTTATAGAAGAGGATCTCTGCCTAATCCCTGCTCATTAGGTTGAACAAGGACAATGCCATAGTTTTATTTACCAATTGTTTTGTGTTTTTCAGTGGTGGAGACAAGCTGGGATCAGCAGGTAACCTTAATGGGAGCAGGTGGGGGCTGCCATTGTACAAGGCTTCGAATTATTAACTTGGTTTTATTCATTATGTGGAAGCAATCGGTGGTGACTGTTTGCCTCCACACGCTTCCCGATAATTACCCGGAAGTGAAATGTCACATCTGGGGATGGATTGTGACTACTTCAAATTAGATGCGCTTCTTGTTTATTTTGTGCAGCGAACCACACATGTAACACCATCGCGTTTAGACGAGTTCAAATCCTAGTTACTGTGTGGCACCTTTTCTGGGTAAACCCATTCGTGTCACTTTCTGCTCGGAATTCTTTTGCAGGCAACGTACGACTTCTCATGGTTGCAGAATTTTGAAATACGTACTTTTGGTTATATGCAGACTATTGATCTCGAGACGGGCCCAAGATGTGACGGCGTCAGAGAAAGTTAAACGTTTAAACATATCAACAATTTACAATTTATTAAAGATTTCACTGGGACTATAGATCCATATTTTTGGGGGGAGAGGTGATCAATTCTGCAATTAATAAAAACATTGCTGTTTTAGTAGGTAATATTAAAATACCACCCAGCTAAATGAGCTTGCAGGATTCAAAATCTTCTTATTTGGTATTTTCTTGAAGCAAGTTGACTCCGGTAGTTATTTTAACACTTCATTATTGGGTTATTGATAGGGGACGATCAGCCATGATCACAATGAATGGCGGTGCTGGCTCGAACGGACGAATGGCCTCCTCCTGTACCTATTTTCTATGTTTCTATTAAATATTTTTTATGTGGTTTTAAAATACGCAATAAAATATGCAAAATACTTTCTGCAAATAATGTGGATTTTGCGAATTAGATTCCCATAACTATTATAAATCTGATCAGATTGAAATTCAATACAGAGTAACCATATATTCCCGTTGCGATTGAACTGTGTAATGGTTCTTTCGTGGTTGGGAATCCTCGGGAGAATTGTGTTCAATACTATCACTGTTGCAACATTTTGACTTCACTGAAATTGCTTTGTTACCATTGAATGTGTTTTGACAATAAAACTAATGTTTGCTACAAAGCGAGCTCAATCCCTGGGGAATTTGACGTTACATTGGATATCGTCGCGGGGATCGGGGATGAATGTAGAGAACAGGGGTTCTTTCCTGTTCGCTGCATTCATCCTCAATGTCCGCGAAGCTCAAGATTTGTTCCGGAAAGTGCATATCCCGCTTTCTGACCACACCGAACTACGCCAAGTTTTTTTAATTTAACAAGCACGGCAGTGTAAATTAAAAACTCTTTTGTCATTTTAATTTTATGAGGACTGTAGCTGAACATTTATTTCCCGCTGACCTGACTACCGAACAAAAGAGGACCTGCCAGGAAATTCCAGAAGGAATATTGAAAATGTTTCAATATAGAATTTTGGTTAGACTGCATTTGGAATATTGCATACAGTTCTGGTTGCCCCCATACAGGAGAATGTGGAGGTTTTGGAGAAGGTGCAGAAAGATGTGGAGGGTTTGGAGAAGTTGCAGAAAAGGTTTACCAAGTTGCTGCCTGGATTAAAAGATATCAACAATAAGGAGAGGTCGGACAAACTTAGATTGTTTTCTCTGGACCGTTGTAGGCTGAGGGGACATAAAAGTATGAAAGGCACAGATATGGTTGACTTTTTTCCCAGGGTGTACATGCCAAATACTGTACGATGGCATCACTATCAAGTAAAAGTGGTAAAGTGTAAAAGAGAATTATATTTTTTTTCGCATGTGGTGGTGGGTACCTGGAACACATTGCCGGAGCTGATGGTGGAAGCAGATATGATAGTGGCATTTAAAGGGCCTGTCCCACGGGCGTCATTTGCGCGTCACGCAGGTGGAGCGCGAGGATTTTGAGAATCCCAAAATCCTGGGGCGCCGCGCGCTACCGCTCGTCACTGCATACTCCACCACGCCTCACCACACGCCATGCACGTGTAATGCACGTCATGCACGCGTCACGCGCGCGTTGTGCGCCATGACGCGTAAATGAAGTCTCGTAAATGACGCCCGTGGGACAGACCCTTAAGAGGTTTTTAATATACACATGAATATGCAGGGGATGGATCACGTGCCGTCAGAAGGGGTTAGTTTAAGTAGGTGTCAAGTTTTGTACAGATATTGCAGGCAGAATTGTAGTTCGGTATAGATATTGCAGGCTTTACTTTTCTATGTTTTATGTTCCATAATGTGAATTTCTGAAAGCAAATTGGTTTTGAATTTAAAATCAGACGATTGGACCTGAAATGTTAACTGTTTCCCCTTCCACAGAGCATTTTGGAATTAACATCTGTTTTGAATGTAATTCAACTTCTTTTCCTTGGGTTGTAGAAACCTTTAATGACTAATGTTAAATTGGATAGTTGTCTGAACTGGTGAATGTCCTTCTGAAGTCCAGTACAAGTACAAGTAGGAGATAGGTGCCCTGCTCAATCATTTGTATTGAAAGCTCCATTGACACCCAGGTGTTGGCATCATTGCATCAGGAAAACGTTTGGACATTATCTCCCTTTGGATATCTATCATGAATACATTTGCCCCAGATTTCTCATGTGGGTCAAAGCAAGACAGCATCTTTCATTGATGGTTTTGTTCAGCGTTGAGTGTTCGCTGAGCTCCAAAATATCAAGGTGGCCAATTCACTGCGGGTCATCACATCATTGGTGTGATATTGAGAAGATTTTAAGTGGCATGGTTAGCATTGCCTTTGAATGTTAATGGGATGTGTCTAAACTCTTGCTGGAGATGATCAGTACATGTGTAGGAGGGAACTGCAGATGGTGGTTTACACCGAAGATAGATACAAAATGCTGGAGTAACAGCGGGTCAGGCAGCATCTCTGGAGAAAAGGAATAGGTGACGTATCTGGTCGAGACCCTTCTTGAGACTTCAGTCTGAAGAAGGTACTCTACCTGAAATGTCACCTATTCCTTTTCCGCACAGGTCAATACTTGTGCCGTCTGAAGAAATGTCCTGACCCGAATCATCAGTTTTCCATGTTCTCCAAGGAGTTAGTCCAGCATTTGACCCACTGAGTTACGCCAGCATTCTGTGTCTTTCCTCTAGTACTTGGCATTTGCTTGGCTTTGAATATTATTTGTTATTCATCATGTGGGATGATTCTAAATGGGAATACCAAAATCTGTTATTGACAGTAATGAGATTTGTGCAAATTACATTAATGTTAAATTTAAACATCATCCAGTCACCCAAGTCTCCACTGCAATATGTAATAACAAATCGTGGATGATGTAAACCATGCTGTTTTAGCCAATAGCCACGCGGGGTCACTTAAGCATTTCCCAAGTGTGTACGGTCACACTCCTTTCTTTGTTATAAAAGTGTCTGGCCAAATCGTTGGCCACTCTCTAGGTTTTATAAAGAAGTAAATGTAAATTCCATGTATCACTTTTCATAATCTCAGACATTGCTAAACTGTTCCGCAGCCAAGTGCACTCATTATTACAATGTGCACGATACTTTATTGAAGCGTCTTGACAGGTTGACGTGGCTGAAGTGATATTTGAACCAAAGATCTTAATGAATGAAGCCTAGTCATTGGTTGGTATATTGATTTTGTTTTTGCATTCTGTAAGGTTGGAGTTTTAAATCATAGAAGCTATTTGTTTCTTACTTTCCCCTCAGAGATCGCAAACTTCCTTTCAGAGGAAGAATGTAAACTGGTTATCCACCTCGCAAAGTTAAAGGGACTTCAGGAAAGCCAGATTATGCCATCTGACCTTCAACAGGAGGCCATCGATGAGATGGACATTAGCAAAGAGGAAATCTTCAACCTGCTTGACTACAACCAAGATGGGCAGCTACAGATGACAGAGGTACATTGGATTGCATGAGAGTATTTCCTAGGGATTGTGGTTCTTGTGATTGAAAAATAATTATGTAACTTCTTGTTCATTGTGTTTGATTATTACTACTGGTGCGAATTAAACACTTCCTACTTGAATAATCTGTCACCATTATGTATTGTGATCAGGCACAGCACTGATTAGGTTCAGACCAAAGCTAACTGCATACTATCCATGTATCTTATGCAAAATGATTGCCAGCTGTTCTAATTTCTCATGAATCTGGGTAACTTTGCCAATTCAGTCGCTTCGGAACTGATATGAGGCGTGACACAACCTATTGTCAGAGGGGACTGCAGTGGTAGTCGCACACTGAAGACCTTTCTCATTCAATCCAGCCTGTATCTATCTATATTACTAAATCTCTGATCTTGACCGCTTTTGGCCCATTGTGCTGCGATTTCCGACAGAACGCCGCGACCTACGGCCGTCATTTTTGGCCACCTCGCTCAGAGCCCCTCTCCGCCTTATGGGTGCGGAGGATTTTTCCCATCGATGAAAAAATCAGAGAGATATTAATATATTTTTTTAATTCACCA
Source organism: Leucoraja erinaceus (assembly GCF_028641065.1). Lineage (NCBI taxonomy): Eukaryota > Metazoa > Chordata > Chondrichthyes > Rajiformes > Rajidae > Leucoraja > Leucoraja erinaceus. The sequence goes on along the minus strand of NC_073392.1, from coordinate 27,873,465 downwards.
TTCCCTCTGCTGCCCCTGCTGGAGGGAGGGGGAGGGACTATAAAACCAGGAAGTGGTGTGCCTCACTTAGTCTCTGCAAGATGGATGAAGCCAAGGGTCACGTCTCTCTGAGCTCTGAATAACACTGAACAAATGTCTACACAACTGTGAGTACCCTTAATGTGGTTTGAAAATGAAAATATGGTTTGTTTGAAGTAAAAAGGCACTGCCTGCAAATAGTTGTTTGGGTGCTTTGGCTTGAAGTTGAAAGGCACTCCTTACTGCAGGTGAAATGGTGGCTTGGGAGCTTTGGCTTGAAGTTGAAAGGCATTACTTACTGCAAATGGTGGCTTGGGTGTTTTGGCTTAAAGTTGAAAGTTGAAAGGCACTTCTTACTACAAATGGGTGCTTTGGCTTGGTTGAAAGGCACTACTTACTGTAAATGGTGGCTTGGGTGCTTTAGCTTGAAGTTGAAAGGCACTACTTACTGCAAATGGTGGCTTGGGTGCTTTGGCTTGGTTGAAATGCACTATTTACTGCAAAAGGTGGCTTGGGAGCTTTGGTTTAAAGTTGAAAGGCACTACTTAGTGCAAATTGTGGCTTGGGAGCTTTGGTTAGGAGATTTAAAAAAATCACCATTCTCTCTGCTGCACCTGCTGGAATGAGGGGGAGGGACTATAAAACCAGGAAGTGGTGTGCCTCACTCACTCTCTGCAAGATGGATGAAGCCAAGGATCACGTCTCTATGTGCTCTGAATAACTGAACAAATGTCTACACAACTGTGAGTACCCTTAATGTGGTTTGAAAATGAAAATATGGTTTGTTTGAAGTAAAAGGCACTACCTGCAAATGGTTGTTTGGGTGCTTTGGCTTGAAGTTGAAAGGCACTACTTCCTGCAAATGGTGGCTTGGGTGCTTTGGCTTGAAGTTGAAAGGCACCACTTACTGCAAATGGTGGCTTGGGTGCTTTGCTTGAAATTGAAAGGCACTACTTACTACAAATGGTGGCTTGGGTGCTTTGGCTTGAAGTTGAAAGGCACTTCTTACTGCAAATGGTGGCTTTGGGTGTTTTGGCTTGAAGTTAAAGGCATTACTGCAAATGCAGTTACTTCCTGTTTGCACTGTATATTAATTTAAGATAAAATGCTACCACTTACTGCTGTGATTTATGGCCATCTTACTCAGTCCCCCCCTCCGCTGAGCAGGTGCAGAGAATTCTTCCGATCAATGAAAAATAAAAGTGTTATTAGTGTTTAAAAAATGTTGAGAATCTCTCTCCTGTCAATCACGCCCTGAAAGCCACACCTTTTCCGGTGGGAGGGGGAGGAGTTATAAAACCCGGAAGTGTGGGTGTGGCTCAGTCTCTGCATGATGGGGGAGGGAGAGGTCATGACTCACTCTGAGCTGTGAATCAACTGAACACACTGAATGTCTACTGAACTGTGAGTTTGGTGTTTTGTGTGGTTTTATGGTGGTTTCACCCTGCATGAAATGGTATGAAGCTGCACTTGAATTTTGTGGCCTTCGACCCTGCTTGAAGTGGAATGAAACTGCACTTGAATTTGGCGGCCTTGCATCCTGCTTGAAAGTGGGTGGCTTTGCACCCTGCTGAAAGTGAAACTGCACTTGAATTTGGTGGCCATGGATCCAGCTTGAAGTGGTATGAAACTGCACTTGAATTTGGTGGCCTTGCACCCTGCTCATGAAATGGTAGGAACATGGATTTGAATTTGGTGGCCTTGCACCCTGCTTGAAATGGAATTTCAAGGAATAGTCATGAGTCAACTGCCAGCCCACCAGCCGTGAGTTAGCTGCCAGCAGATCAAGCTTGAGGGACTGAGCTGCCACCCCAAGAACCCGTACCAGCACTCCAGAAAGCCCCCCCACTGGCCACCAACATTGGAATTGGTGGAGAGGTGGAATATTGTGTCGGGGGACCAGCCCTCCCGTGTGAACATGGGACCCAACGGGTCCCACTTACTCTAGTATTAACTAAAGCCTAAGGAATGACTGCTTGGTTTTAAGATTTCCAGCAGCTGCTGTTTTTCTTTGACACTTTATCTTGGTTTTAATATTTTCATTAAAGATGTGTACGAGTGAATTAAACTTCAGCCCAGAAATGTAAATCTTACATATATGGTGCAAACATAGAAACCGAAAGCCTAGGGACCAGACACAGGTAGTCAGGCCATTCGGCCCTTCGAGCCTGCAGCGTAGATTTTAATATGGCTCAGTGCTGATCATCCAACTCAGTATCCGCAAGTACCTGCGCCTTCTCTCCAGTTACTCCCTGATCCCCTTAGCCTTCAATGGGCCATCTAACTTCCTCTTAGGAGATAATAGGGAGGGTTAGGCTGGCCTCGAGATGACCCTAGTGGCAGAGAGTGTAGAGATTCACCACTACTGACTGTGTGGGCAGAACTTTCTTCTGATTGCCCGGTTTTCAAAAGGATTGTCCCCCTTATCCTTCCAACTGTGACCCCTTGTCCTCCCCGACTTCCGCTAACATCGGCGACAAGTGGCAGTCGCCCCTGCATCTAGCCTGTCCAACCCGAGAATTTTGCGCCCCTATAATCCCCTCTCAATCTCCTAAATTCTAGAGAGTATAAACCAAGTCTATCCAGAGTTTCTGCATAAGACTGTCCTGACATCCCAGGGATCTCCGTGCTGGTGCAACCGTCTCTGTCTCGTCACCTGACGTCTCCGGTCACCCCCCTGGAATGGAGCTGAGACTGGGAACTCTACCAAAACTGTACCCCCTACCTCTGCAACTGCAAACAACCCCACAGTTCCAAGTCTCAGCTCCTGTACAGGGGGTGGCCGGAGACGTCACAGCCTGCCATCCTAGCTTCTGTCCCTACGGGACAGCGGAGAGGTCGTGTTCCATCTGGAATTCCCAATGGGCTGGGCTGCTGCTGGCTGTGGGTCTCTGGGTTCTCCGTGCTTGCAGTGGGCCTGGGGGTCGGTGTCCCGTTGGTCCTGACGTCTCCGGTGACTGGCACTGGCTCCAACGTGAAGACAGTGCAAAGCCCCCGCGCCGGTGCAATGCGTGGGGAGCTGGAGAGGGGAGGGAAGGGGTCACACACATGGCGGGGAAGCAGTGGGGTGTAGGTGGGGTGAAACTGAATGGAGCGACAATTTGCTGCTGCCTGCCCGCTGAGTTTAAAAAGTTCCCACGCAAGACTCACGATACACTGTGTATCGTGAGTCTACCGTGGGAACTTTTTAACTCAGCGGGCAGGCAGCAGCAGATTGTCAATTATTAACCCTCCCGCGCAATATACCCTCGCCTTCGCTTTTATGAATGGGGATTTAGTTCCCCTTTCTTCGAGGACCGACCAGAGGTTCGGCTGTCACCTCTGCGGGCCGCCCTCGGTGAACGTTTTCAAGGACCTTTCTTCAAGGACTGAAAAAATTTCGCTATTCGGAGATTTTCGTTATTTGGATCTTCGGATAAAAGGTTGTGCACCTGTATGATAATAATGCTCCCTGAAGTGGATCATACCATATAATAATTCAGAGAGTGGTGAGTATATGGGATGTGCTACCAGAGGAGGTTGTTGAGGCAGATACAATAACAACATTTAAAAGACTTTTGGACAGGTTCATGGATAGAAATGGTTTAGAGGGATATGGACCTAATGTAGGCAATCGGACTAGCTTAGATCAGGCACCTTGGTTGGTATGGACGAATTGGGCCGAATGGCCTATTTCCATGCTGTATGACTAATAATGTCAGTGGTTAAGCATCACAAGGTCTAGGATTAACAAATAATTAACAATAAAGTTTTCCCAATGGCTCATCAGTCAGTTTATGTGTGAATAATAACATATTTTTCAGTATTTTTAATCTTTGAAAACATTCCAAATTTTGAAGACTAATCCTGAAAATAATTATGAGACCCAATTGAAGATGCATTAAATCTTGACATGATGTTAAAACAAATGGATATGTGGGTTTGTGTATGACTCACACCAGCCAATTCTATTCTTTTTGTGTTGATGTTACTGGTGCAAGCAACCAGAAACATTGCTCTCTTTTCAATGCACATGAATATGAGGTGAGGGTGCTTTTCAAAATAATATGACTATTATTTGGATAAAATAGAAACCACAGCTTTTGGTTATTGGATCCCGCTAAGTTTGGGAATTTCCTCCCTAAACCTCTTTGCTTCTTCATCTTTGGAATCCTCATTACGATCTGCTATTATTATTGACCTGTTCGTCAGTCACCCTTTGGACCCTTCATCATCTCTGTGGTAAAAGTGCTATATAAATCCAGTTTATTGTCACGTATAATTTAGGCAATAAAGTGGTAGCCAGAAAAGAAGCTCGTTTTGGATGCATCTTTCCCCATATTGCTGGATCTTATTTCCATCCCAGTCAGCATTTGCAAGATTTTGCCACCCTCCCAACTTCTAAATGGTTTACAATCACCCTTTGAGTCATACAACAATACACCATGGTGTTAAACATCTATTATCTTCATAAATAAATAAAAACTAAATGTTGGAAATGTTCAATGGGTCAGGTAGTATCTGTGGGAAAAGAAACAGGTTAACATTTCAAGAATGGGATCATAGGTCATAGGAGCAGAATTAGGCAATTCAGCCCATCAAGTCTGCTCCACCATTTGATCATGGCTGATCTATTTTTTCTTTTCAACCTCATTCTCCTGCCGTCGCCCCTTAACCTTTGATGCCCTTACTAATCAAGAGCCTATCAATCTCCGCTTTAAAAATACTCAATGGCATTTGGCTTCCCCAGCCATTTGTGGCAATGATATCCACATATTCATTATCCTCTGGCTAAAGAAATTCCTCCTCATCTCCATTCTAAAGGTACATGCTTTTATTCTGAGGCTGTGCCTTTATGTCCCTTCCTTCATTGTATCTCAGTGTATGTGACAATAATAAACCAATACCTTCATGTTTCAACATCATCTGTTATTATTTTGGATTTCCAGCAACCATAGATTTTTTTGAATTTCATTATGTCCATATGGTTTGCTATATTAAGTGAACTTTCATTACTGTTGTTGTTCACTGAGGATCTCATTGAATTCCACTTTTGAACATGAGGACAACAGAGAGACATGACAGAAGAAAAAAATCAGCATAAAGTATTTGGCTGGCATGTTGGCAAGTTGAAGCCAAATTTAGCCAGATTTATTATGTGAATTCATTCTGGTGTTTGGTGGCTACTGACAAGAATACATCAGGTTATTTGAAAAACATTATACAATAATTTATGATATTTCAGTCAAAGTTGCATTTACTAACCACACTAATCCTACACCATTTACCTTTCTAGAAAATGCAATTATTTAGTATCGAACACTGTTTTTAAAGATTGTATTATTTTTAATAACAGGTTTTGACGCACACACGATTTGGTGATGGTGTCTGGATTACTCCTGAAAATATTCGCGAAATCTACACAGGACTTGAAGCTGACCCTGATGGGAATGGTGAGAAACCGTAATGCAGGTAGAGAGACAAAAGATGCCAAGGTCATTATTCTTGGAACAGAGGAAATTTAATATTACTCAAAATAATGCAGAATTTTTATTGAGTAGATAAGCGGACATTATTTTTACTTGGAGAAGGATGGGTCACTAGAGGCACAGACTTAAGTAGCAAAAGAAACGTTAAAAGAAATTAGCAATATTTTGTAAGCTGTGACTGACTTTTGATCTCTAATTCTTTAAAGTTAAAGCTTATTAATTTCTACATGTGTATAAAAAATGGATGATGTTATCAGGTAAAGTTATGACAGTCCTAAAGCAGTGTAAACCAGGTTGTGAGGAACTCTGCTTCATTTTTAATGCTGCTGCAGCAGTGTAGCCAGGACATGGCTGAAAATCACAGTCTAAACATCTTTTCTCTGGATACCTGGATTGTGCTGATTTGAATTGCTCTCAAAGCGCCCAACCAATTTCAAGAGAAGAACAAGCAGCTAGGGAAGATCATCATAACTGTAAATGGCCTTTTCAATTAAGACACAAGGAACTGCAGAAGTAGTCTGAAGACTTGGTCTGCAGAAAGATCCTGACCAGAAATGTCACCATGTCCTCGAGAGATGCTGCCTGAAACTACGAGTTACTCCAGCACTTTGTTCCTTTCCATCTGGGCTTGTGCATAAATAATGACCAACTACTAGAACAGAGAACAGTAGAGCACAGGAATGGGCCTTTCGACCCACTATGTTTGTGCCGAACATGATGCCTACTAGTGAACTTAATACTATCGCATCTAAGTACAGAACGACCAATTTCAAAATTTGTGAGCTTCAATTCAATCATGGCAGATTATTAAATTCATTAATTTTGATCATCTGAAAAATTGACATGTCAGTGGTTAGCCTGTTATGACAACTCAACAAGTTTGCTCTTCCCCTTAAAGGAATGGAGCTTGGCATACCCACTAGGTCTGATCATTGAACACAGAACAGTAGTATAGCATGGGTATGGGCCCTTCAGCCCACAATGCCAAACATGAGGCCAACATAAACTGATCTCACCTGCCTGTACATGATCCATATCCCTCTGGTGGGGCTTCGCCCGAAGGTTTGGCGGTCGATGGGGTCTGGATCCACCCGAAAGCTTGCGAGACGGCGTAAATGGGAGGGAGCTGGAGAAGTCGGATGTAAGGAGCAAGGACCGGGGTAATGCCTCGGGTAGGCTGCAGGAGGCGCCCCCAGGACACAAAGATGGCGGGGAGAGGAGAGGGATGTTGGTTCACGGGAACTGCTCCAGTACATCGAGCGGGCGGGCCGACAGAACTTTGAACTTTGAATAATGGCGCCAAAAATGCCGGTGCCCGCAGGTGTAATATATTTTTACCGTAAAGGTCAGGGAGAAGCAACAGTCAGAAGCAGCAAGAGCGAGTATTGGCTGAAAGAAGGTGAGTCGGAGGAAACAAAGATTTAAAAAGAGTCAAAAACCAGGTTTGAGTGTTTACCGTGAAGGTCGTAGAGAAGCAGCAGCCAGAAGCAGCGAGAGCGAGTATTGGCTGAAAGAAGGTGAGTCAGAAGGAACAAAGATGTAAAAGGTGCACCAAAGGCCCAGGTTCGAATCATTTACAAATTAGCCCTAAAGTAGTTGATTATGAAGGAGATAGAAATAAGTGCAGCTGTAGCGGAGCGGCCTTGTTGAGGTGAAGTGCCTTGGTGAGTAAAGTGCAAGTCTTTGGCTCGAGAGTCTTCGGCGAGGAAGCTGAAGACGTCTTGGACCGATTGCTGGGCATCCTCAAGGGGGAAAGGGAGCAACCGGAAGTGGTTGTGCATGTCGGCACAAACAACGTCGGGAAGAAGAGGAAGGAGGTTCTGCCACGTGAGTTTAGAGATTTAGGAGGAAGGCTGAAAATCAGGACCTCGAGGGTGGCTATCTCTGGTTTGCATCCAGTACCTCTTGCTGATGGGGGCAGGAACAGTGAGATAGGGGATCTGAAAGTGTGGCTGTGGAACTGGTGCAGGGGATAGGGATTTAGATTTATAGACCACTGGGATCTCTTCTTGGGTAGGGGTGACTTGTATAAATGGGACAGAGGTTGTACCTTAACTGGAGGGGGACCAACATTCTGGCAGGCATGTTTGCTAGTGCTACATGGGTGGGCTTAAACTAAATAGCAGGGGGAGGGGTCGACAAATTGGAAGTATAAGAATGGAGTTAAAGGGAAAGACGTCCAAGACGTTCAATCGGTCCAAGACATCTTGGACCCTGGCACCAGGGAGGCAACACACCATCCTCGAGTCTCGCCTGTTTCCACAGAATCTCCTATCGGTATCTGACGTTGGTCTCTCCAGTTGAGCCACAGTACCAGGATTTGATTGAAAGACCTGTCCGTCGCTCGGACTGGAAGTATCGTCCGTCCCGACAGCTTCCAAGAGGGTGTCCCTGTTTTCAACAGGTGCAGCCACCGGGGTCTCAGGCACTCCACACTTACATCTCTTCCTCATCGTCACCCACCTTCACTCTTCTTGTATCCTTGGTGTAACAATGTCATTGTAGGTCTGTCCAGGAAGCTCTCGGTTTCCCAGATGGTCCTGAGATCATCCAGCTGCTGTTCCAGTTCTCTAACACGGTCCTTCAGGAGCTGCACCTGGACACAATTTCCACAGGTGTAGTTGTCAGAGGCACCAACAGTGTCCCTGACTTGAGTAGGGGTGACCTGTACAAATGGGGCGGGTTGTACCTTAACTGGAGGGGGACCAACATTCTGGCAGGCAGGTTTGCTAGTGCTACATGGGTGGGTTTAAATTAAATAGCGGGAGGAGGGATCGACAAATTTGAAGTATAAGGATGGAGTTAAAGGGAAAGAGTACAGGAAAAGTTGCGAAAGACACCCGAATTAATGGGACGGAAAGTTCAAGAAGGGATAAGAGAGTGAAGTCGGGTGAAATAGGAACCAGTGTGAGAGGGGAAGTGAATACCGAATTAATGACTGCGCAAAGTATAAGGAATAAAAGTGGATGAACTTGGGGCTCAGTTAAAGATTGGTAGGTTGTGGGAATTACGGAGACTTGGCTGCAAGGGGATCGGAGCTGGGAACTGAAAATTCAGGGTTATACATCCTATATACAGGAGCATAGTCAAAGCTTCTTTAGGTATGTGAAAAGGAAAAGATTAGTTAACTTTTTTAAAGCAAGGCGGGAGAGAGAAAGCAGGGAATTATAGACCAGTTAGCCTGACATCGGTGGGGAAGATGCTGGTGGGGAAGATGCTGGAGTAAATTATTAAAGATGTAATAGCGGCGCATTTGAATAGCAGTAACAGGATCGGTTCAAGTCAGCATGGATTTACGAAGGGGAAATCTTGCTTGACTAATCTTCTGGAAATGTTTTGTAACAAATAAGATGGATAAGGGAGTGCCAGTGGATGTAATGTATCTGGACTTTCAGAAAGCCTTTGATAAGGTCCCACACAGGAGATAAGTGGGCAGAATTGGAGCACATGGTATTGGGGGTAGGGTATTGACATGGATAGAAAATTGGTTGACAGACAGGAAACAAAGAGTAGGAATTAAAGAGTCCCTTTCAGAATGGCAGGTGGTGATTAGTGGGGTGGCGCAAGGCTCAGTGCTGGGACCTCTGCCTCAGAAGGCAATGGAGGCCGATTCACTGGATGCATTCCAAAGAGAGTTAGATAGAGCTCTTAGGGCTAACGGAATCAAGGGATATGGGGAGAAGGCATGACCGGGGTACTGATTGGGGCACTTCCATGTGCCTGTCTAGGGCTCTGCTCCAAATAGAGAAAGTTACGTTAAGGTAGGGCTGTTCTTTTTTTATCTGGCACAAAATGATGGACCAAACAGCCCACTTCTGTATCATAAATGTTCTGCAATTATATGATTACTGCATGTTTAAAGTTCCAAATGGCCTATGCTGAATAAGGGGGATGAATGGGTAAGCTCTCTTTTTCTTTTGAGATGCAGTGGCTCCATTTCTGATTGTAGCTTTTAATTCCAGATTGTTTCAGTAACTGAATTTAAACTCCTCAGTCGTCAGTTCCAGATTAAAACTCATCTCCAAATCTTAGCACAGACCACGGGGTGACCAGTCAAGTGACAAATGTATTAGGTTACCATATTCCCAATGAAAAAATTGCAACTTGGAAAGCGTGAGAGTAGGGGTGAGGATGAGTTTGGGAGTCCAGGGATGCTGAAAAATAGAGGTTGATTACAAGAAAGCTTGCTTTGTGTTGTTACACATCTGACCAAAATCTGACCATTGACTTTATGGTTTAATAAGGCTTAGATTAGAGTGGACACTTCTACAGTTTTATAATCTATTAGATTTACTTCATTTGATTTTGAGTAAATGGAGCATACTTGTGTGCAATCGGGCTTCATGAAATTATTGTACTGCCTGGGGTCTACAGAAATATAGATTCAATAATTGATGCTGTCATTTCTGCTCACTAATTGAAGATGAGAACTCTGAAGGGGGTTGTTTGAATAGGGCCACAATGTATCCTGGTGTTACTACCCTGCTATTACCGAGAATGACACTATTGTCAACTAAACACAGCTGTGTTTAATACAAATTTCCTGTTTCAGTTATTCAGCAGAGAAAATAGTTCTGAAGTAAGTTTAGATGTAAACAACCACTTAGGAAGTTGCATTAATTACATTGTCTTCATTTGTAACATTCTCATCCACACTTTCCCACATCAGTCCTTCTATTGTTATAGAGTCATACAGCATGGATCCAGGCCCTTCAGCCCAATATGCTAATGCCGACCAAGATGCCCCATCTACACTACTTCCACCTGCCCGCGTTGGCCCATATCGCTCTAAACTTTTCCTATCCATGTTCCTGTCCAAGTGTCTTTTAAATGTTGTTGTAGTCGGCAGCTCGTTTCCAATGCCCCCACCACCCTTTGTGAGGAAAAAGGTGCTTCTCAACTTCCTATTAAATCTTACCCCTCACTTTAAACCAATGTCCTCTAGGTCTTGATTCTCCTGCTGTACAAAAGAGTTTGTGCATCTGCTCTGTCTATTCCCCTCATGATCTTATACACCTCTATAAGATCATACCTCCTGTGTTCCAAGGAATAAAGTCCGTGCCTGCCCAACTCCTCTCTCTAGCTCGGGGTCCTCGAGTCCTGGCAACATAATTCTTAATTCTTCTCTGCACTCTTTCTGGCTTAACATCTTTCCTGTAGCAATGTGACCAAAACAGAACACAGTACCCCAAATGTGGCCTTACTCCAAGTTGGCCAGTTATTTAAAGTTTATTATTTTGTTCTCCAGATTAAAAGCCGGTCCTCTTGTTGAGATGGAATCCTTTCATCAAATTTGGACGTTTTCAAATTTCAATGCGTTTTGGTTTTATTTGACCTGACTATATCATTTTTTAGTTTTTGTCTCTATTTTGAGAACCAAGGACGGGAAATGTATAAGAATATGGCAATGGGGTCATGACTTTGACTTTAATGACTTTGTCATGACTTTAATGAATGGTGGAAAATACACTGATTATGTGATGTGATTTTCAAACACCCAGTGTTTTCCTTTTGTATTTTTTCAAATTTCCAAATATGTCCATATAATATATGCCACACATTCATTGATGCATCATAATTATTGAACTAATATCTTATAAAACACAATAGATGTCTCCATATAATAATGTATAGTATTTATTTAGCATATATTGAACTATTATATTTTAAGTAACAATAGTTGTCCAAGAAGTGCCTGCTGTGTGGAGGAGGTCTTTGAGGTGAGGAGATTTGGTTCTACATGTCATCAGATTTTTTTTTTCCCTACAATTTCGAAATTCCTAAATTTCTAATGCATTATAATAAACAAAAGTTGTTTTTTGCTATTTTTCTCTGAAGAACATCTTCGGAAGTTAGGACAGGGTGGCACAATTCAAGTGGGGCAATATTTGCAAGTGGTTCAGCACTCAAACTAGTTTGAATATTTATATCCTATTCAGCGTTAATCATCCTCATCCCAACCGAATAGTTATGCAGGGAGCTTAATGTAAATAAGGTATTAGGTGGAATCGGTAGTCCATGTTAAGCTTTCAGGCCCCATGGTGAGTTTCAGCCATAGGAGGCACCACATCTATTGTGGCATTTAGAGGGTCCACTTCATTTCACCGAGGGAGGGCGTACATCCCAGTGGCACGTTGCCTTAATCCTCTGCTGCAAATTCTTTCCTGCTGGGTTACAGATAATCACTGATTATCTCTTTTTTAGGGTTTGCAATGTGCAGATAAATTTTGCCAATTCTTTTCAATCATGAACACTATCCCCTCTCCCTGACGTGTTCGGGGAGTTTTTTAAGAAAGAACAACATAACATACAGCTGCTTGTTATTACTTCACATCCTGCCCGTTCTAGATTTGCAAGTGTCGGAAATGAATGGCACCAGGCTGTTGGTTTGGAATTGGAAGGAGCCCACTTTTGGGTAATCTGGCTCAGAAGAGCACATTGCACCCTAAGCGACAGATAGTAAAATAACCAGGTTTCCTGGAATACGATAACTTATCAGAGCAGACATTAATGTAAACAGAAGATAGACACAAGTGCCGACTTAATTTAGCGGTATCATCTCCGGAGAACATGGATAGGTGGCATTTCGGGTTGGAATTAACCCAAAACATCACCTATCCATTTTCTCCAAAGATGCTGCCTGATGTTGAGTTACTCCAGCACTTTGTGCCTATCTTTGGTATAAACCAGCTTCTGTAGTTCCTTCTTATTACATTAGTGTAAACAGTATTGTGCTCACTTGTGATTCCCTTTACCATTGTAAACGCTTCAATGCTTGCTGTCATTTCACTTCAGGCAGAGCGGTTGAAAGGGTGTAATGAAGTGTTAGAAGGATTGGTGGGAAGGGGTGTGGGGAGGCATGGGAGTTGAAATTGGTCAGGAAGGCATTGCAAATGGACTTTTAATAATATTGAAACTCCAGAAACTTGAGCACACATACTAGCCTCTGCAGCACATTCCACTTACGCGATTTTTTCGGCGACTTGCCGGCACCCGTCATAATCGCAGCAGGTCGCTGAAAACTTTCAACGTTAAAATCCAGTGGCGACCAGAAAAAGGTACGAGCATACTGGCGTCACATGTCGACATGTCACGGGGTGACACCTATATTGCCGTGAGTAGTCGCCCAAAGAGTCGTACCTTTTTCTGGTCACCGCTGGATTTTCAACATGTTGAAGATTTTCATCGACCTACTGCGACTATGACGGGTGCCGGGAAGTTGCCGAATAAATTGCGTAAGTGGGACAGGCCCTTAAGAAAGCGTTAAGAAGTGCAATCTTTAAGATAACACGTTAAACTGTGGCATTTCCCACCCTTTCAGATGGCATAAATATCCCACAAAACCCTTTGAAATGCAGCAAGATTGTTATCTTTAAGAACTGCAGATGCTGGAAAAATCGAAGGTAGACAAAAATGCTGGAGAAACTCAGCGGGTGAGGCAGCATCTATGGAGCGAAGAAATAAGCGACGTTTCGTGTCGAGACCCTTCTTCAGACTGATGTGGGGGGGGGGGGGCGGGCAAAAGAAAGGAAGAGGCGAAAACAGTAGGTTGTGGGAGAGCTGGGAAGGGGAGGGGAAGGAGGGAGAAAGCAAGGACTACCTGAAATTATAGAATTCAATGTTTATACCGCTGGGGTGTTAAATACCCAAACGAAATATGAGGAGGGACACACTCTGGCCATGGAAGAGGCCCAGGACAGAAAGGTCAGAGTTATCCAGTATCTTAATCAATACTTCCCCCCGACCACCAATGCATTATGGCTGGATTTGTCCAACATTGCAATCCTTGGCTCTCACCACCACCTGCACTTGTATGTGCTGGGACATAAATTAAACTTTTTTTGTGGAGTTAAAGAAAATCAGCTAAGATCTTACATGGTAAGAGATATTGTACTAATTTTAAAAAGTGTATCATTCGATAATTTTATATCTATTTGAAAATAGTTACTGAACAAACATACTTGGAACCTAGATCAGCACAGCTCGTCGGCCTACAATGCCTGTGCCGAACATGATGCCAAGACCAATGCTTAACTGCCTGCACATAATCCATATTCCTCTATTCCCTGCATTTCCATGTGCCTATCCAAAAGTTCTTAAATGCCACTATTGTATCTGCCTCAACCACCACCCCCGGCAGTGGGTTGCAAGTATTGTCTACAAAATACACTGCAGTTACATACTAAATTCACCGTGACTGCACTTCCCAAGCCTGTGACCTCTGCCATCAAGACCCAAGAGAACATACCACCCACACATTGCTTATCATCCTGACTTATAATTCTCTCACCAGTCCTTCGCTGGGCTAAATCCCGGAAACTAACAGCACTGCGTGAATATTTGCATCTGAAAGGCCACATCGGTTCAAAATGTGGTTCATGACCATCTTCTTGTGAACAGTTAGGGTTAGCTAATAAATGTTGGCCTCACCATCAAGCTGATTGTAAAAAAATATAAAGAATTATCTGTCCTTTAATTCATTACAGTTTGTCTGATCTACTTGTCCATAGATTGTTTGCTCTTTTCTTGCAATACGATTGTGTCTACAATTCAGAGTCGGCTGTAAAATGCTTTGGGCTATCATGTAATTGTGGAAAGTGCTGTATCATTGCAAGTTCTTTCTTTACTGATTGATTTTTTTGCTAAGTCTGTTAAGTGGTGTGGAATAGAGGGAAGGAGGCAACCAAATCAAGGGGCAGGACTAATAGAATAGTAAAACAGGTTAGGAGGCAAAATAGTCTGCTTTTGTCCCTAATTGGCCTATATAATGTAGCTCTGTATAAACTGACACAAAGTGCTGGAACAATTCAGCATCTCTGCAGAATGTGGATAGGTAACGCGAGTCTGAAGAAGGGTCCCGACTTGAAACATCACCTATCCATGTTCTCCAGACTAGCTGCCTCATCGGCTGAGTTACTCCAGCACTTTTTGTCTTCTTTTGTAAACCAGCATCTGCATTTCCATGTGTGCACATCTCAGCATAAGTTGCTGTTTCTTAACGGAAGGGTAGATAAATGTAAGGACTAAAAACGATCTGTGTTTCAGGTTTGCTAAGCCTGGAGGAATTTAAGCAACTTAACACAAATGCTTTCCAATCATTTTTACGGCACCGTGGGGTGCAAAAGACCGAGCTGGTTCGCAACAGCAAGCACACGTGGCTGTACCAGGGCGAAGGGGCACACCGGATCCTGAGGACCATTCGGCATAGGTGAGATTCCAACCATGGGTTCTGTTGCATTTGGCAAGATTGCTGTTCATATTGAAGTGATTTGCAAGCCAGGAAATTGTGCAGTCGGCCATTTTTCTAGAATATCAGTCGCAAATGGCTGAGTGCAACTGGTGTTTTTTTGACAGCTTACAGTAATGCTTTTCATTTTAGTTTAGTTTAAAGACACACAATGGAAACGGGCCTGTCAGCCCAATGAGTCCAGACCGACCATCGACCACCCTCGTTCATGCGTATCCCACTTTCTTATCCACTCCCTACACACTAGTGGCAATTTTACAGAGGGTAATAAACCTACAATCCCGCAAGTGTTTTGGATATTGGAGGTAGCTGGTGCACCCAGAGGAATCCCAAGTGATCACAAGCACCACAGAGACTGCACCCGTGTTCAGGATCGATCCTGGGTCTCTGGCGCTGTGAGCTTTCCCTGCTGTGCCACTGTGCAAGAATTGAATTGGCTTGAATAATACCCACACTGCAGCAATAATGCTAAAGCACTGATGTCCATGCTGGTGAGGCCAAGCTTATGCCTTTAACAGAAATAACTCGCATCAAAAGTGCTGTACTAATGCAAGTCTCTTATTTGTTAATTATATTATGCTAATTAAAGCGACATAGAATGAAGGGAATGTTGAAGGCGGTGGAAGGACAGAAGGCAAATAGAATTGATGTGCAGATCTAATTGAATATGTATTTTGCAAGCTGCTGACATGAGTGTTATTGAGTTCCATTCAAGGCAATGGAATAGTGTTGCTCTTCCAACTTTTCTGCAATCTTGTAGGGATCTGATGAGGGTGTGTTTTATCTCCAAGAAGTGGCAAAAAAGCAGGCTGATAGCTGATTGATTGATGAATACAGCTCTAACTCTGAATAAAGCTGAATTAACTCTAGAAATTAATAACTTCACAGATGGCATGGACCCATTGTCCACATTTACTACCCATGGTTACAGCGCCCTCCATAATGTTTAGAACAAAGACCCATCATTTATTTATTTGCCTCTGTACTCTACAATTTGATATTTGTAATGGAAAAAAATCACATGTGGCTAAAGTGCACATTGTCAGATTTTAATAGAGGCCATTTTTATACATTTTGGTTTCACCATGTACAAATTACAACTGTGTTTATACACAGTCCCCCCATTTCAGGGCACCATAATGTTTGGGACACAGCAGTGTCATGTAAATGAAAGTAGACATGTTTAGTATTTTGTTGCATATCCTTTGCATGCAATGAATGCTTGAAGTCTGCAATTCATGGACAGCACCAGTTGCTGGGTTTCTTCTCTGATGATGCTCTGCCAGGCCTCTATTGTAGCCATCTTTAGTAGTGAATGACAATAAATAGCATTCCATTCCATTTCCATCTTCAGCTTATGCTTATTTTGGTGGCTAGTCCCCTTCAGTTTGCTCTTCATATAAAAGGCATGCTCAATTGGGTTCAGATTGGGTGATTGACTTGGCCACACAGGAATTAACCATTTTTTAGATTTGAAAAACTCCTTTGTTGCTTTAGCAGTATGTTTGTGATCATTGTCTTGCTGTAGAATGAACTGCCGACCAATGAGTTTGGAGGCATTTGTTTGAACTTGAGCAGATAGGATGCGTCTATACACTTCAGAATTAATTATGCTACTACCATCAGCAGTTGTATCATCAATGAAAATAAGTGAGCCAATACCTTCAGCAGCCATACATGCCCAGGCCATAACACCCCCACCACTATGTTTCACAGATGAGGTGGTATGCTTTGGATCTTAGGCAGTTCCTTCTCTCCTCCATACTTTGCTCTTGCCGTCACTCTGATACAAGTTAATCTCCCTCTCATCTGTCCACAAGACCTTTTACCAGAACTGTGGTTGCTCTTTTAAGTACTTCTTGGCAAATTGTAACCTGGCCATCCTATTTTTGCGGCTAACCAGTGGTTTACATGTTCCAGTGTAGCCTCTGTATTTCTGTTCATGAAGTCCTCTGCAGACAGTGGTCATTGACAAATCCACACCTGATCCTTGAAGAGTGTTTCTGATCTGTCGGAGAGCTATTTGGGGATTTTTCTTTATTATATAGAGAATTCCTTTGTCATCGGCTGCCTTCCTTGGCCTGCCAGTCCCTTTGCGAGTAGTAAGCTCACCAGTGTTCTCTTTCTTTTTAATGATGTTCCAAATAGTTGATTTTGGTAAGCCTAAGGTTTGGCTGATGTCTCTACCAGTGTTATTCTTGTTTCTCAGTCTCACAATGGCTTATTTGACTTTCATTGGCACAACTTTGGTCCTCATGTTGAGAAACAGCAATAAAAGTTTCCAAAGATGATGGAAAGACTGGAGGAAAGACTAGGTGCTGAGAGCTCTCCTATACCTGCATTAAGGAGGCATTTAAACAAAGCTGAGTAATTACAAACACCTATGAAGCCATATGTCCCAAACATTATGGTGCCCTGAAATGGGGTGACTATGTATAAACTGTAATTTCTACATGGTGAAATCAAAATGTATTAAAATGGCCTTTATTAAAATCTGACAATGTGCACTTTAACCACGCGATTTTTCTTTCTATTACAAATCTCAAATTGTGTAGTACAGAGGCAAATAAATAACTGATGGGTCTTTGTCTCAACCATTATGGAGCGCACTGTATATTAAGCCCGAGCTTGCATGGCCCGGAATAGCAGTGCCTCATTTACTGGCTCAAAGCATCCAAACACCAGAGATGAGGCTTGTGTTGTGGTAGGATCTCTTGCATTGCATTGAAGAAGCCCTATTCCTGAAACACTTCCAGAGGTCAGGGCAGGAAAAAGCTACCAGGTTTTATGAATATTTTTTGCAGCAAATAAGCAATGAATATTCACATATTTATCTTTTAGAACATAGAACAGTACCGCACAAGAACAGACCCATCAGTCCACGATGTCCGTGCCGAACATGATGTCAAGACCAACTCTTACCTGCTTGCACATAATAAATATCCCTCCATTCCCCGCATATCCATGTGCCCATCTGAACGTGTCTTAAATGCCACTATTATATCTGCCTCAACCACCACCCCCTGGTAGCACGTTCCTGGCACTCGCCACTCTCTGTGTAAAAATAAATTTGTCCTGCACATTTCTTTTATACTTTGACCCTCTCACCTTAAAGCAATGCCCTCTAGTATTTGATTTTTCCACCCTTGGGAAAATAGTTCTAACTGTCTACTCTATCCACACCTCTCATATTGACATATTGTCCAGCTGGCAGTCTTTTAAACAAGGATTGTCAGCTGGATTATGAAACTATAAATAGTTGAATGAATAATAACATTCTAAAGCTATAAATGAAACAAAGTAGAGATATCGGACTGGTGAGAGGTCATTGTTACAGCGTGTGACAGTTATTGGAGACCAGTCATAGCCCCAGCAATAGCATCTTACATAGGACAGCACAGCAAAGGAACAGTCCCTTTGGTGCACCATGTCTGTGTCAAACATGATGCCAAATCAACCTCTTCTGCCTGCACATGATCCATATCCCTCTATTCCTTGCACATCAGAAAGTGTTGGCTGTTTGACTTGGGATTAAGGAGCTGCAGACACTGTAAAACGTCATGAATGGAGAAGATGCACAGAGGCAGTCACTGCTATAGTCTAAGAAGGAACTGCAGATGCTGGTTTAAACTGAAGATAGATACAAAAAGCTGGAGTAACTCAGCGGGATAGTCAGCATCTCCAGAAAGAAGATATGTGTGACGTTTTGATCGAGACCCTTCTTCAAACTAGATTAGTTTAGAGATACAGTGTGGAAACAGGCTCTGCGGCCCACTGTGGTGGTGACCAGTGATCGCCCGGACACTAGTTCTATTCTACAGACTAGGGAAAATTTAACTTTAGAGACATTAGAGATACAATGAGGAAACAGGCCTTTCAGCCCACTGAGTCTGTGCCCACCAGCGATCACTCTGTACACTAACCTACACACACTAGGGACAATTTTTACAACTTACCAAACCTAATTAACCTACAAACCTGTACATCTTTGGAGTGTGGGAGGAAACCGGAGCACCTGGAGAAAACCCACGTGGTCACAGGGAGAACATACAAATTCTGTACAGACAGCACCCATAGTCGAGATCGAACCCGGGTCTCTGGTGCTGTAAGGCAGCAACTCTACTGCTGCGCCACTGTGCTGCCCTGTCGTTGGTCAAAGAAAGGAGGGTATAATCAAATCAGGCTCATGTGATTACTCAAGACTTTGTGGTTGAGGAGCTTCAGCTCTGGCATTTGTCCAGCAGTCAATAAGGATAGTGCAGCCTGCAGATATAGAGAGACTGCAAGGGCGGGATGAGCAAAGTGACCACATCGACGTGGTAGAGAGACAGGTATGTGGTAGCTGTATGGTACAGTGTACTCAGGGGTTACTTACTGTTTTCTGCATCCACTAGTGTGAGTTGTTAAACCTGTGAAGCCTTCACTACGCCATGGCATAGGACATCTCTTGGGGCTGGAGGGGAATGGAATTTAATGTACAGTTCAGGGTGATGCAAGAGAAAAAGATTTTGACTGATTGGGTATGGGCGTCAGTCCTAGGGAAGGATAGAGCTGCTCAGTTGGGACACAATTAAATTGACTTGTGTGCTGACATTAAATATATTTGGATTTGAGAAGTGGATTTTTGGACCATTTTTGGGTTGAGGGCAAAGATCAAAAACAGCTGTGATTTTGTTGAATAGCTGAACAGGGAAAAGGACTTTACATTTTCTTTGTGTTCCGAACTTATCACGAATGTGAGATGCATTTGCACATTTGCAAATTCAGGACCTCTGTTGGTTCTATTCCTCCACTTCTTGGCAGTCCCTTGAGGGTGACCTGCTTTCAGTCCAGTTTTCTGAATTTGGGGTAAGTGATGTGGTCATTGAGGAAACTGCAGATGCTTCCACAGCAGGGTATGAGATATCTGTTGAGGGTGGGTAGGTAGGTGTGCCTTTTTCTCTGTTTATGTAGGATTTGTTTGTGACCCATTGCATAACCAAGGCTTGCAATACCATTCTAATCGCAGCTACATCACTGAAAGACTATGGGCCAGAAATTCCCAAAAGTCAAATTAGAATGAGGCATTTCTTTCAAGGTGAGTTTGAACATTGAGTCACAGAGTTATAGAGTCGGACAGTTCAAAACAGGCCCTTCAGCTCTATGCCACCCAAGATACCCATCTTCATTGGTTCCATTTAACCTAAATCCCACTAAACCTATCCTATCCATGTACCTGTCCAAATGTATCTAAAATGTTGTTATTGTACCTGCCTCAACCACTTCCTTTGGCAGCTCACTCCATATACATTTCATCCTCTTTAAATTAAAAAAAAAAAAGTTGCCTCAGTTTAAATCTTTCCCCTCTCACCTTAAATGTCTGCCCTCTAGTTCTTGACTGCCCTACCGTGGCTGAAATACTATGTTCATGTATCCTTTCTATGATTTCATACACTTCTATCAACCCTTTGTCTTGTATGCTCCAAGGAATAAACAAATGCCTTCCCAATGGATTCAGTTATTCCTGATGGATCTGGTCTGATAACGAGAGGCTCAAGGCAGTGTATAATGGCCTGGGCAAAGCTGCCAGTGGTTGTTTATTGTTCCTGTTAATTTTGAGTTTTTTTAATTGAGGTGGTGGTGTTGGTGTTATATATGCCATGCCTTGAGATGTCTGCTCTGACTCGTCCAGGTCTCAGAAGTAGATATTAGGGCAGGATTCTATTCTGTCACATATACCTTTTTGGAGGAATCCATATCTTCCAGAGATACCGCCTGACCTGCTGAGTTACTCCAGCACTTTGTGTTCTGGGCAAGATCTGCAGTTGCTTATGTTTCAACCTATTTGTCTTTCTGGTCATATTCCAAAGTGCATTCTAAACCCAGTGTAAGGTAGAATAGAAGCTTTCCCTTAAAATGGTCTGTAAAGCAAAAGTAAGATTAATATTATACTCACACTACAGAACTTTACAAATGCAAACATCTCTGCAGCTCCAATTGATAATGGGGTGTGAACAGAATAGTCACAATGCATTGAATTGACCACTGGAAATGCATTGAAAGGGAGTCCATGGTTATGCAAAGTAATTATTCGTTGTTTGCTCTGTGACTCCTTATGAGATTACAGGTACTTATTTGACACTCAAACAGTATCACGTTATTTTCCTGAAGAAAGTGTTTAATTATTTAAATGTATGTACCAAGATGCTAGAAAGGCAGTACCTGTATGATGTAGAAACTGCAGATGCTGGTTTATACCTAAGATGGACACAAAATGCTGGAGTAACTCATTGGGTCAGGCAGCATCTCTGGAGAAAAAGGAATGGGTGATGTTTCGGGCTGGGACCATTCTTCAGACCGAAGGTAGGGGGTTGGGGGGGGGGGGGGGGGGGGGATTGACAGTCCTGAAGTAAAAATAGCCATGGCCTCAAATGGAGGTGACGTGGAGGTTCTTTTCTGAAAATATATTTTATTCATGACATTTATGAGACTTTGCATTTACTGTACCAAAGATATTACATCTACTAACCATATTTAGATTATATCAACATAACATCAATGTTTCATTCCCAAATATTCCATCAGTGACAGGTTTGAGAGATTTTTAAATGAGGACCTGCTCCTTTGTATTCATTGGAAGAGAACATTATTAGGTTAGGTATTATTAGATTAGATTAGAGATACACTAAATCCATGTCACCCATCGATCACCTGTTCAAACTAGCTCGATGTTATCCCACTTTCTCATCCACTCCCTACTGGATAACTGGAGACACACGGAATTGCAAATGCTGGAATCTTAAGCAAAAGTACTTGAGGAATTCAGCAGGTCAAGCAGTATCTGTGGAGTGAATGGAGAGAAAGGTCCTGATACAAAATGTCATTTCCCCCACAGATGCTGCCTGATCCATTGAGTTATTCCAGCACTTATTCCAGCTTTTTGATGTTGGCGATAACTCAAGAGTCAAATCAAGAGTGCTTAATTGTCATATGTACTGAAAACAGAACAATGAAATTCTCACTTGCAGCAGCATGATAGGTTTGTAAACACACTCATAGACGACAAAATAAAATACAGTTAATTAAAAATCCTAATATTAGTGCAAAAAAATCCCCAAGTCCTTGGGAGTTCATAGTTTAGTTGGTGTTTGTAGCGTTCAAGGGCCTGATGATTGTTGGGAAGAAGCTGTTCTTGAACCTGGAGGTCACAGTTTTACTGTACCTTTCTCTCGATGGGAGGAGCAAAATGCTGCTGCCATCGAGAAGAACTCCTGCTTTACTTCAAAATAATTGCATGGGATCATTTATATTAATCCAAAATAATTGTTCATACTTTTGCACCTCTGACAGTGAAGCCTTCCCTCAGCACTGCACTGGAGTGGTCAGCGCAGATGACCGAGGTGTGAGAGTATTATCCACTGATCAGGGGCGGCATGGTGGCACAATGATAGAGTTGCTGTCTTATAGTGCCAGAGACACAGGTTTGATCTTAACTGTACGGAGTTTGTACGTTCTACCCCATGACCACATAGGTGCTCCGATTTCCTCACACATTCCAGAAACATACAGATTTGTAGGTTAATTTGGCTTTGGTAAAAATTGTAAATTGTCCCTAGTGTGTAGGATAGTGTTAGTGTGCGAGGATCGCTGGTCTGAGAGGACTCGGTGGGCTGAAGGGCCTGTTTCAGTGCTGTATCTCTAAACTAAACTGATCTCAGGTGATGTGTCTAATCATCTTTAAATGTTATCTTTTGTTAGAGTGATCAGGTTGACGCAGTTACCTCCGGAGATAGTGGAGCACAGTGAGCCACTACAGGTGGTGAAGTATGATCAAGGCGGGCACTACCATGCTCATCATGACAGTGGTCCAATCTACGCAGAGACCAGCTGCTTCCATACAAAGCTAGTAACCAATGGATCCACTCCATTAGAAACCTCCTGTCGGTTAGTGACCACTTCTAGCAAGTTTATGCTTTGTTCCTCTGCAGAATGCTTTCTGTGTTTTCCTTTCAAAGCTACTGCCATCCCATTCATGAGCAAAGTACAAAGTCCTTTAATAACTCGGCAGGTCAGGCACCATCTATGAAGTTCAAAAGTAATTGGAACAGAATTAGGCCATTCGGCCCATCTATGCCATTCATTCACGGCTGATCTATCTTTCCCGCTTAACCCCATTTCCTGCCTTCTCCCCATGACCCATGACACCCTTTTTAATCAAGAATCTGTTAATCTCTGCCTTAAAAATTATCACAAAAAAAATAAAAAATTATCCAATGACTTGGCCTCCACCACCATCTGGGACAATGAACTTCCTCAAGAGGGTGTGGATATGCAACGTTTCAGGTCAAGACTCTTCTCCAGACTCTTCAACATTGTTAGCTTCAAAGTGCTCATAAGTGATAGGTCTATTCCTCCTTTTACTCTCCAGTCTTTTCTTAAGGGGCTGACCAAATCTGAAGAAGGGTTCCAACCCAAAACATCGCTTATCCATTCCCTGCACAGGCACTGCCTGACCTTCTGCGTTACTCCAGCATTATGGATTTTACTCAAGATATCAGCAACTGCATTTTCATGTGTCATCATCCAATTCATGTTAGCTTTGAGAGGCTAAGATCAGATAGGAGCCTTTATTTCTTTGTTGCCCTGCAGTTTTTCTTCTTCCATTGCGTCATGGACAATTCGATAAGTCAGCATTTCACTTTGTGCTGTAACATTATTGACTTCAAAGTGCACATAAGTGACAGGTCTAACTCTCCTTTTTATCTTCAGTCTTTTCTTAACCTGTTGAAGTTAAGCTTTATGAAAACCCACTCCCCACCCCCCTGCCCCCTATCAAATTATCATTGACATGCCAAGGGCAAACTCTCAGTGCAAAGAATGTATGTGCTTAATGTGTCCCTCTAAAAGCTGTCAAAGTTAAGCCATGCACCTCTTACCAAACTGAAAAAGAAAACTTGAGGATGTTGTACATCAGTTTATGGTTTTTCAAAGCATAAACCTTTACTCCTTCCGCTTTACACTTTTTTAAAGGTAGATTGGGGGTTGTTGGGGCTCCTTAGACTTTGTCAAATTATATGTCTGGAGGTCATTGAGTTGTTCAGCAGGGAAACAGGCCCTTCGGCCCAACTCATCCGTGCCCAGTATGGTACTTAACTGAGGTGTTCCAATTTGGCAGTCTGTGGTCCAGATCCCTCCAAACCTTTTCATAGCTAGGGGATCAAAACAGCACATAATACTCCAAGTGCAGTACCATCATGAATCATGATGCCCCATTCTTGCAGTCTATGGAAACACAAGAGACTGCAGATTCTGGGATCTGGAGCAAAATACAAGTTGCTGGAGGTACTCAGCAGGTCAGGCAGCATCTGTGGAGGCAAAGGGATAGTCGATGTTTAGGGTTGAACTGTATCAGTCTTCCATTTTATACTTAATTATGTAATTTATTTTATACAATTAAGGAAGTCAAATTATTTTTTAAGCCTTTTTGACTTTTACCTCTTACAATATTTAAGAAAATGATGTCTCACTCTGTGCATAACCCTCATCCCCACTCCTGCTGCAGATATGTGACAGTGCTGTTTTATTTGAACAATGTTTCTGAAGGAGGGGAGACGGCATTTCCTGTGGCAGACAACAGGACGTATGAAGAACTGGTAAAAGAAAAACTTGTTTTCCTGAAAGCTATTATACAATCAGAGAACAATTGGCATTTAACTTTATTTCTGGTATGTTAGCCCCAGGATTTGCAGACTAGGTTTAGGGTGTTGGCTACCTGATTTGTTGGGCTGGCCATTTTTGATTTTATCTAAGTATTCAAAAGTCAAGAGAGATTAATATATATCAATAACAGAACACTGAAATTCTTACTTGCGACAGCTTAACAGGCTCGTAAGTGCAATAACATGCAGGAAGTATATAATGAAAGGTTAGTATCGTGTAGTGCTCAAGAGCTTGATCGTTGCTGTTCTTGAACCTGGTGGTCATGATTTTCAGGCACCTGTACCGCGATTTCATCCTGCCCTAAATGAACGCCATGACAAATTGATTTATTTTCCATTTCTGCCCAGTTTCCTGGAACTCTGGCCTCGTTAGTGGGGTACTTGCATTCAATGTACTTGTAGATGCCATTGTTTGCATGTGTTTTGACAACAAACTTTTAGATAATAGAGGTCAGAGCAGATCAGATCAGCCCAGCCATCAATTATCTAACCAACACCCATATATGTGATTCCAAGTCATGGTGATAAAATTATTGGACAAGACAATATAAAGTGCTGTTGATTAGAAGCCAGATTGTGAAAGTACTGCCCTGTTGTTTGGAAGCAGAGCCTTTTTCCTGAGTGATATTATCTAGTGTGGGGGAGGAATTGACAAGAATGTAGAGGGATTAAAAAATGGGATTAATGTGGGGTTAGTGTAAATGAGTGATTGATGGTCAACGTGGACTCTGGGCTGAAGGGCCTGTTTCTTATTGCATCTCTCTACGACTCTATAACAGCTGCACCACTGTGTCACCCCTAGAAGCCCCGATAACCTTCTCAAAGTGCGTTCACTGACACATGGCTGACCTTTAATATAGTGCAGCCCATGGTATGATAAGTATACTTGGAGGGGGAGGTGTATGCAGAATAGTGAAGGTAATAAATAAATGAAGAGAGTTCAGACGGATACCAGTAATAGCATTAATGTAAATAACCCAAAAGAACTCCAGACTCCTATGATAATAATTAAATACAAAACCATGCATTCAATTGATTATTGAAACAGCAGCACATTGTGTTGCCTTCATAATCTTCAAATTCGACGGTAGCTGAAATCAGTCTGCTGAGGCTTTACCGTGATTTTTTTAAGCCCAAGAGGGTGATATCATTGTGGTGGCATCTTTTATTGGCAGCGGCCCACATTGTTTGGCGCCACTATGACTTAGAGCATCTATTTACACAATGTCCATCTCCCACTTTTGGCACAGAGGAAACGTTCCAGGCTGACGTGGTATTCAAAGTGCTTCACGGTGCTGATTGGCTTTCAATCCCTGCTGCATTCACTTAATTATAGCTCTTACCGTACATTAAATAGCAGTTCATATTATCAGTGAGGAGAAGCTTCTAACAGTATTCTGTAAATTAACATGATGTATTGCATTTTAGCAGATGTATTTGTGGCAGGGCGAGCTGCTATTTTTGTGAATCCCTTATCACTTTGGCTTTGATTATATTGGAAAGGCACATGCCCGATTTAGAACACATCAGGTCAGGAAGTTCCCAGTGCTCTCTGGGCTCGGGAAGTGAAAGCAAGCCAATTGTGTCTTGCTCTGATCACTCTCCAGTGACGCCTGATGGAAAGACTTCTGTGAGACATTCGGTGCAGACGGGATTGTGCTCAGCTATACTTTTGCCTTTTCCCCCCCCATCGCAGAACGTGTTGACATTCAATGTCTGCACATGTGGAATAGCTGCAGAGGGATGAGGTGGCAGGCCTCTCGAAACCATTCTCTATCATTAATCATCGCTCTTATTTACAGGGACGGTGAGAGGAAGCCCTTGATAGTATGGGGTGAACTTTAAATATATCATTCCACCAGTGAAGGATTAGTGGTCGACTTGTTGTCAGTGCTAAGTTTGGATAGCACTCCAACAAGCTAATCCGCAGATAGTCAGTGCAGATAATTTATGTCAGATTCCATAAATAGACAGACTAGAAAATAATATTGAATGAGATCTCTTGACATGCACTGCAATCTTGTCTCTGGTTCCTTCCGCAGTCTTTAATGCACAATGATGTGGATCTACGAGATACACGGCAAAACTGTAACCGAGCAAACCTGCTGGTGAAGCCTGTGCAAGGCACCGCTCTCTTCTGGTACAACTACCTCTCCAACGGCGAAGGTACTTGCTCCAGTTTGGAGTTACAGTATTTTACAGTCTCGCTGCTTGAGAAGTAAGGTGCCCCTTGTGTTTGCTAACTGAATTTACCTCCTAAAAAAGACACAAAATGCTGGGAGTAACTCAGTGAGTCAGGCAGCATCTCTGGACAAGAGATGGAATCTGACTGAAGAAGGGTATCGACCCAAAATGTCGACCCTATCCATGTTCTCCACAGATGCTGCCTGATCCATTGAAGGGTTCCGATTCAGAACGTCACTTATCCATGCGCACCAGCGTTGTTGCCTGACTGTCTGAGTTACTCTAACACTTTGTGTCTTTGTTTGTAACCCATTAACTGCAGTTCCTCCTGAATTTCCCTCCTGCTCTATTTGTCATTTCAAATTAACCTGGATAGAGGAGATGGAAATCACTGCTGCTGTTTTATTCAGAAATTGTTTTTTCTTCTGAAAATTGCATTTATTCAATTGGGAAGTATCATTTGGGAGTCTCTCCTGACTTCGACGATGGTTGCTCTGCCTGTGGCATATACATTGGCACAGCTAGAAGAGCTGCCATCGCACAGAGTCAGATATCCAGATTCAATCCTGTCCTCGGGTGCCTGACTGTATGGATTTCCTCCAGTTGCTCGGGTTAACCCAATCCCAATGATGTGCGGGTTTGTAAGTTAATTGGCCTATGTAAATTGCCCCTAGAGTGTAGGGAGTGGAAAAGTGGGATAACATAGAATTAGTGTGCATGTGTGATCGATGGTCAGCGTGGACTCGGTGGGCCGAAGGGCCTGTTACCATGTTGTATCTCGAAACTAAATAGGGAGTCATTGCCACTGGGTATTGTTTTCTTTGGAGCGTTGGAGGCTATGGGGAGACCTGAGAGTAGTATATAAAATTATGTGAGGCATAGATAGCTAAGGCAGTCAAATCCTTTCAATGTCAAAGACCAGAGGGCATAGCTTCAGGTGAGAGGGGCCCACAATGTCTGTGCCAAACATGATGCCAAGATAAACAAATCTCCTCTGCCTGCATATGATCCATATCCTTCCATTCCCTGCATATCTTTGTGCCTATGTAAAAGCCTCCGAAATGCCATTATTACATCTGCCTCCACTTCCACCCCTGACAGCGTGTTCCAGGAGCCCACCACTCTCTGTATAAATAAACTTGCTCCGCACATCTCCTTTAAACTTTGCTTCTCTGAACTAAACCTGTGTCCTCTATATTTTGACATTTCCACACTGGGGGAAAAAGGTTCTGATTGTCTACCCTATCTATGACCCCTTACCTTATCGATTACTCTACGGCAAAGTTATTTATCTATGGCTCTGACTTTCTCCTGTTCTAATCAGTTGTTATTCTATAACCAGCCATAGGGTGCATTGGGGAGCCAAGCTGATTGTATCTCCTCTGATTTAGTTCCTCCCCTTCCGCCTGCTTGTTTGCAGATCCTCTCACCGCAACCTCCAGTCAATAAGCTGGAACTTGCCTTGCAAGCATAATCATTGACGACGGTCATTAAGGCATCCTGTCGCAATGTTCATAAGTTGTAGGAGCAGAAATAAAACATTCCGCCCATCAAGTCAACCACCATTCAATCATGGCTGAACTGTCTTCCCCTCCCAACCCCATTCTCTTGTCTTCTCCGCATAAGCCCCTGACACCCGTACTAATCAAGAATCTATCAATCTCAACCATAAAAATATCTATTGACTTGGCCTCCATAGCCTTCTGTGGCAATGAATTCCACAGATTCATCACCCTCCGAATAAAGAAATTCCTCCTTATCTCCTTTCTAAAGGTACGTCCTTTTATTCTGAGGCTATGGCCACTGGTCCTAGACTCACCCACCAGTGGAAACATCCTCTCCCCATTCCACTATCCAGATCTTTCACGATTCAGTAAGTTTCAATGAGGTCCCCTCTCATCCCCTCAATCATCCCTGGGATCATTCTCGTAAACCTCCTCTGTACTCTCTCCAACGCCAGCATATCCTTCCTCAGATATGGGGCCCAAAACTGCTCACAAAGCTCCAAATGGGGTCTGACCAGTGCCTTCTAAAGCCTCAGCATTACATACCTGTTTTTAAATTCTAGTCCTCGCAAAATAAATGCTAGTGCAGTCTGCCCTGTGGGACTCGCTGTGTGAAGCCAACATTTCAATCTATCAGATCAGCGTGAGAAGCCTGGTAAATGTGTTCCTCATTGTTCTCTCTGGACTCCTGCAGGCTGGGTGGGAGAGCAAGACGAATACTCCCTGCACGGCGGCTGCATTGTCATCCGGGGGACCAAATGGATTGCCAACAACTGGATCAACATCGACCCCGACATCCAGCGGCAGCTGCGATTCCAGCAGGCAATCTCCAGATACGCCAGTGACGATGCTCCTGCCGAGTGGGCTGTCGACACCATTTTCCGGGATCTGCATGTGGAGCTGTGAATCCGTTCCAGAATAACGAATGGCGTTGAATGCTTTGCAAGGACAAACTGCCCCATTTATATTCATCCCATCCTCAAATCAGGGTTCAGAAGGAAAAGAGAACGTCGGGGTGGATACTGTTTGTTCACCAACACTTCATTCCTCTGTCAGCTTTTGTCTGCAAGTGCTGGCAGGCTATCTGGCAGCACAGATCACCTCAGCTGCGCCAGGTCCAGCCAGGATGTCTGTTCGGAAGTTGGATCAGTGGCTAGTGATTAGGAAGGGCAATCTTCAACTTTGTATTCTCCGTGTTATTTACCCCTTTATTTGACCTACCTGCTCAGCTACAGGGTAAGAGGCAGGAACGACAACTCCTAGTCTTCTTGCTTGAAGAGGGGCCATAAGAGTGAGCTTGTTTATGTGTGATCACACCCAAATTGTTAACACCCTTCACCCACTCTGCATTCCAGCATTTTTGTTTTTATTTTAGATTTCCAGATCCTGGTCATTTTTAAAATTATTTTTTCTTCCTACTTTTCCCAGTCAGTGTTCCCAGGCACTAACGCAGCTCTGACAAGTGAGGTACCAGCTTTACACTATACTATGTTGTTATTCATTGGTCTTGTCGGAGTGATTTGAGAATAACTACCACTGGCCTTGGAATAAGCATCTTTTACAGGAGAAATCTGGTAAGTTTCCTACACTTCATGGTAACGCATTGGGGAGACGTGTTAGTGTGGAGATTGAGCAAGGATCAAACGAGGCAGCAGGGCCTTTGGTTGTTGAGCAAAACACAAAGTGCTGGAGTAACTCGGCAAGTCAGGCAGCATCTGTGGAGTGTTGGTGATGGTACGGGTCCCGACTTGAAATGTCACCCATCCTTTTTCTCCAGAGCTGCTGCCTGCCCCTCTGAATTACTTCAGCACTTTGTATCTATCTCTGGAGATCATGGATTGGTGATGTTTCAGGTCGGGACCCTTCTTCAGTCCCAGAACGTAAATGGGTCCGGAGGGGTCCCGATCGGAAATGTCACCTATCCTTGTCCTCCAGAGATGCTCCTTGACCTGCTGAGTTACTCCAGCATTTTGTGTTTTGCTCAAGATTCTAGCATCTGCAGTTACTTGTTTCTCCTTTGGTTGTTGAGCTGCCTACACATCCTGTACTTGGATAAAGACTATCTGCTTGTATGAGATACTTAAAGGAGAGTAGTGCTTGTGGAACTGCACTCAAGGTCAAGGAGGGGTAGACGATGCTAGGAGGAGACTTTTTATGCTATTTTTGTTTAATATCATAGTCTTGCTAGAAGCTGCCAGATATCTTCTGATGTCTTGTTTACGCAGTCCAGTGGGTTATTAAAGCAAGGTTAATATGCTGAATATGTTTTGGTCCTGACTGATGTCTGTAAACAAGGCACACTGTGTAAAAAACAGGACTGGAAACTTGAGCAGAAAACAAACTGCTGGAGGAACTTTGCGGGTCAGACAGCATCTGTGGAGTGATTGGACATACAGAATTTTGGGTCGAGACCGTATGGTCTGTCCATTCCCTCCACAGATGTTGCCTGACCTGCTGAGTTCTTCCAGCATTTCGTGTTTTCTTCAAGTTCCTTGTGTCTCCAGTCTTTAAAATAATATTTATTTGTCCAAAATGCATATTAATTGCGCAAGGTACATTCAATAATCTGCATGCAGCAAATTTTCTGCACAAGAATTTGTAGATTGTTTTGTAGATTGGGTTGGAAATTCACTCCTTCCAGTTCCCTTCCAATGGTACAGCTAGGCAGCGCCAGAGACTGGGTTCAATAATGTCCTTGGGTGCCAGCTGTGCGGAAATTCTTCTCCCTGTGACTGCGTAGATTTCCTCTCGGTGCTCCGGTTTCCTCCCACATCCCGAAGACATGTAGGCTAATTGGCCGTTGTAAATTTCAATAGTGTGTAGGGAGTGGATGCAAAAGTGCGATAATATGGAACCAATGTGAACGGGTGATCGATGGTTGCCCTGGGCCGAGGGGCCTGTTTCCATGCTGTATCTCTAAATTAAACTAAACTACAGGTTCACATCCACTAAATGGCAATCTGGGGCTGAGAGGCTGCTCCTGACATTTCTACAGAAGTCATTCTGCTTGAAGTCATTCCTTGGTATCAATTGATGGACATCTCCAGAGTTATTGCTGCTGCTGCTGCTGCGGGATTCGCATGGTCAGTGCACTCTTGCATTGCTCAGTCTTCTCCTCTTCACTTCCTTGCATTGTTCCAGGAATAGGTTGACTACGTGTCTGCTTCCTACGGCCACTTTACATTCTCCCACCCATTCTCCCAGCCCTTCACTTCCAAGTGGACCTCTGTGGCCAAATACAAGTCCAAGTGACCGGTAGTCATTCCTAGCCAGTGTTTTATAAGACCATAAGGCACAGGAGCAGAATTAGGCCAATCGGCCCATCGAGTCTACTCCACCATTCAATCATGGCTGATCTATTTTTTCCTTTTCCATTCTCCTGTCGCCTTCCCATAACCTTTGATGCCCTTACAAATCAAGAGCCTATTATCTCCGCTTTAAACGTACCCAATGCAATTCCACAGATTCACCACCCTCTGGCTAAAATTAATTCTTCTCATCTGCCCTCTGGCTCTATTGTCCTAGACTCTCCCACTCCCCCATCCACTCTATCTAGGCCTTTCATTATTCGGTAGGTTTCAATGAGATTCGCCCCCTCATCCTAAACCCCAGTGAATACAGGCCCAGAGCCATCAAAAGCTCTTTATAGGTTAACCCAATCAGCCCCCGGATCATTCTCGTAAATATTTATTATTCATAATGAAAGTTGAAAGGTTTCTGCAGAGGACTTTGGAACATGATACCTGTTGTTTTGTGAATAGCTGGAACCTTCAAGGTAACTGAAGCTGTCACATAGAAGCGTTATTGTTCAACATAATCGGTTCTTTGTGCTGCTTCATATGTTCTGTATTTAAATGGATACAACAATAGTGTACAGTGGAGAATGACACAAAATGCTGGAGTAACTCAGTGAGTCAGGCAGCATCTTTGGAGAAAAGGAATAGGTGACGTTTAAGGTCGAGACCAGTCTTCAGTCTGAAGAAGGGTCTTGACCCGAAACGCCGCCTATTCCTTTTCTCCAGAAATGTTGCCTGACTTGCAGAGTTACTCCAGCTTTTTGTGTCTGTCTTCAGTGTAAACTCGCATCTGCAGTTCCTTCCTACACAGTAGTGTATAGTGGATCAGATAACCAACTGCCTGGGTACATGGGGACAGGATACAACGTTCAACCTGATCAAATAAAAGGCAAGAGACTATAGGTATTTTATCAGTGTCTCTTCCCGCTGTTCACACTCCTTGACTTTATTGATTTACCTTTTATATTATTTAATTCAAATAGTAATTTATCCGATGTATTCCTGGGCTGTTTCGCAACATACTCGTGGTTGAATCTTTCCCTTTTATAAATTTATCGCCTGGTTTCTCGTAGTCATGTTTAAGAACCACTGCAGATTACGTTACTCTCTTCTGTTCATTCTCCCACTCAAGCCCAAGGGCATTAGTTGCTGGCCTGACTATATTTTACTGAGCCTGGGAACGAAATCATGGGCATTCTATTTGCTTCTCTCAACACATAACATGATGGATTTGCCCACTGAGCCCTGGATGAGTTTGCATGTTTTTTTTGTTAACTGGAAAAGTGGTCAGTGAATATGTCTGGTTTACTGTACAGTGGTAATTTGGTGTCAAAGCAGCGGTGACCCAGACACTGGTTTCATCTGCATCATGGCAAACTCCTGCATTTAGCATGCAGCCACTCCTTCGTACTGTAGCATGCAAACAAAAGAGCAGTTAGCAGTTTTAATGCTGTGTCTCAATTTGCAATTGAATCATGAGCAGTGAGCAAGGTTGGACCATTATTGCCTGTGCCAGCTCAGTGGAAGTTTTGCTGAGGGATATGCTCCCTTATTTTTATAGCTAGACAATTTTTCCCCCTTTAGATATCTACAATTTACTCTGCGTGCAAAATAAGTACTATTTTTCACCTTTGTTCCCGTTCTTTTGACAAATACCTTGTATCTGTAACCTCTGGTTACTGATCCTCCTACCTGTAAAAACAGTTACTCCCTATTATCAAATCCCCTCATCATTTTGAACGTCCAAATCTTCTTAATAGACACATAATGCTAGAGTAACTCAGCGGGTCAGGCAGCATCTCTGGAGAAAAGGAATAGGTGACGTTTTGGGTCAAGACCCTTCTTCAGACTCGACCCGAAACGTCACCTTTTCCTTTTGCCCCGAGATGCTGCCTGACCTGCTGAATTAATCAGTAACTCCAGCATTTTGTGTCTACTGTGTAAACCAGCATCTGCAGTTCCTTCCTAAACATCCTATCCAAATCCCCTTGACCTTCTCCGCTCTACATTCATCAACCAAAATTTTGCAAATAATTAAAATCATAGGTTTTTTGACATTTAAAAAAAAATTATATTTAAAAACAAATGATTCTATTTAATAGCTGTTGTCCACGCTGTGATAGATTGTTTATTTATGAACGACATCTTAAAAACTTCATATCTTTTATATTTTGAATTGGTTTGTCATATCTATTATATTTAATATTGTTTTAAAGAAGTTAGTTCTAATTGTAAATTATTGTACCCTGAAGTTTAATTATTTATTAAAGTGCGTCATTGATTTCTTCATTTCTATTTAATTTGTGTTCTTCAGGAATGTGTTTTATAGCTGGCTGTCTCCCAAAGCCTTTATTATTTAATTGTAGATCTTGCACTCAATTCCCCCAAGATCCTCTTGGGTTACTCAGGTAACATGTGTCAGCTTGGTCTGAATAAAGAGCACCATGTTTCTTCTTCATAGTGCATGTGTATTGTATTCTGTCTGCCTGTCTCTGTGTTGATTTGAGAACTGCTGTGAAATCCTCACAAACTATAATCAAAATAAATTTTTCAAACTGTAGTTGCTTGGATTAATGCACTTTTTTTTTAAATGCACAAGCACCTTTCTGGTTTTGAGCCCAAATTCTAGACCATGCCATAAATGGCACTCTTGCATGTAAAACACAAAGTGCAGGTCAATGATTTAATGTTACTTTATTGTCTACTTAGGTACAGTGAAATTCTTTGTTACAGCCCGATAAAATCATACAGACCTCACCTAGGCAGCAGACAGAGTTACCACCATGTTTCTGGCGGCAACAAAGTTATAAAAGTTCATAAACAGTCTTATCTACAACCAGGCCTGCAGTAGCACGTGGCCATAGGCAGCTCCCCCACCGAGTCCCCCGTCCCTTCTCAGCGGGCTCCCCCACTGGGTCCCCCTTTGTTCATGGCACCCTGTCTGGTAACTCATCTCTGGTCAGCCGGCAACTCTGGAGGAATCATTGATGAGACCACTCTCCATCGCTGTGTAACGTTCACTAAGATGGTTCACTTCCATCTTCTCAAGATACAAGTCTGGATCTGCAAGAAATTGTTGTCAGTGACATCCACAAACTCATAAACAATTATTTCAGCACAAACCTGGAGCAGGATTTCCACTTTGCCCACCTAGGCCCATATTCACATAGTGAACTTACACCGTCATAATATAGGCAACTCCATTTACTGGGACAAGCAAAAAGCAAATTAATGAAGGAACTCAATTTTATTTAGTTGGCGGCACGGTGGTGCAGCGGTAGAATTGCTGCCTTACGGCATCAGAGACCCGTGTTTGATCCTGACTACAGGAATTTGTACATTCTCCCTGTGACCGCGTGGGTTTTCTCCGTAAACACCGGGTTTCTCCCACACTCCAGACATACAAGTTTGTAGGTTAATTGGTATCTGTAAATTGTAAATTGTTCCTAGTGTGTAGGATAGAGCTAGTGTAGAGTGATCGTTTGGCAGCGCGGACTAGGTGAGTCGAAGGGCCTGTTTCCGCGCTGTAACTCTAAACAAAACTAAACTCAGCGGGTCAGGCTGCATTGCTGGAGGCAGAGAGCTGGTCGATATTTCGGGTTGGGACCCTCAAACAGGACTCCAGGACTCTGGTAATTCTTTGGGCGTCAGCAAGTGAATTGGGAGGCACAAGGAACTGTAGATGCTGGAATCGTGCCTGGAACACCAAGTGCTGGAGTAACTCAACAAGTCAGGCAGCATCTCTTGAGGACACGCCATTGGAGTACTGTGTTCAGGTTTGGTCACTCTGCTAAAGGAAGGATGTCATTAAACTGGAAAGAATGCAGAAAAGATTTACAAGGATGTTGCCTGGAACTTGAGGGGCTCAGCTACAGGGAAAGATTGGGCAGGCTAGGACTTTCTTCCTTGGAGCACAGGAGGCTGAAGTGTGATCTTATGGAGGGTATAAAATCAGGAGAGAAATAGATAGGATGAATGCGGTCTTTTACTAGGGAGGGGAATCAAAAACCAGGACATAAGAGGGGCAAGATTTAATCGGATCCCGAGGGGCATCCTTTTCACTTGGGGTGGTGCGTATAGGGAACGAGCTGCCAGAGGAGGTAGTTGAGGCAGATACTTTGACGGCATTTAAAAATACACTCTGACAGGTACATGGATTAGAGGGATTAGAGGGAACTGGGCCACATGTGGGCAAATGGGACTACCTTAGATGGTGCATCTTGATCGGCATGGACTGGATGGGCCGAATGGCCTGTTTCCGTGCTGAATGATTCTAACTCTACGACTTGGATCGGCGACGTTTCGGGTAGAGGGCCCTTCAGACTGGGATGTTGATTTAACCATTTGCTCTGTTCACAGATTACTGAAACCAAAAACTGGAAAGCCTACCACATGGGAGATTGATTTTCCATTAAGTGCTGCCCTGTCAAGACTCTCCTTAAATACGAGTTCTATATTAAAGAAAATCAGACACTGGATTCAGAGCCCATCTAGTGTCCACAGGCTGCCACTACATTGTGACTTTTGACTCCCAATAATAGGAAATCATGATCCAAAATGATCACTGTTGGAAATATTCCCACCAGTAACATCTGACTCCTCTCTTGAAATCTGTTGAGGATGGAGGCTTGTGCTGGAAGGCTTTTGTTATGAGAGATTGGATAGGCGTGGACTGTTTTTCCCTGAAGCAAAGGAGATGAATGGTGACTTTCTAGAGGTTTATAAAATCCTGAGGGCATGATGGGATGAATGGTCACCGACAGGGGAGTCTGAGGCACGTATTTCGCACAGAGGGTGGGTGAGTATGTGGAGCTGCCAGCGCAAGTGGTAGCGCTGGGTACAATTACAATTTGTAAAATACATTTGGACAGGTACACGGATAGGAAATATTTAGAGGGACGTGGGCCAAATGAGGGCAAACAGACAGGATGAGCCCTGGAGTCACCCAGGTCCGCATGGACGAAAGGTCCCATTTCTGTGCTGTATAACACTATTTGCAGCAACAGCAATTTTGCTTACTGTTACACGGAGATGGGTGGATGCAAAGTTTAAAGCACAGTGCAGAGGGTCATTCTCTCCTCATTCTTGGGACGAGACATTACTGGAGGGCAAACTATAAACCCGAGGCATCCAAACCTCTGCTGCTGTGTCCCAGTTCACACTGAACTGCTCGCTCGAACTACATGCTCGCAGAGGCAGGCCTACAAATAGTATCTTAGAAGCTATTAAATCGTTCATCCTTGTCCTCAAATCCCTTCCTGGCTTTGCCCGTCTCTGTAACCTTCTCCCTCCCAAACCCCTCTAAAATCTATCCACTCCTCCAAAAGTGATGTTCCAATGGTTGAAGGTTCCCGACTGTCTGTCTGTCTGTCCATTCACTCCGCAGATGCTGCCTGACCCGCTGAGTTACTCCAGCACTTCGTGTCCTATTTCTTTTGCTGGTTTGTTTTGAGTTGCTTTGTGGAGCCGCGAACTCTCGCCTTGTGCAATGTAGCAACGTTTGTAGCGATGCAGCCACCAATGAGTGCAGGGTTTATTTGGAAAGGCCTGTCTTCCGGTTGCAATTGCAGTATCGCGCGGTGTAATTGGTCTGAAACAGAGACAGATGCAGAGCGAGACTGCAGATGAAAGATCCAGGAGTCGGTGCACACCAAAGATCTTGGAGCGGTGCATGCAAGAAACTGCAGCAACAATGCAGTGCGAGTCCCTCTCGTTGCAGTCGCCCATCACTGCCTTGCAATTTGTGGGAGATTTTATCCTCTCAGGTAACCATTCAAGTGTTCTGCACTTTAAACAATCTGAATGCAATAATTCATTTAATTTCTTTCATCGAACAAACGGTCCAGTCTTATTCTAAAGATAGACACCAAATGCTGGAGTAACTCAGCAGGACGCTGAGTTACTCCAGCATTTTGTGTCTATCTTCGGTTTAAACCAGCATCTGCAGTTCCTTCCTTCCT
The DNA here is from genome assembly GCF_028641065.1 of Leucoraja erinaceus. Taxonomy (NCBI): domain Eukaryota; kingdom Metazoa; phylum Chordata; class Chondrichthyes; order Rajiformes; family Rajidae; genus Leucoraja; species Leucoraja erinaceus. The sequence continues at coordinate 27,836,089 of NC_073392.1, read as the reverse complement.
GCAGACTTATTTTAACCAAAGATACTTTAACCCTGAAGAAGGGTTTCGGCCCGAAACGTTGCCTATCTCCTTCGCTCCATAGATGCTGCTGCACCCGCTGAGTTTCTCCAGCTTTTTTGTGTAACCTTCGATTCTCCAGCATCTGCAGTTCCCTCTTAAATACTTTAACCCTGTTTGGAAAGGCTGCTTGCTCTAATGACACTATAAACAGAATGATGTTAGTTTAAACAAAGTTTGTTTGAACAAAGTTACAGCGGATAGCGTTTTCAAGTCAGAAAGTTGTGGTAATGGCTTATTATTGTCACGTGTACTGAAATACAGTGAAAAGCTTTGCATGCTGTCCAGTCAAATCATGCTATACACGAGCACAATCAAGTCATACAAGCACAATTAATACAAAGAGAAAACGACCTCCATGCGGAATATATAGTATTTATAGTTGAGATAGTGCAAATAAAATAAAATGCAAGGGCCACAATGAGGTAGGTTGGGAGATTGGATTGTACTCTAGTAATGGGAGGTCCATTCAGTAGTCTGTGGGAAGAAGTTGTTCCTGTATCTGGTAGCACATGCTTTCAAGCTTTTGTATCTTCTGCCCGATGGGAGAGGGGAGAAGGGGGAACATCTAGGGTGTAAATGTGATTTATGTTGGTTACTCTAGGGAGGCAACGTGAAGTGTTGATGAAGGAGAGGCTGGTTTGTGTGATGCTCTACATCCACAACTGTCTACAATTTCTACTCCAGATACTTGAGTGTATTAATATCCCGTTAATATAAAATGTTATATAATCATTATTATGCTGCCGAGTTGGAGGTGCTCTCTGTTTGCCCAAGGCCTTTGCTAATGTCTCACGGGGAAATAAAAGAAACCGTGGCACGTTGAGTGCTTCTCGGTGTCGAAAACAATATTTGTATGTCAACCATTCCAGAGAATCCAAGATCATCTAGTCGTTTTTCTCTATTGGAGACACAAGATGCTGGAATCTGGAGCAAACAACAACCTGTTAGAGGAACGTAGCAGGCCAGGCAGCACCTGTTGAGGAAAATGCACAAATGTTGTTTTGGGTCCGGACCCTTGATTTAGATCGAAGTTGACTGAAGGGACCAAATACCATATTTGACAGGGTTTATGCAGGAAGAACTGTGGCCTGCAGGGCGAGAGCCGACGAGCCGGCCACTGGTCGGAGAACCCGGTGGACCGTGGCCTGCAGGGAGAGAGCTGCGGAGCCCGCCCCGGCTCATCCCCGAAGACCAGAGGGACTGGAAGGATGTAGTCAATGATGACGACAACGATGGACGTGACGGGCGAGGAGCGAGGCCTGTAGGAGAGGAGAGGGAACTGGGGTTTGGCCTCTCATGCCCTTGAAGTCGGCCGCGGGACGTGCCCCCGAGGCACAAAGGTGGACGGGCGAGGAGAGGGACGTGGCATCCAAGGTGAGCGATGATTGGATGCCCTGCAGCAAGCCTGGGGCTCGCCTGGAACGGAAGAACTAGAGCGTGGACTGGACTTTGAAAATGATGTCAAAACACGGTGCCACTTGCATGCAGGCTCAGTAGACTATATCTGTACACTTGCTAATCGAGACTGTGCTGAGGTATGGCTGTACAGTGCTAGACCGTTACAAATACAATATAAAAACCGTTATACAGAAGGAGTGGATCAGACCACTTCTGATGCCACGTTAACAAGCACCAGACACAGTATATGATTCAGATACATCTTTAATCTGCACTGAAACTTAACAGCATTAAGGACGGTTGGTTGTCAGTACATCCTAGCTGCTCAGACTGGCAGTGCCGGGAACGAGTGTTAGTATAAGTGTTATAGTGGGGTGGAATTAGTGATGCTGGCTTGTGTGTGATTGGTTCACATGCATCATTAATCTACATATATGTTTAGGTTTATTATTGTCACATGCACCAAGGCACAGTGGAAAACTTGGTTTTGCATGCCATCCATACAGATCAAATATGCCATATATGGATTGATGATAATACTAAACTAGGTGGGATTGTAAGATTATATTCTTGGAAGGATATTTGGTTCCTTCAAGGAGATGTAGACTGGTGGTAAGAACAAGACAGTGGTATGAGTCGGTGGTAATAACAAGACAGATGGAATATAATGTAAGATCATCCGTTTTATTGCAGTTAAGTAGAGTATTTCTCACATGAGGAGAGATTGGTTAGTGTGCACAAGTCAAAAACGTCACGCACTTATGCAGCAAGCGGTTTTGGAGGGTAATTAGCCTTTTGCAAAAGGGTTTGATTACAGTAAGGTAGACGTCCTGGAATTGTCTCATTGGGCTTTAAGACTAGGCATGGGAAATTTAATCTCCTTTTATAAGAAATTGAGGTGCTTGCCTTGGGGAGAATGCGGGAATAGTGGAATGGGGAATAGTCACTAGGCAGTACAGTGGCGCAGCGGTAGAACTATTGCCGTACAGCGCCAAAGACTCGGGTTCGATCCTGACTACGGGTGCTGTCTTTATGGAGTTTGTACATTCTCCCTGCGATGGTGTAGGTTTTCTCGGGATGCTCTGATTTTTTCCCACATTCCAAAGACCTACATGTTTGTAGGTTAAAGATCAACTCAGCAGGCCAGGCAGCATCTCTGTGGAGAAAAAGGATGGGTCTGTTTTGGGTTGGGACCTTTTTTCAGACCCGAAACGTCACCCATCCTGTATTGAAAGAGTTAATCGCTATTAGCTAGGGTTACCTTGCATGATGGGATACTTGGCCATTTCTGTATTCTTACTTAAATGCTTACGTCGCTTTAAAAATACTGACAGAGGAAATATACTGCTGACTCATGTGGTTGAAAATTGAAATACAGCTGGTGCCTCGTATGGGGGTAACTGAACAAATACTGCACTCGTGTGGATGTGAGCGAAACTTGCAATCCTTGGACGAACCACCAAACAGAATATGCCTGGGATAAGCAAGCTACAGAACGGCAGTTGACTGAACTGACGTACATAGATCACCGCTCCTCCGAAGATAAGAAAACAGTCACTGTCACAGAAAACGGATGTCAGCAGTTGTTTCTTGTAAATATTCCTTGGCAGTAGTTTTTGGAAGACTCTCAATGACTTTTAAGTGTATATAAGAAATTTTAAAACACTATCTTTGAGTGGCTGCTCAGGGAGCATTTAGTATATTGGTATACTCTCTGTACTAGTCCCCGCCACACCCGTCATGACGAAATGAGTAAAGCTTGGCATGGTTTACCTTTGACCCTTTGCGTTATTGTCGGTATTAAAAGGGAACTTTATCAGTATGTCCAGAGTTACTCAAGAATTTTGTGTCAACCTTTGTCATAAACTGTGGTTTGTAATCATGTTTTGTCTTTCCCCTAACTGGTTAACACGCAACAAAAAGCTTTTCACTGTACCTCGGTGCACGTGACACTAAACTAGCATCTGCAGTTTCTTGCTTCGACATGTTTGTAGGTTAATTGGCTTCTGTAAATTGTCCCTAGTGTGTAGGATAGTGCTGGTGTATGGGGTGATCGCTGGTAGGTGTGGACTTGGTGGGACGAAGGGCCTGTTTCCACGCTGTATCTGTAAAGTATTTACCAGTTGATTTGTTGCCTTCTCTGTTGACAGGTGAAGGTGCCGGAGTCTCGCTCCACTTCTTGAACTCAACGAGCGGTCGCGGCGAGAAACGCATTGGCGACGTGTTGAAGAACTACCGCGTCCACGGCATCGAGACACGAGGCGGCAGCGACGGGTCGGAGCCCACCGTGCTGGCAGTGTACGGCGGGAAGGGAGTGGCCGTGATCGAGCTGGACGCTGGGGGCGGGGAGCCGGAGCTGCGGCGGGTGGGACCGCTGTACGAGCTCCACGACTGGATCTGGGACCTGCGGTGGCTGCGGTCTGACGAGCAGCCTGCCGGGCACTTGGCCCTGGCACTCGGGCACAACTCAGTGGTACTGTGTGACTACTGGGAACAGAGGAGCCTGCGGGAGGTCCACTGCGAGGAGAAGTGCATCCTCTACTCTGCCCACTTTGTGGGAGGCTGCTGGGACGAGCTGGTGCTGGTGTCGGGCACCGTCTTCAACCAGCTGGTGCTGTGGCAGATGGATGGGCCACTGGACGGGCAGGGCAGGGTGCGGGCGGGCAGGAGGATCAGTGGCCACAGCGGGGTCATCTTCAGCATCGACTACAGGCAGGAGAGTGGCGTGCTGGCCTCGGCCTCTGACGACAGGAGTGTGGGACTGTGGAGGGTCGGGGATCTCGGCCGGGGAGCGGAGGGAGAGACGCAGTGCCTGCTGCGGATGTACGGCCACCAGTCCAGGGTGTGGCGGGTGCGGCTGCTGGAGGACTTTGTGGTCAGCGCCGGCGAAGACTCTGCCTGTCTGCTGTGGACTTACAGCGGGGAGGTGGCGCGCAGCTTTCGGGGGCACCGAGGCAGCCTGAGAGCGCTGGCGGTCAGTGAAGACCAGCAATGGGTGGCAACAGGAGGCGAGGACTCAGCCATCAGGCTGTGGAAGATCGGGGACGAGGAGCCAGAGGATGTGACCATAATTCGACTGCAGTTGGGCGATGCCGAGGGTGTGGGCAGCCCTAAGGCATTGGCATCGGTCGACCCGACCCTAGTGTTGGTCATGACTGATTCTGGCGGCGTCTACAGTTGCTGCCTGGTCTCTGGCAGGTGGAAGCTCCTGTTGGAAGACCAGGCCTACCGATCCTACGGCCTGCTCTCCGCCGCCGCGCTGCCAAGTGGCTCGGTTCTCTGCGCCTTGGGTAATATCCAAGGCTGCCTCAAGATCTTCCCAGTTTTCCGTCCGGAGCTGGCAGTGGAGCGGCGGGAGCACCGGGGGAAGGTGCATAGTCTGAGCTGGGCCTCGCTGGACGGGCAAGGCCCGGACCAGTGCAACCTGTTCTCCTCTGGGCCCGAGGGGGAGATGTTGTGGTGGGAGGTGAGCTGGGCCCAGGACAGGCTGAGCTGGGTGGGCAGAGGGCGTTTCGTCCTGCCCGCCTGCAAGCACCGGTGGCACACTTGTGCCGCCTTCGCGCCGGGCTTGCCCTACCTGGCGTGCGGCAACCGCCGGGGCTCGCTGCTGCTCTACTCGACCGACGAAGGCCCGGAGCCCGTCTCCGAGCTGCCGGGGCTGCACGGCAAGTCGGGGGTGACCTCGGTGCTGTTCCACGGCGGCTTGTTGCACAGCAGCGGGCGGGACGGCTTCTGCCGCCAACTGAGGGTGGAGGCTGGGCGGCTGGGCCTACTGCGGTGCCAGCGGGCCTGCGGCTGGGTGGAGCGCCTGCTGCCCTTGGAGCCCAGCGACCGCGACGGACCCCTCCTAGGCATCGGGTTCCGAGCTGCCGACTTCGTGGCCTGGGGGCTGGAGTCGGAGCAGCGGCCCGTATTACGAGTGCCCTGTGGCGGCGGGCACCGCTCCTGGTGCTTCAGCGGCTCAGTATCCCCCGCCGGCCTCGGCCTCTTCGCCTACATCAAGTCGGGCGGAGTGTACGCCTGCCAGTGGCGGGGGAGGAGGGAGGCCGGGGCGATGGTGAAGGAGGGGGCGCACGGCCGGGACATCACCAGCGTCAGGCTGCTGGGCAGGCTTGAGGCCTACACCAGCGTGCTGGCAACCGCCAGCGAGGACACCTCTGTCAACGTGCTGGCCCTCCACCAGGCCTCGGGCCGGCTGACCAAGCTGGCCGACATCTCCGACCACCTCTCCAGCGTCAGGGCCATGGCCGTGGTCAGAGGCCCAGGCCCCTCGGCCTTGCTCTTCACCGCCGGAGGCCGGGCCCAGCTACGGTGCAGCCGCCTGCTCTTCGGGCCCGAGGACACCAACAGCGGCCTGAGGTGCCGGGTGGAGCAGTTGGGATCCCACAGGCTGTCTGAGGATTGGGAGCGGAGGAAGAACCGGCACAGGATGCTGAAGATGGACCCAGAGACCAGGTAAATCTCTCTTCTCCTCTCTGTTGGCCTCTACTTTGGCTGCGCTCAAAGTCATGCAGTATGTTGCAGCAGTCCCACCATGTTTATTTCACTAATACTATATCGGACGGTGATGTTATTTCTTTGGGCGCACAGCGGCGCAGTGGTAAAGTTCATGTGATGGGAGCAGAATTAGGCCATTCAGCCCATCAATTCTACTCAGCCTGTCAATCATAGCTGATCTATCTCTCCATCCTAACTCCATTTTCCTGCCAATAACCCCTGACACCTGTACTAATCAAGAATCTATCAATCTCTGCTGTAGAAATATCCATTGACTCGGCCGTCTACAGCCTTCTGTGGCAATAAATTCCACAGATTCCACCACCATCTGACTAAAGAAATTTCTCCTCAGCTACTCCCTAAAGGAACGTCCTCTAATTTTGAGGCTATTATCTCTGGCCCTAGACTCCTAATAGTGGAAACATCCTCTCCTCATCCATCCTATCCATGCCTTTCACTACTCGTCCAGTTGCTGCCTTACAGTACCAGAGACCCGAGTTCGATCTTGACTACCGGTGCTGTCTTTATGGAGTTTGTACGCTCTCCCCGTGACCGCGTGTGATTCCTCCTCTGGGAAGTGCATGCCAAGATTTGCCGCGCTCCTGTGCCATTTTGGGTGGGTTTTGAACCAGTCTCTACAGTTAATGGATTTGTGGGATATCCTGCCTGCTCTGTCACCTTTCACATCTCTCCTTCAGGTACATGTCCATTGTGGTGGTGGACGGCGGGATGGATTCTGAAGGGAACCCTCACTCCTCATGGCATTACCTGGCGGCAGCTTGCAGTGACGGAGCCGTGAGGTGAGCCGTCTCTTCATCAGGGCAAAACTCACAGTGCTGGAGAAACTCAGCGGGTCAGGCAGCATCCGTGGAGCGACTGGGCAAGTGACATCTGAGTTAGGAGCCTATTTCAGACTTCTGAAGAAGTTTATGAGTTCCTCCAGCACTATTGTGTTTTGTAACTGCAGCACTTGTGTCTCCTCTTTAACTGGGCACCTCGTTTACATTGTAATGGGCCTCTGCAAATTGCCCCTAGCGTGTACCTTGTGGATGCAAAAGAGGGCCAAAGGGCCTGTTCCCACACTGCATCTTTAAACTACATTTCTGACAGGACGAGACCAAATGGATAAATGTAGCAGTCAGAGAGAGAGAGGGAGGGAGGGTTCTCCTATGCTGCTAATAACAGTGCTGTGGGCCACAACCCAGCAGGATGAGCTGTACTAATGGCAATTCAACTGATGTCAAACCATTACTGCATCCTGTTATTTGTCCCGTTGTACCTTTGATAGAGTTCCCCCTCCAGCTCCCTATGCAATCTTCTGTTCTCCCTCCACAGACCTGCATAATTTTCATGTGGAATATTTAGTCTTTTGAAAATTAATTTCAAATATGCTACCATTTAATTAAAAAAAAAAAATAGTTTCTCCTCCATTGCCCTCTTGTGTTATTGCTGGGAAGGAGATTCAGTGACTATACAGTGGACATTACGGTAGAAGTCCGTTATCTATCTAAGAGGCAGACTAAATAGCAATGGTCCGTCTAAGGCGGCTCCCTGGTCCGATCCTGAGCTCAAGATGCTCAGTTAGTTTGCACGTTCGCCCTGTAACCCACATCTCCCACATCCTAAAGACATGCAGGTTTGTAGGTTAATTGGCCTCTATAAAATTGGCCCCAGTGTGTAGGGAGTGGATGACAAAGTGAGATAACATAGAACTAGTATGAACGGGTGATCGATACTCGGCATGGACTCCGTGGGCCAAAAGGCCCGTTTCCATGCTGTACCTCTAAACTTAAATATAAAGTGTGAGGATAGAAGTCTGTCTAATATCCTGCCCACACGTAAATGGTTTGTCTAAAGCTTATTAATGTCCTTAACTGAAAAGGCAGTCGAGAGCCAGGCCATCTTGCTGATCCGTTCCATTTGTAACGTTTAGTGCAATTGTTTTTGCTGCGTAGACTCTTTATCATCGATGAGAGTGAGAAGAATATCCTGCTGCTTGCCGAGTCCTTTTACCACCAGCGGTGTGTGCTGAAGCTGCAAACGTTCACACACCAGCCGGCCTCCGGAAGCCAGTAAGTGTCTTATTGGAGAGTTTAGATGCTTAGTTTAGTTTAACTTGGTTTATTATTATTGTCACGTGTGAAAAGCTTTATTGTTGTGTGCTATCAAATCAGTGAAAATGTTACAAATGATTAGTGGCAGCACAGTGGCACAGCAGTAGAGTTGCAGCTTCATAGCAGCAGAGACCCGGGTTGGATCCAGGCTGCGGGTGCTGTCTGTATGGAGTTTGTACATTCTCCCTGTGGCCGTGTGGGTTTTCTCTGGGTGCACTAGTTTCTTCTCACACTCCAAAGACGTACAGGTTTGTAGGTTAATTGGCTTTGGTAAAATTGTAAATTGTCCCTAGTGTGTAGGATAATGCTAGTGTACGGGGTGATTATTGGTTGGTGCAGACTCAGTGGGCTGAAGGGCCTGTTTTCACACTGCATCTCCAAAGTCTAAAATCTAAAGATTACAATCAAGCCATCCAGAGTTTACAAATACAGAATGAAGGGAATAACATTTAGTGCAAGATAAAGTCCACTAATGTCCGATTCAAGATAGATTGTAGGTTTCCAATCGGGTAGATGATTGTTCAGAACACCTCTCTGGTTGGTAATAGGCTGGTTAGTTGCCTGATAACAACTTTGGCCCACAATGTCTGTGCTGAACTTGTAGCCTAGATAAACAAATCCATGCAATCCATATCCCCCCTCATTCCCAGCATTTCCACGTGCCCATCTAAAAGCCTCATAAACGTCACCATCATTTCTACCTCCTCCACTACCCATGGCAGCGTGTTCCAGGCACGGTGGCACAGCGGTAAAACTCGCCCCATACATCTCCTTTAAACTTTGCCCCTCACACCTTAAAACGATGTTTTCTAGTCTTTGACATTTTCCACAATGAGAAAAAGGTTGTGACTGTCTACCCTTCTTCTGTTTCTCTCCCTGCCACATTGTATGCTGAAGGGCCTGTTCATGTGCAGTACTCTTCCAAGCCCTACCTTCCAACGGCATTCCTTCTATCCCCCTCTCTGTACTTCCAATGCTCTTCTCTCTCACCTCCCTTCTCATTCATTCTCAGTTGAACACCTTACTCACACAGGTTTGCAGAAGAATATATATTTTGGCAAAGCTGTTAGAACGTGACCGGGAATTGGTATTCATAAGTTGGAACAAGTAAATCACATGCTGTCTCGTTGCCTGTAGGGTGGTGTTCCTGTGCAGCGCTGCCACAGATGGAAGGATTGCACTTTGGAACATCTCGGGGATAATTGAGACGGCCAAAGCTGCAGATATTCGCCAGGAGAGAACTCGCCCACCTTTAGGTACGTCCCGCAGAGCTCGGTAAAGCTCCAGGCCCTTGGCAGAGTGTCACACTGGCCTTGCTACATTACGCCTGATCCAGGCCTTTACGACACACAGCTCAGCAGAGCCTCAGTCCATGACATGATACATAGAACAGTACAGCACAGGAACAGTCCCTTCGGCCCACAACGTCTGTGCCAGAACATGATGCCAGGATAAACTAATCTCCTCTGCCTGCACAGATGGTTATGTTAGCAGACAGATAAGAAAGTCACTACTGCAGATGTAGAAGTTATGTGCTTCATTTTAAGATCTCACCAATGTTAATGCACAGATTATGGAATGGGAGGCTGCAAACATTATTTCATGATCTCAGGATGTGCCATAGTGCTTTGTAGCCAACAAACTACAAGTCCATCATCAATTTTCCGGCACCTTTGGTTCCAGAGCCTTTCTGGATTATCCGTTTTGACGGACTAACAGTGGTCACGCCTTCTGAGAGGAGGCAAACGGTACCGGAACAGTCCGCCTGGGCCGCTGAAGGACCCAGATAGTCGGCCTCGGAAGTCGGCTGTGGCAATCGATCTGCCGGAGTTCCAATGGCCTGGGCGCAGGGGGCATATTCCACCTGCTGATTGGCCGCAGGAGTCCCGCTTAGGTAGGGATCTGGCACTTCACACGGCCTAGGCGGCACATTACATGGCACACGTGAGAATTATAAGCTAAACAATGTTTCTCTCTCTGTGGTTGCTGCCCGACCTGCTGAGTATCTCCAGCATTTTCTAGTTTTATTTTTGTTATGAATCAGAGGACAAGGTACACAATAGGCACCAGGTTACAGTCGGAGAACCTAGACCAGTGCAGCACAGGAACAGGTTGTTTGGCCCACCGTGGAGAGCTGGATGGTACTTGTGTATAGTTTTGTTTTTTAATTTAGAGATACAGCGCGGAAACAATCCCTTCAGCCCACCGACTGGGCACTGACCACCAATCCCCGTACATTAACACCATCCCACAGACTAGCGACAATTTACTATTTCTAACGAAGCCAAAATAACTTACAAACCTCTACGTCTTTGGAGTGTGGGAGGAAACCGGAGCAGCAAGAGGTCCCAGTGAGTGTGTACAAACTCCATACAGACAACGCCCGTAGTCAGGATTGAACCCGGCTCTCTAACCCTGTAAGGCAGCGGTTCCACTGCTGTGCCACCATGCTGCCCCATAGTCTTTCTGCTGACTGGACAGCTTACAACAAAAACTTTTTTCACCGTACCTTGTTACACATAACAAAAATAAACTAAACTATAGAAATATCGAAAATAGGTGCAGAGGAGGAGGCCATTCGGCCCTTCGAGCCAGCACCGCCATTCATTGTGATCATGGCTGATCGTCCCCTATTAATAACCCGTGCCTGCCTTCTCCCCATATCCCTTGATTCCACTAGCCCCTAGAGCTCTATCTAACTCTCTCTTAAATCCATCCACTGATTTGGCCTCCACTGCCCTCTGTGGCAGGGAATTCTGGGTGGAAAAGTTTTTTCTCACCTCAGTCTTAAATGGCCTCCCCTTTATTCTGAAGAATGTTGACTGGGACTCCTCCTGTGTTTCTTGCAGAGCTGGGATCTCCCTGCCTGGTGTTTGTGGCCCATCAGTGCGGCGTGAATGGGCTGGACGTCAGGTCCCTGGACGATGGACGATTCCTCCTGGCCAGCGGTGGTGATGACAACGCTGTCCGTATCTGGGTGATCTGCATTACTCCACGGGCGGGGTCTGACAGCGCGCTGTCCCCCAGCTCGAGCGAACGGCAGGAGGAGGCGGGAAGCGGGAGCCGCGAGGATCGAGGGGACGTGGCTGCCGAGGACTCGAGGGGCTGGAGTGATCTGGGGGTGGTGGCCGACGGCTGGAGCTTGGACGGCGGACTTGCCCTGCGGGTGCTGAAGGGGCCCGGCGCGGAGAGCGCCCACGCAGCCCACGTGACCGGCCTGAGGTTCCTGGGCTCGCGGATGCTGGTCTCTGCCTCCATCGACCAGCGACTGAGCCATTGGGCCCTGAGCAGCCGCTGCCTGACACTGATACACAGCAGGTGGTGCCAGGTGGCTGATATCGCCGAGCTGGAGAGCTGGGAGGGGCACCCCGCGGGCACACACCTCTTCGCTCTCTGTGGTGACGGCCTGCAAGTCCTGAAGAGCTGGCAAACGGGAACTGACGGCCTGGCCCCAGAGACGGACAGCACAGACGCCAGAGGTCCGAGATAAAATGCATAATGCTTAACATGCAGCAGGTCGGGCAGCATCTGCGGGGAAGGGAACAGAGCTGACGATTCTGAATGCTACAACAAGGCTCTAGTGATTTACCAGCGCCCTGATTACCAAAAAAAAATACTGCTGATGCTGGACATCAGAAATAATGACAGAAGATGCTGGAAAGTCTCAGCAGGTCAGGCAGCTTGTGCTAAATCCATTACCGATTTAACAGTTTGTGTGTAATGTATGCTGCTCTCAATATTCAGTGTGCGGTATATTGGGCCAAATGTGGGCAAGTGGGATTAGTTTGTTTGGGGTATCTTAGACGAGTTGGGCAGTAGGGCCTGTTTATATGCTGTATGATTCTACCCATTTATCCAGTAGTCAACTATTAAAGGAGGTGTGCTGGTTAGTTTAAATCTCAATTTGGTGACCTATCACATGGGTCCTCACTCCATGCTGGTAGGTGTTCCTCACTAGCCTCTTCCCACCCCTTCATCCTTGTCCCTAACAGAATAGGCTGCACATTGGCACAACGGTAGAGTTTGCTGTCTTGCAGAGCCAGAGATCCGAGTTCGATCCTGACTACGGGTGCTGTCTGTATCGAGTTTGCACGTTGTCCCTGTGACCCTGTGGGTTTTCTCCGGATGCTCTGCTTTCCTCTCGCATCCCAGATGTGCAGGTTTGTGGGTTAATTGGCTTCTGTAAATTGTCCCGAGTGTATAGGATAGAAATAATATCACGGTTATAGCTGAACTTGGTGGACTGAAGGGCCTATTTCCATGCTATAACTCTAAACTAAACTAAACTAATATCCTCTAGCCCATCCCCTTCCACTCGGCAGCTATTGAACTGCCCATTAAATCACTTTCTTTGATATTTCCTCTCTACCTTTTGTGGTTTTATTATTGCAACTTCTTCCCATTGTGACTGGATTTATTTTTCACCTTGTCTTTGTAGCCACTGCTTTGATCCCTTGGTCATAGACTCATCATCATAGAACTGTACAGCATGGAACTAGGTCCCATGGCCCGCCTTGTCCATGCTGAGCAAATTGGCATATTGGACAAGACCCATTTGCCTGTATTTCATCCAAATCTCTCTAAACCCAATCCATATTATCTATCCGAATGTCTTATAAAGTCACAATTTTATCTGCCTCTAAAACCTCCTCTGGCAGCTTCTTCCAGACATGTACTACCCTATGAGTGAAAAGGTTTCCCCCTGAGATCCCTCTTAAATATCTTCCCCTCTTACCTTAATCCTATGCACTTTAGTTTTAGAATCCTCTACCTTAGGAGAAAGACTGTGAGTTTTCACTTTATCCATATCCCTCATGATCTCGTACACCTCAAGTCTGTAACATCCTAGTGAATCTCTTCCACACCATTTCCAGCTTAATGACTTTCTTCCTTTAGATGAGTGACCAGAATTGCAAACAATATAATTGTGGTCTTCGTTTTAGTTCTTAGTTTTAGAGATACAGCGTGGAAACAGGCCCTTTTAGCTCACCGAGTCCATGCCGAGCAACGATCACCAGTTCACACCAGTTCTATCTTATATACCAGGGACAATTCACAGAAGTCAATTAACCTACAAACCGACATGTCTTTGGGATGTTACAGGAGCACCCAGAGAAAACCCACGCGGTCACAGGGAGAAAGTGCAAACTCCGTACAGACAGCGCCCAACGCTGTAAGGCAGCAACTCTACCGCTGCGCCAACATGCCGCCAGCATGGCACAGAAATAGCCCAGTCTCTGCTCGTATGCCAGGGCTGGGGCCAGTTAGCTAAGCCCAGTCTGGGTGATGGTGCAGCACTTTTACAACATTTGTTGGCTGTAAAGTACTTTAAAAACTTCAAGAATTGCTCTGTTGGCATTTTAACCCCGGGTTATTTGCAGAAAACGGCAGGCGATTTTTCATTTGGAAAGTGATTGATTGGTTCCTCAACATTACTTAACAGATAGATCTTTACACGTGGAAGGGCTCTTATAAAATATTTAATGTTGAATGCTATCATGTCAACAATTAAGAACTTTTGAGACAATCACTAAATTGCCCAGCCGCTGTAGGTCATGAGTGGCACGGTGCTGCAGCGGTAGAGTTGCTGCCTTGCAGCGCTAGGGACCCGGGTTTGATCCTGACTACAGGTGCTGTCTTTACAGAGTTAGTGCGCTCTCCCTGTAACCACGTGGGTTTTCTCCAGGTGCTCCGGTTTCCTCCCACATTCCAATGACGTGCGGGTTTGTAGGTTAATTGGTTTCTGTAAATTGTCCCTCCTGTAGAATACTGTCAGTGTGTGGGGTGATCGGTCGCAGGTCGGCGCGGACTCGGTGGGCCAAAGGGCCTGCTTCTGCAATGTGTCTCTAAAAGCTAAAGTAAGGCCAAGTGCTGGCAAATGTGGTCAATAGGAATTGGTTGGCATAGATGTGGTGAATGGCCAGTCTCCCTTCTGAATGACTATGAAGATGTGTAAATGACTCCTTGTGCAAGAAATTATTACTACTGCTATTTGCACTTCAAGTGGTTTTTATATGGAAAATAAGGAAACATTGTGCCTTCAAATAATCAACACATACACATGGTACAAATTGTTAGAGATGCAGGAAAATGTATTAATATTTTACTGTTTGCCAGGTGGGCTTTCTGTCTGGAGTGTCATGAATGTTTAATGCCATCCTGCTCGTCAATATTGTAGCCAGCTCCTGCTCCAGCTCTGAATGACAGCTGTTCACTCCGCACCTGACTGCCTCTGTCCGTGCAGCCTGGTGACTCAGTATTATGACCCTGTTGTGCAGGTAAACCTAGGAGACAATTGCAAGGGCTGCAAACAGGACGATGGTAATCGTCGCGATCGCATGGGACGTGATGTCGACTGTGAGCAAGAAATAAAATGTCGAGGGTCCGCTGGTGATTTTGAAGAAAAGAATGCAATTTCCCTGACTAGGTATGTCTAGGATTGTGGTGGAAGAGAACTGTATCAACTTCATTTCCATCTGCAGGAATAAATACATGAAGAGACAGTTGGATACTGGATGTCCAGTTTAATTTCATTCAGTTTAACTCAAACTTGTGTACGGAGGTTCAGTGCAAAGCCTTTTTTGTTGTTGTTGCGTACTATCCAGCCAGCAGAATGACAATACATGATAACAATCAGCCACTCAGAAAAAAGAGAATAAAGTTTAGTGCAAGATAAAGTCCGATTAAAGATAGTCTGAGGGTCTCCAATGAGGTAGATGGGAGGTCAGGGCTGCTCTCTGGTTGGTGATCGAATGTTTCAGTTGCCTGATAACAGCTGGGAGGGAACTGTTCCTGAATCTGGAGGTGTGTGATTGCGAATTTCTGTATTGCTTGCCTGATGGGAGATTGGAGAAGAGGGGAAATGCTGTTGATTCTCGAGGTTCTGAACACCGCTTGTCACTTGATGTCCTGCGGAGGTAAGAATGGTGAGGATTGTGGTTGGGTTGGTCATGGCATTGGGCAGTGCCTTGGTTAGTGCGAGTTGAACGTTGAGCCCCAGCTCAGAATAAGGGGGACTCAGCTGGTCAGGGAGCATCTCTGAAGAACATGGATGGGTGATGTTTCGGGTTGGGATCCTCCTTCAGACTGATAGGTAATGTTTCTGTTTAGTCACTCATCCAAGCCAAACTGGGTAAGGGTGCTAGTTATAGTGAACCAGCATGTTTTTTTCATGGCAAATCTGGTAGTTAATAAGATTAGTGTTTTTTTCCAGATTCTTTTCAGAATTTAAATTGCACTCAGAGGGTGGTGGGTATATGGAACAAACTGCCAGAGCAGGTAGATGAGGCAGGTACTATAACGACATTTACAAGTTATTTGGACAGATGCATGGATACGAATGGTCTTTAGCGGGAATGGGCCAAATGCAGGCAGGTGGCACTAGCATAGAAGGGGCATCTTGCCTGGTATAGGCAAGTTGGGCCAAAGGGCCTGTTCCCGTGTTCTAAGACTACACGACTCTAACATAGAAAATAGTTGCAGGAGTAGGCCATTCGGCCATTCGAGCCTGCACCACCATTCAATATGATCATGGCTGATCATCCAACTCGGTATCCTGTACCTGCCTCCTCCATACCCCCTGATCCCTTTAGCCACAAGGGCCATATCTAACTCTGTCTTAAACATAGCCAATGAACTGGCCTCAACTACCTTCTGTGGCAGATAATTCCAGAGATTCACCATTCTCTGTGTGAAAAATGTTTTCTCCTCATCTCGGTCCTAAAAGATTTCCCCCTTATCCTTAAACTGTGATCCCTTGTTCTGGACTTCCCCAACATCGGGAACAATCTTCCTGCATCTAGCCTGTCCAACCCCTTAAGAATTTTGTATGTTTTTATAAGATCCCCCCTCAATCTTCTAAATTCTAGCGAGTACAAACCGAGTCCATCCAGTCTTTCTTCATATGAAAGTCCTGACATACCAGGAATCAGTCTGGTGAACCTTCTCTGTACTCCCTCTATGGCAAGAATGTCTTTCCTCAGATTAAGAGACCAAAACTGTATGCAATACCCCAGGTGTGGTCTCACCAAGACCATGTACAACTGCAGTAGAACCTCCCTGCTCCTAAACTCTGGTAGTATCATGGTAAGATTTGAGGTAGGATCTCTAGATAGTAACCTGATAATGTAATGGTTGCATCAATTGCTGCAATTAGGCCATCTTCTTTTCTCCCCTACATACCTTGATGTTTTTTTTTTCTTTTCAGTTATTTGCATGCTTTTTTGCAAAGTTATCGTTGTATTTGTTTATGTGATTCTCTCAGGCTATGTATTCTAGGCCAATATCCCACACTGATCCACGACAGATGGTGCAATGGGCTAAGTGTTCGGCTGGCAACCGGAAGGTAGCCGGTTCGAATCCCGCTTGGAGTGCATACTGTCGTTGTGTCCTTGGGGCAAGACACTTCACCCACCTTTGCCTGTGTGTAAATGTAATGTAATTATGTGAAGCACTTTGGGGTCAATGCAAGTTGACTAAAAATGTGCTATATAAATAAGGTTATTATTATTATTATTATTATTACTTAGTACACTGTTCTAATTTCCCATCTGGTCCTGCAAACTTCCTGGCAATGGGGATAAAGTATTATTTGTATAAACCCACTGGTTTCAAAAGACATTCATTAAATTCCTTATGGTTGTCCACAAAGAACAATTCCAGCTTTCATTGTTTTTCTGTGTCATCGAAATCCCCTGTTCCTCTTGCTAAACTTTGAGTAAATCTCTACAGAAGCTAATCTTCTCCACTTTCAACCTTGCTGGATTGAGTGTCGGAATTGGGCACAACGTTTCTCTCTCTGGGAAATAAGGCAACTGATAAATAAACGCGTATTAACAATGATCATCACCAGTTAACATCCTATTAAAAGTTTAGAGTAGTTTATTGCCATGTGTACTGACAAAAACTTTTTGTTGCATGCTAACCAGTCAGCGGAAAGACTGTACATGATTACAGTTGAGCCGTCCACAGTGTACAGAAACGTGAACAAAGTAATAATGTTTAGTGCATTTTAAAGTCCCAGTAAAATCTGATTAAAGATAAACAGAGGATCTTCAATAAGGTAGATAGAAGCTCAGGACCGCTCTCTAGTTGTTGGTAGTCGCCTGATAACAGCTGGGAAGAAACTGTAATATTTCTGTAATGAGAGAGGGTGGAACTCGGGGAAAGTTGCAATAACTGTGATACGGCACTAAGCTGCAGTGTGATGAGTTCCTGGATCGTGACATAGTTACAGGTCGTTCTGCTATAACATGACAGTGTTTTTCTAAGAAACCTCGTTTAATAGAAAATTGAGTTATAAAAAATAATTGTGTCAATGAGGAAAAGAAAGTTGGGGCTAAAAGGTTTCAGACCCGCAATAACAAAAGTTATTTTTCCGACAGAATTCTTTAAAAGGTCCTTTTAATAGCTTTAAGTTTCTTTGTTACTGCAAGCTATAAACATTAAAGGCCACACAAAAAAGCTGGAGAAACTCAGCGGGTGCAGCAGCATCTATGGAGCGAAGGAAATAGGCAACGTTTCGGCCCGAAACGTTGCCTATTTCCTTCGCTCCATAGATGCTGCTGCACCCGCTGAGTTTCTCCAGCTTTTTCGTGTAACCTTCGATTCTCCAGCATCTGCAGTTCCTTCTTAAACATTAAAGGCCGTTTGTTACATTGTTTAATAGAGTATCATTTTAAAAGTGTGGATAGAAGCGATTATTTGTCAATGTTAATGGCCACCCATGGTGAAACTGACATTGTTTTCTTAAAAAATAATGGTGTGTGATTACTACAGGGAGATTTTATCCCCCACACACTGTTTACATCCAAGAGGGCCTTTTCTGTTTACTTATTTCCAAAGTAACTTTTAAGTGGTTCTCTAATTGCCAACTGTAAAGGTATTATAACCATTTTGTCTTGGGTAATACAAATAATGTTACTCAATTCATCAATCACTATCTATGTCCAATTTGTGTTGTGGAAACACACTTTATAGCAGGACTTCATCCTCCGATATTAAGAGGTCCTCAATGAGAGATTTGATATGTTGGTGTTCATTTTCCAAAATTCCCTAGTTTAGGCAAAGGTTCTGTAAAAAATAGCAACTGTACTCCTTTAATTCAAAAAGTGAGTTACAAAGCGTAATGATGTTGGTAGTTTAGATTAGAGATACAGCGCTGAAACAGGCCTATCGGCCCACTTAGTCCGTGCCGACAAGTGATCCCTGTACACTAGCCCTATCCTACACTCTAGGGAACAATTTACAATTTTTACCAAAGTCAATTAACCTACAAACCCGCATGTCTTTGGAATGTGGGAGGAAACCGGAGCATCTGGGGAAAACCCACGTGATTACGGGAAGAGAATACAAATTCAGTACAGACAGTACCCGTAGTCAGGATCAAACCCGGGTGTCTGGCGCTGTAAGGCAGCAACTCTACCACTGCGCCGCCCCTAAAGTAGAAGTTAATATTAAAGATGTTACTGGAAAGCATGTTGAAAAATTAAAGGTAATTGGACAAAGTCAAGATATCCGTGTAAGAATAACATTTATTCAGTTTACAGCCACCTACCTGTAGTCCTAGCCCATGTAAGATGAAGTTCATGGGTTGAGGAGAATCTCTACCCTTTGCATTATATTGCTTTCCTGTTTGGTGTCTCTGTCAGGCAGGAAATTACCACAGGAAGAAATGGATCGATGTTACCCACAAAAACTGGAGAGAGGCGTCTTGCCTTCCATTGATAAAAACAAAGCTACTGATTTCGGTAAGAGTGAATTTAAAAAAAAAAATGTTTGCAATGTCTGAACACAGGGAAAAATAAAACAGCTCCATTTTATTTTGTGCAAACGATCCCTACCACTACTTTCTGCTCTTCCATTGTCTCTGTGATCAATGGTTTAATGGTCCTTTATTGTCACATCCTAGGTGCAGTAATATTCCTTTTTTTTTGCATAGAGTGGTGTTAAAATCCTACTATAGATGGCATGATCGCACTTAAGTACAAGAGTGTAAGAATGTTAGATTACACTGAGACCAGGTGATCTTCCAAAAAATGAGGACAATGTCCACTGCGATGTATGAGGCGTTCCACATTTATTTTTCTCTATATGGAAGTGTGTCTTCTAGAACCCCCAATCCACATTGCTTACTTTAGACTTTTTCACTCGGAGGATGGTGTTCTGTGCTCTATTTTGTGTTCTAGATCACAGCATTTCTATATGTGCCTCTTTTTTTTCCAATTGATAGAAAAATAGCGTGGAAACACGTCCTTCGGCCCAGCAAGTTTACACCGACCACCAATCACCCGTACACACTGGTTCAGTTACCTACTTTCGCATCCACTCCCTACACACACACACACACACACACACACACACACAGGCCAATTGACCTACAAACCCGCACGTCTTTGGGATGTGGGAGGATGCTGCGGCACTTGTTTTTATTTCATTCCTTTTCATTTATTCGTTCACTTTACTCTGTCAGATCCAGTCCCTTGGAAGAAACAACCGGTGAAACCACCTCCACGATCAGCACCGTGTAAAAAGGTGGGCAGAGGGGACATCACACCGTGGGTGGGGGATTCGCCCCTGGACTCTCGGTTTGATGCCATTCCACAGTCACTGGAACTGCACCACACTCACGCTGGGTCTCGCTGCTGTCTGCTCTGCAGCGATTCCATTGATCCCAAGGAAGAGAGCAACATTGGTGGAAGTGGGCAGGTAGGAATGGGAAGCAGTGGTCCCAAGGAGGTCGAGGCACGGCTGACTCAGAGAAGTGGGAGGGAAGACCAGAGTCGCAGGAAGCCCTTCGGCAAAGTGCGGGCAGGCGGGAAGCTGCCTCCGGTCCAGAGCATCTCCAACCTCAACTTCAGCCGCAACTTCACCTTCTCTTTCTACCAGCTGCCTCCGCACCAACTGCAGCGTTACCAAGCTCGCAGCACCCACGTGAGATGAAGTATCTTCTCCACCGGTCCTACATGCTGAACTGCAGCAAAGGAGTTCTGCTACAGCTACAAGGAAACAAGATGCAATGATCAATGAATAACCATCCACCCTTAAATGAACAGACCCAAGAGGAAGGTAGTTGAATGGGGTTTCCTGTGCTGCTTGATCAGAATTTCCATCCACACGGTAAACATTCTCTCCATCACCAACACGGCTTGGTTGAACCATCTATAAAATGCCTCACCCACATTACTCTCACAGCAGTTGCCAAACCCATGGCTTTTACCATCAAGGACAAGGCTGGCAGGTGATTGGGAATTGCCACCTACTGGTTCCCCTCCAAGATGAACACAATCTTGATTTGGAAATAAGTTACTCTTCCCTGTGATCTGAAATGTCACATCCATGTCCTCCAGAGATGCTGCTTGACTCGCTGAATTACTCCAGCACTTTGTGTTCTACGCAGGATTTTAGCTTCAGCAGCTCCTCGTGTCTCTCTGTTCCATCATCATTGGGTTTAAGTCTTGGAATCCTTTACCAAAAAACACTGTTGGTGAAATGTTGTAGTTTGGGACAATTTGTGTCTTGCCACTGTTGACCATGCCCTGAAAACTGTAATTAAGATGTGATATATAGTAAAGAGGGCAGATCTCTGGTGGCTGTGGTTTAAAATTCAATTCTGAGACTTGAACACACAGCATTCGCTCATAAGTGTAGTACTAAATGAGCACTATTTATAGATGAAATGTTCAACTGATTTTCCATCCTCTTTCTTGAATGAACACCAAGGAGTGTCCTGGTACCTTGCTTATATTTAATCCTTATGCATTATTTTAGAATTAAATGCAAGTCATGAAACCAGGGTGAACTGAGTGGTGTCCATTCAAGAAAGAGAATGAGTAATCATCATCTGGTCTTGTTGTGATGCAGTTTGTGGGAGAATAGCTGTTCACAAATTCGATGCCATGATTTCTACATTATTAGCTATCCCTATCTTTCCAAAGCATTTAATGTAATAAAAATGAACTGCAGATGCTAATGTATACCAAAGATAAGACACAGAATGCTAGAGTCACTCAGTGGATCAGGCAGCATCTCTGGAGATGTTTTGGGTGAGGACCTTTCTTCAGTCTGAAGAAGGGTTCCGACCCGAAAAGTCACATTCCTTTCCTCCAGAGATGCTGCCTGATCCGCTGAGTTACTCCAGCATTTTGTGTCTACTTTTCCAAAGCACTTCAATCGGCAGAAAAGTGTTTTGTGACACCCAAGGCTGTGAAAGCTGTCATGGGAACAAATGTGCAAATCTTTTTCCTGCTTGCCTGAAACCGAAGCATAAATTTTAAAGGCATTTAATGTGGCACTAAAATATTAAAGCCCTTACCCCAGGTAACATTCAATGACTTGTCTTGTTTAAAGCAAAAAGTAATAGGATAGCTTCATTCATATTTCAAAGAATTGTAGGTGAATTGACTAAAGCAGTGTACCATCATGTACCGAACCCAAATACCACCAACCCTGGTCGTGTGGCAAATAAAGATTCTATCTTGTAGAAAGATTGTTGAATGGTTTGCAGTAACATTTCATTTTAATTAAAAATGTCCTAACCAATTTGGAGACCTTACAAATGTAATTTTTTTTCAATGAGACTCGCATGCATACCATTGTTTACACTGACTGGAGATGCTCTGGCTCACTTCAAAAAATAGCACATCTCCGCTGAGGACCAGAGTAAGGGGCCTGTCGCACTATAGGAGTTTACCCAAGAGCTCTCCCTAGTTTAAAAATAAATCAAACTTGTGTTAAGCACGTAGAATGTAGGTTGCGGGTATGTCGGAGCTCGGGACGTCTCTTAGCGGCTCTTAACGCTAACGGCAGGTACTCGGGAAACGCGGTAAGCTGGTGAAGACTCGTGAGATTTTTCAACGTTGAAAAATGTCCACGAGAGCCCTGAGTACCCACGAGGTGTTACCGTAATTCTCCAAGTTCGAATCAGGAGAAACTCGGGAGAACATTTGAATTAGCTCGTACAGTGGGACAGCCCCATAACTGTTGAGGATCTCTTCCGAGTCACACTAATCTCATTGCTCAGGTGAACAATTGGTCAGTTCCACTGACAACCTATGCTATAAAAAATACAGCAAGTAGTAATTTGTGTGTTTGTTGATGGATTCCAACCAAAATTCAATCTTTAAAAAAAAAAAAAAAAAGTTAATTTTAAGATACAGCAGAGATAAATTAGTACAGAGGAAATGGAATTTGTTCAGATCAAGAGAGGGTCACAGGGGGCCAGAACCGGTTTCATGGAAGATGAAGAACTGTGGATGTCCCTCGGTTATCCTTCTTGTCAAACCAGAGATCAGTTTCATGTTTGGGTAAGTAGACCCTTAGGATGATGTGCAGAGGGTGACAGCTAACAGGAAAGGTGAATGAAGCAGTTCTATCATCCGTCTGCCAGGCGTATGACATTCCCGTAGTCACATCTGATCATCTGGAGAAGCCCCAGGCTGAGATATTGCACTGACAAAGAAACTTCGCAGTTGCTCCATTTCAGTCGATGGATCTGTTGCTGATAAAGGTGGGAGAAGTCCATGTTATTCTAGGTTCCTTCAACCCGGTGGTGTGGAATGGAGTACTGGGCGTGCTGGATTCTCAGAGCTGGCTGGGCGGTAGGATGTGAAATGTACCCAGTGCTGTATGAAAAACCTCTCTCAGTCCTTTCATCAACTGCAGCCGAGTGAACATTTGGTTGAACAAGTGTTCCAGCGGTTCCTGTGGAGTCAAACATTCCCTTTAACACGGAGTAATCACTGTGACCTGGACCAGCCACCAGCATAATCAAGGACGAGTCTCACCCCAGTCACCCCCTCTTCTCTCCTCGCCCATCAGGTGAGAGTTATTGAAGTGTGAAAACGCACACCTCCAGATTCAGTGACAGTTTCTTCCCAGCTGCTATCAGGCAATTGAACCATCATATCACCAACTAGAATGGTCCTGAGCTAGTATCTACCTCATTGGAGACCCTCGGATTATCTTTAATTGGTGTTTACTAGACGTTACCTTGCACTATATGTTATTTCCATTATCATGTGTCTGTACACTAGGTTGATTGATTGTAATCATGTATTGTCTTTTTGCTGACTGGTTAGTATGCAACAAAAGCTTTTCACTGTACCTTGGTACATGTGACAATAAACTAAACTAACCAACTAACAGTACGAATGGCCTACACCATCCCAGACAAACCTTTCTTCTGCATTATACCTATTGCATGCCAGCAGTCTGCCTTTGATGAAAGTCACTCTCACATACTGCTTTCTCGCTTCCCCATCTCCTCTTGCCCCAACTATCTGGCCTTCACATGACAATGGTTTTACCCAATGTAATAAAAAAAAGGAACTGAGGATGCTGTTTTATTACCAAAGATAGCCACAAAATGCTGGAGTAGCTCAGTGGGTCAGCCAGCATCTCTGGAAATAAATGGATGGGACCTGAAACATCACCTATCCATTTTCTCCAGAGTTGCTGCCTCTGCTGAGTTAAAGCTGGACTTTGTGCCTCCTTTTGCACACCAGCATCTGCAGTTCCTTGTGTCTACATTTTAGCCATGGAACTTGATTCTTCCTGTCCAGCATTTTGTGTCTACCTTGTGTAAAAGAAAGGAAAGGAATTAAAAAAGGAGTTAGAGGCATTAAAGTTGGGTGGGGAATTAAAGAAAAGGATAATCCAAAACCTAGTCAGAGAAAGGATTAAAAATGGGAAGGAAAATTAGATCCTAACAGAGCCCTAATGGACCACAGTGGGATTACTATGTTTGTATTCATACAACAATACTTACTCCCAAGATGTGCACACGGTTGTAATAGGAGCTGAAATCCATGCTGAGGTTTACAAGGAATTTGCACAGCTACAAAACAAGTTACAACAGGAAGAGGGTGTTCAGTTAGTGAGAACTGTGGGTTTCACAACCAGTGTCCCAAAGCACATTACAGACAATGAAATATCTTTAAAGATTAGTCACTTATGTAATGGAGGAAAATGGCCAGTCACCTTGCAGGCAGTAGTCCCATCAAAGACCAGCATGACATGCTGTAATAAAAAGGGACTGCAGCTATTAGTCTACCCAAGGCATAAAATGCTGGAGTAGCTCAACAGGTCAGGCAGCATCTCTAGAGTGAATGGATAGGTGACGTTTCAGATTGTCCAACAATATGTGTTACAAAAATCCCCTTCACCTGTGTTCACCTATTGTTCTGTCCTTCTTGTTTTCTTTGCGTCCTCTCCCGCCCCCCTCCCCTTGCAATCAGACTGAAGAAGAGTCCCGACCCGAAACATCACCTATCCATGTTCTGCAGAGGTGCTGTCTGACCCACTGAGTCGCTCCAGCATTTTGTATCCTCCTTTAATGTGACATGTTTGTTTTAGGAGCTGCTTGATGAATAGTTATGATCCATGCCATTGAAAGAACCAAATTGCTTTTGGGACAATAGTGTGGATGTATTAATGTACCAAGATGTGGTCTTAGTTCAACCAGCTCATATGAAAGATGGCATCTCCAAGGAGGTCAGTCTTGAGCTGAAACTCATTCTCTGGAGTGGGACCCACGATGCCAGAACAACCATGGTCAATGAAAGGGAGTGAAACAATGTTACATTTATTTAGTCCTCCCCTATAGGAGATCATTAGGGAGATGAAAAACTGGGAGGAAGGGGAGAGGAATAAGAGAGCTTGTAAGAAGCTTTACAATGGGGGGAAAAAAGTAGTTGGGGGAAGGTATTTTAGGGAGAGCATTCCAGATAGGAAACACTTGTGAAAGAAATAATCAGTAAATCAATTGTAGAATTGCTGGAATTTATTTCTTTTTGTTGCTGTCATTATGCACTGAATTTTATTTTGTTCATTACATCTATGTATATAACAACTGTACTTAAAATCCATTGACTCCCTAAAATGGCTGAGGTACTTGGTGTTCTAACACAATTTGCTCTATTGGTGAAAATGTACGATTAGACTAGTCAAGATACTCAAGAGTGCTTTCTTGCTGCATGTCCTGAAACGGAGCAATGAAATTCTTACTTGTAGCAACACAACAGATATGTAAATGTAGTACTTTGAACACAATTGGCCACAAAGCAGCTACATTAAATAGAAAGACCTAGCTTGGACGCAAAGGATAGATGCCTTTTTTTAATTCGGTAAGATTCCCTGACAATAGGACCAAAGACATTTTTAAATTAAAAATCTTTCCTTATCCCTTATCAGTTCATCTTACCGTTTCTGAGTTGACATTCAGATGGATATCTTTTGTTGAACTCATGGAATGTGTAATCTGGGCAAACGCTTCTCGGAACGGAATAATGTAATTATATAACAACAGCCACTCCCCCTACAGATAAGAAAACTGGTTATTCTACCAAAAAAAAAAATCAATGTTAAACAAACAATGGGTCTTAAAATTAATGACTCTGGATTCATCTTGCTCAACTATCTCTCCTTACACTTTCAACCGTCTTGCTTTCCACTGTAAAAAAACATTGAAACAGTTAAACTTTATTGAAACTAAGGTGAATCCATGATGATCTGGCCTTTCATTTATTGTGTCGTACCGCATGGAAACAGGCCCTTCGGCCTAACTTGCCCATACCGACCGAGCTACCCCATTTACAGTGTTTGCACCTGCCCACATTTGGCCCACGTCCTTCTGAACCTTTCCTGCCCACGTACCTGTACAAATGTCTTTTAACTGTTATTTATTGGCAAGTAAAATCTCTAATGAATGATTTAATTGCACCACTCAAAACAAAAAAGAAGCTTCAAAGCCTTCATGGGCACAGTCCTTTGGCAATTTTTATGTAGGCTGAAAAATCCTGATGCTGGTCATGCACACTGTAAATCTCCACCATTCTGGCAATGCCCTTGAGAATATTAAGTTTGGAAGCAACCCTGTGTCCCAATGTACATTCGCTCCACTCCCACCACATCAAGAGTTAACATATGCATGTTAACCTCACATGGGCAAATGTCATAAACCATATACAGAATTTGGCCATTTGGCCCATCATGTTTGCTCCGCTATTCGATCATGGCTGATCTATTTTTCCCTCACATCTCTATTTTCTTGCCTTCTACCCTGTAACCATTGACACCCTTACTAATCAAGAACCTATCATAGTCTGCTTTAAAAATACCCAATGACGGCCTCCACTGCCATCTGTGGCAATGAATTCCACAGGTTCACCACCTTCTGGCTAAAGAAATTCTTCCTCATCTTCATTTTAAAGGTACATTGTGGACTAAGGAACAAGTTATCATAAGCAAGTCCTGACCCTTTTTTGCAACAATCTTTGTTCCTTTAACTACAGCGTCACCTATTAATCCTCCTGATAACAGAACAAGTCTCATTAATGATAGATTTTGTACCTCTTCCCGGAGTACAGGAAAATTCAACTGGGATATTTCTGGGAAACGTGGGTACAATCCTGAAAATAAGACAAAAAAAAAATCTATTTCACTATGGTCAACTTACATTCAATCTTTGGGGAATCTGTGTGTTCAGGTCGAAAGGGGTGAAGCATGTTACAACAAAATTCTATAATATGCTAGCATCTAAAGCCAAACAGAATTGTATTTCATTTTGGCACCAATCTATCCTAACTGATGCCCTGAATATATCCACGTGATCTTAATTTTTCTGAACTTTGCTGTTATCCCAGCATCTGAGGTGATGAGTAAAGGGAGAAGGATTATAAAAATGGCTAGGGTTAACTTGTCCCCAATCAGTCTGAAGAAGGGTCCAGACCTGACATATGTCACATATCCATGTCCTCCAGAGATGTTGCCTAACCCATTGAGTTACTCCAGTACTTTGTGTCCTTTTTTTGTAAACCATCGTCTGTAGTTTTTTGTAGCTACATTTTGCCAACAGAACTTATCCAATATTTGCAGTAGACCATAAGCTGATGCTCAGCGAATCAATTCAGTTATGTACCTTAGTAATACTTCCAAGGCATTACTGACAACTTGTCACCTAGTAATACCTTTAAGGTGAGAGGGACAAAGATTAGCGGTGAGAGTGGAGAAATCAGCACAAGATCTGCCAGAGTTCAGGAGAGGAGAGGAGATGGGCTGGGAAGTAAGGGGGGTGGGAAGGGGGCTGTCTGTAGGCTACTTACCTAAATTAAGCAAATTCAATTTTTATACCGTTGGGTTGCAATCAGTCTGAAGAAGGGCACCGACCCGTAACGCCACCTAAACATGTTCTGCAGAGATGCTGCCTGACCTGCTGAGTTACTCCAATATTTTATGTCTTTCTCTGGTAACCAGACTTTTGCAGTCCTTGTTATTATAATTCAATTTTGATTTCTTAGCTCAAGTCTCCGACTGTAACGGTGGCATGGTGGCGCAGTGGTAGAGTTGCTGCCTTAGTGCCAGAGACCTGGGAAGGATCCCGACTATGGGTGCTGTCTGTACGGAGTTTGTATGTTATCCCCGTGGCCATGTGGGTTTTTTCCTAGGTGCTTCGGTTTCCTTCAACACCCCAAAGAGGTACAGGTTTGCAGATTAATCGGCTTCAGTAAAAATTGTAAGATTGTCCCTCGACATACTTAAAGATGTAAACACTCCACATACAGACAGGACCCGACATCAGGATTAAACCAGGGACTCTCGCCCTGTGAGGCAATACTACCAGCTGCGCCACTGTGCCACCCATCACATGAATATCACATTGGAAATTCAGCAAAACTAATGGTAGAGCTCTCTCTCTCAAACAGTGCTTGGAGTCTCAGCTGTTGATGGTTTTCACTAAGTCAAACAAAAAAACCCAAACCATTTAAATATATTCAAGTATATTTCTTAATGCTATAGACATCCAGGGATGTGTGGAGAAAATGATCATGGTAGAATAGGCCAAAGGGCTGAGTGGCCTAGTCTTGCTCCTATTGTCTATGTTTCAATGTTTCAGATGTTCAATGTTTCTATCTTTCAGGTCTATCCCCTGCAAACATGCTATCAGAAAATTCCGTTTCCAAGTCAACCAACGATGGAGAATCGTTGCTGTCAGATTAACAATTCCTGCATTTTTAAATAGCTGAGGTTTGAGCCAGGTCCAATTTCTAATTGTCTAATTGTCAATTGTTAGTGGTGATGAGAGAAATCAGCCTCGGGATTCGACAGGCCACAAATCAGCATGAGTCTAAAACCTGGAATCACCCCCCACCTCGTTGAAACATTCTCGTTCAATGAGAAATGGCAGGCCTCAGTTTGGTAGCTTGCAACCCAACAGTATGAACATCGAGTAGAAATAAAAGATTGCTGATGCTGGTTTATACCAACTCTTCTTCAGCCAGACGGAAGGGTCCTGACCTTAAACATCATCCATCCTTTTTCCTTAGAGATGCTGCTTGACCTGTGGAGTTACTCCAGCACTCTTTGTCTTCCTTTAGTATGAACATAGAATTCTCCAATTTTAGGTAAACACCCATTTCTCTTCCCTGTTCCCCACCTGGATGCAGAAGGGTCTTGACCCGAAACGTCGTCTGCCCTGCCTGGAACGGGCACGCCTCATAAAAGAGCGTGGACTGGACTCTGAAAATGGTGCCAAAACATGGCGCCTCTTGCAGGCGGGATCAGTAGACAATTTCCATACACTTTGCTTATTGGGAACATGGTAATACTCCACTGGACTGTATGTGAAAAAATAATTTCACTGTACGCTTGCACTTTAAACATGTGACAATAAAAGCACTATTGAAGCATGATCCACTGAATTAGCCCAGCAGTTTATTTTTTCACTCAAGAATCCAGCATCTGCAGTTTCAAATGACTCCAACTTAATAGGAACAGGTGTCCATAGAGGAAAATTAACATGTGGCCTCCAAGTAATAATAAAACACTGATGTTACCTTTCTCCACGGAATTGTTGAAATGATCAAACAGTGTTGCAAGCCTTGCACAGTTGTACATTACAAATGCGCCACTCCTCGTTCCTTTGGTCGAGATATTGACACCTTGTGCCAAGTCCAAATTCAGCTAAAATTCATGGATTGGGGGGTTTGGGAAAGAAACATAGGGTGAGATTTTATTTTCCAACCTGATATCTGGCAGTTTCTTAACCTCAGTCGATTTGTAATCAAAGAGTTCCTCCAGTAATATAATTTGTTTTAAAAGGAAAATCAAATGGATGATATTCTGCTAAAGCAAAATAACCCAGTGATGCAATTGGTAGTGCCAGAGATCCGGGTTCAATCCTGACCTCGGGTGTTGTCTGCATGTGGAAGTTGCGTGTTCTCCCTGTGACCACGTGGGTTTCCTCCGGATGCTTTGGTTTCTGCCCACATCCAAAAGACCCATATGTTTCTGGGTGAAGTGGCCTTTGTAAAATCGCCCCTCGTGTGGAGGTAGTGGATGCAAAAGTGGCATAATATAGAACTGATCAATGATCAGTGTGGACTGGGTGGGCAGTGGGGTTTGTTTCAATCAATAACCACAGGAATAATCAATCAATAACCTCAGGAATAATGCAGGGAAATACTAGTCACTGGCCACCCTGTTAAAAAGTTTAAACCATTATGCAAAAGGACTGGGATGTGGAAAATGGACATTCAACTCATCTACCCTTCTGTCTGAAGGTCTCAAACCATAACATTTCAGTTTCAGGCGTGGCACAGTGATGCATCAGTAGAGCTGCTGCATTACAGCACCAGACACCCAGCTTCAATCATGACTACGGGTGCTGTACATAGCTTGTACGTTCCCACTGTGACAGCGTAGATTTTCTCTGGATGCTCCAGTTTTCCTCCCACACTCCACAAAAACATTAATTGGCTTCAGTAAAAGTATAAATTGTCCCTAGTGTGTAGGATAGTGCTAGTGTCCGGGGCGATCGCTGGTCGGTGTGCTCTTGGTGGGCCGAAAGGCCTGTTTCTGTAGTCATCTGTCAATTCCCTCCACACACCGCTGAGTTCCTCCAGCACTTTATGTTTTGCTCAAGATTCCAGCATCTGCAGTTTCATATGTCTACTACATTTTCTTGCCAGTCTCTGCTTTTGCTCCAGTCAGAATACATTGATTACTTACAGGATTGCGGTGTGAAGTTGCCAGTAGTTCAAACTTGATAACAGCTGAGGTCATGTTATTGATGATTTCAGCCCATGAATCACCTAGGAAAAAACGTCATCAATACTACATCATCAGAATTGTTCATACGCAGTAAAAAAATTCCTTTTGCAGTAAACAATTCAATATTGAATTCTCCAATTAACTCGTATTCTCCTTTCTTTCTGTCTGTGTCAGAAATAGCCATTTCTGCCAGTCATCATTTTATTTGCCCTCTTTCTAATAGCAGTCTGGCCTGCCGATCCAGTGCTATAGGAATGCACAAACCAGCCACGGCATAGTGTGCCTTTACGAGCCACATTAACCTGTTTGGTAGCACTCCCTTTGTTCATACCATTCCTCTCCCACCTTCTCTGCTACGGAAAACAAACTTGCTTTTTCTCTTGTAGAAACAGAGAACCCCAGATGCTGGTTTATACCAGAGATTGACACAAAGTGCTGGATTAACTCAAGTGGGTCAGGCAGCATCTCTGGGGAAAAAGCATAGGCGACGTTTCGGGACCCTATTCCAGTCTGAAGAAGGGACCCGACCTGAAACGTCACCTATTAATTTTTTCCAGAGATGCTGCCTGACCCACCCCAGTGCTTTTCTATTCCCCAGTTCTGATGAAGGTTCCCAGATCTGAAACATTATTTGTGTCTATTTCCAGCAGATGCTACCAGACCTGCTGAGGATTTCCAGCATTTTCTGTTTTTATTTCAGATTTTTTTTGATTTTGATACAAATTTTTGAACTTTCAACAAACAGCAAAATAGCAAGCCTTCAGACTCACTATCTGAACCTTCTTTGTCACCTTGGGTAGTGGTGGAATTTTGGCTGGCGGTCTATAACCTTCATCTGTATCAGATTGTATTTGGAAGACCTGTGCACAATAATCCAGGCTGGTGTTTGTTATGCCACATCGAGGATTGCTACAAAATATAGCGATTTCATTTAAGAATGTCATTAAATCAAAGAAACGACATAAGGTGTTGGAGTAACTCAACAGGTCAGGCAACATCTCTGGAGAACATGTACACGTTCTTAGGCCAAAACGTCATGTATCCATGTTCACTGGAGATGCTGCCTGCCCTGCTGAGTCACTCCAGCACTTTGTCTTTATTTTTGAAAACCAGCATCTGCTGTTCCTTGTTTCTCCTTATTAATTAACTAAATTCTACCTTTCCTTCCAACTGGATGTAAAAGTGACTATGACAATTATTAACAGCATTCTGACGAACATTTACCCCAAGACATTATGTAATTTTTTTAATGGAATGTCTTGTTTATATGCATTACAATATTGATTATACGTTGAAAGGTGTTATCATTGGCTGTAAATGAGACTTGTGAATAGTACTGAACTGAAATACTTCTCTTTGCACCCTGAACTAGCTATCTTCTTGAACCTTTTATAGTCACACGGCACGGAAACTGACCAAGATGCCCCATCTACGCTAGTCCCATCTTCCCGTGTTTGACTCATACCCCTATCTCAACCTTTCCTATTCATGTACATGCCCAAATGTTTTTTTTTAAATGTTGGTTTTTGTCCCTGTCTCAACTACGTCCTCTGGCAGCACGTTCCATATACCCATCACCCTCTGTGTGAAAACATTGCTCCTCAGGATTGTCGTGAATCTTTCCCCATCTCATATTACATTACGTCCTCTGGTTCTTCATTCCACTACTCTGGATAAAAGACTTTGTGAATTCACATCTATTCCTCGCACGATCTTACACACCTCAGCGCACAATCTCAGTATCGTTTTTATGCAACGATCACCTGTGGAAAAATGTTTATCTAATTTTCCTTTGAATAAAAATCATCTCGGTTTTAAACCCATCTCTAATGAGCACTTACCAACAATTTGTTAATTTCTCTCCAAAACAATGTTATTGATTATAGTCATATCACCTACAGCCTTAACTGGTTGAAGACTTGTGTTTTTAAACTAAACTACACTATCTCATTCATTCCCCGCTAACACATTTTGTGTTTGTTCCCAGTGGTAGTCTAGTAAGAACAAAGTTGAGACATCCTGTTGCCAAGGCCAGTGTGAACTAAAGGGACACATGACTAGATAACATACTTGTCCAGTGGATCTGTACCTTGCACTATGTTTCCATACTTCATTACAGATGCTTCGAGCATTTGAGATTTTCGAAATCTAGATCAAAAAAATTGTTTGTGATTAAAGGATAGTTCTAAAAAGTAAATTGGTTAATTTTATAATGTAATCTTACTTCAAAATATCAATAATTTTATCATTGAAGTAATTGAATTCTACTGGTCGAAAAAAAGGAATCTATGATTAAACAGTGCTAAATCTTCGTCATGTGAAGTAAATCAAGATGAGTGAAAATAAGTTTGGCACTGCTGGAAAGGACCAGTTTGGTTTAGATTAGAGATCCAACATGGAAACAGGCCCAATTGCCCCACCGAATCCATGCCCACCCTCAATTACCCGTTCACATTCGAAATTCTATGTATTAAATGGACACGATTTAATTAATCAAGAACAAAGGAAATAAGTTCATTCTTGCAATTCCATCCAAATAGAAAGGTCTGGGAAGCAATAATTTAGAAACCAGAAATGTCAATCACCTACAATGGGTGATGCAGTGATAGAGAAACTGTCTCACCACGCTAGAGACTCGGGTTCCACCCTGTCGAATGCAGACTGTGTGGAGTTTGCATGTTCTCCCTGTGACCTTGTGGGTTTCCTCTGGGGCTCTGATTTCCTCCCACACACTAGGAATGTGCGGGGTTTTAGGTTAATTGGCCCTCTGTAAATTATCCCCACTGCGCAGGGAGTGGATGAAAAAGTTGGATAACAGAACTAGAGTGAACGGGTGATCGATGATCAGCATGGACTCGGTAGGCCAAAGGACCTGTTTTCATGCCGTAGCTGTAAAAAAAAAAAATCCTATACACCCCTGGGCTATAAATAACGATCTATTCTCCTTCTCAGGCAGGTTGTGTGCCTGGTGGAGGAATTCAGGCAATAAACAATCACGGGGTTGGTCTTGTTTCCACAAATAGGACTGAGCCATGAAATGCTATAATGGTGTTGAGAGATATTGCACTGAAGTATTCAGTAGTTAATGGCTCACACAGTGGTTGGTTGTCTGAGATGCATTGTAGGCAAGGTCAAATTTTATTTTATCATGGAAAATATCTGTGTAAACATGAATTGTTTGAATTGATGACAAAATAAAAAGTATGAGGGAAGACAGTCTAAATTTTGGTAATTATTTGCACGGGTGACTTACTGAAAATACTGAACAGCACTGAGATGAGAGTGTTCACCTTTTGTTCTCACTGGGCCACACACAAGGTGTCTCTGCGAAGTACAAAACAAATACATAATAAATATTTCAATTAACTACAGTTAAAATTATATTATCAAACTACTTCTACACACCAGAGTAAAATACCAGAGTGCCGCATGATGCAGCTCTGTAAGGCTTGGGTTAGGACGTATTTGGAGAATTGCATGCAGTTCCGATTGCCCCATTACAGAAAGGATGTAGAGGCTTTGTAGAGTGTGCAAGGTACCAGAATACTATCTGGATTATGTGCTTTCCACTACAAGGAGAGGTTGGATAAACTTGGAATGTTTTCTCTGGAACGTCAGATGTTGAAGGGAGATTTGATAGAAGTATATAACATATTCAGAGGCATGACTATGGTAGACAGTCAGAAGCTTTTTCCCCCAGGGTGGAAAGGTCTAACACCAGAGGGCATAGCTATAAGGTGAAAAGGAAAAAAGTTTAATAGAGCTGTGCAGGACAAATAGTAGTGGAGGACTCAAATGCATTGATAGGGGTACTGGAGGTGGCAGATACGATAGTGGCATTTACAAGGCTTTTAGATAGGCACATGAAAGTGCAAGGAATAGAGGGATATAGTTCATGCACAGGCTGATTAGATCAGTTTAACATGGCATCATGTTTGGTACATACATTCTGAGCCGAAGGGCCTTGAAACTTGACAGGTAATGAGGTAGAAGCTTGATCTGCCCATCTGAATGCATCACTTTGTAATTACATTAGGCCAGGCAAAAGAAATGGCTTGGATCAAATAGTTGAAGTAAGCACGCAAAATGGTTATTGGTGAACATGCAAATGCTGAAATTACGGAATAAACCAAAAATGGTGGTAACATTCAGCAGGACAGGCATATTTAGTCTAGTGCAGCCCACTGAGTCCACGCCGACTGTCGATCACCCATTCACACTGGTTCTGTTATCCCACTTTCTCATCCACTCCCTGCAGACTTGGGATAATTTATGGAGGCCAATTAATCCAATCGATTTCAAAAGGAGAATTCCCACACAGGTGGATGAGCTCTTGAGTAAATGCTTGTATTCTTATAGAAACGCTAGAAATTAGGTGCAGGAGTAGGCCATTCGGCCCTTCGAGCCTGCACCGCCATTCAAAATGATCATTACTCGATCACCCACTCAGTATCCGCCAGAGAATCGATCCTTCTGCTCTCATACCCCCACGTGATCCCGTGCATTAGCCACAAGGGCTCAAAACATACTTTAATTACTCTTAAATAAATAGCCAATGAACAGGCCTCAACTACCCTCTGTGGCAGAGAGTTCCAGAGATTCACCACACTATACCAACGCTCTTAAATGTGTTACTTTCGTCGGGAACATTTGACTATTCACTGTCTCGACTTTGGTCCACCATTGCATTACTAATCCTGATATGTCAAAATAACCTGAGTTACTCGATCAGTCTCACTGCTGAGTATCCGCCAGAGAACATCGATCTTCTGCTGTTGAAACTCCTCCTCACAGCCCACCATGTGGATTGCCGTGCATTGGTCTGCTGCATCCACCTGAGACTCAAAACATACTTTAATTACTTTAAAACATGTTTATAAATTTGATTTCAGTTTAATCAGAGTAGAATATAACAGCAAAAAACATCCATAATGTTGTTATCAGAGTAGTACAACTCACCAGTCCCTAATATAAATTAAACACCACAACCTACAAATAGGCTCCGAATTATATAAACTTGAGGAAATTTTCTATTTATTTCTGTGTGATATATTTTTTGTTGTATATTATGGGTTTTACACCAGTAATATGTTTACCTATCTGTTGTACTACTGCAAGTAAGAATTTCATTGTTCTTTTTCGGGACATATGACAATAAAACACACTTGGCATAGTGCTGTAAACTCATCCCCGTCGAGTATTTCCATCAAGTAGTAGAAACAGGAACTGCAGATGCTGGTTTACACAATAGAATACAAAGTGCTAGAGTAAATCAGCGGGTCAGGCAGCATCTCAGGAGAACATAGACAGGTGTCGTTTTGTGTCAGTATTCTTCTTGAGACTGATTGGGGGAGGAGGAGGGATGAAAGCTGGCAGAGAGTAGAGGCAGGACAAATTGTGGCAGGTAATACGTGGGCACAGGCGATGGGGTGGGGGGTTTAGATACGCAGTTGGTTGGAACAAAATCCAGAGATAAAAACATACTGGTGCAAGACAGAATTTAGGAGCTGCGAATTGTGAAGTCAGAGGAAGGAATGTAGGAGGAGGGGGAGGGGAGAAATAGGTGGGAGTCCAGGAGGAGCAGTTGGGAGGGGAGGGCAAGGGGCGGTGATTAGAGGTTACTTAAAATTGGGCAATTCATCGTTCCTGCCTTTGGGTTGTTAGCTACCTATGCAAAATATGAGGTGCTGTTCCTTCAGTTTGAGTGTGGACTTACTCTGGCAATGGAGGAGGCCCAGGATAGAAAGGTCAGTATGGGAATTGGAAGGGGGGGGGGTCAAGGTGGTTAGCAACTAGGAGATCCTGTTGGCCTTGGTGGACCAAGTGCAAGTGTTCAGCAATCAAAAGTAATGGTTAACTTCAACATATCTATTCTGTTGGGCTAGAGTGCAAGGCATCCTGTCTAACTGAAGTTTTGGCAGATCTATCTTCTCCAACGTCACTTCATACTTGGTCATTGGTGCTCTCTTCGCCATGAAAAATTACCCAATGTTGGGCGAGTTCAGAACCAGGGGCCACAGTCTTAGAATAAAGGGGAGGCCATTTAAGACTGAGGTGAGAAAAAACTTATTCACTCAGAGAGTTGTGAATTTGTGGAATTTCCTGCCAGAGGGCAGTGGAGGCCAAATCACTGGGTGGATTTAAGAGATAGATAGAGGTCCAGGGGCTAGTGGAATCAAGGGATATGGGGAGAAGGCAGGCACGGGTTATTGATTGGGGACGATCAGCCATGATCACAATGAATGGCGGTGCTGGCTCGAAGGGCCGAATGGCCTCCTCCTGCACCTATTTTTCTATGTTTCTATGACAACCTGGCATACTATACCATGTTCAGATCTCAAATGGTTGGGAATCATCATCACCCAGTTTATTACAGGCTGGGTAAATTGGGTAAAACAGTGTGGATTTTCACGTGGAACTTTGAGCAAAAAACAAAGTGATGGAGGAACTTAGTGGGCCAGGCACATCTGTGGAAGGAATGGACAGATGATATTTCAGGTCGGGACCCTTCTTCAGACTCATCAGAAGTGGACTGCAAAAGGCAACACTAAGCTTAACTTAGTAATGAATGGCAGGGACACTCAGACCCCCAAAGAGACATTTGGTGTAGCATGAAGAAACAACAGTAGAAACAAAGAACTGCAGATACTGGTTAATACACAAAAGGCCATGTTCTCCAGAGATGCTGCCTGATCTTTTGAGTTAGTCCAGCACTTTGTGTCCTTCCGAGAAACAATACAGCTAGATGCCAAAATTGACCCACTGACTTCCATCACCCCTCAGATATCTAGGTTTAGATCAAGTCATTTTATTCTCATATGTCCCAGATAGAACAATGAAATTCTTACTTGCAGCAGCCCAACAGAATATGTAAACATAGTATACTGTAAACAATATAATAAATGAGAGAGAAAACAAAAGGCTTAGTGTGTGTGTGTACATATACACACTCACAAATACACACACATATACATATATACACGCACACATATGTACACACAAAAAAATCCAAACAATAATACCTGTAGTGCAATAATAACAATAATAATCTACGTAGTTCAGAGCTTATTTGAGGTTGTAGTGTTTAATAGCTGAATGGCTGTAGGCAAGAAGCTGTTCCTGAACCTGGGCATTACAGTTTTCAGGCTCATGTTACTTCTTCCCGATGGCAGGAGTGAAATGTGTGTGTGTCCAGCGGGGTGTGGGTCTCTGATTATGCTGGCTGTCTTTCTTGAGGCAGCAATTCTAGTAAATCCCTTCGATGATGGGGAGGTCAGAGCCATTGATGGACTTGGCAGTGTTCACGACTTTTTGCATCAGGTAAAAAGGGAAACATGTCACTTTGGAGCATGCCTTTTGGACCATGTCATTTGCAGGAAAGTAAGCTGACCTTACACTGACCTGTAAGACTGTGTTTTGAAGTTCTGCTACCTGTCTCAGGGTTTCCTCCTGCACTGTATAAAGCAGAATCAATTATTCTAGTTTACCATCTAAAAACACCAATCAGCAAATATCAATCCTCATTCCTAGAAAAAATGGTTTGCTTCAATTTGCTACTTTTAAATAATATTCAATTCAATATGCACCAACCTTGATTATAATTCTAAGGTGGACACAAAATGCTGGACCCGAAACGTCACCCAATCTCGACCCGAAACGTCACCCATTTCTTCTCTCAAGAGATGCTGCCTGTCCCACCGAGTTACTCCAGCATTTTGTGTCTACCTTCAATTTAAACCAGCATCTGCAATTCTTTCTTAAACATTGATTGGAATTCTATTTTACAAACAGACTTGATGTGTATTTATTCAGGATGTGGAGACTCATTGTCTTATTTCCACCACTGTGCCATCCTTTTTGAACTTAACATTCAAAGATATTTCCCCAGTCTTTCCATGCCATGAAACGTGAAAAAAATCACTCTCAGATACCGCACGGGTCACAGAACAACTACCAGCATAATAAAAGGCTCGTATGCCTGGCTTGTTAATTTTCATGGACCTACCCAAAGCCACATTCAAGTTTGTGTCATAACCTTCTAGTTCCTTCTCTTTTAGAAACAGTCTTAGATTCACTTTGTAGTCCACCCCTTTTGGCAGCGTGAGACAAGTCTGATTTGAAAGGGTATCCAACTGCCCACACTCTGTGTAAACTGACTCTGAGAGAATCTTCTTGAAGTCAGAAACGTTTCTGTCGTCTGACACGGTTTCCAGGGAGGATGTCCAGTTGACGCCGAATGATTTCAGGAACTTGCAGACTTCTGCATTTTGCTGAAGATTTGGCACTGCACGTACAACATAGCTGAGGACAAAAATGAAAAACAAACCATAACATTATTCGTAAATATACCCTAAATGCCCATTTGTTTAAATTGTTGCTCTTAGTAAGACAATAACCATCAGGTTAAAAACCTGTAATTTGTGTAAGTAAAACATACCCTTGTTGTCTTAACACTTCAGCAAGATGGTCTGCCAGGAGGATAGTTCGTAAA
Organism: Leucoraja erinaceus; assembly: GCF_028641065.1. NCBI lineage: Eukaryota > Metazoa > Chordata > Chondrichthyes > Rajiformes > Rajidae > Leucoraja > Leucoraja erinaceus. The sequence goes on along the minus strand of NC_073392.1, from coordinate 27,797,482 downwards.
TGATTAATTGTCATTGATTCGGGTCCCCTACTCCCTTGCAAAGGTGCGCAGTTCAGAATCACACATTTCCTCTTTGGCAATACAGACATCAGAGGTCGTGTGTAGAGAGGGAGATTGCTCAGCACCTGCTGAAAAAGGGCAGGATGGTCCAAGTGAATCACCAATCCAGCTCCTGTCTGGATGCAGCTGCGTATATACAGGCGGTGACCATACTCTGACAGCAGCCTTTCGATGAAATCTCCGGGAACCTAATACATAAAAAACATTAGAGTTTATAAACATAGAACTGCAGATGTTGGTTTACACAAAAGGATACATAGTGCTGGAGTAACTCAGTGGATCAGGCAGCATCTCTGGAGAACATGGAGAGGCGACGTTTCTGGTCGGAACCCCTTCAAACAATCAGTCTGAAGAAAATTCCCGACATGAAACATCACCTGTCCATGTTCTCCCGAGGTGTTGAATAGCCCGCTGAGTTACTCCAGCACTTTGTGTCTTTTGTCTACCCTGTTGATGCCTCATATCGATTGTATACTACTTGTCAGGTGTCCCCCCCCCCCCTTCCCCCTCTTCCCCTTCCCCCCTCCCCCTTCCCCTCTCCCCCCCCCCCCCATGCAATGACTTTGATGCTGAACCCGTCCCCGGTCCCCGCCGCCTCGCCCACCTGACCCTGCGGGTAGAGTTTGCTCAGAGCCCCTCTGGGTGCGATCCAGTCGCGGGACCTCAGGTTGCGCCCGCTGCTCTCCTTGAACCAGACACGGCCGTCCCTCCCGCCGCCCAGCGCCGCTTCCAGCGCGGCGGCGCAGCTGGCAAGACTAAACTCCGGGGCAGCGGCTGCAGCGACGGCGGCGCCTCCACCGGTACAGGGCTGCGCCATCTTGATGGCGACCCCGCTGCCCATCGTTTCCGGGTCAGCGTCGGATTTCCGGCTCTATAGATCACCATGGCAACGGGTATGCTGGACACGAGAAACTGCAGATGCCGGTGGACAATAAAATACACAACGTGCTGGAGTAACTCAGCGGGTCAGGCAGCATCTCTGGATAACATGGACAGGTGATATTTTGGGTCAGGACCCTTCTTCAGCCTCAACTCCCTGTGTGTAAAGATGGTTTGGAAAACCAGTTCCTGTGTGAGCAAAGATCTATGATAGAGCTTTGCTTGTGAGTGTGGTGAAGGTGCCGGAAATGTCTCCATCCCAAATACTAAGAGGTAATAGAATACACGTAGGCAAGGAAAACATGCACATCTGTAGGATATCTCTCTATCTTTTCAGAGAGATATTGTATAGGGAGGTTGCACATAAGGTCATCGGGTCAAAGGGCGTGACGCACGGAGCAGCTCAATCCATGCGGAGGACATGACAGCTTCACTGTTAACACATGGGACGCGTACCTTCTTACCTGTTAAAAAACGCCAAAATTGTCATTTTTTTGTGCTATAAATATTTGTAGGTGCTGTCATTGAAAGCGGGAAGGTTTGCTCTGAACCCGAGCACCAAGGTGTAAGCGGTCGAAGGAGCGCATCCGTCGGGACAGCCCCCGCTCCCCCCCCTGGGTCAGCGCTGTCCGGCCACAGCTGCCCTGCGCCCCGTCTCCCTCTGTGGGACAGACTGTCACGGGGCTGTGGGTCGGTAGCCCCCACACACGAGGCTGGGGTCGAGCGGGGCTGGGGTTGAGTAGGGCTGGGATGGAGTGGGACCGGGGCGGGGTCAGAGTGGGACCGGGGCCGAGGTCGGAGCAGTGATTGACGGCCCGGGGTCTGCGGGTGTAAAACCAGTCCGGATGCTGGGCTAGAAGAGGGCCCGCTGTGCTGGCAGCCATAGTAAATGCTTACCTGCAGTTCACCGCGTGTACTCCACTTGGCATTGCATGGCAACAGTACAGGTCACGGGTCGTGACCTCGACTGCGTGCAACCTCAAGGAACTGTCACCCAGCTGCTGGCTTATAAAACAAGACACAAAGTGCTGGAGTAACTCGGTGGGTCAGGCAGCATCTCTGGAGAACATGGATAGTTGACGTTTTAAGTTGGGTCCTTCTTGGAAAAAAACTCTTTGACCCACCAAGACTATGCAGACCATCAGGCATCCATTTACTCAAATGCTACGTTGTCCTCTCCATAATGCTATCAATGAAACTGTTGGCCTTTATGTATGTGAAAGTGGGATAACAGTGTTGATGGGCCTGTTTCCATGGTGTACCTTTAAAACTAAATTCCCTTCATATTCTACCACTGCCTACCAATTAACCTACCAACATATGTGTTGTTGTAGCAAAGTGGAGCACCCAGAGGAAACCCAACAAGAATGGGCAAACTCCACACAGGTAGCACCCGAGGTCAGGATTGAACCTGGGTTTCTGGCGCTGTGAGGTAATAGCTTTAGCAGTTGCACCACTGCAGAAGTGTGGCCAATGGTAGGAACCCAGCAACTACCTGCACAAGTTTCAACAAAAAGCATGACAAGGTAATAGTTCGATAATAAAGTTTAAATCATGTTGGCAGAAACATAAGCATCAACTTAATCAAGCACTACCCCCGATTATTTTCTCTTCTCTCCTCCCGTTGAACCACTAGATTCAAGAACAGGTTCTTCCCTGCTGTTATCAGTCTTGATCGGACCTTACATATGCTGGGTTGTGGAAATGTTATGACCCATTCTAGCTGACTGAAGTTTGCCACTCAGGAAGTCCTGAAGCCATTCACAGATGGAGGCTCCAAGGCCATGGCCGTGGTTTTAAGGCCAAGCTTATTTGGTACTGTGGTGTCGAAGGTTGAGCTGAAGTCAATGAATAGCATCCTGACATTTTGCTTTTCTTATTTTCAAGGTGATCCAGAGCTGAAACTAGTGCAAGAGAGATGGCTTTTTATTGTAGAGAGTCAGGATTGTCTGGAAAACTGGTTTAAATGTGGACCATTACCAACTTTCACAGCACTTCATTATGGTTGATGTTAGAGCTACTGGGCGGTAGTTGTTGAGACAGGTGTCTTTATTTTTCTTGGGAAATGGAATGGTGGAGGTTTCTTTGAAGCAGATGGGGCAGAAGAGTGCGGAAGTGAGAGTTTGAAGATGTTGGTGAAGACCTGTGGTAAGTTGATTGATGAACGATTTCAGAACTTGTCCAATGACCATCCAGGTAACCCGTTCTCTCTGAAAGTTTTTCTTTGTAAATTTGAGCAAATTTGACTTCTGCCAGTGAGATGTATGGGACAGAGCCAGCTGGGGATGAAGAAATTCGCTAAGCTTGAACCTTCTTTGCCTGTTCAAAACGGGCAAAAAAGACATTATGCTCATCTTGTAATGATATGCGTGTCTGAAATTGCCTTTAATTTTTGCTTGTAGTCCACGATGGTATTCAGGCATTGCTATTGTTGCTGGGCATTCACTTATTGAACATGCTAATGTTTCGGAAGTCTCTCGAGGCATTCAACAATTTTGAACTAGGATATTCATCCAGAAATTCTGGTCCTGATTCATAGTCATACAGCATGGAAACAGGCCCTTCACTCCAACTTGCCCATGCCAACAAAGATGCCTCTTTTTACACTATTTCCACCTGCCTGCATTTAGCCCATATCCTTTACTACATGCACCTGTCAAAATCAGATTACTTTGGATAAGCTGACTCGGGTGAATTATTGGCCTGAAGTTTTAACCTGGATTTAATTGTCTCAATGAATGGGTGGTAGTGGTAACTAAATTCAGTGGTAACTTTCAAAGGACAATTGAATACATCTTGGAGGACTTAATATTATCAGGAAATTTAGAAAGAGCTGTAAACTTTGGTTTATTAAATATATATTTCAAAAGAGCTGTCATGCATGCATGACGGATTGAATGGCCTCCTTCGGTGTGATACTCAGCGAAATGGCTAATTGGATAGGATTAAGTATCTGGGATGAAATTAATGTCCTGGTGTGAGCAAGAGGGAAGAAAAGAGTTAAGTAAATTCATATTTAAAAGAATGAAGAGGCTTGGGTCAGGAGAGGTAAAGAATTTGAGCATAGTTCTGTTGCAGGAATTTCTTCCAGGCAGATGGAGCCAAAAGTAAAATAAAGTGATTAAGTAACAAGTATTTAGGTGAAACCTGGGTGGAGATTTGTGTTAACTCAGAGTACATGTGATCAAAGCCAGGAGGCCAAGGGTATGAAGAATCAAAATGCAGAATGGTAAAGAGTTCAAGATGTGATTACGTTCAGTGGCAGTCAGGTTATTATACTTTGATCCTTCCAATATAAAGGTCAGTAGGTTAATACGAGAACTACAAAAAACCTCATGACCTCCAGAGATGCTGCTTGACCCGCTGAATTTCACCAACACTTTGTGCCTTTTTTGTAAACCAGCATCTGCCATTCCTGTGTCCACATCTTACATATTATTTGCCTTGCAGCAACACTCAGGGCAATCTGGAATACCATTGTATGTTAATCTTGTTTTAAATAACATTTGATTTATGCTGTCTTTTAAAACTGGCAAATCTAGCCTTTGTAAATATCATTTGTTGTTTTCTGCATTAAAAAAAAATAGTGTCTACATCCACAACCTGTCACGAGTCATAGGATTAAAATATAAGCATTGGTATTTTGATTTCCTTTTGTGACCTCATTCTCATATGATTTTGAGCTTCCGAGTTCCACCACATTCAAGCCTTTTTTACCTCCTAGCAACTATTTGAATGTTTCGCTAAATATTAGTTAATCTGGTAATTTACTCTTGTGTTATTCTGCATAAAGAAATGTTCCCTCTTCACGTGGTCCTTGCCAGTTTATATTAAGCCCTTCAGTGCCCATTAACTCTTTACATTTAATTTCTTTCAGTCACCTCACAATTGCAACCATTCTATCTCCACCAGCACTTGATGCCTCAATCACTTTTTATTCCTTTGAAGGTAGACACAAAATGCTGGAGTAATTCAGATCTAGCTTTAATAAGATCCCCCTTTCTCACTCCCACCACTAACAGTAATACCTGTACATAGCAAAGTACAGCACAGGAACAGGTCCTTCAGCCTGCAACGTGCTGAAAATAATCCCAAATTAAACTAATCTCATCTGCCTGTATGTGATCCATATCCCTCCATTCCCTGCATATCAGTGTGCTTATCCAAAAGTCTTTTAAATGCCACTATTGAATCTGCCTCCACCCCTGGCAAAATGTTTCAGGCACCCAGCACTCTGTGTAGAAAAACGTGCCCCGCCCACCTCCTTTAAATGTTTCCTCCTTTAAACTTTGTCCCTTCTTTTTAATTTAACTTGGTTTCTTTGCAGATTTAACCTACTCCTTTAACCTTAACATCTGAGACTCTAATATAATTTTAACGGTATGGCATTCAAATGTATGGCAGTGATATCTTTGGAAATTATCAATGCAACTTAATGGTGGGCCGTCATCACCTTCCATAGGATGTTTTATTGTAACAAAAAGCAAAAGGGTTAAGTGCCAAGGGACACTGACATTGTTGGCTTGACAGCTTGGAGCACTATGCTCTGTGGACCTCAGCATTAAAGGTAATTCAAGATGAAACCAATTTAACATAATGTTAAATCATCCATGGATAAAGTGACCTTGGCTGGGATGAGAAACTGACAGCCAATCTTTGAGAAGTTGATTTTGTACTGGAATAAACTTGTTACATTGGCAGGAGTTCAACCTATGATAGGAATCCAAGCGTACTTGAGCAACAGCAGTGAGCAGTAAAACCTGTTGTAATATGTGTACTTGTACAATGTTGAGTGGCTAATTTAAGAGATACTGGTTCTGGGTGGAATGCATGTATTTACAGGCATGCTGTATTTAGTTTCGTAGTTTTTAGTTTCACAGGTACAGCGTGGAAACAGGCCCTTCGGCTCACCAAGTTCACTCCAACCAACGATTACCCATACATTAGTTCTATGATACACACTAGGGACAATTTGCAGAAGCTAATTGATGTACAACCCTTCACATCTTTGGGATGTGGAGGAAATTGAACCACCTGGAAAAAACCCGTGCAGTTATAGGGAGAACGTGCAAACTCCGTACAGACAGCACCATAGTCAGGATCAAACCCGGGTCTCTGGTACTGTAAGGCAGCGAGCGCCCTGTCTGTCAGAAGTTGGGACAAAATTTGGTATCACTTTTTAGATGTGTATATTAAGGCAATTATGCTAAATTTGCAAATACTTGTACAGCATCCAACTGTCCCTGAGTATATTTAGTTACCCAGTTTGTAATATTTACCAAATGTAATACATTTAGGTCAGCTAATATAATAGTTTGGCATTAGTTGCATTCTGGTTACCTAATTCTGACACATCAAGAGGAATTTGGCACAATCCGTGAGCTTGATTGATCATGGCTGCTCTCATAGCTATGCATGTTAAAGCAGGAAACTAAACATCAAATGAACAGTATAAACTGCAAGCTGTCTAGCATATTTGTAAGAATGACTGCCCTTTCTATCATACTAACTATTCAACCTACCTACTGGTCATGAATTAATTGATTAAAATATTGTGCTTTTGGTAAACTCATTCCATTTTTATTTTACTAAACAAAGTTTGACCTGTTGGACCACATTCCCTCAACGTAATGATGACAATGAATGGCGGTGCTGGCTCGAAGGGCCGAATGGCCTCCTCCCGCACCTATTTTCTATGTTTCTATGTAATATTCCACCACTCACCCATTCCCCCAACGCAACCCATTTCCACCACTCACCCATTCCCTCAACGCAATATTGCACCATTCACCCATAGCCCCCAATTGTGGAGGAGCGGCTCATTTACTCACATCCCCCAGCACAACCTCCTCTCCTCTTCACCCTCCATCTTCTTTCCCCGCTCCTCTCCTCCCCTCCCCCACTTTCTCCCTCACATCTCCCTCCCTCTCCTTTCCCCTTGCCTCAGTTACTCCCTCTTTCCATAACCCCTCTCCCCTCCCTACCCTCCTCCTCTCCCTCTGTTTAAATGACATTAAACGATAATCCTCTCCTCGTCCCCTCCCCCACACCCTCCCTCTCCTTACAACAATGTAACAAATCTCTCATTGCGCTGGCAGTCCTCTCTTTGTTAAAATTGTAACAGTGGAGCACTGCTGACAGGCAGTTTATGTAAATGAGATCCCATTGTGACATCATAACTGTAACTGCCACTGCAACTTCAAGTCATTTTTTCCTCAAACTGCATTTTGTAAAGTTGAAAATGTGCATAACTTGTACAATATAACATTAATCTGAACGGAACTTGATACTCCACACCACAGGACAATGGTGAGTAAGGTGGTCCAAAAATTGTAGCGCTATCCTGTACCGTTTTTGCATCATTCAAGGCATGCACGCACACTCACACACAGACAAGATGAGAGTTTTAGTAAGATACTAGACTAGGTGGGACCCGTTGTGTGCCACGTCCACACGGGAGGGCTGGTCCCCCAAAGCAATACTCCACCTCTCCACTAATTCCAATATTGGTGGCCAGTGGGGGGGGGGGGGGGGGCTTTCTGCAGCGCTATTATGGGTGTTGTGGGCTGAATGGACTGGTTTCTAGAGGGCTAGTATGGATATTGTGGGCTGAATGGATTCTTGGGCTGGTGGCTCAGTTACTCAAGCCTGTTGTGCTGGCAGCTCACTCACTCACGGCTGGTGGGCTGGCAGTTGGCTCAAGGCTATCCCTTGAAATTCCATTTCAAGCAGGGTGCAAGGCCACCAAATTCAAATGCAGTTTCATACCACTTCAAGCAGGGTGCAAGGCCACCAAATTCAAGTGCAGTTTCACACCATTTCAAGCAGGGTGCAAGGCTACTAAAGACAGCGAGTCTTGACCTCTCCCTCCTCCATCTTGCAGAGACGGAGCCACGCTCATACTTCTGGGTTTTATAGTCCCTCTCCCCCCACCAAAAGGGCATGGCCTTCATGGCGTGATGGACAGGAGAGCAAATCTCAACATTTTTTAAACACTAATAACTTTTTTATTTTTCATCGATGGGCAACATCCTCGGCACCTGATGAGCGGAGGGGGACTCTGAGTAAGATGGCCAAACATACAGCCAATTGTAGCATTCTTTCTACAATTAATATAAAGCGCAGGAAGTGGTCAAGATTAGACTTTTAATTATATAGAGAGCAAGGCAACTTTAATTAGGCAAGGCAACGTTAATTAGGCAAGGCAACTTTAATTAGACAACACAGCTTTAGCATTTCCAAACCAAAGGCAACACAGCTTTAGCAATTCCAAACCAAAGGCAACACAGAGTTAGCATTTCCAAACCAAGGCAACACAGCTTCAGCATTTCCAAACCAAAGGCAACACAGCTTTAGCATTTCCAAGCATTTGTGCCTGTGTGTGGGAACACTCTTTGTGGAATGCAACCAAATAGGATTGAATAATAAAGATCACAATGTTAGATTCACTGTGGATTTACCTTATATTTGCCATCTGACATTTAACCACTAGCCGGTCTTGCAGTTATTTTATCCACACAGCTCAAGTTATGGCTGATCCTTTCCTTTCAGAGAGGACTGATGGGTACATCTATTTTTTTGCCTTGGGGCAGACTTGGCCCAAGGTGCAATTAATGATCTTTGCAAGGTATTTGATTCTTCTCAGGTAAAACTCTTATGCACCCATTCCAAATCCTCCACATCCTTCCTATAATAATGAAGCATCACTCATAGGATCTAACCCACAGGTCTCTAAAGCATCATTCTAGTTCTGACAATTCACCAAAATAACCCAATCTGAGTTGGAAGTAGGGCCCTGACCCAAAATGTCACCTACCCATTATCTCCAGGAGTGCTGACTGACCCACTGAGTTACTCCTGCACTTTGTGTCGTTCTTTGGTAAACCAGCATCTGCAGTTCCTTGTCACATACTAACTCTATCCTCTTTGCAGTTCAAGTGGCAAGCGGGTGTAATTGTCATATGTACCGAAATGAAACAATTAAATTCTTAATTGCAGCAGCATAACAGGTCTGTAAACGTCAGTACCCAACAGATAACTTAATAAACAAACAAAAAATAAATAAACAAAAATACCCAATATTAGTGCAAAACCAAAAGCCATAAGTCAGCCAATCTTCTGATCAAACATAAAAATATCACATCCTACACCCTCAGGTAATAACCTCTGGTATAGCACTTTATCAAATGTCATTTAGAAATCTAAGTATATGCTTACACTAATTTCCATATATCAACTTCAAAAAACTATAATACATTGGTTGAACATGATTTCCTCTTTACAAAACCAAGTTGATTTTACTTAATTACCTTTATTATTTCTAAGTACTCTGCTGTGACATGTTTAATAATGAGTTCTAATATTTAGGAGGTGGAATGGCACAATTAGTCACTGCCTTGCAGCAGGTTCTGTCTTGACTTTGGGTGCTGTCTGTGTGGAGTTTGAAGTTCTCCTTGTGACATAGAACATACAACAGTACAGCACAGGAGCAGGTCATTTGACCTACAATATCTGTGCTGAATATGATGCCAAGACCCACATAGGCTTACTCACGTAGTCTATATGTGTAACCCATAAATCCCATGTGTGACTATATTACATCCATACAGATCAAAATAATAAAGGAAAGGGGCAGCACTCTATTATATATCATAAAATGTAATTAGAAACCAACGGTACATAACACAATGCTTACACAAGAAATTAAATATGGCATGCCCAAGCAATTGTAGATCAACCTACAGGACAAGACGTATTTGGCAGACTTGCTTTCATTGGTTAGGGCATTGAGTATATGAGTTGGGACATTATATTACAACTGTACAAGTCCTTGTTTGACCATACCTGAAGTACTGCATGTAGTTCTGGTCACTCAGCTGTAAGCAGTATGTCAGTAAGTGGGGTACACAGATTCTCTATGGAGGGACTGGATAGGCTGGGGCTTTATCACCCCTGGAGTATCAAAAGTTGAGGGATAGCCTTACAGAGATGAGTAGAAAGAAGCTGTTACCAACAGCAGAAAGACCAAAGAGCAAAGGGATATTGCTAAAAGATAATTGGCAATAGAACCAAATATGATGGTGAAAAATTGTACATTACAAACCTGTTATTTGCTGCTTAATGTCAAGCGTAGATTCGATTATCATTGTTCAGAATAGAATTGGATATGTTTCTGCAAATAATTAATTTATACGGCCACAGGGAGAGCACGGTGGAGTGTGTGTGTGTGTGTGTGTGTGTGTCTGTCTGTCTGTCTGTGACAGTTGCTGTTCCAGTTGCCGGTTTTTCAGGTCACTGAAAAATCATCAGCTACTTCTATGTTGTTACCAGAATAGTCATTACCATTCTGCCTGTAATCAATTTTCTTGCATTCAAAACATTAGACCTAGAGTCATAGAGCTATGCAGTATGGAAATGAATCCCCCAGCCCAACTTCTTCACGCTGACTAAGTTGGTATTCTGTGCTCATCCCATTTGCCTGCATTTGGCCCATATCCCTCTAAACCTTTCCTATCCAGATTTCCACACAACAGAGCCATCTAACCAAGCAAGTCATTGAAAACCCTCTAAAATGGGAACAAACAGAAAAAAAACTTTATTTAATACAGTGGCAAGAAGCTGTGCTCATTCCCAATGTTCACAAAATCTGATTGTTTCATCTTTTCTATGGTCATTGTCTTCAAACAGCTTTCCCACAATGGATAAACTTTATCTTCTCGGAAGCTACTTGAGATGTATCCCAAGAATCGCTGGAGGAGCTGGGAAGCCCTCTTGGCTGACACGAGTTTCCCGGTAAGTACTTATTTAGGCTTAACCAGGAGTGATCGTGTCATTCCAGAGAACTCTACCGGTGTCTTTAGATCAGCAAGAGGCTCTTGTCACCAAATCAGAAGGCTGTAGGTTCAAATTCCTTTTATTTAATTGCAAACTACAGTCATAACAAAATAATCAAAATTATGTAATATAGGGTATTCAATTCAACATTTTCATAACTTATCAGGCTACTTAATGTTAGCTTGTTATCAGCTATCGTTAATTTAGGAAACAAAAGCAAATATTTCATAAGGTTTTAAAACTCAGATTTAAAGTAATTTATTCTCACAGCTCCTGCAGTGACTGCATTAAGCTTCTGTACATCCTTTGATATGTAGTCCTGAACCTTTGAGTGTGCTTGTTAGTTGTCAATTCTGGTTAACAACCAATCATTGGCAATGACTACTATGATGATTTCCCAACAGCAGGTGATATTTGTCCCCATGCATTCTTGGAAACAGTAAATTCAGAGCCGTGTGTTATGCAGCTGGTCAGGACAAATAGCTACATATTTCCACTGACTTCCTCAGCAAAGCCACATTCGCCAAGGAGCTGGGCAACAATTTTATTTCCAGAATAGCTGTCATGAGAGCAGCATACGGTATGGCCAATATTATGACCACACACAAATGATCTGATTGGGAGGGCATGGAACTTGTTTCAATGCTATGAAGATGAGGCAGTTTGTCAAAATTCAGTGATAGTCTGAACAGGGACCACCTCAACTGATCCACCATCTTCTTTACCAGCAGGATTTTAATGACACTTCATGCAGCCTGCTGTTTAATGGTAAAAAAAATGTTTAAGAAGGGTCTCGACCTGAAAAAACACCTATTCCATTTCTCCATAGAAGTTGCCTGACCCGCTGTTATTCCATTATTTTGTCTCTATCTACTGTTTAATGGATTTGTGATTTTTTTGTGTAAAGGTTTTGGTGACAAACATGTAGGGTAAAAGGAGCATTTTGAGGGAAAATGAAGATCATTCTTCACAACTCTGGGGACAGATAGAATCCTAGCATGTAATGATACTTGGTGTTTGCATACCTGGACAATGCTGGTGTGTTTTAAATCAGATGTGGGAAAATTATGGGATAAGATTCTGTGAGATGGGATATACTCCCATCTGGATAAGCATGTACTTATAATTGATAGTCAGCATAGCTTTGTATGGGTGAGTTTAATGTCTTACAAACACAATTGAGTTTTTTTGAGGAGATAACAAAGATGAATGATGTGGGTAGAACAGTGGAAGATTAAAGCACAATTGTGTTTGTTGTATTATGGGAATCATGTAGAAGCTTTGAACACGGTGCAAGAGATACTGCCAGGATACTGCCTAGATTAGAGAGCATTAGCTGCAAAGTTATGGTTGGGCAAACGTGAATTGTTTTCTGTGGAGCTACAGAGGCTAAGTGGTGACTTAATAGAAGTATATAAAATTATTGTCATTTCGACAATTACTTGAACAGACAATGAATTGAATGATATAGGCCACTTGCAAGTAGATGTGCAGTTTAAATTGCCATCAGGGTCAGCACAGATATCATTGGGCTGAAGGCCCAGTTCCTGTGCTGTAGGATTCTATATTCTAAGAGTGAGGGCCATATTGCTGAGAAATAACTACTCGTGTACCACTGGCATTTGACAAAATGCATTCTTGATCATTATCTAAATGCTCAAAAAATCTAGGTACTCCAATTAGAACAAAAATTATTTCTCAATTTTTCTAGAGGCAGTAACCCTCACTTTACCTAAGACACATGGCCTTTTCTTCAAGAATGAGCTTGAAGGGTCTACACCAGCAATATGAGGGTATTTTGCACACATAGTAATCAGGTGGGTCAGTCATAGAGATATACAGCACAGAAATAGGCTGTTCGGCTAAACTTGCCCACTTCGACCAAGATACCCTGTCTGCGCTAATCCCACTTGCCCACGTTTGACCCATATTCCTCGAAATCTTTTCTATCCATGCAACTGTCCAAATGTCTTTTAAATGTTGTTATGCTCATATTATAGTACCTGCTGATAGTTTCCACCTCTTCCCCACGTTAATCCAGAAACTGCAATTATCAGGCCAGGAATCAACTTGGGTGAATGAACACATGGGTGATAGAGCAAGGGCAGTTAAATCTTAGATTACCTCAAATTTAGTCAAGACAAATTATTTAGTGCTTTCTCCCCAGGCGAACAGGTTGACCAGGAGCTCTTAAATAAATTGGTGGAGGGGAGATAAAATAACCACAGTGGCGAGGAATTGTTGGTTGGCATACCAAATGTGGGTAACTAAATGTTTAGATTGAAGTTAGTGATTAAGATGAATCTATCTATGTATAAATAACTTAAAACACTGATCTTGTTATCTTTCGGTTTGGCGGTCTTTCTATTTGCGCAAAAACGGTTCGCGATAGCGCTACGATTTTTCGCCAGGACACTCACCGTTCTCCTGTGCTGTGTGTGCACCAAGTTTTGTTCCAATCGGTTGAATGTCGTAAAATTTAGCGAGATTTACAAATCTTAAAAACCGCGCGTGTGCAGATCGATCTCTTCTGCCAGTCAGTGCCACGTGGATTAGTCTCTTCCCCTGTCACTCCCCGGGACGGTCCGCCCCTTCCTGCGCCGTCTTTACTGGAGCTGAGAATGGCCGGCTGAGGTTTCCAACTTTCGGAGGGACCCGAAGCAGCTCAGCCCAGCCCCAAGCAGCAGCCCAGCCCCAAGCAGCCTCCCAGCCCCAAGCAGCAGCCCAGCCCCAAGCAGCAGCCCAGCCCCAAGCAGCCTCCCAGCCCCAAGCAGCCTCCCAGCCCCAAGCAGCCTCCCAGCCCAGCGTCGGAGACCCGACCCAACCCAGTCGGAGATGTCGCCGATGTCGCCAAACGGAAAGCAGAGATTCTGATCCTGGCGGAGGAGAACGACCAGCGACCAGTGACCAATGCCCCCTGTGAGTCCCTATCACACTGCCAATTCCAGCCACAACCCCTCTGGTCCCTCTCGCCTCCCACCTCGACAACCTCTCCGCCCCAACAACCCCCCACACTTCCATCCCCATCTCCCCTCCCACACAGGAAGAGGAGGGGGAGGGAGTGCTCGGGGATGAAGGGAAATGAGCCGTGCCTGCGCAGTTAGGGGGTATGGGTGAGTGGTGGAATAGTGCTTTGGGGGAAGGGATGGGTTGCGTTGGGGAATGGGTTGCGTTGGGGGACCATTAATCCCATGTCACTGGGACCCAATGGGTCCCACTTAGTCTAGTTACATTATCAATATAAACATAAGGCTTATTAAAGTTATGCAAGAACATTCATCTCAGTATTGCCAAAATAAAAATATATTGACTATAATTGAATTTTAAAATGTTTTGTAACTGAGACTCAATAGTTCCTTTGACTCCACAACTCACATAGCTGTTGAACTGAGGAATATTTAGGCAGTCTGTCCATGACTAGCAGGAACGGAACCCAACAGTAGCTGATTACGGATCCACAGCTACTTTTGGGGTTCCGTTTGTGCTACCCATGCAAAGCATTCCTATCGACTTTCTTCTTCTCTGTTCTTCAGAGGATACTTGTGTTTTCTCTCTCACCATATATGATCTGTAACAAACAAAAAAATATTGTTTTTTATCTTGTTAGACATTGAGGAAATTGTTATTATATTCCCTCCACTTCCTTATGTTTAAAATGGCCCTACCCAAGCACAATTATTTTTTGTTGCTTTCAGATTTGGAGCACATGCAGACAGAGGAGATTAGTTTAACTTGGTATGGCGTTCAGCATGGATATTATGGGCTGAAGAGCCTGTTCCTGTTCCTCCTAAACTGTTTAGTTTAGTTTAGTGATATAGTACGGAAACAGGCCCTTGGGACCACCAGGTCCGCACCGACCAGCGATCCCTGCACATTAACCTGTCGTACACTAGGGACAATTTTACACATACCAAGCCAATTAACTACAAACCTGTACGTCTTTGGAGTGTGGGAGGAAACCGATGTTCTCGGAAGAAAACCCATGCAGGTCACAGGGAGAACATAGAAACATAGAAAATAGGTGCAGGAGTAGGCCATTCGGCCCTTCGAGCCTGCATCGCCATTCAATATGATCATGGCTGATCATTCAACTCAGTATCCTGTACCTGCCTTCTCTCCATACCCCCTGATCCCTTTAGCCACAAGGGCCACATCTAACTCCCTCTTAAATATAGCCAATGAACTGACCTCAACTACCTTTTGCGGGAGAGAATTCCAGAGATTCACCACTCTCTGTGTGAAAAATGTTTTCCTCATCTCGGTCCTAAAAGATTTCCCCTTATCCTTAAATTGTGACCCCTTGTTCTGGACTTCCCCAACATCAGGAACAATCTTCCTGCATCCAGCCTGTCCAACCCCTTAAGAATTTTGTGCTTGGCTGTACAAACTCCGTACAGCCAAGCACCTGTAGCCAGGATCGAACCCGGGTCTCTGGCGATGTACGGCAACAATTCTACCACTGCGCCACTGTGCTGTTCTATGTTTTATGAAATCAATTCATACAGGAAATTTAGAAAGAATCTGAAATTAAGAATGTATCATACTCATATATGCAGTTTTAAAATTCTCATCCTTGGATTATTTTCTCTGGAGCGTCAAAAGTTGAGAGGAGAACTAATGGACGGAGATAAAGCACAGACGAAATTACTTTAATTTGGCAAAATGTTCAATAAATGGAATATGTTGAAGTTGTTGCAGCTTAGTACTTGGATTCCTTCTGCTCTACGCACTCACCAGGCTTTGTCCTGCCCCTCCTCTCCTCTAGCTTTCTATCTCCACCCCCTTACAATCAGTCTGAAAAAGGGCCCCGACTCAAAATGTCATGTATCCATGTTCTCCAGAAATGCTGCCAGACCTGCTAAGTTACACCAGCAATGTGTCTTTTTTTGTTGTTATAAACAGTCTTCTGCAGTCTCTTTCATTCTGTTCTTTGAACCAGTTCAATCTTTCCCGTCTTTCCGACACAAAATCCCCAGTACCCATTCTCACTCCAACAACAATCTGCTGGGGGAAATCAGCAGGTTATAAGTTCATAAGTCAAAGGAACAGAATTAGGCCATTCAGCCCAATGAGTCTACTCTGTCATTCATTCATGGCTGATCTTTCCCTTTCAACCCCATTCTTCTGCCTCCTCCCCATAATCATTGATGCCCTTGCCAATTATGAATCTGTCAATCGATTTTGGATCATTTCCATAAATCTCCCGTGGGCTCTCTCCAATGCCAGCACATCCATCCTCGAATATGGGGCCCAAAACTGCTCACAATACTCCAAATCTGGTCTGACCATTGTATTATAAAGCCTCAGCATTACATCTCTGTTTTTATATTCCAGCCTTCTCAAAATGAATGTTAACATTGCATTTGCCTTCTTTCTATAGATTCAAGTTGCAAATTAACCTTTTGGGAATCCTGCACCAGATCTCCCCAAGTCCGTTTGAATCCTCTCTCCATTTAGAAAATAGTCTATGCTTAATTTCTACTACCAAAGTGCATGACTCCACACTTTTCTATGCTGTATTCTATCTACCATTTCTTTGCCCACTCTCCCAATCTGTCCACATCCTTCTGCAGACTCCCTGTTTCCTTTACACTCTCTGCCCCTCCACCTATTTTCGCAAACGTGGTCACAAAACCATCAATTCCATCATCCAAATCATTGATGCACAGCGTGACGAGTAGTGGCCCCAACGCCGACCCCTGCGGAACACCACAAGTCGCCTGTACCCAAGCAGAAACAGTCTCCTTTATTCTCCCCCTAAAACCTTTGGCTCTCATCTTGTTTAGCAGTATCATGTGTGGCATCTTATCCAATGCCTTCTGAAAATCCAGGTAAACAACATCCATTGAATGTTTACCCTGCTATTTACTTCCTCAAAGAATTTCAACAGATTTGTTAGGCAAGATCTCTCCTTCAAAAAACTACGCTGACTTTGGCCTATTTTATCATGTGCTTCTAAGTACTCAGAAACCACCTCCTTAATAACGGTTGAGCAATACGTATGGGAAGGGAAAGAAATTGTCACATTTTGGGTTGGAAACCCACATCAAGAATCAGTTTATCTTACTTTTACTCTGATTATTAATTGAAATATAAGAGTGGCCACAGAAGTACAACAGGTAATGAAGTATACTGGACTGATCTTATAGATAGCATAATAGAGGCCCTAGATTTGCTTAAGGAACAACAAAATGGTGTAAAGAATTATACGGTGATGGGTACCTCTCATTTATGGATATCTAACAGTCACTCAAACACTAAGAATAAGCCATCGAGACTCCAGCTAGGTTTAAAAGAGCAGGAGAAAAATCTATGTAGATCAATTCAAAACACTTCGTTAGGTGATGACGAACAATAACGTTTTACAAGTCTTTTGATCTTGCGAGGTAAAGTCTATCAATAGTAGGGTTCATGCATTGGGAAAAATATTAAATAGAAAAGGAAAGTAATGAACCCGGATTCAATCCCAACTACGGGTTCTGTCTGTACGGAGTGTGTGTGTTCTCCCTGCGACTGTGTGGGTTTTCTCTGGGTGCTCCGGTTTCCTCCCACACTCCAAAGATGTACAGGTGTGTAGGTTCATTGGTTTTGGTAAAATTGTAATTTGTCCCTAGTGTGTAGGATAGTGTTAGAGTGCGGGGATTACTAGTCAGCGTGGACTCAATGGGCTGAAGGGTCTGTTTCAGTGCTGCATTTCTAAAGTCTAAAGAGGTCATAAGGAATAGGAACAGAATTAGACCATTTAGCCCATAAAGTCAACTCTGCCATTCAATCATGGCTGATCTATCTCTCCCTCCTAACCCCGTTCTCCTGCCTTCTCCCCATAACCTCTGACACCTGTACTAATCAAGAATCTATATATCTGCCTTAAAAATATCCATTGACTTGGCCTCCAAAAGAATTCCACAGATTTACCACCCTCTGACTAAATACATTTCTCCTCATCGCCTTCCTAAAAGAACGTCCTTTAATTCTGGGGCTATGACCTCCAGTCCTAGACTCTCCCATTAGTGGAAACATCCTCTCCACATCCACTCTATCCAAGTCTTTCATTATGTTTCAATGAGGCCCCCCCCTCATTCTTCTAAACTCCAGCTAATACAGGTCCATTGCCGACTATTGCTCATCATTGGTTAACCTACTCATTCCTGGGGTCATTCTTGTAAACCTCCTCTGGACCCTCTCCGGAGCCAGCACAGCCTCACCTCAGATATGGTGCCCAAAATTGCTCACAATATTCCAATTGCAACCTTATCAGCGCTTTATAGAGACTCAACATTACATCCCAGTTGTTGTATACAAGCCTTCTTGAAATAAATGCTAGCATTGCATTTGATTTACTACATATTCGAGTTGCAGACTAACTTTTTGGGAATCCTGCATCAGCACTCTCAAGTCTCTTCACACCCCCAATTTCTGGATTCTCACCCCACTTACAAAATAGTCTATGCCTTTATTCCTACTACCAAAATGCATGATTCCACATTTTGCAACACCATATAAAGAGGATGAGGAAATAATTATTCAGAAGAACAGTAAACATGAAAGATTATTACGACTGCTAAGGAAATTGTTGTCTCAAGTCTGAAGAATTTGGGTTCAAATTTCCAACCTACAGCAGTTTACAGTAGAATAAAATCTAGGTTGCCACTCAAGTGCAGTGAAGAAGTAATGCTGCACTGCAGAAACTCAGCTGAAATTAGAGCACACCAGTATAGAGTCAGAGTCATAGAATCATTCATCATGGAAACAGGCCCTTTGGCCCAACTTGGCCACAACATGTCTCATCTACACTAGTATGGGCCAGGCACCTGCCTATGTTTGGCCCATACCCCTCCAAACCTGTCCGATCCATGTACTTGTCCATAGACACAAAACGTTGGAGTAGCTCAGCAGGACAGGCAGCATCTCAAGAGAGAAATGAGTGACGTTTCGGGTCGAGATCCTTCTTCAGACTGATGTTAGGAGAGAGGGAGATAAGGAAGTCTAATTTGTGATAACCGGAAAAAAGGAATGGAGATCAGGGATAATATAGAGCGAATCATTGTTAGCTGGGTGAAGTTAACAACAAAGCAAACAGATAAAATGTAGTCAGACAGTAAAACTGGTTGGAGAACTGGGAAGGGGGAGGGATGGAGAGAGAGGGAAAGCAAGGGTTACTTGAAGTTAGAAAAGTCAATGTTCATTCCGCTGGGGTGTAAGCTGCCCAAGCAAAATATGCCGTCTCTGACTACATTTTATCCTTGTTTGCTTTGTTGCTACCTTCTCCCAGCTAACCTTACCTTAATTTTCCTTAATCTCCTTTCCCGTTGTCCTGTTTAATACTTATACTTCCTTATCTATGTATCTCCCTCTTGCTTGACATCAGTTTGGAAGAAGGGTCTTGACCCGAAATGTCACCCATTCCATCTCCAGAGATACTGCCTGTCCCACTGAGTTACTCCAGCATTTTGTGTCCATTTTCGATTTAAACCAGCATCTGCCATTCCTTCCGCCACATGTACTTGTCCAAATGTTTCTTAAATGTTGGTATAATACCTGCCACAATTACATCCTCTGGCAGCTTGATTCATACCCCCACTACCCTTTGTGTGAAAATGTTGCCCCTCAAGTTCCTATTACATTTTTACCCCTTCACCTTAAACCTATGTCCTCTGGTTCTTGATTTCCCCTACTTTTGTATCTTCCCCTTCACACTGAAATAAAAGGTCATCAGCACTATTATAAATAACAGTATTGGAGTTTATCTCTGTATCTTGCGTAACTCCTAATGGAACTCAAAGTAGGTTATTTGATGATCTCGTTGTGGAAGGTTGCTGGGTTTTTATAAATTGTCTGTTTCAGATCTCAGATTATCACAGGAACTAAACTGTACAAAAATGTTCATTTGTCTTTAAAATGCTTTTGGAAACCCACAAATTCCAAAATGTGCTATAGAAAAGTGCCTTCATTAATTGAATCATTGAAAGATAGTGTGGAAACAGGCTCTTTGGCCCACCGAGTCCACGTCCCCCCTCTATTTTGAGAGGTGCGGGACGATCCCCCCCATATTTTGTAATCCGGATTTTAAAACCTGGTGAAATCTCCGCTTTCCGCGAGACAGTGGTGGTGGGACTGCTGATCGAGGGCGCAGCTTGGACGAGAGAGACGTTGGTCAGCAGGCAATGGGGGCGGGACATGATGATTTAGCGCGATCTTTGGAGGAGGGAGGTGTCGGTCAGAGGCGGAAGTAGGTGGGGTGGAACTGAGGATAGAGCGCGGTGAATTGAGGAGGGAGATGTGCTAACACTCTCGGCAGCCCTGGACACAGGCCTGCGCCTCATCCGCGCCAGGATCGATCCCGGCTCTCTGGCGCTGCAATTGCTACCGAACCGCCACAGGACCATCTCCGATTGAGCTGTAATTACCGTTCACAGGGCCCACGGCTGAAGCCTCCGAAGCCTCACTGTGTGAGTGTGTCCCCCCGTTCCCCGGTCCTCCCCATATTTTGATAGCGATTTCCGTGCCTGCACACTAGTTCTATGTTATCCCACTTTAACTGCTTACACAGTCGGGACAATTTACAGAGGTCAATTAAGCTACGAGCTCACATGTCCTTGGGATGTGAGACAAAACCAGAGCACCCAGAGAAAATCCACGCAGTCACAGGGAGAACGTGTAAGCTTCACACAGACTGCAACTGAGGTCAGGATCGAACCAGGGACTCTGGCACTGTGAGGCACCAGCTCTACCAACTGCAATACGGGGGAACCTAATGTGTAGGAAGGAACTGCAGATGCTGGATTATTATGAAAATAGACACAAAGTGCTGGAGTAACTCAGCGGGTCAGGCAACAGCTCTGGAGAAAATGAATGAGTGACGTTTCGGGTAGGAACCCTTCTTCAGACTCGGACGAAGGGTTCCGACCAGAAATGTCACCCAGTTTTTTTTTCTCCAAAGATGCTGCCTGACCGACTGAGTTACTCCAGCACTTACTGTATAGCTACGGGGTTGGGGATGGGGAAACGACGACACCTCTGAAAAAGGGAGTAGGACAATGCTTCCAATCTTTCTGGAAGATCAATGCCATTGCTAATATTGAGTTAGCAGTGGCATTGATCTTCTAGAAAGATTGGAAGCTACATGCTTAAAGATTGATTTATTCAGTGCTGAGAATTTAAAACTGCATTATTCGTGTTAAATGATCCATGTCTAGCTGAAAACCATTTTCATGTCTTGATCTGGATTGACTGGAAAAACTTGGTCTACTCAATTGCAAAAAAATGCTGACAAACTGCCCTTCACTCTGTGCTGTTACCTTTGATTTCTGATATGTGGGCTTTCTACATCTGACACAAATGCTGAAGTAACCTCGACAGAATTGCTAAGGGCAGGATGAATCAGCTTGATTTTCACAATTGCTGGCGTCAACTACTTTGCACAATTATTTTGGCTCGATAGCCCCTGCAGGAGACAAGTGATTGAGCACCAAAGTGGCAAATACAAGATAAAACACAAGCTTTAGAGGGGATATCATCAGAAGCATAAATATCATAGGCAGATTGAATCCAGAATATTAATTAAAATTATTATGTTACAGCAGCAGTTGGGCAGAAACTCAAACAAATCTGGAGACAAATCTCAAACAACTTTCAGAAACTTCATGAGAGCCAAAAGGTTACTCACACCCATTCTTGCATTCAGTAAGGTCATTACTTATTCTCTGACATCTATTTTCCCACCGTGTCCTTGGTGTCTTTAACATCCAAAGCAAAGTATCAGGCTTATATACTCAAAGACAGAGTATCTGCAGCCCACTGGGATAGATAATGCTACAGATTCACAAGCTGTAACAAAGAAACTTCACTTCTCAGTCCTAAATGGTTGACTCCTTATCCTGAGAACGATCAACATGGGAAATTAACATGGATTGGGAGGTGGAGGTAGGAGAATGGAATATGGGGGTTGGGTGTGGGCTTTGACGATGAATGAGAAGAATCTGTGACAATTGTGGAATCATCTAAGAAACATTGAGAAAGATGAAAAACTTAATCCTTGTCAAGGATTTGAGTGTTAATTGAAATAAGCAAACCTTGATGATTTCTAAACGTTTTGATGAAATGTCTTATTGAATTGATACAAGAGTTTTATTCACAGAGAAGTTAGCAACATACTGGTTAATAGATATTCAAACTCATAATCACAAATTAAAACATTTTTGAACTGGGTGCTATCTGGAACTTTCCTGGGCTCCCAAGAGTGAGACATTCTACAGATCCCAGGATATTTTGGAAAACAGAAGCAGTCAATTAATGGAAAATAATAATTTAATTTATAATTTAAATAATAAAATAATAATTTTTAAAAATGATATATTTTTCTTGGATGCAACTTCAGATCTGAATATGGTGACCCAACTGGATTGTACCAGAAAAAAAGTTTCCTTACAATGTTTCACTTTTTAAGAAATGAAAAGTCTTTCAAAATGATTTAATTAAGATTTCTTTGTGCGTTGGAAGTTCGTCGTAGATAAATATAAATTGTGTCAACACAAGTGAGTCTGCACACTGCCCCACCCACAGCTCAACCAATACTTGCCAGATCTGCGTTTTTTTCCATGTTTAAATTTACGGATTCATTTATTTTGGAAAAAGTTCACATTAACTTAATGAATAAAAAGTTAAAATAAAAACGTGCAAAGGGTTTACAGACGTTGGGCATTCAAACATTCATGGCCCATGAACTTCCCAATATATCTCCCATTCCCACTCCATCACCTTTACATATCTCACCAACTTTCTTCAATGGAAGAAGGAACAACCCTCAAATTGGTCGCCCACTGAATTAAAAAAATGGTCATCTCCAAACTCTTGAGATTTCAGGTACAACTGTAAAGGCAATTCAAGTTCAGTTTTGGTTTGTTAATGTAAGGGTGCTTATTTATATATAAAGGAACAACGAGATTTCAGCCACAGAAGGTGTATTTATAAAGTTCATTAAAAAAACCTTGTGGTTATTACCAATGTTTATGGCCCATCGCAGATATCTATCAACCAACCAGGGCGACACGGTACCAGGTGTGTAGGAAAGAACTCCAGATGCTGGCTTAAATCGAAGGTAGATACAAAATGGTGGAGTAACTCAGCGGGTCAGGCAGCATCTCTGGAGAGAATGAATGGGTGACGTTTCGGATCGAGATCCTTCTTCAGACTGAAGAAACATCACTGAAGACCGAAGAACCCGAAACGTCACCCATTCCTTCTCTCCAAAGATGCTGCCTGTCCCACTGAGTTACTCTAGCATTTTGTGTCTACCTTTGACTGTACCAGGTGTAATAGACCATGATATTAGAAGTAAAGGGAACTTTACTGATTTAAAAAACCCATTACGCAACTGAAACAGAGCGAACATGTTTATTAGACAAATCACCGAATACATATTGGAGTATTAAAAGAAACGATAGCAGGCAAGATGGAGGAGTAATACAATAAAAAGAAAAAGGGAGAGAAAGAGTGAGTGAGGAAGAAAGGGGGGGAGAGAGAGGGAGAGATCATAAACAATTTGTTGAGATAGAAAGCAGAAAGACTAGATCACAGCTCAAATGCTATTTATCAACTTGAAAGTGAGTGATTCTAATCAACACTGCCTACATACCTGTTTCTTGCCTCGTCTCTGCCAAAGATCTTAGAGCTGCTCCAAGATCTTTGGTCTCTGCCACTGGGCACAGCGTGTTTTTCAGTGCTTTACTTTTCACATTAAATACTTAGTTAACCCACTGAGTCTCATCCAATTGGGATTCACCTTTCCTGTTGAATATTAATGAGGCCCAATTCTAAAAGGGCCCAAGGCTGCTTTTTGTATCTCAGCCCTCTTGTAACTTGATCCTACACACTTGTAATAAGAGATGCTTTTGGTGGTTAGATGACATTGGACAGCAGGTTAACCCTGTAGCTCATGGATTACTGTTTCCCTGTGAGCTGATACATTTTTAATATCGGGAGAAAAAGGATGGGTGAAGTTCACGGGTCGGGACCCTTCTTCAGACTGAATCTGAAGAAGGGTCCGACCTGAAATGTCACCCATCCTTTTTCCTCCAGAGATGCTGCCTGACCCGCTGAGTTACTCTAGCACATTGTGTCTATCTTTGGTGTATTCCTCTCTACACACTTTTTTTATATCTGCAAGCCTGGACTGAAAGAATAAGTTCTAAATCATAGGTAGACAAAAGTGCTGGAGAAACCCAGCGGGTGCAGCAGCATCTATGGAGCGAAGGAAATAGGCAACGTTTCGGGCCGAAACCCTTCTTAGGTTTCGGCCCGAAACCCTTCTTCAGTTTCGACCCGAAACATTGCCTATTTCCTTCGCTCCATAGATGCTGCTGCGCCCGCTGAGTTTCTCCAGCACTTTTGTCTACCTTCGATTTTCCAGCATCTGCAGTTCCTTCTTAAACAAAGTTCTAAATCATTCCTGTTTCCTCCTCTTATGTCTCCCTCACCTTTGATTTCATCTTGACAGAAAGCAAAGCATCACTGCTCTGCAGCCCCCTTGACCCTCTCCCCTCTCCGACCCCATTTGATCCTTTTGAGGTAAAACCAATAATCCTACACAAGAAAAAGTGTAATGACCCACCATCAGAAAGCAGTTGACAAGACTGAATCATTTTCAGGTGTCTACTGTCCAAAATACCGACAGGATGAGCCTACTGGGCCTGTAAATCTGTACCAAGTAAGAATTTAATTGTTCCATACATACGACAATTAAACATTCTTTATTCTTGTGGCCACAAAGTGTTGGAGTAACTCAGCAGATCACCGGTTCATGCTGCCTGACCCACTTCGCCACTCCAGCACTTGTGTCTATCTTTGATATATACCAACATCCACACTTCCTTCCTGCACAGCATTTGTGAAGAACATGAATAGGTGACGTTTTGGGTCGGGACCCTTTTACATTTTACTTGTTACTCTCTCTAGACTACCTTTGCCCTGACAAGGTTCCCAATTTGGTTATCCAGTCAATTATGTTTAGTTCATGAAATATTAATAAGCTTTTATGACACAAGATATGAATGTGACCTGTATTCCCACTGTAGTTCTGAGCAAAGATACTTCTGAGGTCCTTTGCACAGGAATCAAATGCTTTCCCCCAGCCAAGCTGTTCCAGTTCAACTGGTTATGGGCATTTACCAGCAACATGAATGATAACTCAAATATGTTCTGCCCACAAGAACCAAAGCTGCAATTGGCTGTGCTAGATATATCACCAACTGTTTCCAAATATCAGTCAAAAAACGGAAGACAATGATGTGATTATTCCAATCCAGCAATCAACCAATGCCCACTCAACAGCTTAATTGAGTCAGTCTGGAATATTAATTCTGGAATATATCGTAACTGCTTAGCAACACATCTCAATGTAGCCTGTAGCCAAATTGGATGCATGTGCTGAATGTCAGAGTACACATAAGAATAAAATGGACATAAAAGTGCTGGGGTAACTCAGAGAGTCAAGCAGCATCTCTGAAGAACATGGATAGGCGACCTTTCAGATCGAGCCCCTTCTTCAGACTGGTCTCTAAGTCTGCACGCTACAGATACATGCTATTTGGCTCAAATAATCTAGACCATTGCTAAGTCTTCACATGAACCTCATCCCATCATTTTTCATCTCAGCTCATTAGGAGAACCTTCTTTTTAGATGTATCTATGGCTTTCTCCACATTGTGGAGTGAATTTGTGAGGAAAATTGCGATATAACAGAATTGCTCTGTGAGCATGAATAGACTTAAAATCCCCCCAAAAAATCCTTCAATGCCATAAGGAAATATGGATGGTGAGATTTTCAGAAACAAGTATGACTGTTTCCTGTCCAAACCTTAGTATTTTTCCAATATGGATGCAAGGAACTGCAGATTCTGGTTTACAAAATTAGAGATAAAGTGCTGAAGTAACACAGCGGGTCAGGCACCATCTTTGGATAACATGGATAGGTGACGATTTGGATCAGGACCATTCTTCTGTTTGAAGAAGGATCTCAGCCCAAAATGTCACCTGTCCGTGTTCTCCAGAAATGCTGCCTGACCCGCTGAGTTACTCCAGCACATTATGTCTATCATTCCAAAAGTGCCTCTCTCGACAAAAGTAATCAACCCAACGTGTACAAACAAGTTGACCTACAACTTTAGGTTGTGCACACCATACTCAAGAAGAAGCAATTACAATCATGCTGTTCATGCTGTACACATACAGGATAAAGAGTACAGGATTTAGCACAAGACGTCCAGTAAAGTTTGATTAAAGATTGTCCGAGGGGCTCCAATGAGGTAGATGGTAGGTCAGGACCGCTCTCTACTAGGTGATAGGATGGTTCAGTTGCCTGATAACAGCTAGAAAGAAAATATCCCTGGATCTGAAGGTACTGTATGCCATATGTCATGGGACATATAACAGTACAGCACAGGAACAGGCCCTTCAGCCAACAATGGGTCAAACATGATGCCAAATTATGTAGAAAAGAACTGCAGATGCTGGTTTAAACCAAAGACAGACACAAAATGCTGGAGTAATTCAACACCACCCATTCCTTCTCTCCAGAGATGCTACCTGTCCCGCTGAGTTACTCCATCATTTTGCGTCTATGATGCCAAATTAAACCAATTGGGCAGTGGCGCAATGGTAGAGTTGCTGTCTTACAGCGCCAGAGACCCAGGTTCGATCCTGACTACGGGTGCCGTCTCTACAGAGTTTATACGTTTTCCCCATGACCCGCATAGGTTTTCTCTTGGTGCTTCAATTTCCTCCCACACACCAAAGACATACAGGTTTGCATGTTAATTTGCTTCGGTAAAATTGTAAATTGTCCCCAGTGTGTATAGGATAGTATTAGTGTGCGGGGATTGCTGGTCGGCACAGACTCGCTGGGCCGAAGGGGCCTGTTTCCACTGTATCTCTTAACCAAACTAAACAATCTCTTCAGCCTGACATGATCCATATCCCAGACGTTTTGGTCTAACATTTCATCCAAAGTGTGACACCATCGTGTAATTTGTCCAAAAGCATCACCTATAGATTTTTTTACTTCGGTCTCTTGTGTATTTAATAAACTGTGGACATTCCCAATATAAAACATTTGCATAGATATAGAACCTAAGTGACTTTATTTCAAGCCCTATTTAAAGCCTTTGACAGTTTTCAAATTCACCATTTTGTTTCCTCTTTCTGTTAGCCTTAACAGGGTGACCATCCTTGATACCTTAGCATTAACTCTGCATAGAACATAAAACAGTACACCATAGGGACATACCTGTACCTTTAAGCCCACAACATCTATGCCAAACACAATGCCAGGTTAAAGTATCAATATTACTTGTGATTGTCTTTGGGATATTTTAAGTGTTATAACATTATCCGCTGTTTTGTCACAACTACTAATGTTTTTTTCTAATTTTTGAGCTTCATTGTGAACCAGGAGGAGAGAAAGCCGTAGAGCTACAGTATACAGCATGGCAACAGGCCTTTCCGTCCAACTTGTTCAAGCCGACCAAGATAAGCTAGTCCCATTTGCCTGTATTTATCCCATATCCATCTGAACTTTTCCTATCCATGTACCTGTCCAAGTGTCTTTTAAATGTTGTTATTGTATCCGCCTCACCTACCTCCTCTGGCAGTTCCTCAGGCAAAATAAGATTGCTTCAGTGAGCTGGGTTACAAAGGGACAGGAATGCAGCTTGCTATCATAGTTTACACATTTGCCACCATCAATTTTAGCAACAAGGAAAGAGTAGTGTAGTTTTTGGCCGTCTCGCTCACCCACGTTTGCTTTTTCGGCAAATTTACGAAACTTCTCATTTCCACGTAACAGCTTATCATTTGTTACTCTGCGGGGGCTTCACAGGCAAAGGATGAGCCAGAGAAAGATTTGAAAGAGGAAGTAATCGAAAACAAAACTGCAGTTGCTGCAAATAGAACATAGCACACCTTAAAGCATATTCTACCACTGTGCTGCCCCAACTTCTCCCTGTATCTAATACCCCCTAATTCAGGTATCATTCTGGTAAACTTTCTATGCACCCTTTCCAAAGCCTCCACATCCTTCCTGTAATTGGGTGAACCAGAAGAACACATAATACCCCAAATGAGGCCTAACCCAAGTCCTATAAAGTTGCAACATGACTTATACTCTCTTGGCCTCCACAGCCGTCTGTGGCAATTAATTCCACAGATTTACCACTTCTTGATGTCTATACCTTCATTTGAGGGGATACGTTAGCAATAAACATTCATTAAATGCCCACAGAACTCCCACCTTGACAATACTTCCTTCCATTCTTCATCCTGCGAGGACTCCAATCAATTTGCCCCAATATAAGTATTTTCTTCCTTAAATATGGGAGCCAAATCGTATGCAGTTTTCCAGGTCCTGCGCCCAGCTTCCTTCATGGTTGTAGCAAAACTTCCCCACCTTTATACTCCATACCTCTTTTAATACAAAGCAGTGTTCCTTTGATGGAAAATTTTAAAAGCAGTTTTGGCCTGGTACATGGATAGGAAAGATTTGGAGGGGATATGGGCCAAATGCAGGCAAATGGTAGCTTTGATAGGGCATCTTGATCGGCAGGGAGGCGTTGGGTCAATGGGGCTGTTTCCCTGCTGTATTACTCTGTACATGAAATTGGAAATAAAATTTGAATATGATGTGGACACTGAACAAATTAGGCAACATTTATGGAAAGTGAAACAGAGATGCCAAGATGACTTCTTTAGAATAGGGCTGGTGAATTACAGGGAAGGATGAGCAGAACAAAGAGATTATTTCTGATAAGGTGCAGCTGGTGATGTTGCAGTCATTCCAATGTTTTATCAAATTATTTGATTAATGAATTAACAAGGGTGGTTGGAGAGGGAGAAAACACAGAGAAACATTAAATATGTGCTATACTGTATATGCTGGAGTTATTGCTAAAACAGGAAACCAAAATAAGGTGGAAATGTCCAACAGATCAGGTAATATCCGTGGAAAGAGAAAAACTGAGTTAACTTTGGCCTGTCAGAGATATTCCTCTTGTCCTCCCAAACTCTCTCTGCAACTCAAGACTGTTTTCTCACTATTTTAATTCTGATGAAAAGTCTTTGACTTGAAACATTGAAAGATCTGCTTCTTTGTTCAGATCTGCTGTCAATCCTGCTGAGTATTCCGAGCATATTATTCCAACATTCATAGAGTCGTACAGCACGGAAACAGGCCATTCGGCCAAATTGCTTATACCAACCATATTAGCTTCCCAGGTGAATTGCTATACCTGCATGCTATCTATTTGTGCTTTAAATACTGAGAATGATCTATCCTTTTGCACTGCAATATGTTGCAATCTCACGTTGTTTAAATCATGAGTTACTTTTTCAGTATTCCTTCCAATGTCGGAAAAAGTCCCATTTTCCAACATTATACTCCATCTGCCAACTTGTTGCCTACTTACGTAACCTACTATTTGCTTGCTCTTTGTGTCCTTGTCACAACTTATTAATACACCTTTAATGTTTTTTGGAAGGACACACACAGTATTGGTGAATTCTGGTTCAGTCCTGTCGGAAAGTCCCCTTAATCTGATAGACAAACTATTTGCACAAATAGCCTGATAAGCACTGGGTAACAAAACTGGTTAGTCATAGCATGTATCCAAGATGAGTCACAGGGAGGGAAGAATATTCAAAGTATGTTTCTCGTTTTGCCAAAGGTTTCAGATGATTGGTTTCAGACTATGATTAAATGAAGAAAAATAAATAGGAAGTAAAATATAACTCTTGTTCAATGTATTCCTAATCTCTTGATGAAGCACAAAAAAAAGACAAGTAAGGATTTGTGCAGAATTACACTGATGTTGATAGAGCAGGACCTAGGACCGCAATTGAAAATGAGCCAATCTGGAACATTTGTGTAGGGTGAAAGCCAGATACCAGGACCTAATTGAAGAATTAGTGTTTTCAAAGGTTATTCAGAGATGTAAATGTATTTTCTAGCCCAAGAGCATAAGAGCTTACCAAGAACGAAAAACAGTTCCGGCCGTTTAGTACATTTGTTCCATAGATACATTTATCACATCATAGATTTTGCTCCAATCATGTAATCTAAGGGCAAATTGGGTATAAATTGTGTGGGAAAGAACAGCAGATGCTGGTTTAAATCGAAGGTAGACACAAAATGCTGGAGTAACTCAGCTGGACAGGCAGCATCTCTGGAGAGAAGGAATGGGTGACGTTTTGGATCGAGACCCTTCTTCAGACTGATGGTGTAATCATTCCTGATACCTAAAAATGATCAAGGAATTATCACATACCCATATTTCCAGTGGTTTGTGGAACAACTGGATGGAGGCGATGGCTGCAACAAGCCTTTATGGCCAGCTGCAGTTGGGACGGTGAAATGGTGCCAAAACCTGGCGAGTATTGCATATAGACTCTGTGGCTGTTTCTATGCGTTATGTGCTAACCGGGGATTGTACCTATGTATGGCAGTATTAACGTATGCAAAAAAGGAATCTCATTGTACCTTGGTACACATGATAATAAAGAATCCATTGAACCATTGAACCAATGTAGAAACAAGGAGCCTTAGATGCTGGTTTACAATAAAAAGACACAAACTACTGCATTAACTCAAGTGGTAGACAAAAATGCTGGAGAAACTCAGCGGGTGAGGCAGCATCTATGGAGCGAAGGAATAGATGACATTTTGGGTCGAGACCCTTCTTCAGACTGATTAACTCAGTGGGTCAGGCGGCATTCCTGGAGAACATGGATGCGAGGCGTTTTAGGTTGGGACCCTTCTGCAAACAGAAGAAATGTCCCGACCAAAACATCATATCCATGTTTTCCAGAGATGCTGCCTGTCCCACCGAGTTACTTCAAGTACTTTACACCTTTTTTCCAGTGTAATGGTTTGCTTTCATTCCAGACAATGACTTCCCCTGGCAGCTCAGGGACCTGTGCCTTATGCAATATAAATCTTCTATTCTTATCCACAAGCAGATAATTAATCAGAATCCAACGTTAGCTGGAAGCAGAGACTGCAGGACTGTGAACATATGGTATCTGATATAGTGCAGAGGATCTAGGCAATAATGAGGTTGTACAGAGTTGCAATGAGTGAGAAGAAAGAACGTGAAGGGTGGGTTTTTGGAACATGCCAAGGCAAATTAGAAAAACTGGTGACCAAAAGTATTCGGTTGCAACAGCAAATACTCTTCTTTGAACAAAACAAAATAATTAAATTGACTTTTTCTCCCTGTAATATATAACGTTGTGATTAAAACTAAGGAATATGTAGTGCTGAAACATGGGATTGGACAGTACTATGTGAATATTCTAATGTACATGATTTTTACAAAGAAGATGGTGGGTGCCTGGAACATGTTGTCAGGAGTGGTGGTGGAGTCAGATACAACAGTGGCGTTAAGAGGCTTTTAGATAGTCATATGGTTATGGAGGGATCACGTTTGGCACAAACAATGTGGGCCAAAGGACCTGTTCCTGTGCTGTGCTTTTCTATGTTCTGCAGTAATGGAGAAAGAAAACAAAGGCAGGGACACATTATATCAGTAGCAGATGGGCTGAGGCAGTTGAAACGTTGGCTGATACTTTCCAATATGACACAGCTTTCTGGATCGATTAATTCTTTTCTGCCTGCTGGTCTATAATGAGGAAAACATTGCCATAGTTCTTATGTAGGAAGGAACTACAGATGCTGGTTTATACTGAAGATTGTTACAAAATACTGAACTTAGCCGGTCTGGCAGCTTCTATGCTGAAAAAGAGTTCTCTGGAGAATGTCACCTATTATTTTTCTCCAAAGATTCTGCCTGACCCTCTGAATTACTGCAGCATTTTGTGACTATCTTGCTGTAGTTCCTTCTCTGAGATCCAAACTGGTACAGGGAAAGATGTGTCCTCCACAATCAAACAATAACTGACCCATTGCTGATTTCGGAATCTAGTCCCAGAACACGTTCAACACATAATTAACCTTGTGTAACTGCATTCCCAGGCACTACATTCTTTTTTTGTTTCAAGCCAAATCACATATTTTAAAACATAACACTCATTGGTTATATTGGGCCTAATTAAAGGTTTGCATGATAACTTAAGATGCAGTGAATACAAACTGAAGCATGTCATGCCTTGGGGAGGTCCAATATGAATTAGAACAATATAGTCACTGTTGTAATGTAGGAAATATGGCTGCCAATTTGAGATCAGCATTGGCACAGAAAACAGGCATTGCCACAGCAGTGTGATAAAAAGCAGGTAATCAAGTTCTTGGGAAGTTTGCTCGAGAATATATCTTAGCTTGGGTGCCTACTATTAATGTGTAGGAAGGAATGGCAGATGCTGGTTTACACTAACGATAGACATAAAAAGCTGGAGTCACTTACGGGTCAGACAGTCAGGCTCAAAATATCCCCTATTCCTTTTCTCCTGAGATGCTGTCTGATCCGCGAAGTTATTCCAGCTTTTTGTACCTGCTATTAATGTTTCCTCCTGTGGCGGAATCTGACACTAAGGGTCTTTTGCACCTACTGGCTTCATTCAAAATCAATGCATTTCCAAAAGGGCCACTTTGGGTCACCGCCATAGCCTTGTGAGTTAAATTATTCTGCAGCATAATTATCCGTAACACTCCGACTCAAAATAGAGAGGGTTGGCACAGTTAATACAGATTCCACAAGACGACATGTGATGGATCACTAATGGAAGATAACATTTTCCAAATTCACCTGCTATTTATTTATGTAAATACCGGTAACTTAAATTGGGGATTGGTTCCAATCTAATGAAGCGCTTTAGAAAAAGTGGTTTCTCTTTTCATAACTAATGATACAGATACACTTCAGCATCAAACCAACAATGTACATCATCCAGCTTGTAATGAGAGAGGGACACAGAACACCGGAGAGAAACAGGGGGAGCTACTAAACTATCTACGTGAAGAAACCAATAACCCCTGATCCTACCCAATCCAGTGGTGGCCATGTACACCTTGAAACTTATATGGAACACAGAAGTGAATGAACGAATGATACTTTATTGTCACATGTACCTTCTGTAGGTATAGTGTAATTCTTTGTTATTGCATACAATGCACAAAGTACGCAATGAGTTGCCACATATCTGGAACCGACAAAGTTACAAAGACCACCGCTCCCCCTCATGCCAGTGAACATGGTTCTGAGCAAAGTTGGGAATTTAATATAACTTACTATACAAATCACAAAAGGAAAAAATAACCACCATAATCTAAAAGATGCAATCATGCTTCAATGTTTGTCCATCTTAAAGGTTAGAGAAAGATATGCAGAAAGATGAATGCTTTTGTACATTAATGTTACCTTGAGAGGGAGAAGTCTAACTTTATCTCCCTCTTTTCCTAAAAAATAAAATCTCACTGCTCAATTACTGATGCAGTAATTCTTCAAAGTTTCCCTGGGAAAAGGAAACCAACAATTTGATAGGAAACTCCACAGTTTAGGGCCTTGGCAGCTGGAGGCACGGAGCCTAGGGTGCAGCAGTTAAAATCAGAGATGTACAGAATGCCAAATATGGAGGCGTAAAGAGATCTTGGGTGGAGGAGATTACAAAGAAGAGGAAGGGTGGGCCCACGGAGGAATTTGAACACCAACATAAGAATTTTAAAGCTGAGGCGTAGACTGATCTGGAATTAGTGTTGGTCAGCGTGTCGATTACTGCTTTTCAGGGACCTTGTTGGTGACTTACCACAAACTTCACCTGATAAGGTGTTTTGTGTGGGCAGAGGTTGATAATGTGGGCATTTTCTGGAGCAGGTTAGGGGCGGTTTTGCTTTAGGAAGTTTTAGTTTATTGAAAGTCTTTTGATCATTCTGTCTAATTGAAAAATATACAAGCCAACCAAGTGTTAAATAACGCTATGAAGGCATGTAAGATCTTGCTCATGATCAGTGCATTTGTAATGTCTGTGGAGAGTTTAAAGTTACTGAGAATTTCTTGTTCAAGAGATAACCCACGCACACACAAAATATCAATATAAATAACCCTTAATTGCCGTGCAGAGCTTTAAATATTGGCTCCCACCCAACAAAGCAGCTTAAATATCTTGAACTGTTTTATGCGGAGCTTTACAAAATGTAAATCTGTATTGTTTTAATAAATAGGCGTGTCATTTTTCCCAGCCGTTTATACTTGCATTTTCTTCCCCCAGCTACAAATTTGTGTTCAATTGGGATTATGCACTGGAATTGTACAGATGCCAACTTTTACCTGCGTCCCAGGGAGAGAGGGTGCTCCAAGCTGCCATCTCGCCTGTAGTGAGCTGCACAGGTGAACCAACTTTCCTTACAAGGGATCACATGTTCCTCTGGATCCTATTTTCAGTAACACTTGTAGTCCACAAGTGCTACAGAGAATAGGCTCTGGAAGGAAACATTTTCCAAAGCAAAACTAGTCCTGTTTAATGTGATCTGCTGGGTCACTCTTGATACGATACGATACGATACGATACGATACGATATAACTTTATTTATACCGGGAGGGAAATTGGTGTGCTAACAGTCATAAAACAGAAGATACATGGAATATGAAATTAAGGTGACGAGTGGAAAGGATTGAGGATGTGCAAAAGATTGGGGGGGGGGGGGGGGGGGATGGAGGGGGAGTCAGTCTACCCCACGACAGAAGGGGGAGGAGTTGAACAGTTGGGAAAAAGCATCTCATGTGGGGTTCTTGGTGGAATCAGTCTGTTACTGAAGGTACTCCTCAGGTAGACCAGTGTGTCATGCAGTGGGTGAGATATATTGTCCAAGATGCTCCACAGTTTGAGGAGCATCCATCCCTCCCAAGACCACCTCCCATGAATCCAACTCCGCCCACAGGATGGAGTCAGCCTTCCTGATGAGCTTGTTAATCCTTTTGGTGTCCGCTCTGCTGCCCCGGCACACGACAGCGAAGAAGATGGCACTGGCCACCATTGATTGGTAGAACATCTGCAACATCTCACTGCAGACGTTGAAGAAGTGGAGCTTTCGTAAAAAGAGGCCCTTCTTGTACAGGGCCTCAGCATTCCTTGACCAGTCCAGTTTACTGTCAAGGTATTTGTACTCCCTGGTAAACTGCATATCCACACCACTGATGGAGACATCTAGGGGTGTTTCCCTCCTCCTAATGTCCACCACTAACTCCTTAGTCTTGTCGGTGTTGAGATGCAGGTGATTCTGCCCACAACACTCAACAAAGTCGTTGACTACACCTCTGTATTTAGCTTTTCTCCCCTCACTGATCCAGCCCACAATTGCAGGGTCATCTGAAAACTTATGCAGGTAGCTGGGTATATCTGAAGTCCAAGGTGTAGATGGTGAACAGGAAGGGAGAGAGGACCGTCCCTTGTGGGGCCCCTGTTTTGCTCCCTACCAGACACAGTTCTGTAGCCTGACATACTGTGGTTGTCCAGTTTGCTCCATAGCAGTGCAGGCAGGATGGTGTTAAAAGCACTGGAGAAGTCATAGAACATGACTCTCATAGTACTTCCCAGCTTATCCAGGTGAGCATAGGAATGATGGAGCAGGTAGATGATGGCGTCCTCAACCCCCACCTTTGTTTGGTAAGCGAACTGTAAAGTGTCAAGGTAGGGTTTAACCAGGGGTCATTGGTTAGTGAGCACCAGCCTCTCCAGGGACTACATGATATTTGAAGTCAGTGCCACCTGTCTATAGTCATTAAAGGAGCTGGGGCACGTCCTCTTTGGCACAGGAACCAGGCAGGATGTCTTCCACATCACAGGAACCCGCTCCAGGCTCAGGCTCAGGTTGAAGTTATGTTGGAGTACTCCGCACATCTGGCTGGCACATGCCTTGAGTACCCTAGGGCTGACACCATCAGGACCCGTGGCTTTGCCTGGGTGGAGTCTGCTCAGCTGTTTCCTCATCTGCTCAGCCTTGTTGGTCAGATGCGACAAAGAAAGGGCAGAGGAGGTGGACCAGGGGGGTTGAGGGTGAGAAGGAGGGTGGGTGCAAGAACAAGCCCTTTGACCCACAATATCTGATGCCAAGATCAATTCTTAGCTGCCTGCACATAATCCATAGCCTCTCATTCCCTGCATATCCATATACATATCTAAAAGTCTCATAAATGCCTCTATCATATCTGACTCATCCCCGGCAGTGCATTCTAGGCACTCACCATCCTCTGTGTAAAAAATCTTGTCCTGCACATCTATATATTACTAAAACTCTCATCTTGACCACTTCCTGCCCGTGTTGTAATTAAATTTGCACAAAAACAATCCCCCATAGCGTTACCATCTTTTGCCACCTTACTCACCATTCTCCTCTGCTGCAAGTCAAATAAATTTAGTTCCGATCGGTGAAATAGTACAAAAGTTATGAAGGATTTGAAGGTCCCTTTGCCAGGGATCGACCTCTGAGCTCCAATCGCGGGAGCCTGCAGACTTTAACATCATAGAGCTCGGGGCCTCTGGTCAGAGACCGACTTCGGGAGCTCTAAGCTGCAGGAGCTTCGACTGGCCCTATGCGGCAGCTTCGATGGACTCGATGAGCTTTGATTGCCCCGATGCGGAGGCTTCGATCGCCGCTGCGGGAACTTCGATCGCCCTGACTGAGGATGGTCGACTGCCCTGAACGCGGAGAATAAAGAGGAAGAAGATTAGACTTTAGAGGAAGAAGATTGTGCCTTCCATCACAGTGAGGAACGTGGGAAATCTGCTGTGGTGGATGTTTATATTCATTTTTATGTAGTTGTTTTGTTGTTTTTTTTAGTATGACTGTATGGTAATTTGAATTTCACTGCACCTTAATTGGCACATGTGACAATAAACTGACCTTGAAACCGTGAAGTTGGCATCTTTGGTTAAGGTCCGTGATATCATGTACAATGTTTTCCCAGTGTCAGAGAACCACTTAATGACATCAATAATAGTGCAAGGCACATACGAAGCATTTCCCCCATCATATACTGGAGCTCCTACACCAAGAAAGCAACTGATATTTGGCATCCACAATAAAAAAAGGAACACAACCTGTTAAATTGCACCTACTGATGGGCCATTAAGCTTACAATGGGACATTTTACAAAAGTGATGAAATATTACCTGCAATGATTTGTTCATGTATGGCCTGTGGCCCACAAAGAGTGACAAATTAATAGCAGATTAGTCATAGTCATAGTTATAAAGTGATAGTCACGCAAACAAGTCTTTCAGCCCAACTTGCCCATGCCACCCAAGATGTCTATCTGCCAGTCACATTTACCTGTATTTAGCTGGATTTCACCATCTTTTGTCTTCTTCACTTAAGACCTCCAGCTTTGGTTCCTATCTCCATCCTGCTCTCCTCCACTTGACCTCTCTGCCAATCAATCCCTCCTCAAATGAATCCACCTATATCGCTTGCTAGTTCTTGCCCTACCCTTTCTCTTTACCTATCTCTACCAGCTATGACCTCTTTACTCTGTCATTCTGAAACAGTGCCCCAACACAAAAAGGTGTCTCTGCATTTCCCTCCACAAATGTTGTGTCTTCATAACCACTCTGCCATGAATTGTTTGATCCTGTCATCACTAGATGGCAGCAAATGAACATTATAAACACTTGAGTCTCGACAATGAAGTTTGTCATTCAGAGAGTTAAATTGCATCTGGAACAAAATCTGAAAGTTCTGATGAACTCAAAAGAAAATCATTAGTATGATTTTCACCTGTAATCATCCATTACAAGTATGGTTCCTGACAGCAGCTGCATTGCATCATTGAACCATGTGAAAACAGTCTCAATGTCTGCTGCTACTGTCTGTGATGTGATGCTCAGGGACAAGGGAACGTAGAACTCCCCCCACGTTATCACCAGTTCTGATCAAGCTCTGTATCCGGAAGTGGCGGCGCTGTTAACAGCTGCGGCTCGCCTGCAGTCCGTCTGTCTTTACTTTTTTCTGTTGTTTTTTTTGTCTTGTTTTGGTTAAGTTTTAGTTTGTTGGGTTGTGTTAGATGGGGGGTGAAACATGTTCTCTGTCTCTTCCTTCGGGGGAATGCGACTTTTTCGTGTCGTATCCCCCTTCTCTGCCTCCGTCTGCGCTGAGGCCTAATGGCGGAGCTGGCGGCCTCCAACCTGCGACCGACCCCGAGGCTCCGGAGGCAGAGCCAGCCAGGACTTACCAACGAGAGGCTGGCCATCTTCGGGGCTAAGGCAGCGGTGGCCCGACTTGCTGGTGCGGCGTTCTGGCTTTCGGCGGCGGCCTGGAGCTGATGCAGCGGGGCTCGGAGCTGAGACTGCGGGACCCGGAGCTGGGGCAGCGGCCCGGAGCTGGGGCGGCTGCCCGGAGCGGAGACTGCGGGACCTGGAACGGCGACTGCGGGACCCGGAACGGAGACTGCGGGACTCGGAGCTGGGGCAGCGGCCCGGAACGGAGACTGCGGGACCCGGAACGGAGACTGCGGGACCCAGAGCTGGGGCAGCGGCCCGGAACGGAGACTGCGGGACCCGGAGCTGGGGCGGCGGCCTGGAGCGGGGGCAGCGGCCCGGAGCTGGGGCGGGCCGTCTCGGAGCGGAGACGGCGTTCTGGCTTTCGGCGGCGGCGACATCACCACGGAGGTCCGCTGGACTGGAGAGCGGCATCTTCGGCCTGGATCGATCGCCTCAGCGCAGAGGGAGAACAAGGAGGGAAGAGACGGAGACTAAGACTTTGCCTCCATCACAGTGAGGATGTGCTTGGTGAACTCACTGTGGTGGATGTTTAATTTGTGTTTATTGTATGTTCGTAAGGTCTGAATGACAATAAAGGATCTATCTATCTATGACTGGTGTTCCCATGAGGTATCGGCAGATCAGTGTTGCGGAGATGGCATCATCGGGTGGCACAGTGACGCAGCTGGTAGAGCTGCTTCTTCACAGCAGCAGAGACCCAGGTTCGGTCCTGACCTCAGATGCTGTCTGTGTTGAGTTTGCATGTGACCACGTGGGTTTCCTCCTGGTGCTTCAGTTTCCTCCCAAATCATGACCTGAAATGTCATCCATCTTTTTTTCCTACAGAGATGCTGCCTGACCCGCTGAGTTACTCAAGCACTTTGTGTCTATCTTTGCTTGTCTTTTAATGGATGTCAGGAGGCCAGGACTATTGATTGCAATACTTTTAATCATAGCTTATTGACTGCATTAACTTGGGCCTGAAGACATTGACCAGAACTAACTTATTTCAACATGAGTTGTTCTCTGGTGTACATAGCTTGGGTCCTGCAGTCCTTCTTCTCCCATTAATTGCAGTACTACTGACCGGGCCTATTGATTGCAACAACACAGAACTATTAATTTCAATGTATTTGTCAGAGCACACTTGAACATCACTGAAAGCCCATTGATAACACACAACCAACAGGGACCATTGATTGTGACACTTTTGACCAGGCCCCATTGCTTGCAACACTACTTACTAGGCCCATTGATTACAACAGCACTGAACTGACCAAAATCTATCAATAGTGATCAGAGCTGATTGATTGCAACACCTCTAACTGAGAACTTTTGAGAGCAATACCTCTGATTTGAGCCATTGGGTGCAACGCTACTGATCAAGATTCATTGATAGCAACAGTATTATATATACATTGATAGCAACAGTATTGATCAAGGCCCATTGATTGCAATAGTATCGACAAAGACCATTGATAGCAACAGTATTGACCAAGACCCATTGATTGCAACACTACTGACCAGGGACTATTGATTGCAAAACTACTGCTCAGCGACCATTGATTGTTGCATCACGAACCAGGGACTTTGGTTCCAACAACACTGCAAAAGGCTGTTAATGGCAACACCACTGACTATATTAGAAATAATAATAGTACTTTATTAGCCAAGTATGTTTTGCAACATATGACAAATTTGATTTGCCATACAATAAAGAGCAACAAGACATCCAAATATTTTTTTAACATGAACATCCACCACAACGACTCCCCTACATTCCTCACTGTGATGGAAGGCAAAACAAGTTCAATCTTCTTCCCTTCTTTGTTCTCCCGCGGTCGGGGCACTTGAACTTTCTGTTGTCGGGGCGATCTTGGCTCCCACAACCAACTGTTGGCTCTTGGTTGCAAACCACTGACCAGCGACCACCGATTAGAGTATCACTAACCAGGGACCTTGGTTCAACAACACTGACCAAGATCTATTAACAGCAACACTACCGACCAGGGGCCATTGTTAGCAACATTCTTGACTTTAATTGAAAAATCCATAACCAGGGAATGTTGATTACAACTGCACTAATTAACACCAATTGATTCCATTTCGTCCCCCACCCCTATCTCCACCGACATTAATGTGGCCCATTGATAAGAATATCCCCAACCCAATCCTTCTAATTGCAACATTCCTGACATGGGCCCATTGATTGCAAAGCTCTTGAGCCTCTGAACTTTGAAATGTTCAACCCAGCTATTACATAATCAAGATCCTTTTAGGTTGATGCACCTTGATGTAACTACATTCTCCTCAATGTTGAGGTCTCTCGCAGTGCAGATATAATATGAGAGAGACAGACACAAAATGCCAGAGTAACTCAGCGGGTCAGGCAGCATCTCTGGAGAGAAGGAATGGATGAAGTTTCAGGTTGAGACCCTTCATCACACTGATGTCATGGGAAGGGGCGGGACAAAGATAGAATGTAGTCGGAGACAGTAAGACTAGTGGGAAAACTCGGATGGGGGAACGGGATGGAGAGAGAAAGCAAGGGCTATCTGAAGTTAGAGAAGTCAATGTTCATACCACTGGGATGTAAACTACCCAAGCAAAATATGAGGTGTTGTTCCTCCATTTTGCACTGGGCCTCACTCTGACAATGGAGGAGGCCCAAGACAGAAAGGCCAGATTGGGAATCGGAAGGGGAGTTGAAGTGCTGAGCCACCGGGAGATCAGGTAGGTTAGGACGGACTGAGTGGAGGTGTTCAGCAAAACGAACGGCGAAACTGTGCTTGGTCTCGCCGTTGTAGAGAAGTTGACACCTGGAACAGTGGATGCAGTAGATGAGGTTGGAGGAGGGGCAAGTAAACATCTTGTGCCTCACCTGGAAAGACTGTTTGGGTCCTTGGATGGAGTTGATGGGGGAGGTAAAGGGACAGGTGTTGCATCTCCTGCGGTTGCAGGGGAAAGTACCTGGGGAGGGGGGAAGGTGGGGTTTGGTGGGAAAGGAAGAGTTGGATTTAAACCAGCATCTGCATTTCTCTCCTACACATATAATAATACAGATTTATTTTCGTAGTCAGTGTTTGCAGCCCTATTAAAGGAGCTAAAGTAAACAAAAAGCTGCCCTATATCCTCATATTGCCTTTATTTAGTACAGAACCTTTGAGTTTTACCAGCTCCACCTCAGGAGTGTTATGAAAGGCTAGCTGCCTGGCAATGGGATGACTCAAGTAGAAGTTCTTCACTTATTCAGCATATTCAAAATATCTCACCGTGAATGAAACTTGCTATTTTAGGCCAAATGCAAACACATGGGAGTAGCTCAGGAAGAAAGCTTGGTTGGCCCAACTTGTCCATGCCGAACAAACTGCCTTCTTGCCTTTGTCTCATTTGCGAATATCCCCTGAAGCCTTACTTATCAAGTCAAGAGTCAAGAGTATTTAAATGTCATATCTACCAATAACATAACAGTGATGTTTATTTTGACTTTAGAGATACAGCGTGGAAACAGGTCCCTCGGCCCACCGAGTCCACACTGACAAGCAATCACCCTGTACACTAAACACTATTCTACGCACAAGGGACAATTTTACAATTTTACCGAAGCCAATTAATCTACAAAACTGCACGTCTTTGGAATGTGGGAGGAAGCTTGAGCACCGGGAGAAAACCCATGCGGCCATGGGGAAAATGTAACAAACTCCATACAGATAGCACCCATGGGCAAGATCGAACTCGGGTCTCTGGCGATGTAAGACAGTAACTCCACTGTGCCACAATTACTTACTTGCAGTTCTTACTTGCAGCATCATAAAAAGTTTGTAAACGCAATACACATACTGTAGATAATATATAATAAACAAAAACTCAATAAATAAATAACTTCAATACTGGTGCAAAAATGCCAAAAGTCCTTAGTGCAGCCTTAGACAGTCCTTAGTTGATCTTTTAGTGTTGTATAGTGTTCAAGAGCCTGATGTTTGTTGAATTGTCAAAGTGGTCTTCTGCAGTAATTCTTCCCCTCTGTTATCTGACTACTGAACGGTCCTTCCATAACCTGGGGCACTTTTCGATTTGCCTCTATCGCATTGTAGACAATTATTTTGTTTCTGGAACTGTCGCTCTACAAGGTTGAGAACGATATTCTGCACTCTGTATCTTTGTCTTTGCTCTATCAATTGTACTTTATGTATAGTATTATTTGATTTGATTGGATAGCATGCAAAACAAAGCTTTCCATGTACAGGCACCTAGTGTTTTATGCATGTTTGGTTCATGCATTTTTAAAATAATGCCAACGCTTGATTTACATGCTTGTATTTTTGGAATAAGGCGCTCAAATTTACTAGTGACAGCATAGTCACGTAGACGTTTAATTTATGCGTTTTTGAATTATACTCTACTTTTCAAGCACGTAACCCCCGCGTAAAACGCGAGGTGCCTGTACCTTGGTACACATGACGAGAATAAACCTAGACCTAAGGAGAGTTGTTCAAGCAATTGTTTCATTCATTCACCCTGACACAGGCACTTCACAGCAACTGTTGCCGAGAGAGGCCAGGGAAATTGGTTTGATCTGGAAATGGTCTCAAATGTGATTTATCTGGACTAATTTGATTTTTATTTACATAACTGGTTAACAACTAGCCCACATGAACCAGTCCTAAAACAGTTATATGGCCTGAGCAATGATTTATTCTATATTCATTTGATTTTTATTTATATAACATGCTAAATACAAGCCCTTGTGACCTAGTCTTGATGCAGTTATATGGCCTTAGCAATAATAAATATGATCATAAAACTAACTAAAAAGCTATGTGGAACAGATATTGTTTTTGTTCATGTGTGTTATAGTCGGGTGACGCAGTGTAGCAATACATCAAAGAATAGTAGATCTAATTTAATAGTTTTTACATGATTGTCTACATAAATTATTTCCTGTATGGGAAGCCCTCATGCCAATTTAACATTGCAGACATTCTTTCATGCGTGGGATAAATGGCTTGAAAGCAACTAGCAGAGAATGGGGAGTCTCTTTCATCCAGTGTAGACAATTCAACAAAAGGCACATTTATATAACATGTTTCATATTGTGAAACACTACCAGATACTGCATAAGCATAATATTGACGTTTAACAGTGAACCATGTAAGTATTAGGAAGTTTGCACAAGGTGGTTTAAGACACATCTTAACAGAGGAGAGTAGAGTAGACAAATAAAGATGTTTAGGGAAGGAATTCTATTTTATTGCTGCCCATAGCTAATAAGGTTGGCGATGCAGGAGAGATCAGAGTTGATTGAATTTAGAAATCTGAAGGTTCAGAGCTGGAAGATGCTTCAGAGACAGGAACAGAT
This sequence comes from Leucoraja erinaceus, assembly GCF_028641065.1. NCBI lineage: Eukaryota > Metazoa > Chordata > Chondrichthyes > Rajiformes > Rajidae > Leucoraja > Leucoraja erinaceus. Next base: position 27,754,155 of record NC_073392.1, on the reverse strand, counting down.
GAGGCTAACGAGGGAGCGGAAATCAAAGATAAGAATTTTAAAATTCAGCTATCTTTCCAATACTTTAATGAGCGTATTTTTGTACATAGATTGTGACTTCTAAAAACCTCAAGAAAAAGTTGTCATGTGTTGGAACTGCTCTCACAGTGGGAGTCAAAACCATCTCTCTTTCAATTTCCTAGCTTCAAGATTAATAGAAAAAAAGAAACATAGAAAATAGGTGCTGGGGTAGGCCATTCGGCCTCTCGAGCCTGCACCGCCATTCAATATGATCATTGCTAATCATCCAAAATCAGTACCCCGTTCTGGCCTTTTCCAGATATCCCTTGATTCCTTTAGTCCTAAGAGCTAAATGTAACGCTCTCTTAAAAGCATCCAGTGAATTGGCCTCCACTGCCTTCTGTGGCAGAGAATTCCACAGATTCACAACTCTCTGGGTGAAAACAGTTTTCCTCATCTCAGTCCTAAATGACCTACCCCTTATTCTTAAACTGTAACCCCTGGTTCTGGACTCCCCCAAAATTGGGAACATTTTTCCTGCATCTACCATGCGCAATCCTCGACGAATGTTCTATCTATCTATCTATCTATCTATCTATCTATCTATCTATCTATCTATCTATCTATCTATCTATCTATCTATCTATCTATCTATCTATCTATCTATCTATCTATCTATCGAATTAGAATTACCTTTATTGTCATTCAGACCTCACGGTCTGAACGAAATTTCGTGCCTGCAGTCATACATACAATAATACAATAATAAACAACAATACAAATTAACATCCACCACAGTGTATCCTCCAAGCACCTCCTCACTGTGGTGGAGGCAAAAATCTTAGGGCTGCAGTCTCTTCCCTCCTCTTCTCCCTCTGCGCTGAGGCGATACCCCACCGGGCGATGGTACAAACAGTCCCGCGGCTCACCGAACCCCCCGAGGGTGGTCAAAGCTGCCGCCCTCCAGTCCAGCGGACGCAGCCGCTGGCCCGCGGCTAAACCCCGGACTCAGGTCACCGCCGCCAGAACGGCGTCCCAGCCACCGGAGCACCGTTCCAGCCCGTAGCCGGATCGCCCTCACGTGAGTTCCATTCCTCCCTCGAGCTGGGCCGCTCCGACAGGAGTGCCCTTCCACCTTTGGGCTGGGCCGCCCCGGTGGGAGCGCCATTCCACCCTCGAGCAGGGCCGCTCAGACGGGAGCCCCACAGCCCCTCACGGGAGAGTCTCAGCCTCACGCCAGGCCGTCCTCACGGGAGCGTCACAGCCCCTCACGGGAGCGCCGTTCCAGCCCCGAGCCAGACCGCCCTCACGGGAGCGAGCCCAGGGCAAGTCCTGACTGGCTCTGCCTCCGGAGTCTCGAGGTCGCCAGCTCCGCCATTAGGCCTCAGCGCAGACGGAGGCAGAGAAGGGGGTTACGACAAAAAAGTCGCATTCTCCCGAAGGGAAAGACAGCAATCCCCGTTTCAACGACCCACCCCCACATAAACACAACCTAAAAAACAAAAACTTAACTAGACAAAACGAAAAAAGAACAACACAAAAAAGTCAAAACAAACGGACTGCAGGCAAGCCGCTGCTGCCAGGGCAGCGCCGCCACTTACTTACTTACTTACTTACTTACTTACTTACTTACTTACTTACTTACTTACTTACTTACTTACTTACTTACTTACTTCTTTCTTTCTCTCCTCTTGTCTGTCTGTCTGTCTGTCTGTCTGTCTGTGAGATCAAGGAACTATACCAAAACGTTACACAATAACGCAAACATTTTTGCAGAATCTTACTCTTTTCCCCGTGGTCGTTCGTATCAAGTTTCTTCACATTTGATGATATATTTCACGTTATTGATATTTAAAGCTTAAAAAAAGCCAACTTAGAAAATAATAACTAACTCACTCTCACAGTGAGACTTTTCTAGCAGCTTCCAGTGATGATGTCACAATTGCATCTCACAGTCTTCCAATCACAATGTGATCTCTGCTGCCAATACACAAGCTATGAGAGTTGACGGAGTGAGGTATGGGAGGAGAATTTTTAAAAATTAAACATTGTCTTTAGTGGGGGAGTGCGAAAGTGGAGAGGTGAGGGAGGGAGTGATTGAGGGTAGGGAAAAGGAGAGGGAGGGAGAGGTGACACAGAGACAATGGGATCAGCAGCTTCATGGGGAGTAAGGAGAGAGTGAATTCCCCCCCCCCCCCCCACATTGAAAGGATTGATCGGCTCAAGGGAGCACCGACCCCGACCCAAACGTCGTCCCCCTCTTAATTAACCCCTTTGTTGAGTTCTAAATTTCTCCCAGTCCTCTGGTTTGCCACTTCTTCTTGCCAATTTATATGCCTCTTCCTTGGCTTTAACACTATCCTTGACTTCCCTTGTCAGCAACGGTTGAGCCGCCTTCCCAGTTTTATTTTTTTGCCAGACAGAGGTGAACAATTTCTGGAGTTCATCCATGCGGTCATTAAATCTTTGCCATTGCATCTCCATTGTCAACCCTTTAAGTATAATTTGTCAGTCTATCCTGGCCAATTCCCGTCTCATACCTTCAAAGTCTCCTTTATTCAAATTCAGGACCTTAATTTCTGAATTAACCATGTCTCTCTCCATCCTAATGCAGAATTATGGTCACTGTTCCCCAAGGGGCCTTGCACTACAAGATCGCTAACAAATCCTTCCTCGTTACACAATACCCATTCTAGGATCGCCTGCCCTCAAGTCAGTTCCTCTTCATTATGGTTTAAAAACCCATCCCGTATACATTCCAGGAAATCCTCCTCCTCAGCAGTGTTACCAATTTGGTTGGCCCAATCTATATGTAGATTAAAGTCACCCATGATAACCGCTGTACCTTTATTACACACATCCCTAATTTCCTGCTTGATGCCATCCCCAACCTCCCTAATGCTGTTTGGTGGTCTGTTTACCACTCCAACAAGTGTTTTCTGCCTTTGGCTGTTTCGCAGTTCTACTCATACTGATTCTACAACATCCAAGCTAATGTCTTTCCTTGCTATTGCATTCATCCCTTCATTAACCAACATTGCCACCCCACCTCCTCTTCCTTTCTTTCTATCCTTCCTGAATATCGAATGGAGTGTTGAGGACATCAGGTGAGAGAGTTATGGAAACATTAAATATAAAAGCAGCTTTTAAAAATATAATCTGTGAAGAAGGACGAGTTGGATAACAATGATAGTCGAATGAGGGAAGAGTGCTTGAAGCTAGAGCTCATGCGATGAGACCAACAAGAATTTATTCAACTTAGGTCATCAATCTAAGGAGCAACACTAGCAAGTTTGCAGATGACACAAAGCTGGGTGGCAGTGTGAACTGTGAAGTGGATGTTAGGAGGTTGCAGAGTGACCCGGACAGGTTGAGTGAGTGGGCAGATGCTTGGCAGATGCAGTATAATATAGATAAATGTGAGGTTATCCACTTTGGCGACAAAAACAAGGGGGCAGATTATTATCTCAATGGGGTTAGGTTAGGTAAGGGAGAGATACAGTGAGACCTGGTTGGCTTTGTACACCAGTCACTGAAAGTTGGCGTGCAGGTACAGCAGGCAGTGGAGAAAGCTAATGGATTGTTGGCCTTCATAACATGAGGATTTCAGTATAGGAGTAAAGAGGTTCTTCTGCAGTTGTATAGGGCTCTGGTAAGACCACATCTGGAGTATTGTGTACAGTTTTGGTCTCCTAATTTGAGGAAGGACATCCTTGTGATTGAGGAAGTGCAGCGTAGGTTCACGAGATTGATCCCTGGGATGGCGGGACTGTCATATGAGGAAAGATTGAAAAGACTAGGCATGTATTCACTGGAGTTTAGAAGGATGAAGGGATATCTTATAGAAACATATAAAATTATAAAAGGACTTGACAAGCTAGATGCAGGAAAAATGTTCCCAGGTACACAAAAATGCTGGAGAAACTCAGCGGGTGCAGCAGCATTTATGGAGCGAAGGAAATAGGCGACGTTTCGGGCCGAAACCCTTCTTCAGACTGATGTTCCCAGTGTTGGGCGAGTCCAGAACCAGGGTTCACAGTCTTAGAATAAAGGGCAGGCCATTTAAGACTGAGGTGAGAAAAACGTTTTTCACCCAGAGAGTTGTGAATTTGTGGAATTCCCTGCCACAGAGCGCAGTGGAGGCCATATCACTGGATGAATTTAAGAGAGAGTTAGATAGAGCTCTAGGGGCTAGTGGAATCAAGGGATATGGGGAGGGACGGGATATTGATTGGAGACGATCAGCCATGATCACAATAAATGGCGGTGCTAGCTCGAAGGGCCGAATGGCCTCCTCCTGCACCTATTTTCTGTGTTTCTATGTTTCTTTCTAACCCTGAGTTGTGCAAGAGGCTGGAATGGGGGAGACCAGGGTGTCAGAGTGAGTAGTGGGCCCAGATTTCACTTCACAGTGAAGATAGACACTAAATGCGAGAATAACTCAGCAGGTCAGGCAGCATCTCTGGAGAAACGATATAGGTGAGATTTCAGGTCAAGACCCTTCATCAGATCCTTTCACTTCATAGTTATTGGCACATAAAATAATCTATCCTGATCCTGATAACCTGATCTCTGGTACAAAACACATCACAAACTTCATCAAGTGATGAAATTAGGTCTGTGAGGGGCACAACTCAGTGGAATCACTTTTGGTTAGTGTTCAGGTTTATTATTGTCATGTGTACTGAGGCACCATCAAAAGTGTTATTTTGCAAGCCTTTCAATTGGGTCAGATAATACTATACATAAATATAATCAGGTCAAACTCAGGTGCAATAGGTAGAGCAAAAGGGACAATACAGTGTGCAGAATATACTCATCATTATAGCGCATCAGTTCCATAGACAAAGTCCAATGTCCACAATGGAATAGAGGTAAATTGGACAGTGCCCTAGCTTCATGAATGACTGTTCAGAAGCCTGATAACAGAATGAAAAAAGCCAAACTTTTGTTGCGAACACTGCACCACTCACTCATCAGGTCCATGTTTTAATTTAGTTTAGGGATACAGCATGGAAGCAGGCCCTTCAGCCCGAGTCCACGCCGACCATTGATCACCCGTTCATACAAGCTATGCTCACTACACAGTAGGGGAATTTTACAGAGGCCAATTAACCTACAAACCCGCATGTGTTTGGGATGTGGGAGGAAACAGGAATTCCCGGAGAAAATCCACGCGGTCACAGAGAGAACGTGCAGACTCCACACGGAGAGCACCAGAGGTCAGGATCAAACCAGGTTCTCTGGTGTTGTGAGGCAGCAGCTCTACTGATACGCCACTGTGCCGCCTGTGAACAGAACGGTCTTGAATAGAAATTAACATTGGGGAAAATGGTGGATAGCAGATAGTTTCCTGCATGGGTACCATCTATCAATGTAGTTTCATTGCACGCACTTCCTGATATTAGTATTGCCTCTTAGACTGTTATAAGATTCAACACCCCCCGGTAGAACATTATGAGTCATAGATCATGAGAGCAGAGGAGAAGGAGTTACCACTGATGAAGATTTGTGATCTTTCCCAGTTGGAGAATGCACTGACCACAATATCCTTGTTCACACTGGTTTGGCAGATACTCTTTGGAGATTACAGTGAGCAGATGCCATATGTGGCATTTCCTCTTTAAAGAAAGTCTACAGGGTACTCCTCCAACTTCCGCTTCCCAGCACGAAACCATTTCTTAGGGCTTGACCACACAACAAAAAAAGAAAATGTTTCCAAGTAAAAATATGCATTAATTAGGAGCAGACAGCTATCACTGAATGATAAAGGTCTGGGTTTTATTTGGAGAGCACAAGGAAGTGTTGCATATTTCCACAGGCGCAGAGGGGCTGTTATTGATAAGCTCTGTAGTGTCAAAGCTTGTATTAAATGAAATGATAATCTTGCTTCATGGGAGCTTTCCCCAATTTCAAAGACACAAAAAAATATATTCGAAGACGGACACAAAATGCTGGAGTAATTCAGCGGGACAGGCAGCGTCTCTGAAGATAAGGAATAGGTGATGTTTCAGTTCGAGGCCCTTCTTCAATATATTAGGCCAGGTGAATGAAAGCTTGATCAAAGTGGGAGATTTGTAGGAGAATGGTATAGTTTGATTTAGTTCAGTTTAGTTTAAAGATACAGTGCAGAAACAGACCCTTCGGCGCACCAAGTGTGGGAGGAAGCCGGAGTGCCTGAAGAAAACTCACACGGTCAGAGGGAGAATGTACAACCTCCGTACAGACAGCACTCATGGTCCGGATCGATCCAGGGACTCTGGCGCTGTGAGGCAGCAATTCAGAGGAAGAGGTGCAGAGGCTTAGTGAGGAAGCTCTTGAATACAGGCCTGAAAAACTCATCAAAGTTGGACATTAAAATCATGCATGAAGTGAAACATGGGAGACAAAGTTGTTGGAATTAGAGGAGCATGGATTCCTTGGAGCGTTAATATTAAGGTAAATTATTCAGAATAGAGATAAGATTAATATATGTGGAGTTAGGTCACAAATGTCTTAAAAAGCCAGTGCTTATCTTTCATCTTACTTGAATGAGAGGTATTAGTCAGATAGGAGAGGGAAATGTCGCACAGAGATTTAAAAATTTGAGGTGTAGCTTAATTGGGCAGCAGTGTAGATCATTGGGCTGTGAGATAATTGGAGAATTTGTCCTGACTTGATTGAAGATGAAGTCCACAGTGTATTGAACAAGTTATTACAAAATGTTATTCATGTTTCAGAATATTACATGAAGATAATTTCTTTCTGCAGTGACGTCTTCATAAACTAATATTGACAAGCCCCATCTGATTTTGTTAGATAGCTGTTGGACATCCGTGTTGAGATCAACTATGCAGGGCTTTTATTAAGTGCTGTCAAAAGTGTTTAGACATCAGCAGCAAATGGGTCTATCCAATTTAATAAATGTTAAGTGGTTGCAATAAATCCTGATGAAACTTAAAACTAGGAATTTAGAAGGAAAAGATGAAATGATGCCGTTGTCAAGATGGTAATGGCAATCAGATACAGCGAGGAACTATTTCTGCTGATTTGGGACTTTAAGACCTAGGGACAAAACCCCAAACATTTGGAGTGAAATTTGTTAACAATTTGACATGTAGGTGGTGGTAGAAGTATGGAACGCTCTTCTACAAATTATAATTGATGTCATTCTTTTTCCAAGATCATTAAAACTGAAAGAAAATTCCTCATATTTTCTTAGTTGAGGAGCTACTTTGTCAATGGTACTTGTATGGTAACATTTACAATCTCACTTTGAGTGGTGTTGAACAGACAGGTTTCCTCTTGTGGTCCAGATATTCCTGCAGAAGACACAGCTCATTGCATCACATTGGAGGAGGAAGGGATGTTTCCAGTAGTGGGAGAATCTAAAACTAGAGGGCACAACCTTACAATAAAAGGACGTACTTTTAGAATGGAGAGGAGGCAGAATTTCTTTAGCCAGATGGTGGTGAATCTATGGAATTTATCGCCACAGATGGCTGTGGAGGCCAAGACGTTGGGTATTTTGAAAACTGAGATTGATAGGTTCTTGATTAGGAACAACGTTATAGATTATGCTGTTGAGAAGGAAATATAGATATGTCATGATTGAATGGATGAGTAGACTCGATGGGCTGAATGGCCTAATTTTGCTCCATTGTCTTATGGTCTTATGGAGTGTAAGAGATTGTTATGAGGGTTTGGGTGTTGCCAACCATTGGTCTCTGTTCCTCAGGTTGTACTCAACATACTGATCATCAAGGTTTTTGCACCTTAACTGTCCTCTAACGGTGGCAATAAGGGAAAGACAATTAATGCTGGTCATATCCAAGCCCCATGAATGAGTAAAATAAACTCAGCTATATGAATGTTGATTTCTCTAATTTCACATAACCACTGCATTCCCACACTTCCCCCTTCCCCCAATCTAGTTGTCCTACTAGTTCCACTGCTCGCATCTCCTATCACTTTGTTATCAGGTTTCCCCCCCCGCCAACAATGGGTCATTATGGGCTCCACCCTTCCTTAGTCATCTGTTGCCGGCCCAGATTTGTTCTGTCCTTTCCGTCTCTCCAGCCCCCCCCCCCCCCCCCCCCCCACCCTTTCAGTTTGAAGGTTTCAACCCAAAACGTCACCTATCCTTTTTCTCCAGAGATTCTGCCTGAGCCGCTGAGTTACTCCAGCACTTGTGTCTATATTCAGTATAAACCAGCATTTGCAGTTCCTTTCAAAACAAATCCTTAGCTTTGTTTGCTTACTTTAAATTTTAAATGTCACTAGACCAAGTGCAGACCCGTTGGGTCTGCTCCCCCAACGCACCGTCCCCTACCGGTAGCCCCCACGGGAGGTGTGGTCCTCCAACTCAACCCGTTGGTGAAGGTAAGAGTCGAGCACTCCTCGGCAAAGATCATAGCTCGTGAGCCTCCCCAAGCATTGGAGTTGAATAAAAAACTCATTCCCCAATTGCAATACCAATTGACCCTCCCCCTCCTGCCCTGCCAGGAGCTGTGATGGCAACATTGTTGCGAATGCCAGGTGCACTTGCTGTGGGATGCCATTGAGCTGAAAAATTCAGAGTGTTGCTGCCAGTGTGCCTGTCTTGCAACTTTGTATCAAAGTGTGTTGGAAGCTGTGAGGAATGATTTTTAACAGTAAAAACCATTTTAAATTCAAAATATTTTTAAACATTTTCATTAATAAGTCGAGATATAAAGCATGAGATTTTCAGATAAGTAGATTTTGAACTGACGGCAAAAATGTCTACCGGAATATGTAAAAATGTTATTGTTACAATTCAGAACAATTCAGCAGAGCTTGATGAGACCCATGGTGGATCCAGCAGATCCCTGTGTAGATAAGCACACATCAAATGAACCCGTTTTAATGCTCCAGCAACCATAGCATGAAAGGTTTAGATACGGTCAAAAGAAGAAAATTATTCCCAGACAATCCTTTGGTTTCACAAAGATTGGCAAAGTAGGATAAGCAGATCTGTGGCCAATGTTCACTCTAGGTGGCAGGAAACTCTTGTTGCTACGGTTGATAAGGTCCAATCAGTGTGGCAACACTATTCAGCGTGAATCCTGAAGCCAATGGAGTCCCAGTAACTTTCACAAATTGTAGAAGAGTGCAACATCCAGGTTCAGGAATAGCTACTTCCCCACAGCCATCAGGCTATTAAACTCAACTCATACAAAACTCTGAACATTCATAGCCCATTATTTGCACTTTATCTGTTTATTTATTAATTTGTGCATATATTTATATAATGGTATATGGACACACTGATCTGTTCTGTATTATTCATGCCTACTATATTCTGTTGTGCAAAGCAAGCATTTCATTGTCCTATCTGGGACACTCTCTTGAATTGAATCTTGAATCTTGAATATTGAAGAGTCTAGGGCAAAGCCAATGGTTAATGTTCAGCTTGAACATGATTTAGATGCATGATAAGCCAAGCATTCCTGATGTGGCTTATGAAACATGCCATTGAAATTAGTCAGTCATCCTCAATATATCTCGTGGTTTGGTCTGTGCCATCACCTAGGATTGGGTTATGCCAGAGACCCCGCATGCCTATTGACTGCACTAAAAAGGGCCAACAGGAGATGCAGCTGGTGGAATCTAAGCAGATGAACATTAGGATCCATTACCAGGAAATGATTAGTGGTTGATGATTGTTTCTCATCTTTTTGCCACAAAGCTCTTCCAATGTCCTATATTGGCAACCCCAATTGCAAAGGATCCTGCAATACTCCAGATATTCCAGTTGGTGGACTTAATTAGTAATTGTAGAGATGCAAGCCTGGGTTGGCAGCTACCTTCCTGAGCAGCTTGCTTGCATTCTCATAGGGTTTGATGTGGCTTAGGACTGAGCCATGGAAAATTAGATTTTGCTGCAATGCAGGAAGGTTGTAGAGGATTTTGAGAGGGTGTATATGAGGTTTACCAAGATGCTGCGTGGTTTAGGGGTATTAAGTACAAGCAGGGGTTGGACAAACTTGAATTGTTTTCTTTTGAATATTAAAGGTTGAGGGGAGACCTGATAGAAGTATATAAAATGATGAGAGGTATAGATAAGGTAGACAGAGGGCATAAGTTTAAGGTGAAAGGGTCAATGTTTATGGGAGATGTGCGGGGCAATTTTTTGCCTGGAATGCACTGACAGAGGTGGTGGAGGCAGAAATTATAGTGGCGTTTAAGAGATTTTTAGATAGGCACGTGGCTTGCTATGGAGGAATATGGATCATGTGTTGACAGATGTGGTTGGTTTATCTTGTCATTATGTTTGTCATAGACATTATGGGTTGGGGGGCCTGTTCCTGTGCTGTACTTTTCTATGTTCTATGTTTTCATTAACCAAAGCAAATAATGCAAAGATAGCTATGGCTAACTAGGTGATAGGTCAGGCATAACTTTAATGAATATTTACAAAGACTAATTAGTCTTCTGTTGCTGTTTTCTTGTAATTATTGACTGAATGCAGGTGAAACCAGCATACAGATAAGTTCTAATTTATTATTCCTGCAATACAGAGTAGCAATGTTGTAGTATGAAAATCTTAGGTGATGCGAAGATGTTGGTATAGAATATACTAACAGATGGCGAGTTGTCTGTTCTGGGAGAAACCTAGGTGCAGTTAACCAGCCATAAGAGAAAAATAATTAATGTGGTTAGCCTAGAGTTTTAAATACCTCTTGATTACAGCTGAAAGAGGCCTCAAAGGGGACGACAAACATCTGTAGTTTTGAAAGTCCTGGGAAAGAATGATACAGGAGTTGGGGGTGTCGCTATTCTGAGGAGTCAGAGAGGAGGAGGAATGCGTAGGATGCCCGCATTTAGACTCTAGGAGGAACATGAGAGGAAAATAGAGAGTATCGTGTGATCACATTTTCACCAATGAAATACCAGTGATAAAACTGAAGAGTTGTTTGTATGAATAATTCCATTGACTAACTTTAACCCAATAAAAAATATTTTAAAAGAGTATTTGCAGAACTATGTACATCTGGTGAGCATATGAGACAGAAAAACGGAACAAATCTTGTGGAAACAATGCACACAGATGCACAATCATCTGCAGTTCCTTTCATACTGTGGCAAAAGTACATAAAACCACATCAAATGTACATTGGAAACTGTCAGGCGATGAGATGACTCAAAGGCCATTGTTAACTCTTTCAGCACTTTGCTCTTTTTGCTGTCTAGTTTCTTGAAACACAGACTCCCCTGTTTATATAGTCCATGGGCGTAGGTAGCCTCCTGTACCAAGCACAGCAGATTATTGCTGAAGCTGACCATTCAGTATTGGCAGCTCTTCATCCATGAAGAGCATAACTATAGATTCTGTCCTACCCATCCAGTCATCCAAGCATTTACTGTTTGTCTTCCTCATGGATACTAATTGGGAACAAAGATCATGAATGATTTTCTGCTCCCCACTTTCTAACCCAAAACAACTGAGATAAAATTATATATATCTACAATTGTTTCACAGTCCATAAGCATCAATTTTAACCCAGATTGGGACGTACAAGAAAACAGTTACAGGAGACCAATTATCTTTGAGAATATTCACTGAAGTTATGCCTGACCTGTAGCCCAGTTCGCCTCAGCTCTCTTTGCATTATTTGCTTTGGCTTATGAAAAGTATAGCACAGGAACATGCCTGAAACCCCACAATATCTGTGCCGTACTTAATGCCTACAGGGCATCAATTAAAGTAAGCAATATGCTTCGATGACTACTAGAAACATAGATAGAAACATAGAAAATAGGTGTAGGAGTAGGCCATTCGACCCTTTGAGCTAGCACCGCCATTCAATATGATCATGGCTGATCATTCAGAATCAGTACCCTGCTCCTGCTTTCTCCCCATATTCCTTGATTCCATTAGCCCTAAGCTAAATCTAACTCTCTCTTGAATACATCCAGTGAATTGGCCTCCATTGCCTTCTGTGGCAGATAATTCCACAGATTCACAACTCTCTGGGAGAAAAGTTTTTCCTCATCTCAGACCTCAATGGCCTACTCCTTATTCTTAAACTGTGACCCCTGGTTCTGGACTTCCCCCAACATCAGGAATATTTTTCCTGCATCTAATGTGTACAATCCCTTAATAATTTTATATTATTCCAACTAACTCTGAATTATTAAGTGCCTTGGTTACACTAAGAACTTGCACAAATTGCATGTTTTTAATTATTTATCGAACTTTTAAAAACGTTTGTTTATTGTAAGTACTGTGTTTACAAACCCGTTGTGCTGCTGCGAGTAAGAATTTCATTTGTTCTGTTTTGGTACATATGACAATAAAACACTCTTGACTTGACTACCAGGGTTCTTGAGGATAACATAGGATGTATAACATAGGATGATATTGCCATTAGTATGTTTCATTACGATGGTATTTTCTGCATCTCTCTCTGGCATACATAATGTCCACCTCCCGCAACCGGAAGATGACATTTGTTTTATTAAATAAGAACAATTGTGGCCCTTATCTTACAATAGTTGGTTCAGTGATGCATTCCAGAACTTTATGTGGTGTAGAGAAAGAAGCCATTTGGCCAAATTAGAACAAAATGTACAGAATGCTTTTGTATGGCACCTTCAAGGAACCTCAGACATTTTGCATGTATTTGCAACATTATAATGTAGAAAACACTCCACATAGCAAGCTCCCACAAAACGCATTGTGCTGTATTAGCGATTTTAATTCCACTCTGACCTACCTATCAGTCTGTGACCTTCTGCACAGTTGCAGTGTGTCCCAAATAAGCTTGAGAAACAGCATCTCAACCTTCATTTGGACACGTTGCAGCCTTCTGGATTTAATATTGAATTGGACAACTTTAGGTTACTTGATTTGTCTGTCTGTATGAGTGGCTTGTCTGTGATGAGTGGCTCAGCGAATTTGTTTAAAAAAAAAAAAATTTGTTTATCTCTGGGAGTGGAGGACATGCCCACCGATCTAACGGGCAGGTCTTCCTGCTCTGCATTTTGCAGCTCCTAGGTTCTTCTGTCTAGCTACACTTACCTGTGTTCTCATTCCGTAACTGCTCTCATTCACTTGTTGACTAGATAATATTGTTTAAAGCTTAACCTCTGAAAGGTTTTACTCTTTCAGAGACATTCCACCTGCAGCTTAAGACACTTCTTTTGTCCCCTTTCCATTTCTAGCAAAGCGGCTTTGACCTGAAATGTTAACTGTTTCTCTTCTCACAGATGCTGCCTGACCAGCTGAGTATTTCAGTCAGATTCAGAAACAGATCTGAAGCCTGCCTCTCTTGCTTCCTTTTCTTCTTCCCCCCCACCCCCCACCTCCATCTCCTGTGCCTCACCTGGACTTGCGCCTATTTCCCTTCCTCCAACATTCACACTGAACTCGCACCTCCTTCCCTTCCTCCAACATTCCTTCCCCAACATTCCCCCCCCCCCCCCCCCCCATCACCTATATCCACCTATTACCTGCTAGGCTTTGTCCTATTCTTCCTCTCCTCTAGCTTTCTCTTCCACACGATCTATTTGAAGAAGAGTCCCAACCTCAAAGGTCACTCATCCATGTTCTCCAGAGATGAGCTTACCAGAGATGGCGCTGCGATGGCAGCCTCGCCAGCTGCCTGTGTGTCACTTCGACTTTTTTTGTTATTTTTAGTGTGTCTAAAATGTATGTTTTAATGTTTCTCGGTACGTTTTATATGGAGGGGGGCGGGGGAGAAATAGGGGGGAATCTTTTTCAGTCACTTACCTCGACGGAGATGTGATCTTTCTCCGTTCCCCCCTGCGGCCTAACAACTTGGATTGATGCGGGCTTTCCTGGAGACCGGCCCGGAGCTTCAAGAGCAGCGTGACCATCGTGGAGCGGTCGATCCTTTGCCAAGGATCGCTGTGGAAGTGCTCCAACCGCGGGGCCTGGGGACTTTAACACCGTGAAGCCACGGTCTCCGGTAAGAAGAGGCCGACTCGGGAGCTCCATGTTGCAGAGTGTTCTGTTCCATCACGATGCCGGAGTTTCCATCGTCCTGACGAGAGGGCTTGAACAGTGGACCGTCAGCAGAGGAAGTGCTGAAGGTTCAAAAGCCCCGACCACCACAGGGTGAACAAAGGAGGAAGATGACTGAACTTTATTACCTTCCATCACAGTGAGGAATGTTGATTCCACTGTGGTGGATGTTTATGTTACATTTATTGTGTATTGTGTTCTTTTTTACTTGTATGGCTGTATGGTAACTCAAATATCACTGTACCTTAATTGGTGCACGTGACAATAAACGCGAACTTGAACTTGAACTTGATGCTACCTGACCTGCTGAGTTACTCCAGCACTTTATTTTGTAAACTGCCGTACCTGATTCTACTCTCAGATTCAGATTAGTTTTTTGCCATTTACAGCAGGGTGGAATGAAATTCCTTGTTCACATGAAGCTCACAGAGTAAACAGTATACCGACAGTAGGACATTGACTCGAGAACAGGCCCTTCAGCCCACTGGAATAATGGAGGTTTCCATGAAGCAGGTGGAGGGTCGGTAAACTGTTGAAGTGAGAGGTTGAAGATGTTGGTGAAGACCGTGGCCAGTTGATTGATGCATGATTTCAGAACCTGTCCAGGGACTTCATCAGGGCCGTTCACTTTCTGAGTTTATTCTCGTTAAAGCAGATCTGACTTCTGCCATCGAGATGTACAGGACAGAGCCAGCGGGGAGTGGAGGGTTGCACCTAGGTGGAAGTGCCCTCTAACCTTTCTACCATTTATCGTAAATCTAAGCAGCGCAATTATCTTTCTGCTCAGTAACTTAGATCCTTCCTATCCGCTCTTTTGTGGAAATTCATAATTTCATGCACATTAACTAACTCTCTCCCCAGGCTCTTTATTTTGAAAACAAAATTACTCCCACCTGGCCATTCCTTCCTAGTAAAGTCATAGACACATAGTCATACAGCATGGAAACATGTCCTTTGGCCCAACTTCCCCACGCTGACCAATATACCACATCTTCACTAGTCCCACCTGCCAACTTTTGGTACATAACCCTCTAAACCTATCCTATCCATGTACCTGTCCAAATTTTTCTTAAACATTGTGATAGTACCTGTAAGGATTCAAAACATTCCCAATTTTACCAATCTCTAATATTTCTAAACCTTCCCTGTAGAAAATCTTCCATGATATTTATTTTGGTACCATCCTTGTAACTTTGCATATACTCTCTCCAGTACTTCTCTGCCCTTTTTTAATAGTGGCGATTCCAGAA
Organism: Leucoraja erinaceus; assembly: GCF_028641065.1. Taxonomy (NCBI): domain Eukaryota; kingdom Metazoa; phylum Chordata; class Chondrichthyes; order Rajiformes; family Rajidae; genus Leucoraja; species Leucoraja erinaceus. The sequence continues at coordinate 27,738,915 of NC_073392.1, read as the reverse complement.
ATGTGTGCAGGGCAGGTTGACCCAGTCCTTGTACATTTTATCATAGTTTGTTTAGTTTTAAATACTTTAATCCCAGGATTAGATCTCTGTGATTTGTAATATTTTAAAATTATTTTCACTCGCTGTTATGCTTTTTTTAATTGATTTTTTTCGGCAATGGTCCCGTTTTCCTCCTCACATTCATGTTATTTTTCCTGAAGGTGCAAGTAGAGCTTCTGATTGTCTACTTGTATTATCTCAGCTCTGAGTCCCAAAATACTGCAGATGCTGGATCGTTGACCAAATAAACTGCGGGTGGTCAGACATCATCTGTGGAGGGAAAAGGACTGGCGATGTTTCCAGATGGAATCCTTCCTCGGACTCTGTGGAAGATGAAGGGTCCTGATTAGAAACATCAGCTGTCCATCCCCTCCACAGATGGTGCCTGACCTGCTGAGTTCCTCCAGTAATGTGCTTTTATAATCTCAGATTTATCTGTGTTAACGTTCATTTAACTACCTGTGCTGCTTGTTTTCTTGAATTATGTGGCATTCCTCAGTGCTAGTTATAGCCCCAATTTGGTATAATTTGATATGATTTTCTTAGCTACGGTCCAATTTATCGCAGTTAGTTATGAATTTGTCTTGATCCTTGTGGGATTCTGATTTTCATCTCTCTTCAATCTGAATAATGACCTCATCCCTACTCCTTACTTTTTACTTTTTATTTTCACTTTAATAGCCACTTAGCCCACTGGTTTTACCTGTTTATAACCTTTATCCTATTATGTGGTATTGTTTCGAACACATATATGTATCAAAAAGGTTTGGAGCATAGAACATAGAACAGTACAGCGCAAGAATAGGCCCTATGGCCCACAATGTCTGTTCCATGCATAATGTCACAAATCCATTTCCTTCCATTCCCTGCACATCCGTATGCCTATCCAAAAGTATTTTAACTGCCACTGTTGTATCTGCTTCAACCATCACCCCAGGCAAAGTGTTCCAGGCACTCACTGTCCTCTGTGTAAAAAAACTTGCTCTGCATATCCCCTATAAATATTACCCTTCTCACCATAAAGCTATGCTGTCTATTATTTAAAATAGATTAGAGGGATATAAGTCAGGTGCATGCAAACGGGATAAGCTTGAATGGGGTATCTTGATCGGCATGGATGAGTTGGGCCAAAGGGCCTGTTTACATGTTGAAAACCCCCACTGACATTCCCATACAGTGCTGATGGAGACTAGCACTTTTGAGGCAGTATAAATTGAATAAAGGGTTCAAAGGGTATTTTATTGTCACGTGTACCAATTAGGGTATAATGATACTTGATTTACCATACAGCCATACTAAAAAACGCAACAAGACACACAACCACATAAAAGTTAACATAGACATCCACCACAGTGGATTCCCCACATCCCTCACTGTGATAGAAGGCAATAAAGTCTAATCTTATTTCCTCCTTATTCTCCGGCAGTCGAACCGTCCGCAGTCGGGTCGATCGAAGCTCCTGCAGCCGGCGACCGGCTTCCGCATTGGGGACGGTCGTAGCTCCTGCGGCTTGGAGCTCACGAAGTCGGTCCCTAATCAGTGACCGCGAGCTCCAGGCGGTTCACGTCCGCAGGCTAACGTGGTTGGAGCTCGATGGTCGATCCTCGACACGGACCACCAGCTCCACGATGTTAAGCCCTGCAGGTTCCGGCGGTTGGAGCTCCTAAAGTCGGTCCCCAGCAAATGCCACCAACTCCTTGATGTTAGGCCGCAGCGAGGATGGAGATACGATACGGAAAAAAATCGCATCATCGTCCAGGTAAGAGATTAAAAAGTTTCCTCCAGCCCCCTGCCCCACCGCACCCCTCACATAAAACAAGTTAAAGAACACTAAAACATACATTGAACACAACAAAGAAGGAAAAAGACGAGACAGACTATTGGCGAGGCAGCCACAGCGGCGCCACCCGGTGGAATGAGGAATGTTGTATCCATGCACAGTAAGTATTTTTGAATTTATCAATTATTATCAGTCATGTTCTCACTTTGCCCGCAGTGGTAACTGTAGGAGCACATGGAAAGGCCTTTCAGTGTTGGTGTTTGAAGTAATGGGCAATTTATTAAAACTGGTATGCACCAGGAGAATAGTCAAATCAGCTCCTGAATGTGACTTTAGTACAGCTTTTACATTCCCAACTGACAAGATTACACAGATACATGATTAACAGTAAAACTAGGTCTTGATTATAGAATGGACAAATTAGGTAACAAATTAGGCCTTGATTACAGAATACAGTGATTATCCACAAGTCCAACTTAGTTGACAGCAGATCCAATTTTCTGATATAACGATGGGTGCACGCTATAACATATTGAAGTTTCTGAAACTTGGGTGTCATCATTGCTGCATTCCATGTCGCTACTTTTAGGCTTTGTCTGAGGTTCTCCATGACCACATCAGCACAATCCACACCCCAATTTACTAGTTATTAGCCCTCACACTATTCTTTCCCCTACAACACTAACTAATTAGCTTACTCATGTCAAGCGCAAGGGATTGTACGTTCAGTTGCCACCCCAGATGTCTAATGCCAACATCTACATTGATTCCAATGCAAAACTGTGTAATTGCATGCTGTCATTGGTGCTACCTTTGATGTTGTGTTAAGATGGGCCTCTCTCTCCTGAATAAAGCTGAAAGATCCTATTCTGCAATTTTGAAGAAAAGGAAATTTTTCCTAATATCCTGGACCATTTGGGCCTCAATCAACGTCACTTAAAACAAATCATTACCTCACTGCCGTTTCTGGGAACTTCCCATGCACAGATTGGTGCTGTATTACAATTATTACATTCAGTAAATGCTTCCTTAATTGTATAGTGTAGTAGGTTATAAAAGATGATTTATACATGCAAGTCTTTTACATTGTAGGCATTACATCATTTACAGTAAAATACTGTATGAAGTAGCTTAAGGTTTGAGATGAAAGACATACACAAATATTATTTATGTATGAGAGGGTCTTTTTTATCCTTTTAATTAGGCCCCTTTTCAAAGTCGGGAACTCTGTATTAAGAGATATCAAGTAACCACTTGCTCAATACCAAATTGGTGGTTAGTTGAAGGTTCTTTTAAGAGACATTTAACAGCCTTTTTGCTGTCAAATGTTTGGCCTATGTACAGATAAGCTATCCTTTCAAAGCTTAAAAGAAAAGAAAGTTGGAAATAGAAATAGAAAGAAAAGCACTCAATATATTTTGTGAATGTGAATCTGGTTCGGGAAAATAAAGTTAGCCTGGTTTAATGCAGTGTGTGCTGTGACTTTGTAATACATTAGCAATATATAACAGCATCTGCTTATATGTTATGTCTTTAATATCGCAAATATCCCATGCTTTTTCCAAGAGTGTAATCACGCAAGTATTGACATTGAGCCAAAGAAGAAGCCTAATGGACATGCTCAAAGGATTGATCTTATATTAAAACACAAGGTGCTGGAGGAACTCAGCGGGTCAGGCAGCATCTGGGAGGAAATGGACAGGCGACATTTTGAGTCGGGACATTTCTTCAGCCTGAAGAAGGATGATAACCCAAAACATTGTCTTTTCACTTTCCCGCCATGGATACTGCCTGCTACCACTGAGTTTCACCAGGACTTTGTGTTTTGCTTAAGTTTCTAGCATCTGTAGTCTCTTGTGTCTTGATTTTATACCATGTATTGTTCGTTGATGGAGTGAATATTTACGGTGGTGGATGTGGTAGCAGTCACACTACCTTGAGATGGATGGCAGTGAGCTTCATGAATAATTTTGAAGCTAGATTCATCCAGTGAAGAGCAAACTATTTTGCGCATCGAGTGGATGAGAGAAAAGCATTGGCGAGTCAGGAGGTGAGTTGCTTGTCATGGATAGCAGGTTTCTGACCTACTCTTGTGGCCACAGTACCTACTAAATTTACAGTCAATGATGACCCCAGGATTTTGTCAACAATGTTAAGCACAGGTGGTTTAGTTTTGTTTGATTTAAAGATATAGCATGAAAGCAGATCCTTCAGCCCACTGAGTCTACACTTACCATCAATCACCGGTTCACACTAGTTCTGTCATCTTTCTTTCTCATCTACTCCCTACACACAAAATATCACCAATTAGTTTCAGGATTATAGATGAAAGGTTACATTCCCTCCTCTAAGTGGCACAGTGGTGCATGGTGGATCTGCTGCCTCACAGCACCGAGGCCTGGTGGGATCGTGACCTTGGGTGCTGTCTGTGTGGAGTACTCCCTGTGTGACTGTGTGGGTTTCCTCCGGGTGCTTTGGCTTCCTTCTACATCCCAAAGTCGTGCAGGTTTGTAGGTGAATTGGCCTCTGTAAATTGCCCTCTAGTTTGTAAGGAATGGGATACCATATAACTAGTGGTGAGTGAGTGATCTGTAGGAAGTAACTGCAGATGCTGATTTATACCGCAGATGGACACAAAATGCTGGAGAAACTCAGCAGGTCAAGCAGCATACCTGGAGGACAAGAATAGATGACATTTCAGGTCTGAACCATTCAGACCTGAAACCCATGATCTGTGGTCAGCGTGGACACAGTGGGCCAAAGGGACTCTTTCCATGCTGTATCTCTAAACTAAACTAAGTGCAGCTGCACATCTGTACATTGTGCAGAGAAGGATATCTTGGGATGTGGTTACACTAACTAAGTAAATAATTTAAGCACTGAGATACTTGAAGAAGACACCAAGTTGTTATGTCTTTCCCTTGGTTTATGATCAATGTAATCAGAAGCAGGGAAGCATGATTGCCAATCATGTTGTTCTTTTGCAGAGCCTGGAGCAGGAATGTAATGATCAGCTGGTTTAGATTCAATCAAGGAACAATTAACTGTAAGGACAAATTCTGGTCCAAAACTTAACAATTTCCCGTATCAAGTCAGGCCAGCTGCTTAGATCACTTATTTTAAACATTCTGTTCATGTCCAGTGTGATCTATTCACTGATTGAAGAAACCCGATCTCTCCTGTACAGATAGGAGAGGCTTTCGTGTTGGGAATCTAAAGGATTGACTGGGTAGATGCTGAAAGCCTGTGTCTGCTGGCTGGAGAGGAGAGAACTTGAGAATATGGTGTCAGGACAAACTATTAAGGACAATGAAAAGCAGGGGATTGTGAATTTTCCCTAGAGGATTGTTGATTCTGAGTCATTGATTTAATTTAAGGTTAATATGATTAGAATTTTAGATACCAAAGGAATCAATTGCAAAGATTGGGCAGGAATGTGGACAAAGCAAAGACTCAAGCTTTTTCCTCTCCATAAGATCATAAGTTCATGACATAGAAGCTGAAATGTGCCTTGCAGCCCAGATAGTCTACTCGCCATTTAATCATGGCTGGTTGAATTTTTCCCTTTTAACCCATTCTGCCTTCACCCTGTAACATTTGGCACCCTTTCTAATCAAGAACCTATTAATCTCCACCTTAAAAATACCCAATCTCTTAGCCTCTACAGCCGTCTGTGGCAAAGAATTCCACAGATGCATCGCCTCTTGCTAAAGAAATTCCTCCTCATCTCCATTTTCAAGGTACATCCTTTTATACTGAGGCTGTGCCCTCTGAATCTAGACTCCCCCATTACTGGAAACATCCTTTCCATGTCCACTTTACTTAGGCCTTTCATTATCCAGTATGTTTTAATAAAATTCCCCCTCAGCCTTCTAAACTCCAGTGAGTACAGACCCAGAGCCTTCAAACACTCTTCATACCTTAACCCAATCATCCCCGGGATCATTATCTACTATTATGGATTAATACATTTAATATGGAGTCGGCTAAATTGGCATGAAGATAAATCATATAAAACCAAGGAAGGATGCTGTACAAAATCATGCTGTGCTTTATTTGCTTCAGCCATTTGTAGTTGCTTGGGACAATGGCTTAGCCTAAGCAGCAGAGCAATATCTGATAATACTGAGATGAAAAATTGAGTTTTCAAATTCCGCTCCAGAGCCTTGATCCAGAGGCTTCAGGCTAATATTTCCATGCAGTGCTGAGAGAGAGAGAGAGAGAGAGAGAGAGCTGCAGTATCAAAGATGCTGTTTATTCAATTCTTTCATTGGTGGATGTAAAATGGCTCACTTTTAACAAAGTTTTTGTCTGGGTGTTGTCATCAATTCTTCTTCTAACGTTACAACACAAATTGGCTTGCCTTTATAGGGAACTGCTGGCAGTTCTGAGTGGAACTGCCTAAATGTCTCTGTGTAAGTAAGGCAAGCTGCTGAATACACATGCAAGCATAAAAGTCTCAAACTTGTTGACTTCCCTTTGCTGACTATTTAATGATGCACTCCATTGCCGGACTCTCTGGGGTTGGAGGGTGTTTGCAGATTATAAATCTATGGAGAAGAAAGGGAAAATAAATTCAGCTGCATTCTAGATTATTTGTTGTAATTTACTTTTTAAACAATAGGCATGTGATCTTTCTCTGGTGATACAAGAGACTGCTGGAATCTTGCGCAAAAAAACAGACTACTGGAGGATCTCAGAAGCTCAGACTGTGGAGGGAATGGACAGATGATGTTTTGGGTCAGGACTCTTCTTCAGATTGAAGATTGAAGAAGGGTTTGAACCAAAACCTGACTATATCTTGACTACCTGTATCATGAATTGCCCTCTGACAAAGAGCAATCCAAGCAAGACCTTAATGGTGGAACAGGTGGTGGACGATGTCTGACCTTAGTGGAGCGTCACAACGGCTGGAAAGGCGGATGAAAGGCTGCAGCAGAAAAGGCTCTTCGGTCATCTTGGACTCAATGTCACTGGAGATCCTAACCCAGATCTGTCAAGGACCGTGGGTGGCTGGCTGTGCACCAGTCTCCCCACGTTATACAGTTACGCATAGACGTCCTCCATATAGGGAAGAGCACCCTGGAGCCACCCATGGCCAGCCATGACCGAAGGTGGCCTAAGAAGAAGTATAATGGCCTGGTGTGGCATTTCCAACATATAGGCTATAGAAAGTGGTGGACAGCCCAATCCATCACAGTCACAGCCCTCCCCACTGTCAAAAGCATTTACATGAGGTGCTGCCTCAAGAAGGTGGCCTCTATCATCTTGAATCCCAATTAGCCCTCTTCTCATTGTTGTGAAAGTGTCTATTTCCGACACTTCCCTACCATTCCTTGACCTCACCATCTCCATCGCAGGGGATAGACTTCTGACCGACATACACTACAAACCACTGACTCACATGAATGAAAGAATGGATGAATGAATGAATGAATACGTTTATTGTCATTGCACAATACTGTGCAACGAAATTCCGTTACATCTCCTCCGGTTAAAAAAATACAAACACAACAACCATTGACACATATGTACACTTATTAGTAAAATAATAAATGTATTTAAAAAGAATTTAAAAGAATTTGGCGGCATTTCTTGGAATTACATTTTGCTCCCCCAGTGTTCTCTGTTGGAATTAAGCTCTTTTATCGCACATGGGTAGCAACTATTTTTTAGTCTAAAAGACCTAAGAGTCTAGAGACCTGAATCGCCTCCCAGAGGGTAGCAGAGTGAAAAGGTGGTTGGCAGGGTGGGATGTGTCCTGCTTGATATTTGTGGCCCGGCGCAAGCATCGGGCCCTATATATATCATCCAAGGAGGGCAGTTGGGCGTTTGTCATGCTCTGTGTAGTTTTTTATAATTCCCTGCAGCGCCCTCCTCTCAGCCACAGTACAGCTAGCAAACCACACCAGGATTCCATAGGAGAGGATACTTTCCACGGCGCATCGGTAGAAGGACAGCAGCAGCGGCTGTGAGACGTTTGCTCTCCGCAGAGACCTCAGGAAATACAGCCGCTGATGTGACTTCTTCACGAGAGTGACGGTGTTCATTTGCCATTTGAGGTTCTGGGAGATGTTTATTCCCAGAAACTTAAAGCCAGTGACTCTCTCCACCATGCCTCCTTTGATGTATAAGGGAGCAGGTTCCTCTCTCCTCTTCCTCCTGAAGTCGACGACCAGTTCTTTTGTCTTTGATGGGTTGAGTACCAGGTTGTTTTTGGTACACCAGACAGTCAGTTTTTGAACTTCATCCCTGTAGGCAGACTCATCGTTGTTGTTTATCAGTCCCACCACAGTCGTGTCGATCCGCAAACTTGATGATCCTGTTTGTACTGTGTGTTGGTATACAGTGATAAGTGTATATTGTATACAAGATGGGACTCAGCACACAACCTTGTGGCGCTCCTGTGCTGAGCGTCAGGACTGGGGAGTAATTGGACCCAATCCTGACAGCCTGTGGGCGGTCTGTTAAAAAGTCCTTAATCCATCCGCATGTGTTTGCATTAACACCCAGATCAGACAGTTTGTCCACCATTCTGCTGGGGATGATGGTATTAATGCAGAACTAAAATCTACAAATAACATCCTCACATATGAGCCAGGACTCTCCAGATGTGTCAGTGCAGAATGTAGAGCTATGTTGATGGCATCCTCCATTGACCTATTAGCTCTATATGCAAACTGATGCTGATCCAGGGTGGATGGGAGTGAGGACTTAATGTGGGCCAGGACCAGCCGTTCAAAACACTTCATCACCGTTGAAGTGAGAGCAACAGGTCTATAGTCATTCAAGCTGGTAATGGATGTTTTTTTGGGCACAGGCTATCTGGACTACACGTCTTCTCACCCTGCCCCCTGTAAGGACTCCATCCCCTACTCCCAATTCCTCCGCCTATGCCGCATCTGCTCCCAGGATGAGACGTTCCACACCAGGGCATCGGAAATGTCCTCGCTCTTCAAGGAACTGGGATTCCCCTCCTCCACCACAGATGAGGCTCGCACCAGGGTCTCTTCCATACCCCGCAACACTGCTCTCTCTCCCCATCCCCTCACTCGCAACAAGGGCAGAGTCTCCCTAGTCCTCACCTTTCACCCCACCAGCCGGCAAATACAACAAATCATCCTCCGCCATTTTCGCCACCTCTAATGTGACCCCACCACTCGCCACATCTTTCCATCTCCCCCCATGTCTGCCTTCCGCAAAGACCGCTCCCTCCGCAACTCCCTTGTCAATTCTTCCCTTCCCTCCCATACCACCCCCTCCCCGGGCACTTTCCGTTGCAACCACAAGAAATGCAACACCTGTCCCTTTACCTCCCCCCTCGACTCCATTCAAGGACCCAAGCAGTCGTTCCAGGTGCGACAAAGGTTCACCTGTATCTCCTCCAACCTCATCTACTGCATCCGCTGCTCTAGATGCCAGCTGATTTACATCGGTGAGACTAAGCGGAGGTTGGGCGATCGTTTCGCCGAACACCTCCGCTCAGTCCGCAATAACCTACCTGAACTCCCGGTGGCTCAGCACTTCAACTCCCCCTCCCATTCCCAATCCGACCTCTCTGTCCTGGGTCTCCTCCATTGCCAGAGTGAGCAACACCGGAAATTGGAGGAATTACACCTCATATTCCGCCTGGGTAGCCTGCGTCCGGCGGGCATGAACGTTGAATTCTCCCAATTTTGCTAGCCCTTGCTGTCTCCTCCCCTTCCTTAACCCTCAAGCTGTCTCCTCCCATCCCCCCGCCCTCGGGCTCCTCCTCCTCCCTTTTTCCTTCCTTCCCCCCCCCCCCCCCTATCAGTCTGAAGAAGGGTTTCGGCCCGAAACGTTACCTATTTCCTTCGTTCCATAGATGCTGCTGCACCCGCTGAGTTTCTCCAGCATTTTTGTGAGCCCTCTTCTCATTGTTTAGTTTAGAGATACAGTGTGGAAACAGACCCTTTGGCCCACCGACCATCGATCACCTGTTCACACTCATTTTATGTTATCCCACTTTCGGATCATACACACTAGTGGCAATCTACAATAGTCAATTAACCCACAGACCTGCAAGTCTTTGGGATGTGGGATGAAAACGGTACACCCAGATGAAACCCACACGGTCACAGGGAGAACGTGCAAACTGCGCACAGCCAGCACCCGTGGTCAGTCTCTGGCGCAGTGAAGCAGCAGCTCTACCTTTGCTACTGTGCCGCCCATTGCAAATGTTGGGCATGAGATGCAGATGCCTGAATTACCACACCACCATGTTCAGGAACAACTATTTTCCCACAACCGAAGATAGACCACAAAATGCTGCAGTAACAGTGTCTGAACGATGAAGGGTCTTGACCCGAAACGTCACCTTTTTCTTTTCTCCAATGGAAAACCATGGCCTCTTGCATTCCCATGAATGTGTTTTTTTCATCTAATTATGTTTGTGCGATGATGTCTTGTTTTTTGGCAATCTTTTAGAATTTTGTGTGTAATTTGTATATTATTTTGTGTACAATTTGTTTTTGTTAGTTTATCTAAGTCTATGTGCCTGCGATGCTGCTGCAAGCAAGATTTTTCATTATACCTGTACCTCATTGTTCTCGTGCATGTGATGATAAACGTGAACATGGACTTGATTATAGGCAGAGAGATCTTGAGATCTGTGATTAGGGTCGGACACTAGGTCACGGGGAATTAATTAGTTAGTTAGTTCGTTAATGGGGCCTTATTTAAGTCAGATTTCAAAATATGACATTGCTGTAGGCTATTGCTGTGACACCCATTTTAATAATAGCGTGGAGGAAACTGGTTAAAGTTAAATAATAATGTGTTTAGAGATTGAAGAAACAGGTGTCCTGGTTTCCTCCTACATCCCAAACACATGCGAGTTTGTTAATTAGCCTCTGTAAATTGCCCTTATTGTGCCGGGTGTGAATGTGACAGTGGGCAAACAGAGATCTAGTGTGATGGGGTGAATGATGGTAGACATGGACTTTGTGGGCCGAAGGGCCTGTTTCCATGCTGTTTTGCTAAACTAAAAGCCTAAATGATGTTATTGTAGATTATTTTTGAAGTTAACCAACCACCCTTCAGCTCTAGCCTGGGGTCTGATGTTTCCAGTCAACATGAATCAGCTTGCCTACATTATTTAATCCTTTCCGAATTGCAAAACAGCAAACATCTTTGAAACAAAAAAGGTTCAATTTGCGAAATCTATCCCATCTCTCATTATGTTTCCAATTTCCATATCCTTTTAATAAACCTCTTCCACTGCAATTCCAAGAAAAGTTCATAGAATTTGAGAATTGGTCACAACAATTATTTAGATTCAGATTTAGATTAGTTTATTTCCATATATACCAGGATACAGTGACATTCCTTGCTCACATGAAGCTCACAGAGGGAACAGTACATAAACAGAAATAATAAATACAAGAATGAGTGCAAAACTGCACAGTGGTGAAAGATTATAGTGCAAACTGCTGGTATCTTGAGCAAAACACAAAATGCTGGAAGAACTCAGCAGGTCAGGCAGCATCTGGAGAGGGAATGGACAGATGACGTTTCACCTGTGAAGAAGGGTCTCAATCCGAAACGTCGCTTGTCCATTCCCTCCCAGATGCAGCCTGGCGCACTGAGTACTCCAGCATTTTGTTTTACTTTCAGGGCGGCATGGGTAAATATTAAAACAAATTCTGGTGTTTTATAATCATCAGTAGGGTCAGAGAAATATGCAGCACTGGATTTGAGTACCGCAGTGGATTAGCGGCTGTCTTGTATCTGGGATCTACATTTGATTGCAGTCCAAAATGAAAGGGAAAATATATTTTTGTCCTTTTTTATCTTTACTGATCTGTTTTGTTTCTGAAAGCACTGACTAATGATATAAATCTGAGCCTAACATAGTCATAGTCATTCAGCGTGGAAACAGGTCCTTCGGCCCAACTTGCCCACGCCGACCAACGTGCCCCATCGACACTAGTCCCACCTGCCTTTGTTTGGCTCATATCCCTCTAAACCTATCCTAACCATGTGCCTGTCCAAATGTTTTTTAAACATTGTGCTAGTATCGGCCTTAATCACCTCCTCTGGCAGCTCATTCCATATGTAGATAAAAGTGCTGGAGAAACTCAGCGGGTGCAGCAGCATCTATGGAGCGAAGGAAATAGGCAAAATTTCGGGCCAAAAACCCTTCTTCATTCCATATACCTACCACCCTTTGTGTAAACAAGTTGCCCTTCAGATTCCTATTAAAACTTTCCCACCTCACCATAAACCTATGCCCTCTGGTTCTTACTCTGGTAAAAGACTGTGCATTTACCCTATCTATTCCACTCATGATGTCATATATACCTCCATAAGTTCACCCCTTATCTTCTTGCGCTCCAAAGAATAAAGTCTTAGCTTGAATTTGTACAAGTTTTAGAATATTATTCAATGTCCTGGACATCTGGATCTCATTGTTAACAATTACAGCCAGCTCTCCCAAGCAGGTGGTAAAGATACTGGCCTAAAGGTGGTGCTGTCTTTCTTTACTTAAGCATGTTAGGCCTAGGTGATGTCATTGGCACCTAGGTGCAATTTTAACTCCTACTGGTACTGATTTATTATTGTCATGTGTATTGATATATGCAGGGAAAAGTTATGTTTGCATGCTATCCTGGCAGATTATAGAACATAGAAAAGTACAACACATGAACAGCCCCTCCAGGCCACAATCTCTGTGCTGAACATGATGCCAAGACTAACTCTTATCTGCCTGCACATAATCCACAGGGAGTTCCCTCATCTCAAAGATGTGCTGGCCAGTTATTTTGCCATTCTGTGCTACTTGCAGGTCAGAGGCAAGAGGATCTAAAATGGGAATTGCAGGTGAGCATGCAGGAAAGAATAAGGACCACAGGGAAGTAATAAGATTGCTCTGCTGGGAGCCAGCATGGAATCAATGGTCTGAATTACCTCCCTTTTGTGTTGAAATAATCGAGTAACAAATCATTGGCCAGGATATTCTCATTTTCAAGCTCTGCATTTGTGGCTTACGCAGGTCAACAAACATGTCCTAGCAATCAGGGATATCAGGAATCTTCTCAATAGCTGGAAACAAGACTCAATCTTTCCAATGTTGTCATCTCTGTGGAACATATACACAATTTGCAGTGAGATTATATACAATGAGCTAAGAGCAGTCAACCTCAGGCTCAAACCTTACCATCTGTGCATCTTCTAAATACAAACAGTCACAGGAACTGTATTTTACACGCTTTTATTTATAATTTCATGATAGCTCTTTTAAAAGTGCAATTACTGATGGTGTAATGCGGAAACTTGCCTGCTGGAGATTTTTAGTGGCATGAAGGAGTTAGACTAATGTGACTGGTGATAGATTATTGGTGCTGTACATATCAGTAGCTTTTTATGTTTTATGTTCTGATTTTAACACCTCCTTTCATGAAAGTTGTTAAATTGGCCATCATCACATCAGTTTGCAGTCTGACGTCAGATGCAGTCTGACGTGTATCTTTTTGTGAGTTTCAACTGGATGAATAGCCACAGGCTTTTCCCAGGATAGGAGAGTCTAAAACTTGAGGGCATTGGTTTACGATGAAAGAGGAATGTATTAAAAGGGACCTGAGGGGAATCCTTTTTTCAAACAGAGGGTGATGTGAATATGGAACAAGTTAGCAGAGGAAGTGGTACAGGGGGTGCAGTTAAAGAATGCTTGGACAGATACATGGATAGAAAAGATTTTGAGGGAAAAGGCCCAGGACAGACAAGTGGGACTAGCTTGGTTAAGCAACTTGGTCAACATGGAAAAATTAGGCCAAATGCCTGTTTCCATGCTGTATAGCTCTATGACTCATTAAATTAGATTTAATTACATTTTGATTCATTTACAATTTCATAATGAAAGGTTACAAAACAGTTTAATCTCATTTTACTTCAGTGCTAATGTAGTCAGTGAAGATTGGCCAGCATTAAAAAATTCCCTTCTGAGAAGCTAGGTGAGGCAGAACTGAGAAATTGTCACAGAATGTCCACGCAGACACATCCAAGTTTCTACTGGAAATCCTGGGCGATATAGTGGCGCAGCAGTAGAGTTGCTGCCTTATAGCGCCAGAGACCCGGGTTTTATAATGAGTACGGGTGCTGTCTGTATGGAATTTGTGCATTTGTATGTTCTCCCAGTAACCTGCATAGGTTTTCTCTGGGTGCTCCGGTTTCCTCACACAATCCAAAGACGAACAGGTTTGTAGGCTAATTGGCTTGGTAAAATTGTAGATTGTCTCTACTGTATGTAGGATAGCGTTAGTGTGTGAGTATTGTGAGTGGTCGGTGCGGGCTCGGTGGACCAAAGACCTGTTTTCGCGCTGTATCACAAAAGTCAAGTCAAGTCGTCAAGTTTTATTAAATTAAACTAAATTAGTAGATATCCCAGAAAAATCCGGAAAACGTTTCTTTTGAGGTCTTAATAGCGTCACAGTGATGGAATAGTGGACATGCCAAGAGTGTCCAAAGCCTGGACAATGGATCAGGAGCCAGGTTCATATCCCAACGTGATTTGGGGAAGGAGCAAATTAAAGCCATTAACAAACCTTGGCTTTCAAGAGTTAGTTTCAGTATGGTGAACGTGAATCTGCTGAGTTGTTGTAAAATCTGGTTTGCTAATGTTCTTCAGGAAAGGAAAACTGCCATTCGTACTCAGTCTGGCTTATATGTGACAGCAGACAGTAGACTTTAGAAATACAGTGATCACTCCGTACATTAACACAATCCTACACACTAGGGACAGTTTATAATTTTATTGAAGCCAATTAACCTACAATCCTGTATGACTTTGGAGTGTGGGACGAAATCGGAGCACCTGCACGAAACCCATGTGGTTACAGGGAGAACCTACAAACTCTGTAGCAGCTCTACTGCTACGCCACTGTGCCGCTATACCCATATGGTTGTTGTTCATTTGCTAACTCGGCTGAGGGAGGGATTAAGAATGGATAGTCATTGTCACCAAAGATTATGATTGTCACTGCCGTCCATATCCCATGAGCAATTTACAAAAGAATCTTCACTCCACTTCCCTATTTCTATTTTAATTTTCTTTTGTGTAACTTTTTTTTCCTCCTATTCAGGAATGCTGGACTGAGTTGTGATACAATTTCACAGATACATTCACTGATGGCCAATTCTTAATGAGTGAGCAGAGGCAACTATCTATTCAACTGAATGTAGGCATCATACCTAAGCACTGGGCACTGATTGGGAGCCTGATTCTTGGTTCACTGTTGCCTTCCTAAATCAAAGATAGGGAGGCTAAATCTAATGGCCTTGAGTTATGGGTGGCACAGTGGCACAACGATTGTGTTGCTGTATTACTGCATGGATTTGATGGGCTGAAGGGCCTGTTTCCATGCTGTATCTCTAAACTAAAGTAAACTAAGCTAAACTCTTAAAAATTGACCACAGTAATCTGGTTAATTATCAGGTGCTGCGGAATTATTGGAGTTGCTGTCTTTCATATGAACAGACATGTAAATTAGGAGCAGGAGTGTATCCCTCAAGTCTGCTCTGCCATTGAACAAGATCAGGCCTGATCTGATTGTAATGTAAACTGTGCATTCCTTCCTGTACCTTGTCACCTTATAAAGAATCTACCCACCTCTGCCCTAAAAATACTTAAAAACTTTACTTCCACCGTTTTGTGAGGAAGAGAGTTCCAAAGATTAACCTCTTAGAGAGAAAATAAATCCTTCATTCCTGTGTTAACTAGTGACCTCTTATTCCTAAATAGTGTCTCTTAGTTCTAGGTTCTCTGGCAAGTGGAAGAAAGAGGAAAAGACCCCTACAAATCAATCCCTTCACCTTTGGAATATCAGGAAAGCTATTCTCAGGGTCCCACTCAGAATTTATCACTCACTCAACGTTACTCAAAGTAATCAAATTGCTGTTTGTCAGATGTTCCAGAATACACAGTATTTGCTGTGACTAGACTTCAAAGTAGCTTTCTTTGCAAAGCCCCCTGAGAGAAATCAGTTAAAATTGACCCCTTAAACGTTGTCAGTTCATTTAAATCAAACTGGAATCAATCAAAGAAGAAACCTAATCCAAGATGGGGTAGCCTAATCCAAGATGGGGTAGCCTAATCCAAGATGGCACTCAAGCCAGGCTACTCTTTGCATGTTGGTAACAGAAGTGGATCTATAATCATGCATTACACTCACTCCACTCTTTTAAATCTCTCTATACACTGTGGATGGCTTGATTGTAATATATTTCCACTGACGGGATAGCATGCACCAAAAGCTTTTCACTGTGCCTTGGTACACGTGACAATAAACTAAACTAAACTAAACTAGAAGTCAACCTTCCTTCAAATTTATTTTATTCTTATTATATTCACCCACAGCTCAATTATGTTCAAAGGTTCGGAGTTTGATTTGCTGGTTAAAAACTGCCATTAAATCTAGAGATGGATGGGATGTACTTGTTTCATGAGCATCGCTTGAGAAGGGTGGTCCACCATGACCACACACATATTGCATTGGGAAAGACCAATGTTTAATCTCTTGCTAAGTGTAGAGGCTTTCCTTTAATCTAGCATCTGTAGGGTTTGTAAATTATAGGCTTGGTAGAGTATAGGAACAAAGGATTGACATCTGTTATATCTTTTCAGTGCCACCTCATCAATCACCAGTTCCCAACGTTGGTGTAGATGTTTTCAGATTGACGGTATTATATGTGTGGCTACCAGTCATCAGAGCAAGTTTTGTAAACCTATTCTTTCCTGTGTAGAATCAAGGAGCTGCAGATGCTGGTTTACATAAAAGAACACCAAGTGCTAGAGTAATTCAGTAGGTCAGGTGGAGAAAATGAATAGGTGATGAAGGGTCCCAAACACAAATGTCACCTATCCATGATCTCCAGAGATGCTGCCTGACCTGCTTAGTCACCCCAGCACTTTGAGACCTATTCTTTTCAGTATTTGATAGCAGAAATTCCCTTCAACTAAATATTACTCAGTATAGAACCATCATTTACAGCCTCCACCACAAACTTCATTCGTTAGGCATCAACTCAGGGGCAGTACGGTGATGCAGCGGTAGAGTTGCTGCCTTACAGCGAATGCAGTGCCGGAGATTCGGGTTAAATCCTGACTACGGGCGCTGTCTGTACAAAGTTTGTACGTTCACTCCGTGGGTTTTCTCCGAGATCTTCAGCATCCTCCCACACTCCAAAGACATTCAGGTATGTAGGTTAATTGGCTTGGTGTAAATTGTAAAGAATTTCATAAATCAATGCATGAACCACTGGGTGGCGCCCGCAAAGGCTGCCTCGCCAACAGTCTGTCTTGTCCTTTCGTACTTTGTTGTTTTAGAGTATGTGTTAAATGTATGTTTTAGTGTTCTTTAGCTTGTTTTATGTGGGGGTTTGGGTGGAAACCTTTTTTAATCTCTTACCTCGACGAAGATGCAATTTTCTTTCTGTATTGTATCTCCGTCTGCACTGCGGCCTAACATCGTGGAGTTGGCGGCCTCTTGCTGGAGATCGAGTTCAGGAGCTCTAACCGCGGGAGCCTGTGGACTTTAACATCGTGGAACTTGCAGTCCCTGGTTAGAGACCGACTATGGGAGCTCCAAGCCGCAGGAGCTTCGACCGCCCCGATGCGGGAGCTTCGATCGCCCCGACTGTGGAGGGTTTGACTGCCCCGACCGCGGGAGAATAAAGAGGAAGAAGATTAGACTTTATTGCCTTCCATCACAGTGAGGAATGTGGGGATTCTGCTGTGGTGGATGTTTATATTAACTTTTATGTAGTTGTGTGTCTTGGTGCTTTTTTTTAGTATGGCTGTATGGTAATTCGAGTTTCACTGTACCTTAATTGATACACGTGACAATAAACAGACCTTTGAACCTTTGATATCTGGGAATAAAAACTTGATGCTGGTGACTCTGTGATGTGTCAATCACTCACACGCTTAACATGCTGTTAAACATGGAGGCTATTCCAAAAAACCAAGGATAGACACAACTAAAGTCAGGTACTTTTATAGTCACTGGAAGTACATAATAGGAAAGGGTTGTCACTAAATGGTTACTATTGTCCAGTATCAAAACCATCTTCCTGCAATTTCTGTTGGGGTTGGTCTGGATAACACTTGAAGAGATGCAGATAACTGAAGGCTGAAGTCATTTGGCTGTTCCTACAGCAAACCTGCCCTGGCCTAAGCCTTGCCCTTACAAGATCACTTTGTCTGCAGCCTGTGACCTCTGAATTCCTCACATTGTGATGCCAGGTTGGTCAGATAGGAGCAGTGATTTAAGGCCAGGTGTTGATACCTAAATCCGTGCCTAACGCTGCTTATTGTACTGATACTCCAGTCTAGGTAATAAAACCTCATTCAGTTTACTACCCTGAGAATGCACCTATCGTCTAGATCTGACCTGACCTACGTGGGCAAGGAGAAGGGGGGATCTCCATTGTTTACCCAAAAGCTATTTCATACTCTGTAGCTGCTAAATCATTTGTGGTTGGTTTCAGGGAATTGGAAAGAACCAAGTGCTGGCATCAGCAACATAGAATATATGAAAACTTTAGAGACTTGTATGCAGATACCTAGCTAGCTTTTTATTGCAGTGTGGAGGGATCAGCACTGTTGTGGATGTTGTCCTTTGGGTGAGATTATAAATCGAGGCTCAATCAGTTTTAATTTACAAGTTATTACAACAATGTCGGGATCAAATGGATTTTAGTGCCATTATTCTTTGTCAAGGGGTATTAATCTCAATTCTTCACACCTGCTAGAACGTGATGGAAGTATATAAAGTTATGAGGGTCATAGATAAGGTAGGTAGTCAGACCCTTTTTCCCAAGGTGGAAATTTCAAAGACCAGAGGGCATAGATTTAAAGTGAGAGGGGGAAAGTTTCAAGGAGATTGATGAGGCAGCTTTCTTTGTACAGTGAATGATAGGTGCCTGGAATGCACTGCCTGGGGATGCGGTGGAAACACGTATGATAGCAACATTTAAGAGATAGTCAGACAGACACATTAACTGGCAGTGAATAGAGCGATCTAGAACACATGTGGGCAGATGTGCAGTTTAAATTGGCATTATGGTCAGAACTGACACCGTGGGCTGAAGGGCCTCTTCCTATGCTGTACTGTTCTACGTTCTATCTGGTAATTTCAGTGAAAGCTGTGGACAGTTTACGGTATAATAATGTCTGAGTATAAGATAACTGAGCACACACACAGCAGAACAGTGAGCGTATATGAATATAGGGACATTATATATATATGAGTAAGCTATTTAATAGATGTAAGCTATTCAATCTCTTTGCCTGGTTTGTCATGCACTAAGATCATAGCGGATTTTTGCATCAGCTTCACTTTCATGTACTGACCCTACAGTCATGGATTCCATTCACATCTAAATAGTAAATGAACTGCTACCTTCCCACTGCATGGATCATAATTAAATTGGCAGTTGGATGGCCAGGGGTGGAGAGGAGTGCAGGAGGGGAGGTGTGGAGTGGGTTGTTTGCAAAGTAGCTTCTTCCTCCACTTGACCCGCTCTCATAATGGGCAATGGCATGAGACTGTTTCTTCTGAGTAAGACAAAACCTACGCTTATCTCTCCTATTCTCGGGATGTCACTGCCAGGGATGGAGAAGGAGAGTGAAGAGATGCCAACCCATCTTGGTCCCACCTTCCCACCCCACCATGCTGCCACCCTTACCTCCACCCTCCCTCTATAGCTCCTTCAATGGTAGCTCCTGAATTTGGATCTAGATGAGGGCTTATTAATCCCTAAGAGCTGCAGGGACCAGTAGATCTTTGGATCTTTCCAGGCTGTTAATGTTAAAATTCACTCCATGTTGTCGTTGGAATGAATTCAAATATTCCTGCTCGGGTCACTAACGAGTTCTGAGAAAGTACAGATAACTGTTCTAAGGGAAGAGGCCTGAATACAGGGACTGAAGCAAGGGATGAAGATGCATTTAGTTCAAGGCAATGTTTATAAAGTTGGGGAGGGGAGTTCTAGGTAACATATTGAATTATGGATTTGAAGATGTTCTTAAACTCCTCAATTAATATGATTCACCCTAATTACTGCTACACAATCTTTTAATTTATGACAATTGTTCCCACAATTAATTCTATATGCAGAACGGCCCTTTAGGGTGGTGGAAACGGTTTCTAGTATAACAATATAACCATATAACAATTAGCACGGAAACAGGCCATCTCGGCCCTACAAGTCCGTGCCAAACAAATGTTTTTTCCCCTTAGTCCCACCTGCCTGCACTCATACCATAACCCTCCATTCCCTTCTCAGTATAGGGAAAGTCTAGAACCAAAGAGCATGGCCACACTGTGGGTGACTTTCTTGATTAGTACGGGTGTCAGGGGTTATGGGGAGAAGGCAGGAGAATGGGGTTAGGAGGAAGAGACAATTCAGCCATGATTGAATGGTGGAGTAGACTTGATAGGCCGAATGGCCTAATTCTGCTCCTAGAACTTATGAACTTATCAACTTAATTGTAATCATGTATAGTATTTTCGCTGACTGGATAGTATGCAACAAAAAGCTTTTCACTGTACCTCGGTACACGTGATAATAATAAACTAAACTATAGTAATGGGAAAACCAGAAGGCACAGCCTCAGAATAAAGGGATGAACATTCAAAATGAAAATTAGGAAGAATTTCTTTAGCCAGATGGGTAGTGAATCTGTGGAGACTATAACTACAGATGACTGTTGAGGGCACGACGTTGGGTATTTTTTAAAGTGGAGATTGATAGGTTCTAGATTAGTAAGGGCATCATAGGTTTTGGGGAGAAGGCATGAGATTAAGGTTGATAGGGTAAAATAGACCAGCCATGATGGAATGGCGGCATAGACTCAATGTGCTGAATGGCCTAATTCTGCTCCTTTGTTTTATGGTCTTTAACCAATGAGCACCTATGCTGAACACTGCAAATCAGCAAGGCAACATTCAGCTTTGCTAACCCATCACTTTCAAAACTACCGTGACTGTCCCCTGTGTGCATTCAGTACTGTCTTAAATAATATGCAATTGTCACTATTTGACAGTAGGTTATGAAATGATAATCTACTTTCTCTCTCCACAGATGCCAACTGACCCACTGAGTGTTTCCAACATTTTCCATCAAGGAATGTTCCGGAATAGAACAATGAAATTCTTACTTGCAGCAGGATAACAGGTTTGTAAACACAGTACTTAATAGTTCATATAATAAACAACCATTAAAAAAAGTTAAACAAATGAAAAAGCAAAAAAACAACTGGAGAGTAGGTAATTTTAGTTTAGTTTAGTTTAATTTAGAGATACAGCGTGGAAACAGGCCTTTCGGTCAACTGAGTCCGCACCAACCAACGATTCCCGCACATTAACACTATCCTCCACACACATTAGGGACATTTGTTTACAGGTACCAAACCAATTAACCTACAAACCTGTATGTCTTTGGAGTGTGGGTGTAAACCAAAGATCTCTGATAAAACCCACGTGGTCACAGGAAGAACGTAAAAACTCCTTACAGACAGCAGCCGTAGACGGGATCAAACCCGGGTCTCTGGCGCTGCAAGTGCTGTAAGGCAGCAATTCTACCACTGCGCCACCGTGCTGCCCTGACCCGCCTTTGTTTAAATTGTCCCATTGTTGGGCGGCACAGTGGCGCAGTGCTAGAAATGCTGCCTTACAGTGCCAGAGACAGGGGTTGGATCCTGACTACGGGTGCTGTCTGTACAGAGTTTGTACTTTCTCCTTGTGACTGCTAGGGTTTCTTCCAGATGCTCCGGTTTCCTCCCACATTCCAAAGACGTACAGGTTTGTAGGTTAATTGGCTTTTGTAAAATTGTAAATTGTCCCTAGTGTGTTGGATAGTGTCAGTCTATGGGGTGATTGTTGGTCAGCGCAGACTCGGTTGGCTGCATGTTTCTGCACAGTATCTCTAAACTAAATTAAACTAAAAAGTAGGGAGAATCCAAGGAATTATACACCGGTGAGCCTCATGTCAGTGGGAGTGAAACTATTGGAGAGGAATCTTCAGGACAGAATTTATTCCCACTTGGAAGAGGATAAGAGATTAAGGACAGTCAGCATGGCTTTGTATGTTACATGTTATGTCTTACTAACTTGATTGAGTTTTTTGAGGAAGTGACAAAGGTGATTGATGAGGGTAAGGTGTTGTTTAATTGTATTTTAGTAAGGCATTTGATAAAGTCTCCCATGTTGTTGTGATCCAGAGGATTAAAATACGCAGGATTTAACAAATAACAGTGACTTGGTCGTATGGATTCAGAACTACCTTACTGATAGAAACAGAGGATTATGGTGGAAGGACAATATCCAGTGTAGATCAGTTGCTTAGTAAGTTTGCAGATGACACCAAGATTGCTGGGGTTGCTGACTGTGAGGAAGGCTTCCAAAGTACGCAGCAGGATATAGATCAGCTATAGAAAGGGGCGGGGAAATGGCAGATGGAGGTTAATCCGAGCAATGGTCAGGTGTTGCACTTTGGAAGATCGAAGGTGAAGGGAAAATGTACAATTAATGGCATGACCCTTAATAGCATTGATGTACAGAGGGATCTTGGGGTTCAAGTCCACACAGGGATATGCAGGGAATGGAAGGATATGGATTATGTGCAGGCAGATACGGTTGGTCTTGGCATCATGTTCGGCACTTACATTGTGGGCCGAGGGGCCTGTTCTTGTGCTGTACTTCAGTTGCAATGTAGTTTGAATGCACGTTATTCAACTCCAGACCTCAAGGCTTTAAACTAAGGAAACTAAATAGTCCAGTAATTTGAACACTATGCTATGTTGCCCTCAAACGACTGAAGAATAACTAAGAAAGCAACTTCAAACAGTGATATGACCACTTTAAAGACTGAAGTGACCAACATTGTATGTCTGGAATAAGATTTATCCAAATTTAAAACCTAATGGAATGCTTTGGGAATCTGTTACTATTAACTCATCATCTCCCACAAAATACAACAGAACAATTTGATTTTCTGTATTGATTCCCACACTAAGGTCAATCCCTAATTTGGCATTGAAAATACAGATGATGTTCAAATCTGATCACTGGTAAGTTGTTGGATGAAATGGTAAATAGCACACGTTGTGTTTAGGTAGGAATTGCAGATGCTGGTTTACACAGAATATAGACACAACATGCTGGAGTAAGTCAGCAGGTCAGGCAGCATCTCTGGAGAAAAAGGAATGGGTGCCATTTTGGGCCGAGACCCTTCAGACAAGTTGTGTTGTTCCCTCGCATCCCAAAGATCTTCCAATTGGTTGACTAACTGTCTACTGCGACTATCTCCAAAAGAAGGTGGGTGATAAGAGTGACAAGGAGGAGTTGAAGGGCTTGTGAAAGACAATAAATGACCAGGAAATAATGAGGGAGATCGTTGGAATTGCTCTGTGTAGGAATGAACTGCAGAAGCTGGTTTAAATCGAAGGTGGACACAACATGCTGGAGTAGCTCAGCGGGACAGGCAGCATCTCTGGAGGGAAGGAATGGGTGACGTTTCGGGTCGAGACCCTTCTTCTGAAGGATCTGAAGAAGGGTCTCGACCCCAAACGTCGCCCATTCCATTCTCTCCAGAGATGCTGCCTGTCCCGCTGAGTTACTGCAGCATTTTGTGTCTGGCAGCATATACTTGATGGACTGAACGGCCTTCTTCTAGGCTGAACAAAAAAAAGTGAAAAATATATGGCAAGGACACTTGAAATTTTTTAAAGTGTCTGGATTAAAACCTTAATCTAGATATGTGAGATGTTGTTGGAGTCTCAACATATGCAAATTTATGCCACAAAAGACAAAATACAAAACGTAATTAGCAGGTACAGATAAAGAAGCGAAAATGTAACATTGAATCTAGCTGGAATTGATAAACTAATGTTGAGCCCAGAAGGCAGTAATTTTATTTTGTATTGTATTAGGTTTTTAGAAGTCACACCACATTTCTGTATATTTTCAATTATTCCTGTTTTTATTCCTCCGCTAGACCACCTTTGTTTTCTGCCACAAACCTCTGTTAACTTCCTTCATTGGTCAATTTGTCAATTAATGCCCTCTCTTACCATTTGGTTTCATATTATACACAGGTTTTCACTCAAAATCAATTTTGTTCCTTCTTATGAGATAGAACATTTATTTCCACAAGAGAATGATCAGTAGACATATGGTTGTAATGTGAGGACTAAGAGTGTGAATAGTCTGTACAAAATGTACAAGCTGTTTTCCATATGTTCTTAAATTTACGATTATTAATTAATGGATTTTCAAGGCTAGGGTGAGTAGACATGATTTGGTTGTGGGTGGAAGATTGACCAGGGCACTTCCAGCATTGCAATCCAAGACTCCCACTACCATCTGCACTTTGTATATGATGGAAAATAAGTTAAAATCTCTCATTTGAATTTAATGAAAATGAATGAAAATGAAAATCAGCCAAGAACTTGCTTGCCAAGAGATTTTGTTCCAATTTAAGAACTTGTAACAGTTGGTAATTGTATTTCTACTTGAAAATAGAAATGAACAAAAATACATGGAACATAGAACAATACAGCACAACAACAGGCCATCCGACCCACAATGTCTGTGCCAAACATAATGCCAAGGCCAACTATTATCTGCCTGCATATAATCCATATCCCTCCATTCCCTACATATCCATGTGCCAATCCAGAAATCCCTTAAATGTCACTATCGTATTTACCTCAACCACCACCCCCAGCAGCCTGTTTCAGGCATTCACCACCCCCTGTGTAAGAAAGTTGAAATTCCAGGTTCTTATATTTCAATAACTGTTTCCTACATATTTCTAAATTGAAAGCCTGGGAATAAAGTTGATTTAATTTGCCATAGTTTTCCACCTATGGTATGGTATGACCATTCTTTCACGAATGGAACTGAGTACCTGGTTTGCCATTTGTCCAGTACCTGTGAGTACTAACAGCTAAAAAAAAAGTTGCCCAAAGTGTTCCCTGAATGTTTCTGTTGTTTATGATATATTGAAACAAGTAATAAAGAGTGGTAAAGAAAGCATACAGCACGCTTGTTGGTGTGTTTAGTGTATGTCGGAAAGTCATGTTACAGTGTATAAAGTGTGTAGGATGGAACTGCAGATGCTGGCTTATATTGAAGATAGACAAAAAAATAATATTTCAGCCGGTCAGGCAGCATCTCTGGAGAAAACGAATAGGTGACGTTTCGGGACGCGACCCTTCTTCAGACTGAGAGTCAGGGGAGAGGGAACAGTGAGAGGAAAACTTTGGTTAGGCCATATATGGAATATTGTGTGAAATTCTGTTTACCACAATACAGGAAGAGTGTGAAGGCTTTGGAGAGGGTGCAAACCCACCAGAAAGTTGCCTGGATTAGGGAGTATTAGTTACAAGGAGAGGTTGGACAAACTTGGATTGTTTTCTCTGGAGCATAAGTTGCGGGGCGACCTGTTGGAAGTATATAACATTATTCCAGGCAGTGATAGTGCAGATAGTCAGAATCTTTTTCCCAGGGTGGAAATGTCAAACACAAGAGGGCATAGCTTTAGGTTTAAAGGGGATGTATTAGGCATTTTTACATTTTATACAGAGAATGGTAAGCGTCTAAAATACGCTGCCAGGAGAAGTGGTGCAAACAGATTTAAATATTTAAGAGATGTTTAGACAAACACATGAATAGGCAACGGGTGGAAGGATATGTGTCATGTGCAGCCAGATGGGATTAGTTTAGGATGACATGGTTGGCATGGATGTTGTGGGTTGAAGGTCCTGTTCCTGTGCTGCACTGTTCGAGGTTCTACGTTTTGTTTATGAATTTACAGATCTTAAGTGCTTTTACCTTTCCTTCAACATGTTCTTGCCATTTTCAAGGGCGTAGAATCATATTTTGTTTATTCCCATCAGATTCATACTGAATCATGTTTGGGTAGAGTATCTTTCCCCTAAAAGAAAATATCTGTAACCAATTAGTTAGCCCAGTGTGATCAGTTCTAGACCTCAAACAGCATGGGTTGGTTTGTATGGATTCAATTTGAGAGGCAGTTTTTCAATTTCAGACATAGCATGTTTATACTGTAGGCTCTTTTCATTGACTATTTTTGTTTATCTCCCATGGAGGAAAATATTTTAATATTGTGTCTTTCATGATCTCACGATGTCCAAATGGTTTATAGCAAATGAAAGGAAATGAGGGAAACTTTTCGCATAAATACTTGTAATGGCCACATAATCTGCCAGTCATACAAAATGGAAACTGGCCATTCTGCCCACAATGAAGTGTGAGAGTGAAGATTTAAAAAGGACTTGAGAGGTGAGTTTTTCACAGAGCAGGTGGTGGGTATATAGAATGAGCTACTAGAAGAAGTGGAAGAGGTACTTTGGCAGGTTCAAGGATAAGAAAGGTTGTGTGGGCTATGGGCAAAATGTAGATGAATAGGACTTACACAGGAAGGTTCTTTGGTCAGCATGGATGAGCTGGGCTGAAGGGACTGCTTCGGTGGTACATAACTCTTCGACTCTATAACATCCACACCCATCAGTGGAGCGATCAGTATTAATCTCATCTTCCAGCACTTGTCCCATAGCCTTCAATGCATGGACAATTCAAGTGCTTGTCTACGAGCTTCTTAGATGCTGTCAACAACTCTTGCTCTATCATTCTCTATGACATTGCATTCCAGCTACTCAAGAGTCAACAGTGTTTTATTGTCATATATCCCAAAACGGAGCAAGGAAATTCAATACTTGCAGCATCACAACAGATACATGATGGGTTTTTGATGGCTCTGGGCCTATACTCTCTGGAATTTAGAAGAATGAGGGGGATCTAATAGAAACTTATCGTATAATGAAAGGCCTGAATAGAGTGGATGTGGAGAGGATGTTTCCACGAGTGGAAGTCAGAGAGCACAGCCTCAGAATCAAAAGATGCATCTTAAGAAAGATGCAGAAGAATTTATTTAGTCAGAGCATGGTGAATCTTTGGAATTCATTGCTACCGACGACTGTGGAGGCCAAGTTTTGGGGTATTTTTAAAATGGAGATTAACAGGCACGTGATTAGTAAGGGTGTCAAAGATTACATGGAGAAAGCAGGAGAATGGGGTTGTAAGAGAAAGAAAGACCAGCCATGATGGAATGAAAGGCTCTTATGACATTAATTTATGAACATATACTTAACAGGGTCTCACCAGTCTTTGGATTAAGAAGATCCCCCGCCCCCCTCAGATCTCTTCTGAATCTCTTAAATAGATACAAATCTATCTCCTCTCGTTATGGGGAGAAGTTTCCCCCAATCTGTTATTGTGTGGTTGGTGAGTGGGTGAATGTTGGCTGAGACATTGGGGGGATTCTTCGCTGCTTTTAATTAAAGCTGTGCTGTGAGGTGATTTGCATCCACCTGAGGGAACAGGGGGATTTGGAAATCCAGCAACAGTGGAATCCTCCCTCAGGAGTGACAGTCTGGAATTTTGTGCTCCAGTCTCTGGAATCAGATGTGACCCTAGGAACTTGATGACTCACAGCTCTGAGTGCTGAGCACAGAAAAACTAGATTTTGTTTTTAAAGCAGGGGAATGAAAAACATTCAGCTGAACGTTCCTTGGCTAACTAGTTACCTCTGTTCTTTGGAAATCTCCTCAGGCCAAGATCCAATCCTTGCACGCTGCCTTTGCACTAACACTGATCGCTTCTGCAGCTCCAGACATTCCATTGATGCAGTCCTGAAGTATGTTTCCCCTTCCTATCTCTTGATGTAAATCTTTGTTCCCACCTCACTCTTTCTGGCAAACAGTTGCTGTTCAGGTAGTTAACAATGTCAGTGGAAGAATATTTTGGCATTTAGGGGGGACAGTAATATGTTGCCTTCAGTTGGTGTAAGTATTAGGAGGCTAGAGAGATATGAGAGAGAAACAGAACTACTTGGTGATAGTGTTTGATGAAGAAGATGGAGCAGCTTGAATGCAGCTCGAAAACCAGTGCAGACTTGTTAGGTCAGATGGTCGGTTTCAATTATAATTCATACCCATTATTGCTTTTCCCTAATTGTCTCCTAGGCCCTTTGAAGGGGTAATCAAGAGGCAACAACAACTTTGTTATAGGTGAACATAGGTCAGAGTGGATAAAGGTGACGGATTTCCTTCCCTAAGGGACGTTAAGTGAACAACTTGCAAAGATAATCCAGCAGCCTCATGGTCACCTTTGCCAATTATATAAATGCTTATCGAGCTTATCTAGCAAACATGGCGCATATTGATTATACCCAGCACCAGATTGGGAATGGGAGGGGGAGTTAAAGTGCTGAGCAACCGGGAGATCAGGTAGGTTAAGGCGGACTGAGTGGTGGTGTTCAGCGAAACGATCGCCGAGCCTGTTCTTGGTCTCGCCGATGTACGGAAGTTGACACCTGGAACAGCGGATACAATAGATGAGGTTGGAGGAGATGCAAGTGAACCTCTGCCTCACCTGAAAAAACCTTTGGGTCCTTGGATGGAGTCGAGGAGGGAGGTAAAGGGGCAGGTGTTGCATCTCCTGCGGGTGTAGGGGAAAGTACCTGGAGAGGGGGTGGTTTGGGTGGGAAGGGACGAGTTAACCAGGGAGTTGTGGAGGGAACGGTCTCTGTGGAAAGCAGAAAGGGGTGGAGATGGGAAGATATGGCCAGTAGTGAGATCCGTTGGAGGTGGCGAAAGTGTTGGAGGATTATTTGCTGTCACAGGGAAAATGTACATATTCCATACAGACAGCACCCATTATCAGGATCAAAACCAGGACCCTGGCACTGTAAGGTAGCAACTCTACCACTGCCCCACCCTTAATTTATCTACCCAAAATATAATTTATTGCAATGTTATTGTATTTTCCATTTAAGAACCCCATATGTAATTCCTTTGTAAAAACAGAGTATATGGTTGTGAACAGTTGTAATTATAACACAACATAAGGAACTCCACTTTATGGAGCTTCATCACTAATACCAACAGACTAAACCATCAGTATTTACAGACATATGTAGTAACTTGGTTGATGATATGTTGCCATTGTACAACGTGGCTCGAATATAATCAGATGTTCGTTCAATATCAAGTAAACCACTGCAGCTACTGTGTTAAGAAGGACACATAATATGTGAAAGTTTGAATCGGAGGCATTAGATGCATGTGTGTGCGTTCCCATTCACATCTTGTGCCTGTAGGCTGCCAAACATTTGCAATGTTCTCTGTATATGCCATAATTTGAAGGAATGAACCTCATTGCTTTTTCCTACGTGTCATTAATAAAATTAAAGGCTAGCAGACAAATGAAAAAGATCAACAGCCAAATAAAAGGGGAAAAAGTAATTAAAGGCAGATAATGTCACATTTTCTCTCCCATTGTCAACAGCTGGTTTAAAAAAAAAAAAAAAGTGGACCATCTTCTCTTGCATGACAACATTGACACAGAACATAAATGTCAGAAGTGACTCTGAAGGGCAGCAGGCTGCAAATAGAGGAGCATGTAGGTCAAGCCCATTTGGTTTATTTACTGTGTTCAGTTTTTGGTCACCCTGATATAGAAAAAAAATCCATTAAGATGGAAAGAGTGCAGATAATATATACAAGGATGTTGCCAGGACTCGAGGGGCTCAGCAATAGGGGGAGGTTGGGTAGACTGGTACTTTATTCCTTGGAGCGCAGGAGGCTGAGCGGTGATGTTATAAAGGTGTGTAAGATCATGAGGGGAATGGATAAAATGAATGCACAGTCTTTTTCCTACTTTACGTGATTCAAGAACCAGAGAAACATATTTTATAGTTTGTCTCACACGCTCTTTTCTGCCATATATCCCATGCCTCCATATTTCCTTATGACAATGAAGGGGGCCATTTGGTCATAAAGTTAAATGACAGAGCCAACCTACTAATCCCATTTGTCACTTATTTCCCAATAACCCAACCTATTTCACATGCTCATCCTGATTCTGCAAACACCCACCTACACTGGGGAAAATATACAGTGGTCAATTAACCATTCAACAAGCTTTGGGATATGGGAGGAAACCAGAGCACCTTGGGAAATCCATGTGGTCACAGTGAGAACACACAAATTCCACACAGACAGCACAAATGGTCAGGATCAATTTTGGTCACTGAAGCTGTGCAGAAATATTTTGTGTCTTAAAGTTATTCTTTTTCTTGCCAAGAAAATTCATTCCAACCTACTGAGATTAATCATTTTAAGTATGTTCTTGAAATATTTAGGTTGTTACCGAACTTATCTTATCTATCCCTCAGATCCTGTTTCCCAGACGGAGTTAGTTGAAGTTTTGATCCAGATCCATATTCATTTCAAGTGAAATTGGGCCTTTGATGTCAATGACTAATCTGTAAGATTACAGGCGAAGAAATGCTTTCAGATGGGCTTTTGAAAGAGCAGTACACTTGTTGACTGGTTTGAAACAGGAAGATCATTAGTATGAATTACAGTATGTTACTCTCCCCATCCTTCAATGCTCACACCCCTTCAGCTCCATCTTTCCCATGTTTTTTTTCCTTACCAAACTCAGAAGGTATCAAAATAAATTCAAAGAAAGTTAACACCAATCATGAAGTGTATGGATTGTTTTAAATGGGAGTGCTTCCCCTCTGTGAGAGTGCCCATGGTCCCATTAAGTCCCTCTCAGCGGTATCTTGTACCAAGGTTCATTCCCGGGATGGCGGGACTATCAAATGCCGAGAGAATGGAGCAGCTAGGCTTGTACACTCTGGAGTTTAGAAGGTTGAGGGATTATCCACATATAATTCTTGAAGACGTAAGGAACTGCAGTTGTGAAAAAACAAAGCGTTGGAATAACCCAGCCAATCATGCAGCATCTGTGGAAGGAATGAATAGACAACGTTTTGGGTTGGGACCTTTCACTTTAAGAACCATTAAGTGCAGCATGCTGATGTTGTGCTACTGGTGGTCTTGAAGTATTCACTAACAAAATGGTGGAATTATCATGAACAATGTGATAATATAATGCCTTGAATAAAATAACAGGATTGAGCACATGGATATGGAGCGATATGAATCAATGCAGGCAGAGAAGATTAGTTTAACTTGACATCGTGTTCGGTATTGGACATTGTGGACCGAAGGGCCTGTTCCTGTGCTGCGCTGTTCCATGTTCCATGCTTCAGCTATTCAGGGCAATTATAATTAGTTACCACCTCTGCAACCGATAGATCATTTGGACATCTCTTGTTACGTCAGACTGATGGGGAAATTATGAGCAAGGCTCAAACAATAAAACTCAAACCTAGATCATTGTAGGCGATATCTGGAAACAACATTTGCCCACCACACACGGGCAAATGAGCCTAGCTTAGACGGGGCATCTTGGCTGGCATGGACACATTGGGTCAAATAGCCTTTTCCCGTGCTGTATGGTTCTATGACACTATGAGCAGAGTCAATATTGGTTTACAAAAATACAAATCACAAGGATAGAGACATGAATATTGGAGGACCAGCACCTCACATTTTGGTTAAGGGTAGCTTTCAACCCAGCAATATGAACATTGAATTCTCTAATTTTAAGTAATTTAATCTCTCATCCCCCTCCCCTCCCCTCTCCCTCCTTGCCCCATGCATCCACCTTAAGAGTTTAACTAATTCCACAGTTCTTCCACAGATCACACATTCCCTAGCCAACAATGAACCTACCAGGTACCATTCTGTGTGAAGACATTTGTGGCGGGTCCTGATTTTTCCTTGCCTCCAGCTCTGTACCTCTTCCCCTCCCCCACCACCTCCTTTCAGTCTGAAGAAGGGTTCCAGCTCGAATCATCACCCATCGTGCTGAGTTACTCCAGCACAATGTGTCCATCTAAGGATAGAGAATTGATGGGTTAGTATATTGGACTGGATAGAGAATAAGTTATCAAGCATAAAGATCAGAGGAGGTGTGAATAAATGGGCCCTTCTCAGACTGGCAAGCTGTGACTAATGGGGTACTTCAGAGATTGTTGCTTGTTTACCAGCATTTCACAATCTATGCCAGCAATTCAGCTAAGGGGATCAGATATCCACTGCTAGTGTTCGGAACAAAGATTAAATGCACAACCTTTTGAATCAGAGACATGATTGCGACGAACAACTATCATTATTCCTCTCCTCATCCTAACTGAATGCACACATATTTTCCCAGAAGAGGTCACTGGATTGAAGTTATAGGATTCCCTTCCTCATTACTTTTACTCTTCATAGAAGCAATAATACAAATAACTTTTACATGTCTCCACTGAGGTCAATGTAATCTTATCCATAACATAAATAACAGATCATGTCTACCTGTAGACCAAGAGGTTGATGCGTTGTGCAGCATACCTAAAGATAAATAGAGAGAAAATAAAGTTAATCTGCAATTTTTTGGAACATTTAAAATGCCCTGTCAATGCTCTGAATTTACACTTGCAGCAGAACAGTTAGGATGAATGTTTGCCTTTCATTGAACTACTTCTTTTGTCTATCAGTGATGGATTCACTTTATGATATTGTGAAGCAACCTAATTGTTTTATTTTATGGTTCTAACTTCTTCTCTGTAGAAATTTGTAGTGCTTTCGATCTCCAAACCTGTTATTGGAGATAAAGGTTATCTCTGATAATATAACGGTCC
The DNA here is from genome assembly GCF_028641065.1 of Leucoraja erinaceus. Taxonomy (NCBI): domain Eukaryota; kingdom Metazoa; phylum Chordata; class Chondrichthyes; order Rajiformes; family Rajidae; genus Leucoraja; species Leucoraja erinaceus. Next base: position 27,706,445 of record NC_073392.1, on the reverse strand, counting down.
TGAGATTTGCTTCCAAATTCGTTTTTGAAATAAATTATTCTCTTTGCCTCCCCTTCTTACTTGAGTGAACCTAGTTGATGTCTGAAGAAGGGTCCCAACCTGAAAAATTGCCAATCCATGTTCCCTGGAGATGCTGCGGACCCTGATCCGCTGAGTTACTCCAGCAATCTGTGTCTTTATTTTTAAAACCTGTATTAGCAGTTCCTGTCTGCAGTTCATGTCTCCCTCTTGCGTGGGTTCACCATCCAGCATGGAAACAGGCCATTCGGCCCACAACTTCCACACCAACTCAGGCGCACCCATTCATATTATTACCATCTTCCAGCACTTGGCCATGGACCTCTATGCCTAGACAATACAAGTGCTCTTCTAGGTACATCTTAAATTCTAATTTGGGGTGGCAAGGTGGCGCAGTGGTAAAGTTGCTGCATTACAGCTCCAGAGTCTTGGGTTCAATCCTGACTATGGGGGCTGTCTGTATGGAGTTTGCACATTCTCCCAGTGACTGCGTGGGTTTTTTCCAGGTGCTCCAGTTTCCTCCCACACTCCAAAGCCATACAGGCTTGTAGGTTAATTGGCTTCTGTAAAAATGATAAATTGTCCCTAGTGTGTAGGATAGTGTTAGTGTACAGGGTGATCGCTGGTCATTGCGGACTCAGTTGATCGAAGGGTCTGTTTCACTAAAAATGCTATCAACGACCCAGCACTCTCACAGGCAGGGTATTCTAGGTACTCACCACTCTCTAAGTACAAATGCTACTCCTCATATCTCCTCTAAATCTCTTATTCATTCCCCTAAATCTATGTCCAGCGATAGCTAAATCTATGTCCAGTTTTATCTATCTCTGATGAGAGGAAGGGTTTGCTACAGCCTACGTAGCTATATCTATATCTCAGCTTAGATCTGACCAATGTTTTATAAAGATCTCCCTTCTTCTGCATTCAGTGCACTGTCTAATGAAGGCCAGTGTCCCATATGCCTTTGACAAAGTGATGGCTTTCACTGATTGTCGCCGGAAGCTTATCCTTTTCAGGACAGACGATGACAGCGAGGTCAACATTTGTAACAAGGTGGACACGAAAAGAAGAAAGAATAAGACCACTTTATTTATCTGTGCTGCCACTTTCAAAGATCTTTGGGGTTCTACACCAAGTTACCTCTGTTCCTCAATCCTCTCAAGCACCTTACCAACCAAGGCATATCTCCTAGCCTCAGTAGTACTCCCAAAATACATCATCTCAGATTTATTCAGATTAAACAGCCATTTCACCAACACGTTGATATTATCTTGTGGCCTGTTATCCTCTATTCTTTCAGCAACTTCATCAATCTTTGTGTCTGAAGTCTCACCAGGATCTGAGGAGACAGATGGACCTTCTTCAGTCTCCTCTGTCCTCAAGACCTTACTGACCATGTATCTCCTACATCCACATACATAATCATGTCATTCATCTATATTACAAGCAACTTCAAATCTTTGTGTCATCTGTGACCTTACTGACCATGTCTCGTACATCCACATTCATGTCATTCATCTATATTACAAACTTCAAGGGTCCACACTTCAGTATCTTTTTTATTTTAATAACTGCTTTAGAATCAAAATCACTACCAAGAACAAGTTTGGACCAGTAAAGAAAACAGTCAGGTTCCTTCATGATAAGATGTCTGGTTGACATTCGGAAAATAAACATTGGTTGTAAAATGCCTTTAAGATGATTTAATAAGCTGATATAGAAAGGTGAAGAACATTGGTATCTTGATGGCCTCATTTTCTCATTTCTCTTTTCTGCACAGTTTTGCATTCAAGCTCCGCTCTCTTGTCAATAAGTTTGTCCAAGTTATCCCCTTACAGGTTGACAATGGTTTAAGTAGATCAGTATCATCTATGTGTTGCTTGATAAAGTCTAGTGTAAGGGCTTTCTGGATAACCACATTGGGGAGAAAAGGGGTTGGAAGAAGAAAGATTTGGTTGAAAGATCACCGACGTAAAACACAGCCTGTTTTCCTTTCTCGACAGAATTCTTTTGACCTGCTGCTTATTTCCATAATTTCAGATTTCCGGCATCAGAAGATTTTTTTGCTTTTGTTTTAGATGATGAAGTTGCGGAATAAAAGGGCATAATGGCCTATTTCTGCACTGTGCCCTTGTCTGTTCCTCAATGAGCATTTATTGCCAAAGTTTTAAAACAATTAACTAAATTTCTTTGCAGGTTTTAATAGGGTAGAAGTATAGGAGTATAATTGAGTATAAGAGCAGGGAGGTTCTACTGCAGTTGTACAGGGTCTTGGTTAGACCACACATGGAGTATTGCGTACAGTTTTGGTCTCCTAATCTGAGAAAATACATTCTTGCCATAGAGGGAGTACAGAGAAGGTTCACCAGACTGATTCCTGGGATGTCAGGACTTTCATATGAAGAAAGACTGGATAGACTCGGCTTGTACTCGCTAGAATTTAGAAGATTGAGGGGGGGATCTTATAGAAACTTACAAAATTCTTAACGGGTTGGACAGACTAGATGCAGGAAGATTGTTCCCGATGTTGGGAAAGTCCAGAACAAGGGGTCACAGTTTAAGGATAAGGGGGAAATCTTTTAGGACCGAGATGAGGAAAACATTTTTCACACAGAGAGTGGTGAAACTCTGGAATTCTCTGCCACAGAAGGTAGTTGAGGCCAGTTCATTGGCTATATTTAAGAGGGAGTTAGATGTGGCCCTTGTGGCTAAAGGGATCAGGGGGTATGGAGAGAAGGCAGGTACAGGATACTGAGTTGGATGATCAGCCATGATCATATTGAATGGCGGTGCAGGCTCGAAGGGCCAAATGGCCTACTCCTGCACCTAATTTCTATGTTTCTATGTTTAATGTTACTTGCCTGTGAGTCATTATGATCTTGCAACAACACTAACCTCAGTTTTAGTTAAGGACGAGTCTCTTCTGCCTTCTCCCATCAGACAAGAGGTACAGAAATGTTAAAACACGTATCTCCAGATTCTGGGACAGTTTCTTCGCAGTTGTTATCAGGCAACGAAACCATCCTATCAACAACTAGAGAGTAGTGCTGAATTAACATGTACCTCATTGGAGACCCTCGGACTATCTTTAATCGGGGTTTAATGGCCTTTATCTTGCACTGAACGTTATTCCCTATATTCTGTATCTGTACCCTGTGGATGGCTCGATTGTAATCATGTATAGGTTTTCTGATGACTGGATAGCACACTACAAAAGCCTTTCCTTGTACCTCGGTACACATGACAATAAACTAAACTATCTAATTTAAGTCCTGCCGTGTTATCTAGAGATGAATAGAACTTGCACATTAAATGCCCTTCTGTTTATTTGTTTTGAAAGCCAACCCAGTATGGAGTTTAAAAGGAGTTGGTTTGAACACATTTCTCTGGGGCTTTATGGAGCATGGCTTTATGACTCCATGTTGTCAGCATGGAGTAAGTCAAGCATCCCGGTGCAACCTGTGGATGGTTATATGCTTTAATGGGATGCTACATGCCAGCATTGTCCAGTGCTGATTTAGACTGCAGCAACATACAATAAAACTTTTGTCTCATGGACGGACTTGCAAAAAATAATCAAGGGAGATGGCAAAAAATTATCAAGGGAGATTATATCATTGTCACAAGGTTGGGACAGTGTGAGTGTTGAAAAACCATTGACAAGAGGAGGACAGTTAAATGTATATTTAAGGGAGCCTTAGGGTATAACCAAACCACTGAGGCTTTGTCTGTGTGCTTTCTGATGTCATCTGCACCCCCACCCCCTACAGCCTTGTAACTCTTCATGGCAACCATTGTCAAAACATTGTCAGAATGATTAGATCTTGGTTGTTGTCATTTATTTCTCGCTCTGCAAACTTATTTTCTTGTATTGAAAGTGCAATATTATTTGGCAGAAACATGGAGCATGTTTCCGGTCAGTGAATCTTCCAGGATTCAATGGCAGGAAAGGACATGTAAGAAGGATATGACATTTGAAGCAACCAAGGAGCAAATACAATGCTTCATAGGGGGATGGACAAAGAAAGAACTGGAGCAAATCTAGCTTCCAAACAATATTATTCCTCTTATGTATATTAAGATAATGAATGCACTCCCATTCCACCCCTTGTTATCCCTTAAATGCGATTGCTACACCTGTGGCCCAGAGGCAGTTTTGTGATTTATATCTTGCCTGCATTCCTCCCTGTCAAGTGAATGAGAGAGGGCTGCACTTAGAACAATTTGCTCCACATGCAGTTCACCTGGCTCAGTCGTAAACCCTCACTTTATTAGTCAGGAATGTGCTGTATGCACGCCTGAAAAGAATACAAGGTCGTTTTTCAAAAATGGCGTGGCACACTGCCGCACACAAACTCGTTAAGTGGGCAGAATAGCAGCTGTTTCTCGGCATTTTAACTATCAAGGCTTGAAGTGTTCATCACTTTCTCTGCTTGAAGCAATTAGTAAAAACTGCAGTCTTTTGACATATCTGCTCACCCTATCCTGAGGTCCTTGCAAGCAGAAGAGATACCACGACACAAGCGATATTTCATCCAACAAGTGTTATTTCTTTGGTTAACACAAGGGGGTAAAATCGGTCGTGGGCAAGAAACTTAAGCATGTTGGCGCAGCTCATAGTTGCTGCCTCACAGCGCCAGAGATCCAGGTGCAATCCTGACCTCAGGTGCTATCGGTGTGGAGTTTGCATGTTCTCCCTGTGAATGCAAGGTGCTATGGTTTCCTCCCACATCCCAGACATGCAGATTTACAGGTTAATTGGTCTCTCTAAATTGCCCTCTGGTGTGTAAGGCATGGATGAAAAAGTGGGAACAGGTGATCAATGGTCGGCATGGACTCAGTGGGCTGAAGGGCCTGTATCCATGCTGTATCTTGAAAAGATCTATTTAAAAAAAGGTTTGCAATTAGATAAGCCAACCACACAATAGTGAGATACCTTTCTTAGACATAGAAGCTATAGAACCTGGTATCCATGTTGCACAATCCTGTATGGCAAATGATAGTGATCAGACCTTCAGTTTTCTTTCAGCAACACTGTGAATATCCACACTGAACACACTCATTGGAAGGAGAGTGGATTTGCATTTCTATTTTAATTGGTTCATGTTGTTGAGTTTGACCTTCAGTTCATGTTGATTGCAAAAGTTTCACTTCATTCACTTTGCTCTCAATTTTGATAATAACCATGTTGCAATTGATGCAGCTGCAACTATTTACACCTCTTCCTCATCTTTGTTCCATTCTCACTACAGGTACCTCAGCATCATCTCCCCCATTTCACATCCTCTGATTCTTTCCGCCACTGTTCACAACCTACCCTAACCCTGCACTTGCCTGTTGCCTCACTACCTTTCCCTAGTTCTGATGAGAGGCGACTGATCTGAAATGCTGAAATAAAAACAAAAAATGGTGGAAAAAATGTCAGCAGGTGAGGCAGTATCGGTGGAATGAAAAACTCTGCTTATACCTACCAAATTACCAGAATGTTCTGTTTTTACATTGGAAATAGTCAGATATTATTTTTATGATGTAGATTGGTGGTTGTATGTTTAACCAAGACACAGGGCAACTTACAATCCTACCCATCTGAGGGAAGATCCTATGATCAGTCAACAGTTCCCTCTCAACAAATTTCACCAGCACAAATTGCTGCAGAAGGTCAGGCAACATCCCTGGAAGAAAAATGATGCATGACGTTTTGGGTTGGGACCCTTCTTCAGACTCCCCCTCTGCAATTTCATCAGCTACTGGTTTTGTGCATTACTTTAATTAAAGCTCAGATTCGCTTTCTGTCTGAATGTATCTAATCTGCAAAGGATCAGATGATTTTTAGATGCCTTTTCCTTTTTCAAGTGTTCTGTTGGTAACGATCTCTCCGTGAGTAACAATTCTGGAATTTTCTAACATCTGGTTTGTACACAGACAGTGACAAACTAATGTTGCCAAGCAAACAGTCCTGTTGTGGTTGGGTTTCACGATGAAACTGAAACACAAATCCATCTTGTATTTACATTGCGCGACTGTTGCGAATCAATGATAAATCTTACTGACTGAAAATTCTTGCAATGCAGTCAACGTGTCACGAATTGATATTAATTTTAATAACAGGGGCAGCACAGTGGTGCTGCTGGTAGAGCTGCTGCCTCACAACGCCAGAGACTCGGGTTCGATGCTGACGTCAGATGTTCTCTGTGTGGAGTTGGTACGTTTTCCCTGGGATCGCATGGGTTTCCTCTGGGTGCTCCAGTTTCCTCCCAGACTCTTCTTCAGGCTGTTTGGAGCTGGAGAGAAAGCTGGAAAAGAAAGGTGGGAGTGGGACAAAACTTCGCAAGTAAGAAGTGGATACAGGTGAGGGGAGGTGATTGGCAGATGGGTGGAATATGTGACAAAGGCTAGAGGTGCAATGGAAACAAAGGGTGTCCGATAAGGAAAGAAGAGGTGAAAAGTCGAGTTAGTAAGGGGAATATGGATCGAAGAGAACAAGGGGAGGGGAAAGAGGGGAATAACAGGGAACTCAGGGATGGGAGATGAGCATAATGGGAAGAGCAGGTCATGGAGAGAACGTACAAGCTCCATACAAACAACACCCGTTGTTAGGATCGAACCTGGGTCTTTGGTGCTGTAAGACAGGAACCCTATCACTGTGCCACCATGCCAACCTTGAAATAGAGAAATAGTGGTTTGAATAGGTTCATGAAGGAGGGTTGTGGGTGGGCGCTGGAGCCACAATGTCGGTACGATTATGACTGCTATTGTATGTCAGAGCACAAAATAAAAGCCTTGACCAGAGTCCTAGGTGATAGAACCAAGCAGCCCCAGAAAAAGGAAGAATTAGCGTGGTTTATCTGAGAAACTTTGTTCCCCATGGCTTCACACTTCCCCACACTCAGCCCATGATTTACTTGGCCATCATCACTCCACCCCTGACCCACTCTTGAGATTCTGGCCAAGTTTTAAATGAGGCTTCAATGTTAGGACTTTGCCACTAAAATATTTGTCACTAGAACACAGTGATGGGTCACCAGTGAATAGTGCTGATCGATCCACAAATGTCAAAGTGGACTCCATGGAGCATGGCAGATGGCATATAGAGAACGTAGAACATAGAACAGTACAGAATAGGAACAGGCCCAATGGCTTACAATATTTGTGCCAGACATGAAGTGAAACTGCTCTCCTCTGCCTGCACGTGATCCATTCCCTGCTTATCCATGAGTCTATCCAAAAGTGTCTTAAATGTCACCATCATATCAATAGTCAAGACTGTTTATGGGCATGTCCCACTTGGCAATTTTTTTAGGCAACTACCAGCGACTGTCATAGTCGTAGCAGGTCGCCAAAAATCCTACGTCATCCTGGCGACAACCTACGACAGCACCTACGTCGGGAGAAGTCAAGCTATGCTCATTGGCGTCAAACCTACTGTTGCTGAAAATTGTTCAACATGTTGAATATTTAGCGGTGACCAGAAAGACGCTACAACTTTTTACACAACTGAGGAGATTACTCTCGGCGACCACCGGCGAACATGTGGTGACAAACTAGTCGCCTAAACTTAATTCTTACTTGCAACAGCACAACAGAGTATAAGAATTAGAATTAGATCCTTTATTTGTCATTCAGACCTTATGGTCTGAACGAAATGTCGTTACCTGCAGCCATACATACAATAATAAACAACAGAACAGACAGTAAACACAAATTAACATCCACCACAGTGAGTCCACCAAGCACCTCCTCACTGTGATGGAGGCAAAAATGTTAGGGCTGCTGTCTCTCCCCTTCTCTTCTCCCTCTGCACTGAGGCGATACCCCACCGGGCGATGGTAAGTCAGTCCCGCGGCTCACCGAGCTCCGCGAACGGGCCGGTTCAAACTCCGCGGCCCGGGGGTGGTCGAAGCTGCCGCCCTCCAGTCCAGCGGACGCAGCTGTTGACGATGTCGTCCACTGGCCCGCGGCCGAACCCCGGACTCAGGCCGCCGCCGCCAGAACGCCGTCTCAGCCACCGGAGCACCGTTCCAGCCCCGAGCCGCGTCGCCCTCACGTGAGCGCCGTTCCACCCTCGAGCCAGGCCGCCCTCACGGGAACGTCTCAGCCCCGCGCCAGGCCACCCTCATGGGAGTGCCGTTACCCTCGAGCTGGGCCGCCTTCACGCGAGCGCCGTTACCCTCAAGCCGGGCCGCCCTCACGGGAGCACCGTTACCCTCAAGCCGGGCCGCCTTCACGGGAGCGCCGTTACCCTCAAGCCGGGCCGCCCTCACGGGAGCGCCGTTACCCTCGAGCCGGGCCGCCCTCACGGGAGCCTCTCAGCCCCTCACGGGAGTGCCGTTCCAGCCCCGAGCCGGGCCGCCCTCACGAGAGCGAGCCCAGGGTGAGTCCTGACAGGCTCTGCCTCCAGAGCCTCGAGGTCACCAGCTCTGCCAATAGGCCTCAGCGCAGACGGAGGCAGAGAAGGGGGATACAACAAGAAAGTTGCATTCCCCCGAAGGGAGAGACAGAAAGCCCTGTTTCAACCCCCCCACCCCACACATAACACAAACCTAAAAACCAAAAACTTAACTAAACAAGAGTAAAAAAAACAACACAAAAAAGTAAAAACAAACGGACTGCTGGCGAGCCGCAGCCGTTCACCAGCGCCGCCACTTCCTATTATGTATGTATTCCAAAGTATGTAAACATAGTACTTTGTAAACCATATAATAATTGGAAAAACAAATTCATTGTGTGTGCAGGAAATCGGCAGGGTCTTCAGGAACACGGAAAGGAAGGGTTTAGAGGGATATGGGCCAAATGTAAGTAACTGTGTCTAGTTTAGATTGGGCATCATGGCCAGCAAGGATGTTTCCATGCTGAATGACTCGATGACTAACAGCCTCTGATAGCTTGCCACCATGGATTTAATTACATTGAATTTAGAAATTTAAAATGAATAAATGTAATTAAAATAATGTTAACCAGTAACAAGTAATTAAAACACTAAAATAAAATGATTCATAACTCCAAAATATTTAATTAAAATATTGATTAATGCATATAATGAATGCATGGAAACAAAATGATTCAAAATGATTCATGATTCCACAGTCAATAAATGTAAAATATTGTAAAACTAAAAAATAATTTAAACATGATCCCTAAAATGATCCATAACTAAAATTAATTTAAAATGTATTAAAAGCATAACAAATATTTAAAGCATGATAAAGTATCATCATGTACAGTCTTTCCAGCCACTATTCAAGTGAAGGGTGGGAGGGGAATACGCAAGTAGGCCAAGCAAACTGTTGAAGGGTGTGTATGGAATTTATTTGACCCTTCTCATTGGGTATTAGGTCTGCTGAGGGATGCAATGGTGAGCCCAGTGGGAAAGAGGAGGAATTTAGACAATAGACAATAGGTGCAGGAGTAGGCCATTCGGCCCTTCGAGCCAGCACCGCCATTCATTGTGATCATGGCTGGTCATCCCCATTCAGTACCCTGTTCCTGCCTTCTCCCCATATCCCCTGACTCCGCTATCTTTAAGAGCTCTATCTGGCTTTCTCTGGGTGCTCCTGTTTCCTTCCACACTCCGAAGATGTACAGGTTTGTGAGTTAATTGGCTTTGGTAAAAAATGTCTCTAAAGTGTTCGTGTTAGTGTATGGGGTGAACATCGGTCGGTGCAGACGGACCTGTTTCCATGCTGTATCTAAAGTCTGAAAAGTCTTGATTTATGCATTTTTAGAATTTATGACTGGCAAACTTAAGCAAACTTAAGCCCTGTCCCACTTCAGAGACCTAAACAGCAACATCTGGTGATCTTGCCCGCCACCCAAAAAAAAAATCAAGGTCGAGGTGACCTGCAACCTCCCTCCACCTCCCACGCATATGTTGCAAACCTTCCTCGACTGGGAAGAAAACCGGCTTTGGCTAGACCTGCGACAAAAAAATGATCGATTTTTAAAACGGCAACCCATTTTTAGTTGAGGCCGGTTTTAACAATGATGAAAAAATAGCAGCAACCTAGATGAAGCCTCGACCATGCGGAAACCACTTTCGACCATTAAGGAGAGTGACCAAAACCTCCGGTGACCTCATGGAAACGTTGGGTGGCGGGCAAGGTCACCAGAGGTTGCTGTTTAGGTCTCCTAAATGGGACAGGGGCTTTACACATCAGGCATTAAAGTCTTGTTAGTTCAGTTCTGCTTAACAGAAAGAAAACTCAAATGATTGCATGCAGCTATTAGGTTATATGTTTAGATGTATCAGATTTTGGAATATATTTTTCCAGTTAAGGAGTATATACTGGACATGGGCATAAGTTGAGAGGGGGGAAAGCTTTAATAGGAACCTGAGGGGTAACTTTTTTTACACAAAGGGTGGTAGGTGTATAGATCGAGCTGCAAGAGAAGGTAGTTGTTGCAGATACTATTGCAACGTTTAAGAAACATTTGGACAGGTACATGGATAGGATATGTTTTGAGGGATATGAACTTAATGCAGGTAGGTGGAACCAGTGCAGATGGGGCATGTTGGTTGGCATGGGGAAAAGGACCTGTTTCCATGCTGTATGACTCCATGACTCTATATATGGGTAATTTTCTCAGTTTGATGCTCTGGCGGTTAGCATCCTGCATTACAGGTAAAGCACTGTACAGGTTGAAGGGAAACATTTATAATGTTGTATGATGTGGTTAACCTCATTTATTTCAATTGGCAGCGTAGTCACGTGCAGTGCCTTGCTTATGTATGATTTACAAACTTTTTGTTTTGCGCGCTGCTTTTCAATCCCGTAACCCCCACATAAAATGCGAGATGCCTGTAAAATGAAAATCCTGCTTGCAGCAGTATCACAGGCACATAGACTCAGACATCACACAAAAACATAAATGATATACATATTACACATAAATTCTGCAAGACAGGCAAAAGAAAAAGGACTATGCAAAAAACATGACCAGTGGAAAAACGCAATTAGGGGAAAAAAAAGGTGAATTGTAAAGTTTCACTCTGTTTACTTTTTGACATGTTAGAGTTGAAATGAGCAGTGCTTCACATATGAACATCTATCGCGAATTTCCATTGCTTTCGATCTGTGTCATTCAGATCCCCAAGCTGCTGACCAGGATGCAATTGAAGGCTCCTTACCAATCACCTCAGACAGATTCCAGATGTAAATATACCTGTTAGAGTCTTAAACTATACTTTTCTAATCATACAGACACATGTAGGACCTCATCCAACCTCACGCCTTAGGCTTTGACTTACGTATTGAAAGCGATTGTAATATAAATTGATTGACGGATGTTATTGGAGATGAGGAAACAATACAGATTGCCCCAAGGATACAAGGACCTTTTTAGCTTTTGCAAGGCTCTTCTTGACTGGCCTGTACATAGCAACGGAATGACTAGTCACACCCACTGGGTCAGTCTGCAAGGAATGTGTTGACATACGATCAAGCATTTTATGTGACAAAGTCAAAGCTTATCTTTCTAGTTTTTTTGCAATTGTACAAGGCGAGAACAGTCAAAAGGGAATTTAAGGATAGGTGGGCCTGTTTCCGTGCTGTATCTCTAAACTAAACTAAACTAAACTAAACTAAACTAAACTAAACGATCACTTATCCAGCTGCACATAATCCATATCCCGTCAAACCCTGTATATCTATATGTTTATTCAAAAGTCTTTTAAATGCCACTAATGTATCTGGTTCAACCACTACCGGCAGCGTGTTCCAGGCCTCTGTGTAAAAAACTTGCCCCGCACGTCTCCTTTAAATGTTGTCCCTTTCACCTTAAAGTTATGCACTCTAGTATTTGATATTTCCATCCTGGGAAAAATAATCGGAGTCTCTACTGTCTACCCTATCTATGCCTCTCCTCTATCTCTTTCACATGAAAAGATTAGTAAAACACAAGGTGCTGGAGTAACTCAGCGAGTCAGGCAGCATCTGTGGAGAAAATGGATAGGTGATGTTTTGGGTCGTTGGTCAGGTTATCCCAAATATTTTGGGTTGGAACCTTTCTTGAGTTTGAAGATGGATTCCGTTGCGAAATGTTGTTTGTACATTTCCCTTCACAGATGCTGCCTGACCCACTGAGTTACCACAGCACTTTGTGTTTCGCTGAACCTACCAACCAAAAGGTCTTTGTGATGTGGGAAGAAAACAAAACACCAGAAGGAAACCCCAAAGCGGCCATTGGAGAATGTGCAGATTCCACACACTCGGCATCTGAGGTTAGGATCAAATGTGGGTGGTTGGAACTGTGCACCAGCAGCACTCCCTGCTGTGTCACTGTGCTAAAGGATCCGAGGATACGGGGAGGAAGTTGACGAGTTACTTGATCAATCGTGGTCTTATTGAATGGCAGAGCAGGCTTAAGGTCCTACTCCCACTTTTAGTTGTTATGTTCTTATGTTCTTGCCTTTTTTCCTCTTGAGCTCTGAGGAACACCTGGAATTAAGGCAGCTAAAGTGAGTCACCAACCACAGCTGGAATTTCATGTCTTGTAGGAACAGTCTGAGACATTAGAAGTGAGTCATTGATGTGGGAGAATAGTCATCAAAGAGCTCACAGCTTGGTCTGGTAATATTGGTACTGCAACTTTAAGTTCCAATGTCCTTTACTTGAAATGGTGAACTATGTTTGTGGCATGGTGGTTTCCATTGATTCTGATTTGGTTTACAGTGTTTGTTTTCGATGGAATCACAGATGTTTTTAGAGTCTGAGGAACACTCCCTTTTACATCTGCCTGACTGATGAGAGTGACATCAATTGTGATTCTGTTCAGTTGTAGGTTTTAATTGAAAGACCCCAATCAGTTCTGTCTGGGCAGAAAAGACCTTGTGCAAATAGACTGCAAAAAAATCTTCTGAAAGCTAGCAACTGTATTTCTTTGTAAACTAATTTGTCACAGTCTTGGTTTCCTACTTGACCGTAGAATGAGTTTTCTGCCACATGTTGGAACCATCACCAGAACATCTTTCTCCACCGTAATAACACTGTCTTCTTCAATCTCAGGTCATCTACTGTAAAGTACATGTGCTCGGTGCGTTCCTAACCTCCATTGAAATCCATTGTACAAGAGCAGAGCAAACAAAGTTGCTCGGAAAAGGTAGGTCCACAAGAACAAATTAGGTAATTTATGCCTAAAGCCAGAAGAAGTTTAGTGTAGTTTATTATTGTCACGTGTACTGAGGTACAGAGAAAAGCTTTTTGTTGTGTGCTATTACAATCAAGCAGTTCACAGTGTACAGGTACAAGATAAAGGGTATAACATTTTGTGCAAGATTAAATCCAGTAAAGTCCGATTAAAGATAGACAGAAGTGCTGGAATAACTCAGCAGGTCAGGCAGCATCTCTGGAGAAAGAGGATGGGTAATGTTTTGGTTTGGGACCCATCTTCAGATTTCTTCAGTCTGATTAAACATAGTTTGAAGATGTCCATGAGATGAGGTCAGGAGCGCTCGCTCTAGTTGGTGAGAGGATGGATCAGTCCTCTCACCAACTTGTGGATGAGATACTAAATTCGTTTTTTCCACCAATAGTCATCAAGAGAAGACATGGATGATAATGAGTTCAGGGGGCGGTAGTGTAGGAAGGAACAGCAGATGCTAGTTTATACCAAAGATAGACACAAAATGCTGGAGTAACTTAACGGGACAGGCGGGAGTAACTGGAGTAACTCCAGTGGAAGTGGTGGAGGCAGGTTTGATTTTATCATTTAAAAATAAATTGGATAGGCATATGGATGGGAAAGGAATGGAGGGTTATGGTCTGAGTGCAGGTAGATGGGACTAGGGGAAAATAAGTGTTCGGCACGGACTTGTAGGGCCGAGATGGCGTGTTTTCGTGTAGTAATTGTTATATGGTTATATGGTTATATAACTCAGCGGGTCGACCAGAAAAGTGGTCCATTCCTTCTATCCAGAGATGCTGTCTTTTGCTGAGTTACTCCAGCATTTTGTGTCTATCTTCAGGGAGAGGTATGTTTAAGTTTAGAGCATAGATATTAAGTAGGAAGATGTTCAAGAAGGAACTGCGGATGCTGGAGGATCGAAGGTACACAAAATTGCTGGAGAAACTCAGCGGGTGCAGCAGCATCTATGGAGCGAAGAAAATAGGAGACGTTTTGAGCTGAAACCCTTCTTCAGACTGATGGGGGGTGGGAGGGGAGAAGAAAGGAAAAAGGGGAGGAGGAGGAGCCCGAGGGCGGGGGGATGGGAGGAGACAGCTCGAGGGTTAAGGAAGGGGAGGAGACAGCAAGGGCTAGGAGAATTCAACATTCATGCCATCAGGATGCAAGCTGCCCAGGCGGAATATGAGGTGCTGTTCCTCCAATTTCCGGTGTTGCTCACTCTGGCAATGGAGGAGACCCAGGACAGAGAGGTCGGATTGGGAATGGGAGGGGGAGTTGAAGTGCTGAGTCACCGGGAGTTCAGGTAGGTTATTAAGTAGGAAGATGTGTTGTGTCTGTGAGATAAAATCAAAGCACATATGTCCCTAGAGACTGATGGGAACTACAGTATCCCAGGATATCGAGGAAGGCAAGGCAGGAGATTGTTGGGGCTGAGATCTTCGTATTATCTCCAGTCAAAGATGAGGTTTCAGAGGAGTGGAGAATAACCAATGTTGTCCTATGTTTTAGAAGAGCAATCAAGATAATCTAGCAAACTACAGGCCAGTGACCCTTACATCATGATATTGGAGAGGTTTCTTAGCAGCAGGATTTACTTGCATTTAGAAAAGCATGGGCTTATTAGCAGCAATCTACATGACTTTCTGCAGAAGAAGTACTGTCTCAGAAATTTGATTTTTGAGGAGGTAACAGAGATGACTGATAATAGTAAGATAGTAGATGTTGTGTACATGGACTTCAATAAAGCATTTGACCAAGTCCTCATGGTGGGCTGATCCAGAAGATTAAGTCACATAGGATCCATGGTTACTTCGTAGGATATGACTGTCAATTATTAGAGGACATAGGTTTAAGGTGAGAGGGGAAAAGTTTCACGGTCCAAAATATCAACTTTGAAGAGGTTCTCTCTCCAATGGGAGATCTTGCTCCCCCTCTGAGATTCCTTCTTTTCAACAGTCTGAAGAAGGGTCTTGCCCCTTCCCATGAAATGTCACCTATCCATGTTCTCCAGAGATGCTGCCTGAACCGCTGAATTACTCCAGCACTTTGGGCCTTTTTTTTTTGTAAACCAACATCTGCAGTTCCTTGTTCCTATTTCTTAAAGCAATATTTGTTGACCAAGCAAATAGTTTATTGAAGTGCTCTCTGCTTGCATTGACATGCCAGATGCTGGTGAGTTTGAGTAGAATTATGTGGGGAAATGGAACCCATTTTCAAAACAAGATCAAATTTTGCAATGTTTTACTGTTGCAGCCAAAGCTAAAATTCCATCCCAGGATTTGTTGTCTGAACTATCATAATTCCAGGTGTTAACCTTTTGGTTGGAGAAAGGCCAGTTCAGTAGTTTAGTTTGAGAGATACAGCGCGGAGAGAGGCCATGTGGGCCCACTCAGTCCACGCCAACCAACGATTCACCGTACACTATTTATATTTCTATCCTACACACTAGGGACAATTTACAGAAGCCTATTTACCTACAAACCTGCATGTCTTTGGAATGTGAGAGGAAATAGGAGCACCTGGAGAAAACCTATGCTGTCACAGTGCTCTGGTTTTCTCCCACACTCCACACTCCAAAGACATAAAGGTTTGTAGATTAATTGGCTTTGGTAACATTGTAAAATTGTCCCTAGTCTGTAGGATAGTGTTAGTGCAAGGGAATCGCTGGACTCAGTGGCGGAAGGGCCTGCTTCCGTGCTGTATCTCTAAAGTCTATGGTCTAAAGGGTTAGAAGGGAGCTGACAAAAATAATTTTCACCCAAATGGTAGTTTTAACTACCTGATTGGGTGGTGGAGGCATGCACTCTCGTAGAGTCATGGTCGGATGTCTATGCAACATGGAAACAGACCCTTTGGCCCAATTTGTCCATGTCAACCATGTTGCCATTCTGTTCTGGTCTCATTTGCCTGCGTTTGGCCCATATTGCTCAGATCCCATCCTGTCTGTACATCTGTCCAAATGCCCTTTGAAAGTCATAATTGTATAATTTCCTCTGGTAGCATGTGGCGGATACGGACCACACTCTGAGTGAAAAACATACTCCTGAGGTCCCTTTTAAATCTCTCCCCTCTCACCTTAAGACTACACCATCTAGTTTTAATTCTCTACACTGGGGAAAAGGAGTGTGTGCATTCATGTAATTTAGTTTATTATTGTCATGTCTTTCGAGGGAGCATGAAAAGCTGTTTATGTTGCATGCTATCCAGTCAGCAAAAAGACTATACATGATTACAATAAAACTGTCCACAGTGTACAGATACAGGATAAATGGTATAACTTTTAGTGCAAGGTATTTATTCCTAAGAACCTAAAGCTTTCAACCATCTCTACTTCGGCAACATCAATGTACACCAGGGCATGTGTACTGTTTTGCTTCCTGAAGTTGATCACAATCTCACTTTATCTTGCTGACATTGAAGGAAAAGTTGTTGTCTGGGCACCAAGTATCTCCGTATTCCATGCCCCTCATGATTTTGTATACTTCATTAAGGTCACCCCTCATCATCCTACGCTGCGGTGAAACAAGTTCCAGTCTATCCTGCCTCTCCCTTTAACTCAAGCCTGCACCATTCAGTAACAATGTGTCTGGAAAAGCATTTGAATTGCCAAGTCTTACTGCCAAGTCCTTTTCCCAGGGTAGTGGATTTTAAATCTAGACAGCATAGTCTTAAAGTGAGGGGGAGAGATATAAGACAGGCATCAGGGGTATAGATGGGTACTGGACAATTGCCATGGATATGGTAGGCTGAATGGCGTGTTTGTGTGCTTTAAGGCTCCGTGATTAATCACTCGCCCGTCTTCTGACTACATCATCAACAGTAAAGCTAACCCGCTGCACTGCTGTTGGTAGCTTGGAGTTAACTGGTGTTTGTATCAGTTGCCGCCTCCCAGCAAACCAGGCTCAGAAGAATAGCAAGACTATATTGGCCGACAGAGATCCAATCCCGGAAAAGGATCAGTCTTGGAGTCAGGTTGTGCGACAGGGTGGGGTAGGATATCCTATGAGCAACATTTGTTGGGGACGTTGCCCTGAACATCAGGACAATGAACTATTCTGAAACAAATAAACCTCAGCTATATTGAGGTCAGGTCGCGGGGAGTTCCCCCCCACCACGGGTACCATGTAATCCCGTGCTACCTGCTCCATGGTCGGATGACTAAACCGTCTCCCCCACCTGGTTTGCCAGGTGAGGAGGGGGCTGTGGACCCCTAGCAAGACCAAAAACAAGACCTGTCAAAGGGCGGATGAGCTTCTAGCGAGCCAATGACCATCCACACTTCAGTAGAAGTTGCGATCACTGACGTACGTAGCATTGTAAGGAATGATGATAAAGCACACATACCAAAATCCTATACTTCCAGCAGCGGAAGTCTGCAGGAATTGGAGGACGGAGATGTGTGGTGCGTCCGTCACCATTCCCGTTGGAAACCAGCACCACTGCGCCATTAATGTTTTCAACGATGATGAATGAATGAAATATATTGAGTTCAATGTTATACATTATCTTTGCATTAAATGCTGTACCCTTTCTCCTTTATCTTTGCACTGTGGACAGCTAGATTGTGTTCATGTACAGTCTTTTTTTTCACTGGATAGCATGCAACAAAAGCTTTTCACTGTATCTCAGTATGTGTAACAATAACAAACAAGCTAACAAACCTCTGCCAATCTCACCCAGACCTATAATCACCAATATTTTTCTACAGTTTATTTCTGTAATATTATTCTGAATTATGTTTCTGTAATTCATTAACATGATTAATTCTAATTAAATTAGCTCTGTTGGTCTCTCAACAATTCTATCACTAACTGTTTCCAACATCACTCAAAAAATGTCAACTTATTTGCTAAGTTCTTCTAGCACTTTGAGTTCTGCTCATTGAAATTCATATTTAACAAAGGTGCAGTGGCAGGCTGCCAGAGACCCGGGTATGATCCTAACTACAGGTACTGTCTGTATGGAGTTTGTACGTTCTCCCTGTGACTCCATGGGTACTCCGGTTTCCTCCCACGCTCCAAAAGGTTTACAGGTTTGTAGGTTAAATTGTCCCCAGTGTGTCGGATAGTGCTAATGTGGTCGCTGTTCGACGTGGACTCGCTGGGTTTTTATGCTGTATCTCTAAAGTCTAAGGGATAAAGAGATTTTTAAACGGTCTCTCTTGCCTTGCTTCCTCCTTCACTCAATTGGTTAGCAGTTCTGGCTAAAAAAGTCAACAAATTGTGTTAACAAGAGGCAGAGGGAATGTCTCTTTAAATTTGATAGATAATGCAATTTTATTTTCTCTTTAGGCTTCACAGATATCTTTTAGCTGAAATTTCCAATACCAAATAATTGTTGGAATATTTTAGAGATTCATGTCCCAAATTGGCTCGATAGATTTGTTGAATTCCTTCCGCGTACAGACTTGTTCACAGATGGCCATGAAAGGCAATACGATATAGGTTTAAATGTAAAGCAATGTGTACACTTACTGGAATTAGTACATTCAAACAGCTCTATCTGTTGTGCTCAACCTGACCTCAAAGAGTTTGAATAGCATTTGGCATTGGAAAGAGTTATTGGAAAATTGGCAGATATGTTTTGATGTCAACACTTTATGGATGCAACAGTCAACAGCAACTTTCTGATGTTGGCTATCCGTCCTTTCTTAATGGCTGGTAATTTGCTGGTGTTAATCATAGTTCAGTTGTAGAATTTCCAGCAACCAAATCGTGAATTGATGTGTCATTTTTAACTTCGGTAGCATTCTCAGTCTAAATTTGACATAACACTCCCCTCCCCTCCCCCCTTCCTCCACCCTTGCTGTACAACTGTTCTACAGTTCACCACTTTTAATTTCTCTTGAGAACACACCTTCTCTAGCTAACAATTGGCTACCAGTGCACCTCCCTGCCAGGGGCCATTTGTTGCCGGCACCGATTTGTCCTGGTCTAGTCTCGCCTCCAGCTCTCCCTTCCCCTACTTTCAGTCTGAAGAAGGGTCCCGACCCGAAAAAAGCACCCATCCTTTTTCTCCAGAGATGCTGCCTGACCCGCTGAGTTACTCCAGCATTTTGTATCTACCTTTGGTATAAACCAGCACATGTAGTTCTTTGTTTCTACTTCTATATAAAAGGTTCATCTGACAAAAAAATGAACCAAATTATGGCGTTTAAGGAGCATCATCTAGGACAGGAGAGAGATTTTGAGATAGAAAGGTTCAGGGAGAGAATGTCAGACACTTAAAAAAGGAAAGGAATGATTGGAAGTTGATGGTGCTACACACAAGGTCAGAATTAGATGGAGGCAGAGAGCTGAAAACATTGTAGCTCTGGAACAGACTGCAAGGCTTGGGAATACAGGGATGGTGAATCTGTGGAATTCATTGCCACAGATGGCTGTGGATGCTGTCATTGGGTATTTTTAAAGCACAGATTCTTGATTAGAAAGGGTAACAAAGGTTACAGTGATAAGACAATAGACAATAGGTGCAGGAGTAGGCCATTCAGCCCTTCAAGCCAGCACCCCCATTCAATGTGATCATGGCTGATCATCCCCAATTAGTACCCCGTTCCTGCCGAAGGCAAGAGAATGGGAAAAGTAGATCAGCCACGATCAAATGGCTGAGCAGACTCGATGGGCCGAATGGCCTCACTCCACTCCCATGCCTCATGGGCTTATGAACAAGAGGAATTCGAAAACAGGAATTTGCCATCTAGACAGATGGTACTCTATAACATAGAAACATAGAAACATAGAAATTAGGTGCAGGAGTAGGCCATTCGGCCCTTCGAGCCTGCACCGCCATTCAATATGATCATGGCTGATCATCCAACTCAGTATCCCGTACCTGCCTTCTCTCCATACCCCATTCAGCATTCTCCAGAAATGTTTGCAGATACTAATGCAAAGTTTAAGAAACATTTAGACAGGCACATGGATAGTCTGAAGAAGGGTTTCGGCCCGAATCGTTGCCTATTTCCTTCGCTCCATAGATGCTGCTGCACCCGCTGAGTTTCTCCAGCTTTTTTGTGTACCTGGCACATGGATATACAGGTTTAGAGGGATATGAGTTAAACTCAGCTAAGTGGGACTTGTGTAGATGGGGCATGTTGGTTGCTGAGGGCAAGTTGGGCTGAAGGGCCTGTAACCATACTGTATGACTCTAAAACCCTAACATTTAAATAAGGATGAGTCCTGAGAGTGTGATGAACTCTATATGGTGTAGGAAGGAACTGCAGATGCAGCAAAAACACGAATGTTCCAGTGCATATGACAATTCAACCATCTTGACTCTTGAATCAGCAGGTTCCTCTAGCACTCCACTATTTTTGCAACAGATTCTAGCTTCTGCGATTTCATGTGCACTATATCAATGTTGAATTCCTTCAGTGCTGTACAACACTAGAGGATTAATCAGCACTATTGTGCCAATCTGGGTGAGACTACAACACAAGGACAAGAGGCCCCAC
This sequence comes from Leucoraja erinaceus, assembly GCF_028641065.1. Taxonomy (NCBI): domain Eukaryota; kingdom Metazoa; phylum Chordata; class Chondrichthyes; order Rajiformes; family Rajidae; genus Leucoraja; species Leucoraja erinaceus. The sequence goes on along the minus strand of NC_073392.1, from coordinate 27,685,855 downwards.
CACTGAGCCAGAGCTGACTACGAAGTTCACATCTGAATAGGGCACATGCCTGTTCTGAGTACAGATGCGGGCAGACTCAGGGGGTGAGGTGGGGGGGAGGAGGGAGGGGAGGAGTGTCAGGAGCGGTGAAATGGAGGGGTGAGAGGACAGTGAGGGAAGGAACGTGGGAGAAGTGAGGGGAGGGGTGAGGGGAGAGGTGAGTGGAGGAGTGATGGTGAAGTGAGAGATAATTGAAGGGAGGGGTGAGTGGAGGAGTGAGGGGGAAGTAAGAGGAGAGGTGAATGGTGCAATGATGGACAGTGTGGGGGAATTGCAGGAACCATGGCATTTGTGATTTGAAACACGAATCCGTCTTTATGGGCAATGTAAATAGAAAGTGTTACTGGTGAATAGCCCTTTGTTGGTTAATCTGCCCCCTCTGTAAGAACACGCCTCACTGACCTTAGACCATATGCCGCCAACACACAATTAGCTCCTGGCTCACTTGAACTTCACTACTTGGCCAATTCATGTGCAAATCGCGCTGATAACAAACCAATAGTGAACAAAAGTTGTAGCTGCCAAGATTTCTTTAGCCTCCCTTTCGGATAGCCATCACGTTGCTAGGAGTAATAAGCTCCATGGTCCAAGCATTTTCTTCCCAGGTTCAGCCAGAGTTCGCTTGGTAACAAACAGAAGAACATAAGAAATATGAATTGACATCAAACCTTCATGCCTTGCCTGCCCTTCAATGGCTAATCATTTATCTTAATAGCAATCACCCACTCTATCGCCATTCAGTGATTTATTTAATATCTAAAATGTTATTGAATTAGTAGGGAAAATACTGGAATCTATAATAAAGGATGTGATAAAAGTTAATATGATTGAGGAGGAGGCAAAGGGCCTGTTTCCATGCTGTATCTCTAAATTATGCTAAACTAAACCTCATAAGTAATGTTCTCCAATTTATCCTACCCAACTCTACCCAATTATAGCTTCCTTTGTTAGGATTTAGGACATAGAATTCACTACTTTTCCCTCCATCGTAATGAGAAATTCAATCATATTATGATTATTGTTTCTCCAAAGTTCCCCACACAACAAGAACGCCAATTAATCCTCTCTCATTAAACGATACTGCAGTTTAGGATGGCCTTGTCTTTGGATGGTCCGAGAAGATGCACCTCAAGATAACCATCGTGCATGTATTCCAGGAATTCTTCCCACTAAGTAAGGTTGATAATTTTGCTAGCCTAATCTATGTGAGGTTTAAAGGCACACAGGATTCCTCTTATACCCTTTTCATTGAGCAATAAGAAGTTTCTTGAGGATGTGACTGATGGTGCAGATTAGGACGAATCAATGGATTTTCAGGCGACACAGTGGGTGAGCTGTTGCTTCACTGCGCCAGAGACCTGGGTTTCGATCCTGAGCTCGAGTACTGAGTGCTCAGAAAAACAACTTGGATTGCAAATTTAATGAACGGTGGTCAGTAAGGAACAGCCCGCAGGCACTGTGGGTCAAAGAGACGGTGGATTCCTGGGCTGATTGCCCTGGGCAGATTGCTGAGATCATCTGGAAGAATGTTCCATCATCAGAGCTCACCAGCGACCACCAAGATCTTGGATGGCTGACAGTGAGAGGGGCCCCTCTCTGTCGGATCCTCCCTCGTAATCTCACAGCCAACGCATGCTGCCCTCGGGACATCTGTGATAAGGGTGAGATAGTCATCCATCTCTATGTTGATTGTGTGCTCGTGTGTAGTTTAGTTCAGAGCTACAGCGAGAAAACAGACCCTTCAGCCCACCGAGTCCTCATCGATCATTGATCACCCGTACACCAGCTCCATGTTATTCCACTCGCATCATTCACATTAGAGTGTTGGGAGGAAACTGGAGCACCCGGAGAAAATGTGTAGGAATGAACTGCAGATGCTGGTTTAAATTGATGATAGAGACAAAATTGAAGGTAGAGACTGATCAATCTGAAGAAGGGTCTCGACCCGAAACGTCACCCATTCCTTCTCTCCAGAGATGCTGCCTGTCCTGCTGAGTTACTCCAGCATTTTGTGGCTGCACCCGGAGAAAACCCACACGGTTTCCGAGAGCGGAAACATCAAAGACTAGAGGGCACAGGACCTTTCTTTGTCCCCCACAATCAGTCTGAAGAAGGGTCCCAACCCAAAACGTCACCTAAACATGCTCTCCAGAGATGCTGCCCGAGCCGCTGAGTTACCCCAGCATTTTGTGCGTATCAATACTATTTCCCAGGCCTGAGCAGTGCAGCTCGTTCCCCACTGACAGCAGCAGACAACAGGGCAGTGCTTGTGGACTTTGCAGCAGCACTCTGCTTCCCTTTGTGTCTAGGCTGTCATTGACTGTACGTCCATGGCCAGCAGCCACATTCACCAATGGTAATGGCACAGTCGCATTAGTCTGTAGCCAGTAAAATCACTCCAACAACTTCTTCGTGAAGAAAAGAGATGACCTCAGGCAAGGAGGTTCCCTGATACGCTGACAGTTGGCTCGGGACAGGTGTGAGTTCAAGAGGAATACATAGTTAATAATATTTTGGTCACTTGCCCCTTATAGTCAAAAACTGTGATATACACTGATGCTCGTTATGGCAGATGAAAATGATCCAGTGGTGTAAAGAGTTAGCTTTGAAATAATTGCCTTCAGATGCTTTACCTCGCTTTAGCTCCACAGTAGCATCGAATAGGGTATTCCCAAGCGATGTGTAGGTCTCTCCAGTTGTACATACACAAATCACTAGGACAGTCTATTCAAATGCATTTGATTATCTGAAACATCCTGCTTCAAATCTCCAGAGAACTATCCAGCCCAAACACTCCATTTCTTGCTGAGTTCCGGACTTCTGGTTGTTATCAAACATTTATTCTAAACATTTAATTCTCCTAACAATTTATTCGACTTTCAGATGTAATGAGGCTGAATCATTACATAATTTGCTACTTCATTTCGCAGTTAAAAACATAGAAACATAGAAAATAGGTGCAGGAGTAGGCCATTTGGCCCTTCGAGCCTGCACCGCCATTCAATATGATCATAGCTGAGATCAGGTCAGTAGATATTTTTAAGGCAGAGATAGATTTTTGATTAGTACAGGTGTCAGAAGTTATGGGGAGAAGGCAAGAGAATGGGGTTAGGAGGGAGAGAAAGATCAGCCATGAGTGACTGGCGGAGTAGATTTGATGGGCCGAATGGCCTAATTCTAGTTCTATTCACTTATGACCCTGACTTATTTCAGCTGGGTTTTGATAGGGGGCACCTGCCAACCAACATGTCCACCCTTCAAAGGAACAAAGAACTGCAGATGCTAGTTTATACCAAAGATCGAGACAAAGTGCTGAAGTAAATCAGCGGGTCAGGTAGCATCTCTGGAAGAAATAGATGGGTGAAATTTTGGGTTGAGACCCTTCAACATTACCTATCCTTTTTCTCGAGAGATGCTGCCTGGCCCGCTGAGTTACTCCAGTACTTTGTGTCTATCTACAACGGATCTTGGTGTTGGCAAATCGACTGGTTAACCGTTTCCCCTAATAGTTAGAGGAATAATCCTGGTGTCAGTTCCTTGTTGTGTGAACAGACATAGGCCAGAGGTTCCCTAATGACTGGGTGTCTCCATCACAATGAGAGACACAAGCCTTAGCACGGAGAGACAATGAAGGGGGAAGCAAAAGGGGCAGAGAGGAGAGGGCACAGGTTTGGAGACATAGTTCTGTCCATCATGCAAACCAGCCTCCACTCCCTCAATACTTTACACTGCCTTGGGAAAGCAGCCAAGATAATAGAGGACCACCTTCACCACAGTCACTCTCCCTTCTTCCCTCTCCCATCAGGCAGAAAATACAAACGTTTGAAAGCACGAACCACCAGATTCAAGAACAGTTTCTTTCCCACTGTTATCAGTCTTTTCAACTGGCCTCCATGTGCTAAAGATGAATTTCTGATCTCCCAATCTACCTTGTTGTGCTCCGTGCAATTTTTTAATCTGCACTTTCTCTGCAGTTGTAACACTATATACTGCACTCTTCCCTATCCTTTTATTGCACAACCTGGTGTACTCATGTATGATATGTTTGTGCCTATGTATGGTATGGTTTGCCTGGTGAGTATACAAAACAACATTTGAACTTGAATGTCATGGTTTTCACACTCCTGTACCTTCTTCCTGATGACAGCAGTGAAATGAAGCATAGCCAGGGACGTGTACGATCTTGCTGACTGCCTATTTGGCCTCCTATAGATCCCTCCGATGTTGGGGAACTCAGTACCTGTGATGGACCGGACAGTGTTTATCCCTTTTTGTAATCTCCTTCGTTCCTGGGTGTTGCCCAACCAGACCGTGATGCAAGCAGGCACAAGCCCTCCTGGGACAATGTGATTGTGCAAGTATACCGCTGGATCAGGATACCTTTGGGTAAGTTGTTTTTACTTGCCTCACTCTACTAAACAGCACTAAGACACCCCCCGCCCCACATTCTCCAACGCCGTTCAACCCCACAATCTACGACAAGCCAACTTGTCCACCAACCTGTAACTTCATCCCTGATGAAAATAACTGTTTCTAATCTCAGAAGGGCACGAAGTGCTGGAGTAACTCAGCAAGTCAGGCAGCATCTTTGGAGAACATTAATATGGTCGGGATCCTTCTTCAGACTATTGTAGGTGGGGGTAGAGGAGAGGCAGGATGAAGTGTGGCAGGTAATAGGTGGACACAGGTGAGGGAAGCAGATGGTTGGAACGAAGGCTGAACATAAAAGCAGAAGGTGTGAGAGAGGTGAAATATGTGTGAGAAATGGGGGGGGGGGGGGGGGGGGGAGAAAGGGGAGAGGGTTGCTAGTAGTTACCTAAGTTACATAAGAATTCAATGTTCATACAGTTGTGTTATAAACTACCCAATCTTATCCCTCCCTAACTGCTCAATAGTTTATTTTCAATTCTCCCCAACTCTCTGGTCACATAAGTGCTCCTGGGCTTGTAATGGTTAAATGAAGCTGGGAAAGAAATGGCACATTTTTAAAGGACATTTTTAAGAGTCACAGCACAATAGTAATAACTCCCTTAAGGAGTTAATGCCCTTGTTCATTTTGTAATGAAGGGGTTATTTGTATAATCACCATATTAATATACTAACACATCTGTTGTTCAGGAGGTAAATGAGGTGCCACCATGTGTTGCCTCAATTCCTGAATGTGTAATTTCACCATCTGCAACTAATAATTCTCTTTTAATTAATAAGCGAACCAGAGAATGTATATTTTCCATCAACGATGCATGAAAAAGGCTGATGGCCCACAATCACGCAGGGGGCGGCATTTCAGGCAGGGTCAGTGCTGGAGTAGTAATGAATGGAAAATGACCGCAAATTACCAACCATAGGATCATCTCCCCTCACCACCTCATTCCACCGTTTTATATGGAAAGGGCGAGAGGATTAGCATCTGAGTCCATTGTGTTGACTAACTTACATGAATGAGACACAAACCGTTCATCACTGTTAATGAGTGGCAGTGGGTAAATATCCCAATGAAATGCATCAAGGTAGTTGTGATCAGGCCATTTGGCACAACTGAACTATGCTGGTATTAATGATGTACACACATAAAGCTAACTTTTCCTTTCCATCCTGTTCAGTCACATTCCCCTTGAATATTTCAATGCTTTCTGCAACTACCCTCCCTCCACAACCTCCGATCCTCAAGGTGACGAAGTATTTTCTCAACTATTCCATTAATTGGAAACACCCAGCAGGAGTGGGGAGAAAGTTGAGATTTCAGGTCAGAACAATTCTATGAAAGATTATCAACCTTTGTTATTTCTCTGTTTTCATTTGATATTGTTGAAATATCTAGTTGATTGTTTATGATATTTATAAAAGAAAAGATTAATTTTCAAATATCAAATGGAATAATTAGTGTACTCATTAATATACTTGATTTCCATTGCTGAAAATCTTGTATCCAATGTGGATGCAAGGAACTGCAGATGCTGCTTTACAAAAAAAACACGAAGTACAGGAGGATCTGGGCCCCGATCCAAAATGTCACCTATTCATGACCTCCAGAGATGCTGACTGACCTGCTGAGTTACTCCAGCACTTTGTCGAAACTTGCATTCAATATTAGATACTCAGGCTGTTAAGATACCAATTTGATTTTATGATGACTTCTAAAAAGCTATCTCTTTGTACATTTTTTTAGAAAATAGAACATAAATAATAAAATAACTATATTAAAAAAAAAATGAATCAGTAATGTAGGTGAGGAATGAGCGTTGAAGCTTAGAAATTCAGTTCCCAGGTAAAGAGCAAGGATTAACAGTGAGGCAGGGATTGTGTCTGACCTGGGAAATAAAGTTGGACAAACTCATGCAGAAAGAATTAGGACATTAATTAGTGGAAGAGGAGTTCTGACTGTAGGATTACACACAAGTAGCACCATGGAAAAAGACACAAAGTGCTTGAGTAAGTGGTTCAGACAGTATCTCTGGGGAACGTGGATAGGTGACGTTTTGGATCAGAACACTTAGTATCGTGGAAACATGCCCTTCAGCCCAAGTAGATCATGCCACATTGATCTCTGTCTCACTCTCTCTCTCTCTCTCTCTCATCTCTCTCTCTCTCTCTCTCTCTCTCACACTCTCGCAGGCACTCTCTCTCTCTCTCTCTCTCTCACATTCTCTCTCTCTCTCTCTCACATCCTCTCTCGTACTCTCTCTCTCTCTCCCGCACACTCTCTTACTCTCACTCTCGCACTCTCACTCTCTTTCACACACACACAGACACACACGCACATGCTTATCAAGCCTCCCTTTAAATACATCCGTGCTACTCACCTCAATTATTCAACTCTACGTCATGACTACTCTGTGGTTAAAGGAGTTTCTCCTGAATACCTTGTTGGATTTATTTTAGTGAGTACATTATGTTTATGCCATTTAAATGATGATTTCAAACAAGGCCGCACTGCTTTGATCTCATTGAAACCTACCAGATAATGAAAGGCCAAGGTAGCATGGATGTGGAAAAGATGTTTCCAGTAATGGGGAGTCTAGATCCAGAGGGCACAGCATCAGAATGAAAGGACATACAGTGCCTTCTAAAAGACAATGAGGAGGATTTTTTTTAGCCAGAGGGTGGTGATTCTGTGGAATTCATTGCCACAGATGGATATGGAGGCCGACATGGTATTTTAAAGGCAGAGATAGATAGGTTCTTGATTAGGAAGGACGTCAAAGGTTAAGGGGAGAAGGCAGAAGAATGGTTGAATTTCAGCCATGGTTGAAGGACAGAGAATACTTGATGGGCTGAATGGCCTAATTCTGCTCCTATGTCTTATGGTCTTATGGACCAGTCCTACTGATACACTCTCCCCCACCAACTGTCCAGGATGTGCTCCAGTAACAGTAGCTAATTTGTAACTCACCCGTGTCAGTTAACATAGGCACAGACACAGGCTGAGATTCAAATTCAAGACCATGTAGACAGAGAAATGCATTTAATTGATGGTGGAATTGCAGGCTCAGCAAAGATTCGCCATGAATAGCAATCACGTGATGGGGTCAAAGGTTAATAGCCATTCTTTCTTCGGTATTATCTTCCCTTCCATCTGAATGGTGTCGGTTTTGATAATGTAGTATGAATGAACTGATAAATCTACACTGGGCAGCGTTTGTATGCAACTGATCTTTAGGTAGGAAATGTTGCTGCAAATCCAAGACTGGCATTCATTTAGCCCCAAAGATACAGTTGACATTTAACTGCGCATTCATTCCACAGACTAACTATTTGACTGGGTCACCAGTTCTAGCATGTCCTGTCTGCATTCAGTCAAAAGGCTATTATTTGTTCGAATTCCTTTTCCTGTGACTCTCCCTGTGTGCGAGTTCACCAGATATTGGACCATCAGCAGTTTGAGCCAGGGAGCTGGTGCCATGTGGGGCATGATTCATTGCAGGAGGGTCCTTGCTCCAGGAGAGGTGTGAAAGGGGAAAGATTCTTTATCTCTCCTTTTGTGCTTTGCACAGTTTAGTTTTTAAACTTCTCAAGATTTAGATCATGATAAAGTGCTTAAAATGATACGTGATCAAGCAGGGTTGCTTCTGCAACAAGTCACCTCTCTCCTGCACCATTTTATGTCATAAAATGCATAGGAACTCAAAAGGCTACAAAGAGTGGTGGAAATAGTCCAGTCCATTACAGGTACAACCCTCATCACCATTGAAAGCATCTACGTGAGGCGCTGCCTCAAGAAGGCAGCATCTATAGGGATGCAGTCTAATTGGGATTGGAAGCGTCAAGGTGCCGCAGTGGTGGAGTTGCTGCGTAACAGCGCCAGACCCGAGTTTAATGCCGACTGCAGGTGCTGTCTGTACAAAGTTTGTACATTCTCCCTTTGACCGCATGGGTTTTCTAAGGGTGCTCAGGTTCCCTCCCACGCTCCAAAGACATACAGGTTTGTAGGTTAATTGGCTTCTGTAAATTGTGAATTGTCCCTAGTGTGTAGGATAGTGCTAGTGTGCAGATGATCACTGGTCGCTGCGGACTTGGTGGGCCGAAGGGCCTGTTTCCACGCTATATCTGTGAAGTCTAACGTTTATCATTGAGTATCCCCACCATGTCTCTCCTCATTGCTACTCTTCAACCAGGAGGTGCAGAAGCCTGAAGCCCCATACCACCGGATTCAGGAACCTTTGTGCCAGAAGAAACTATAGAAGCATATAGAAGCATGTACAATTACAACTTAAAAAAAGATTTGGACATATATATGGATAGGAAGGGGTTATAGGGTATGGGCCAAATAGAGGTCCAACATGCCAACGAGATCAGCATGGACAAGGTCGGTCCAAAGGGCCTGTTTCCTTACTGTATAGCTGTATGACTACAACTATTAGGTTTTTAAACGGACCTGCACAAGCTTCATTCTACCTCGACAACCGAACACCACGGACCTCTTGTATTACCATAGGCTTGCTTTTTTTCTGATTGTTTTGCACAATTGCATGGTATTTTTTATTTTTTACAGACTTGCAGAATCTATGTGAAATTTACATATCATTTGTATAATTTATGTTTTTTAGTGTGTTGCCTGGATCTGTGTGTCCTGATGCAGGGATTTGATCAGAAACATTCCTTTCCACCCACAGATGCTGCTTGACCTGCCAATTTTTGCCGGCAGCTTGGTTTTGGTTTTTGTCTTCAGATTCCGCATTCTCTCGTTTCTGCCCAAGAACAGATGTTAATATTAGTGTTAAGGTTTGTACTGATAATTTGTATATAAGTTACCTCATCAGAATAAAGAAGAACATTTGACACTTTAAACTGCTGCACGCTACTAAAGTGGTCAAATTAAAGCCAGATCAACTTTGTCATGTACTCGTGCAGTGAGATACAAGTATAATGAAAATCTTGCTTGCTGCAGCATTACAGGCACACAGACACATAGAATCAGGCAAATAGACAAAAACAAGTTATATCTAAATTATACATAAATCACATAAAGTTTTTGAAAGAAAGAAGACTGTACAGAAAAAACTAAGACATTCATGCAAAACACAATTAGGAAAATAAAACAAGTCTATGAGGTACAGTAGATGGATACGGTGTTCTGTCATTGAGATAGGATTATAATTAGGATGTGAGTCATGAAGCAATACAGCACAGAAATAGATCCTCCCACCCACCACGGTTGCGCCACCCATTGTACCTATCAACACAATTCTACTTACCTATATTAGATCCATAACATTCTATGTCTTGCCAATTCAGATACCTGTCTAGATCCTTCTTAAATGGTGAGAGAGCATATGCTTCCACCAACAGCATATGCCAGACACCAACCATAACGTTTGTTTAGCTAGTTCAAGGGTTATTATGACAGTGCACTGGGTCCGACCCTTCATGTAGACAAAGGAAGATTCATGACTTGTGTGAACATCTTGTCACGTTAAATTTGGCACGTGTACATGACTTTATGTGGCTCATTTACTGACGGTGCTATTTGGTGTAATATCTGCAATTTTGAGTCTTTCCATGCAATTAGAGCAACCACCATGCATGAGCAGACAATGGATCATCCTACAGAATGAGCCACTGATTGAGGGGTGTGCTCGTCTCAACCGCAACGGCAATTTTATTTTGCTATAAATCGCCTTTTAAGTTAGGCTACACAGTTCTCTCTACCATAAACCTATCATTACTAACTGATAATTTTCTCTGTGAGATTTCCCACTTGGGATTCTCTGAAACAAGAAGCTACCTTCTCCTGCTCTTCCTTATTGATCAGGTCAAGATTCAATTGCGTTCAAAAGATAAATGACACAGCAAAGAATGAAAGTGTGAAGTAAATATGGAGACCAATACTAAGAAGTAGGGTCTCGACCCAGAACGTCATCTGTCGTTTTTTTTCTGGTAATGCTGCCTGACCTGCTGAGATACTCTAGCATAGAGTCATACAGTGTGGAAACAGGCTCTTCATCCCGCAGCTCCACCCTTGCTCCCCCTCCCCCCATTCACAACAAGGACAGAGTCCCCCTTGTCCTCACCTTCCACCCCATCAGCTGTGGCATACAGCATATAATCCTCCAACACTTTCGCCACCTTCAACGGGAACCCACTATTGGCCACATTTTTCCATCTCCACCCCTTTCTGCAGAGACCGTTCCCTCCGCAACTCCCTGGTCAACTCGTCCCTTCCCACCCAAACTACCCCCTCCCCAGGTACCTTCCCCTGCAACCGCAGGAGATGCAACACCTGTCCCTTTACAATAGACAATAGACAATAAGTGCAGGAATAGGCCATTTGGCCCTTCGAGCCAGCACCGCCGTTCACTGTGATCATGGCTGATTATCCACAATCCTGCCTTCTCCCCATATCCTTTGACTCCGCTATTTTTAAGAGCTCTATCTAACTTTGAAAACATCCAGAAAATTGGCCTCCACTACCTTCTGAGGAGAGAATTCCACAGATTCATAACTCTCTGCGTGAAAAAGTTTTTCCTCATCTCCGTTCTAAATTGCCTACCCCTTATTCTTAAACTGTGTCCCCTGATTCTGGACTCCCCCATGTTTCCTGCCACTAGCGTGTCCAATCTCTTAATAATCTTATATGTTTCAATACGATCTCCTCTCATCCTTCTAAAGCCCAGCCACTTCATTCTCTCAACATTTGACAGTCCTGCCATCCCAGGAATTAACCACGTGAACCTATGCTGCACTCCTGCAATAGCAAGAATGTCCTTCCTCAAATTTGGAGACCAAACCTGCACACAATACTCCAGGTGTGGTCTCACCAGGGCCCTGACAACTGCAGAAGGACCTCTTTGCTCCTATACTCAACTCCTCTTGTTATGAAGGCCAACATGCCATTAGCTTTCTTCACTGCCTGCTGTACCTGCATGCTTACCTTCAGTGACTGATGAACAAGTACCCCCAGATCTCGTTGTACTTCCCCTTTTCCCAACTTGTCACCATTCAGATAATAATCTGCCTTCCTGTTTTTGCCACTAAAGTGGATAACCTCACAATTATCCACGTTAAACTTCATCTGCCATGCATCTGCCCACTCCCCCAACCTGTCCAAGTCATCCTGCATCCTCATAGCATCCTCCTCACAGTTCACACTGCCACACAGCTTTGTGTCATCTGCAAATTTGCTAATGTTACTTTTAATCCCTTCATCTAAATCATTAATGTATATTGTAAATAGCTGCGGTCCCAACACCGAGCCTTGTGGTACCCCACTAGTCACTGCCTGCCATTCTGAAAGGGACCAGTTAATCCCTACTCTTTCTTTCCTGTCTGCCAACCAATTTTCTATCCATGTCAGTAGCCTACCCCCAAATACCATGTGCTCTAATTTTGCCCACATATCTCCTATGTTGGACCTTATCAAAGGCTTTCTGAAAATCCAGGTACACTACATCCACTGGGTCTCCATTGTTCATTTTTCTAGTTACATTGTCAAAAACTTCCAGAAGATTAGTCAAGCATGATTTCCCTTTCGTAAATCCATCCAATCCTGTTACTACCATCCAAATGTGCCACTATTTCATTTTTTTATAATTGACTCCAGCATCTTCCCCACCACCGATATCAGGCTAACTGGTTTATAATTCCCCGTTTTCTCTCTCCCGCCTTTCTTAAAAGTGGGATGACATTAGCTGCCCTCCAATCCACAGGAACTGATCCAGAATCTATAGAACATTGGAAAATGATCACCGATGCGTCCACAATTTCTAGAGCAACTTCCTTAAGTACCTTGGGATGCAGACCATCAGGCCCTGGGGATTTATCAGCCTTCAGTCCCATCAGTTTACCCAACACCATTTCCTGCCTAATGTAAATTTCCTTCAGTTCCTCCATCACCCTAGGTCCTCTTGCCACTAGTACATCTGGGATATTGTTTGTGTCTTCCTTAGTGAGACAGATCCAAAGTACTTGTTCAACACGTCTGCCATTTCCTTGTTCCCCATAATACATTCACCTGTTTCTGTCTTCAAGGGTCCAACTTTGGTCTTAACTAAATTTTTCCTCTTCACATACCTAAAGAAACTTTTACTATCCTCCTTTATATTCTCGGCTAACTTACCTTCGTACCTCATCTTTTCTCCCCGTATTGCCTTTTTAGTTATCTTCTATTGCTCTTTCCCAATCCTCTGGCTTCCCGCTCATCTTTGCTATGTTATACTTCTTCTCTTTTATTTTTATACTGTCAGCCATGATCGCCCCTTACTCCCCTTAGAATCTTTCTTCCCCTTTGGAATGAAATGATCCTGCACCTTCTGTATCATTCCCAGAAAGCTACCATGCCATTGTTGTTCCACTTGGTGTCAAATTAAACTTATTGTTATGCTTTATCTGATGGGATAAATTGCAGACTGATTTTTAAAATCTCAAAATTTTGTAACATTGCTACTTTATTTCTCGGCTAGCTACCTGTCATGCTAGGGTATCTTTCCAGTCAACTTTGGCCAGCTCCTCCCTCATGCCTCCATAGTCCCCTTTGTTCAACTGTAATATTGAAACTTCCGATTTTCCCTACTCCCTCTCAAATTGTAGATTAAAACTCTCCCCACGACCATCCAAGGACCTCGACAGTCTTTTCAGGTGAGACAGAGGGTCACTTGCACCTCCTCCAACCTCATCTGTATCCGCTGTTCCAGTTGTCAACTTCTGTACATCGGCGAGATCAAGTGCAGGCTCGGCAATCGTTTCTCTGAACACCTCCGCTCAGTCCACCTTAACCTACCTGATCTCCCGTTTGCTCAGCACTTTAACTCCCCCTCCTGTTCCCAATCTGACCTTTCTGTCCGGGGCCTCCTCCATTATCAGAGTGAGGCCCAGCACCTTATTGGAGGGACAGCACCTCATATTTCGCTTGGGTAGCTTACACCCCAGCGGTATAAACATTGACTTCTCTAACTTCAAATAGGCCTTGCTTTCCCTCTCCTTTCCAGTTCGCCCACCAGTCTTACTGGCTCCGACTACATTCTATCTCTGTCCCGCCCACTGCCCTACCATCAGTCTGAGGAAGAGTCTCGACCCCAAACGTCACCCATTCCTTCTCTCCAGAGATGCTGCCTGTCTCGCTGTGTTACTCCAGCGGTGAAACCTTCTCATGGCGATCCCGACACGATGCACTCTGTGACGCATTGGGCGACCAATTCTGTCAACATGTTGGACGATGACGGAAGCCAACAGTGAGCTATACATCGTCTGACACACGAGCGAACGAACTCCAGCATTTTGTGTCTACATTCGATTAAAACCAGCATCTGCAGTTCTTTCCTTCACCCTTCAGCCCAACCTGCCCACATTGACCAATGTGTCCCATCTACATAAGTCCCGCCTGCCTGCATTTGGCCCATTTCCCTCTAAACCTGTTCTATCCATGTACCTGTCTAAATGTTCCTTACTCATCACTTAACCTGCCTCAACTACCTCCTCTGCCAGCTCATTCCCGACATCCATCGCGCTTTGTGTAAAAAAGGTTACCCCTCAGGTTCCTCTTAAATCTTCAACACTAGAATGGATCTTAAACCTATGTCCTCTGGTTCTTGATTCCCCTATTCTGGGCAAAAGACTGTGCGTTTACCTGATCTGTTCCTCTCATGATTTTGTACACCTCTATAAGATCACCCCCAATCCTCCTGCACTCCTAGGAATATAGTCCTGTCCTGCTCAACCTCTCCCTATAGCTCAGCACTTTGTGTCTATCTTTACTAAGTTCTACTTGATATCAATGCCTACGTATTTCCTGTTGAACAGAGATTTGCAACTGACCAGCCAATTGCAGGTGACAATTCCCCATCTCCTTGTCTCTCTCATGGAGCCTCCTTATTTTAGAAAACACTCTCTTTTCTAAAATAAGAACAGGAGATTGTGGAAGCACCCAACAGGTCAGGCAGCCGGAGCTTGAATTACTAGTGCAGCGGTATAACCACTGTACCTCACTAATCTGGATTATGGATTCACTCGAATGAGACATAACAAAATGTACTTTCATTCATTTTCACTCTGGATACAATATTAACCCTGCATACAATAATTGTATCACCAGTTGCAGACTTGCACCCAACACTCAATTTATAATTCCACAAGAAACAGAATAAAAGGCCACCATTGCTGTAAAACATCCCATAGCAGTAGTATAGTGTTAAACTTTCAAATGTCAGTTAAAGTACTGAACAGTCTCATCTGAAGCAGCACTAGCGTGCATTAGTAATCCAGTTACTCAGTCAACAAGTAGATTCTTCAGTAAACCCCCTCTACAGAATTTAACTGTTATTACATATGTTACTTGCTCAGGAAGCTAACATAGTTACGGGACCCTAGAATGGATCTGGTGTTGGGGGAAAAAGGGAAGTGGAGTGGCTTCTTTTCCACTTTACTTGCCTTTCCCCCCCATAAAATCAGAATATACAGATTGCCAGATGTTCTGCCAAACCTAATGTTATCATAGCTGACCATACATCTCAGCACCAGTTCCTTCACAACCCCCCACATCTCTTGACTATTGACTACTGATTTCCCTTTGTATCTAAACATCTATTGGTCTCTACTTTGAGTATATGCAGTGAGCGAGCCCAATTAAGTAAAGAATACTAGAGATTCATCCTCCACAGGGTGAAGACATTTATCCCCCATCTCATTTATGAATGGCCGCCCTTTTATTTAGTGGCTGAGATCCCTGGTTCTAGACACCGCAGTCAGTTGAAAACATTATTATCACATTTACCCTGTATGAATTTTGTACATTTCAGTAAGATCTTTTCTTGAGTCACAAGTCTGCTTGATCTTTTCTCATGCAATGAATGCAGAAATCAATCTGGTGAACCTTCACTGTAAGCCCTCAATCACACTTTTATCCCTCCGTAGTTGTGGAGACTAGATCTGTACACAATATTCCAGATGTGGTCATACCATAGCTGTTTATAATTAGAGCAATCTTTCTCTATTCTTACACTCAAATCTTCTTGCACTAAAGGTCAACATGCCACTTGTTCTCATAATTGCTTGCCGCATCTTTCAATGAAACATGTACACAAATCCCCAGGTCTACCAAACACCAACATCTTTCCATCTCTCTAAAGTAACTTATCTTTTCTACTTCTTCTACCAAAGTAAATGACCTCACATTTCTCCAATTTATATTTCATTTGCCATTCCTCAACCATCCACTAGCATGGAGTGAAAGCAAGAATGAGACATTGCCAAAGAAGAGACATTGCCTGAGCCACCGAGTTACTCCAGTACATTGTGCCCTGTTCTGTGAAACAGCATCTACAATTCCTTGCTTCTTCATCATGACTTCAATATTTCTTTTCTGACGATATGTCTAGGAGTTTTTTTTCCACACAGGTTCTACCCCCTCTGTGCAATGGAGAAGATTTTAACCTGCGGCCGTTTCCAGAGACCCCTTGAGCTGCCTACATTGAGCTTCAGGGTGTCCCACAGTGGACCTTGCCAATCCATAACATTCAGCATCTTGCACATGTGTGCAGCACGTAATTTTATTAAGTGTTATCTCTGTGTGCTCTGTTTGCCGGCCTGTTATGCTGCTGCAATTATGAATTTAATTGAAAGACAAAAAATGCTGGAATAACTTTTTATTTTGTGTCTTCCTTTGGTAAACCAGCATCTGCAGTTCTTTGTTACAATTAATTTAATTGTTCTGGCACCATCTCTGCAGAACAAGGATAAGTGACATTTTGGGTCGGGATCCTTTTATTTTAACACATGATTGTTTTAATTAATTTAACACTATGAGATCACCGCTTAGCTTCCTGTGCTCTGAGAAATAAATTGCTGGCATGCTCAATTTCTCCCAATAAGTTAGGCACCTCGTCATTATCTTGCTCCTGGTATTTTTGCCACTGCCTTTAAGTCTGAATGCGTTGGTTATAACATTCTTGACTGTGAGGTCTCCCCTTATTTACACTATCTAAGGCTTCAGAATTTTGAATGAAGTTGGCTGAGATAGAAGCATTTGTACCTTCTCCCAGTGGAGTTTGTATGTTCTCCCTGAAGGAGGTTCTCCCTGTGACTGCATGTGCTTTTTCCGGGTGGTCTGGTTTTCTCCCATGCTCCAAAGACGTGCGGGTATTGTAGGTTAATTGGCTATTGTAAAAAATGTGAATTGTTCCTAGTGTGTAGGATAGTGCTTGTGTATGGGATAATCGCTGGTTGGTGTGGACATGGTGAGTTGAAGGGCATGTCTCCACAGTGTATCTCTAAAGTCTAAAGTATCCAAATGTTTGATGAGAGAGCACCTGCTGTACCACAAAGGCCAACTTGAGATGTGATGCTTCTAACCCAAGTGGTCTTTTCCAATCAAGATGTCCCATTTACAGTTACTCTTTTTGCAAGCATTTACACAGTTGCAAATGTGCTGGCGAGCTGGCTTAAACTCTAACAGAAATGATTCTCTCTGTGTGTCGTCTGCGGTTTTATTTTAAACCACACGCTGATCAAGAAAGACAGCCATTTTATCCCAGAAAGAAAAAAAACAAAAATGTGCATTTTCTGGGGTGAGTCGTGATTTTAGGCTTGGAAGTCAGGTCTATAATCACAAACGCAGAGGAGAAAGTCAGACCAAATTGCAAAGTTTAAAAGGGGATAATTTACACACCAATTAATTATGAGCAGGAGAAGTTTATTCAGATCCTCATGTCCGTTTTCAGAGTCATTTAGTCAAAAAGTCATACCTCACGAAACAGGCCCTTTGGCCCAACTTGGCCACACTGACCAAAATGAGCCATCTACGCTTGTCCCACATGCCCGTGTTGGTCCCATATCCTTCGGAACATTTCCTATCCATGCATCTGATAACATGCCTTTTAAATGCTGTTATAGTACCTACATCAACTACTTCCTTTGGCAACTTATTCCATATACTCATCACACTCTTGTGTGAAAATGTTGTCCCTCAGGTTCTTATTGAATCTTTCCCTTCACCTAAACTTATCTCATCTGGTTCTTTCTTCCCATACTCTGGGTAAAAGACTCCAAGCATTCACCCTATCTATCCTCTCATATTGTATACATGTTTATAAGATCACCCTTAGCCTCCTGCGCTCCAAGGAGTAAAGTCCTAGCTAGTCCAACCTCTCCCTATAGATCAGGCCTTCATGTCCTGACAACATCCTCATAAATCCTCTCTGCATTCTTTCCAGCTTAACGACATCCTTCCTACAGCAGGATGACCAAACTCGATGCATTAAAAGCAGCCTCACTAGTGTCTTGTACAACTATTTAATAGATCATGGCCAATTCAATTACAACCTTCTCAATGCTACATTCCCATCTACTTCTGATTCACCCTATTGTTCATCGAGAATCTATCTACTTCTGACTTACAGATATTCAAAAGAACCTGAGTTAGACCCAAAGTGCTGGAATAACTCAGCGGGTCTGACAGAAAAAAAGTTCAAAAAACAACACATAACTGTGGAAAGAGAAACGGATTCAACAATTCAGGTTGAAAGCCCTTCATCTGATGAGCCTCATGTTTAATGAAGGGCCTTCCACCTTTATCATAACCCTGTTTCTATTTCCACACATGCTACCTGACTTGCTGAGTGTTCCAGCATTGTAATATTTTTGTTTTCAATTTTTGAATTGTTCCATTGAATAGCTACTTACACTGAGATCTGCTTCGGTATAATGGCAGCACAGTGGCACAGCTGGTTTGATCCTAAGCTTGGGTGCTGTCGGTGTGTGGAGTTTGCACCGCACGTTCTCCCTGTGACCATGGGTTTCCTTCAGGCGCTCCGGTTTCCTCCCACATCCCAAAGTGGTGTGGGTTTGTAGGTTAACTGGCCTCTGTAAATTGTCCCTGGTGTGTAGGGAGTGGATGAGAAAGTGGGATAACATAGAACTAGTGTGAACGGGTGATCGATGGTCGAAGTGGACTGGGTCAGCCGAGGGGCCTGTTTCTATGCTGTATCTCTAAACTAAACTAAAATTAAAAATCCGACCATGGCCAATCCAACTAAACTCATAGCTGGGTAATTATGAACTGAAACAGGCTATAAGTGGAACAAGTTGAAACACGTTCTTCACATGCCAGTAATAGAGAGCAAACCACACTGACCTGTAGAAAGCCATCAGCTCAGCTTGCAGGGCCTGACCCAACCCAGCCCAAACGTTTAATCATTCTTTACACCTGGTCAGACTCAAACCCCACATGCATTGTGGAGTCTCATCAGGCTCAGGTGGAGTAGGTTAGGCTGGTGCTGGAGTAAGTTCGTGAAATGTAACAGAAGAGCAAATAGTGGGAGAAGGGACTTGATTGAAGTATAATAATCCCGAGGAGTCATTGAATCAGGGAGACATAGTCATACAGTGTGGAAACAGGCCCTTCAGCCCAACTTGCCCACACAGACCAATGTGCCCCATTTACATTAGTCCCACCTGCAAGCATTTGTACCATATCCCTCTAAACCTATCCCATCCATGTACCTGTCTAAATGTTTATTAATTGTTGCAGAAGTCCCTGCCTCAAACTACCTCGATTAGATGAGGGATTAGCCATTTAAAATGGAGATGAAGGAAATTTTATTTCTGGTGTGTAGATTGATTATGTCCAGGTGTGAGGGTCTATTCTTTCTTCTGCTTTTGTTTGCTTGCTACGGTCAGGCAAACGCCTCCGTTGCCATGCTGTGAGAGCGGAGAGGATGAGAAGGAGTTTCTTCCCAGAGGCCATGAGGACTGTAAACTCCTATCTCACCAGGGACCAACTTTATTGCACCACTTTACTGTTTTTTAAAATTGCTGTATTTTTCCTTTTCTTTCCTCCCACAAATATGTAATATGTGATTCTGTTCCATTCTGTTTGTAGTTTGTTTGTTTTGTTGCACAATCCACGAGCATTGCCACTTTTCATTTCACTGCGTATCTCGCATGTGTATGTGGCAAATAAACTAAACTTAAACTTGAACTTGAAAAGTTGGTGAAGAGTTAAGGATTTGTATTAGAGTTATAATGCGGAGTGAAACTTTCATTTGGTAAACAATGAAAAGTGATCATTTCATGATTTCAGCAGGTTCCAAGGTGCTTTATTCTTAACAAATTCTGTCTAAAACAATCACAGTTGCTGTGTACAAAATACAGAAACTAATTTGCACTAGGCAATGCAATAAGGACCAGTTTCGATGATGCTACTTGAAAAGTCAGCATTGAACAGGACTCTGAACAGGGGAGAATTCTGCTACAGACTAGCTGAACCACCAGCTGTGCTGGCATTGCTTCTGTCTCTCACTGCCCTTCAGCTGCCGTGACTCCCAAGGCCAGTGAAACCTGGCTGCCTGTTTTAAATGAAACATCTGCTGAAACGTACTCTCGATTACGTTGCTTAAATGATCAACTTGCCTCCCCTCTCCACTCTTCAATATTTCAGGATGAACCATTGCATTTTACAATCAATGGCGCCCTTTAGTCACTGTTGCAATGTTAGGAATGCAGCAGCTAATTTGTGCACAGCAAGACCCCAGAAAGAACAATGTTGTTTTTCAAATCAGTAATTGGAGAGCATAAATCCTAAATCATTGCCTTAGAATGAAGAGAGTCAGCGGGAGCATTTCCTGAGGCTGGAGGCTGTTAATTAAGAGAAATAGTGGAAGCAGATCTAGATTAGTTCCTTAAAGAAAGGGATAAGTTCTTGGAACTGAAATTCACAGAATTATGGAAAAGTTACAGCACGTGGTCTGTTTGACACATTGGATCTACAGTGTAATGGATGTGTACAATGGAGGTATCCAAATAGTCCCTCTCCATTGTTTCCTCCCCATAGCCCTGCTCATGCAATAAAAAGGAACTGCAGATACTTATTTATACCAAAGATAGACACAAAGGCTGGAGTAACTCAGCGGCTCAGGCAACATCTCTGGAGAAAATGGATAAGTGACGTTTTAGGTTGTTAAGAACAAGAGGGATGTGCACAAGAGGAATCCAAATAGTCCCATTCCTCGCCCTCTCCCCATAGCTCTGCTTAATAAAATAAAGAGGAACAGGAGATGCTAATTTATACCAAAGATAGATATGAAAGGCTGGAGTAATTTAATGGGTCAAGCAGCATCTCCAGAGAAAATGGATAGGTGACGGTTCGGGTGGGTGCCCTTCTTCAGTCTGATTGTAGGGGGGGAGAGGGGGTTATGTGTTCCTTTCAGGTACAGACCCAGCTCTATTTTGAATGTTACAGTGGGATCTGCCTCTACTAATCCCCCCCATGGTAAAGCAATCTAGTTCCTAACCACTTATACGAACAAAAGGCATTCCGCATGTTAAATTTTAAAGTGTGAATGAAAATTGGGTAGCAGTCAAGGCAATAGTTTTAGTTAGGGAGATAAATCAATTTGGTTCAATACGTGACGGGGGATTTGATTGAATGGATAAAAGATGTTCGAATTAACTTAGGGCAACACCAAGTTTTATTAGCATCATAAGCAAACATGGGCAGGGATATAATGTGCCGACATTAACCTGTGTGTCTAGAATTTCTCAGGGAAATCATAAAACCTCAAAGTCAAACATTCAGAAGGATAAAACTAGTCAAATTTGCGTGCTATTGGCAGGCGAGCCAGAGGCAGTGGGATTATTTCCAGATTCTTTCTGGTTCTATAAATAGTCCATTTGTCTGTGTTTAGAACACAAATGAATCTGGCTTTTCTTCAGCAATTTAAAAAAATATTTACCACTGAACGCCAGAGATCTAAAATCTAGGAATCTCCGAGGTCTCTGGTAGTTAAACAGGCCTTGGTTTGCATTAGGTTTTATTGTTCCTTCCAATGTTCGCCCTCTTTCAAAGACTCCAACTCACGCGAAGGGCAAAAGTTCTTCTATTAATTGAAAGACAGTTAGCTTCTTCCATGACTTCAGACAAAACTGATTCAAGGATAAATGCGTCATTTGCGAGCTGGCAAGCTGTAACTAAAGGGGTACCACAGGGATCAAAGCTGAGGCCTCAGATATTTACAATCTACTTTAACGATTCAGATGAATGGAACAAGTGTACTGCAGCAAAATGTACTGACAATACTCAGATGGTGGGAAAGCAACGTGGGGGTGATCAAAAAGTATGCAAAGATTAAGCAAAAGCGCAAAAATTGGACAGAGGGAGTTTAAATTGTAGAACTAAAAGGTTATCCATTTTTGCAGGAAGAAGAGAAAAGCATCATATTGTTTAAATGAAGAGATAATGCAAAATAATGGTGTCGGCGATGGTAAGATTAGTCTTTGGCTTCAGAATAATATCAATCAAGTGGTCAAGAGAGAGAAAGAAATGAGTTGTGTTTAATTGGCTTATGTACCATAAATGGAACAATGGAATTCGTATTTACAGCAGCTTAACAGGTTTGGAAACACAGTAATCATGGATAACATTATAAACTAAAAAGATTCAATAAATTAAAAATGCCAATATTGGTGCTTAAAAGCATAAGTCCTTAGAGCAACCAAGACAGTTTGTAGTTCGTAGCTAAGTTGGTGTTAGTAGTGTTCAAAAGCATGATGATTGTTGATAGGCAGATGAACGATGGATGGTATTGATTCTTGAAAACTATGAGGTGATGTGTTATGGGAGGATTAATAAGGTTAGGATAAACGCAATGAATGGTAGGACCAAGGGAGAATGAAAGAGCAGAGGGAACTCGGTGTGTGAGGTATGATTGCACAGATTTGGTTTCTGGAGTTTAGAAGAATTATAAGTGATCTTATTGAAACATATAATTCTGAAGAGGGCACAAAGTGTAGTAACTCAACAGTCAGGCAGCATTCCTGGAGAACAAAGATGGGTGATGCTTTGAGTGGGGACCCTCATTCAGACTGAACAAGGTCCTTACCCGAAACATCACATTTTTCACACAGAGAGTGGTGAATCTCTGGAACTCTCTGCCACAGTTGAGGCCAGTTCATTGGCTATATTTAAGAGGGAATTAGATGTGGCTCTTGATTCTAGAGGCGAGAAGGCAGGTACGGGATACTGAGTTGGATGATCAGCCATGATCATATTGAATGGCGGTGCAGGCTCGAAAGGCCGAATGGCCTACTCCTGCACCTATTTTTCTATGTTTCTATGTTTCCATGTCACCCATCCATGCTCTTCAGAGATGCTGCCTGACTCGCTGAGTTACTCCAGCACTTTGCATCTTCTTTTGTAAACCAGCATCTGCAGTTCCTTGGTTCCACACTCTAATTCTCAAGCGGGTTTGATAAGGTGTAAGCTGAGGGAACGTGGAACCAGGTTCCGTAGTTTCATAATAAAAAGACGGAGATGGAATTTCTCTCTTCAGAGGATCATGAACAACAATAATTCTCTAATCCGGAGACTTATGGAGGTGGAATCGTTGAATCTGTTCAAGGCTGAAATAGATAAGCCTTTGGACCATAGGCAGGTTGAGGGTTATGATCAATGGCAAGAAAGTGGAGCTGAGGCCAAGGTCAAATCTGCCTTTAAATGGAGGAGCAGCGACTAGTGCCTGAATGGCCCATTCCTGCTCACATCCCTTCAGCTCAGGACATCGCAAAAATATATCACAACCCGACTGAAGACGGTTTTTGACCTGAAATGTCACCTATCCATGTGCTCCTGAGGACACAAGTGCTGGAGTAACTCAGCAGGTCAGGTAGCATCTCTGGAGAACATGGGTAGGTGACTTTTTGGGTTGAGACCTTTCTTCATCCATGTTCTCCAGAGATGCTGATTGGTCTGCTGAGCTACTCCAGCACTTTGTATCCTTTTGTGTATTAACCAGCATCTGCAATTCTTTGTTTCTACATGTTCTCCAGAGATGCTGCCCGACCTTCTGTGTTACTCCAACACTTTGTATCCTCGTGTATTAACTAGCATCTGCAGTTCTTTGTTTTTCTATATTACAACCTGCTTTCTTCTGAATTGCAGACACTTGCATGATGAAGAAAGAGTTTGTCAGTACCAGCCACCAGCATCTGGTAGTTCAAAGAGGCCGTCGTTCACGTGTGGGCCCAGCTGAGAAGAGTAGTATCACGGCTTATACCAGGTTGGAGCAATCCTTCTCCTATTCATTGGTTAATGGCGCTTGAACTTTATGGTATGGCGATTGGAAACGGCTTGTTTTAAGTTTCTGGTCTCACTGTCTTTAATATTTGTGCCAGTATAGCGAGATCAGTTGGTCTCTTCACCTGAAGAGAGTGGGGTTCAGACTTTGAAGAGAAGGCATCATTCTGCTTTTAGCTCTTGATGTACCTGACACAAAAGAGTTAGGAAGAGTTTTATTACTAATTTATTGGAGGTGGCATTTCTTGCACGTTTCCAATTGCCCTTGAGAAGGTGGTTTTGAGATGAGGTGTACTCGGAGGCAGAAGGTACCATGCCACTTTTTCCAGTTCAGTTGAGTTTAGTTTATCGTCACGTGTACCGAGGTACAGTGAAAAGCTTTTTTGCCTTGTGTGCAATCCAGTCAACAGAAAGACTATACATGGTTACAATAAAACCACCCGTAGTGTACAGATACAAGATAAAAGGCATATTGTTTAGTGCAAGATAAAGTCCAGAAAAGTCTGATTAAAAATAGTCTGAGGATCTCCAATGAGGTAGATGGGAGGTCAGGACCGCTCTCTAGTTGGTGATAGGACGTTTTAGTTACCTGATAACAGCTGTGGAAAAAAACTGTCCCTGAATCTGGAGGTGTGCATTTTCAACACATCTGTACCTCTTGCATGATGGGAGAGGGGAGAAGAGGGAATGATCGGGGTGAGACTTGTCCTTGAATATGCTTATTGCTGACTATTCAATAATCATTAAGCATGTTTAGGACGTGTGCTTATGAATGTCTGTGTTTCATGCACGCATGTTTAGTTTGTTCTCCTAATAAAAATTGTTTTAAATGCTTGCTTACTGAGCTGAGGGGCTGAAACAAACAGAGACAACCATATTGCTGTGGGATTGGTTAAATGCACGCTGGAATGGGCAAGGACTTCTAACAGGACATTAGGGAAGCAGATGGGTATTTGCAATAACCCAGCGGTTTTGTGGTCACCACGATTAATTCTATCCTTTTATTCCAGATTTATTTAATTGAATTTGAATTCCTCAGCATCAGTGGTGGAACTTGAACTCATGTCTCAAATAAGAGCAGTAGGGCATAAGGGACTGAAGAAAGAGATGTGCGTGCTCTACCATTCAATGAATGATAGCTGTTCATGGCGGCAGAGTGGTGCAGCGGTTGATTTGCCACCTTTGAGCACCAGAAACCCTGGTTCAATCCTGACAATGGACTCAGTCTGTATGGAGTTTGTACGTTCTCCTTATGACCGCCAGGGTTTTTTTCTGGGTGCTCCAGTTTCCTCCCACATTCAAAAGACATGCAAGTCTGTAGGTTAATTGGTTTCTGTAAATTGTTCCCATTGTGTTGGATATCATCTCTATATTTGATGATTCCCTTTTAATCTCGGGTATGATTACACTTTGTCTGACCCAACCTTGTTTATCTATGCTATTCCCATTTGCCAGTGTTAGGACTATATCTTTCTATGCCATGCCTATTATTCACGTGCCTATTGTAAGTGCCTCTTAAACACCGTCATTGGATCTGATTCCATCACTTCCTTTAGCAGTGTTACTGGTCTCAATAACTGAGTAAAAACCTTACTGCTCTGATCCCCTTTAAATCTCCACCCGGTCACATTAAAACAACGCCTGCTTGTTTTGATACCACTACCACGGGGAAAGGATTCTGATTATCCGCTCTATTTGTGCGTCGCATAAGCTTATGTTATCCAGTCACCCCACAACCACCTTCACTTCAGGGAAAATAAGCCTACCCTGTCCAACCCCTTGTAGAAACACGACACAAAGTGCTGGAGTAACACATCAGGTCAGGCAGCATCCCTGGAGAAGATGTTTCGGGCTAGACCCTTCCTCAGACTGCAACAGGAGACGTTTTGGGTTGGACCATTCTTTGGGTCATCTATCCATGTTCTCCAGAGATGCTGCCTGACTCCAGCACTTTGTGTCTGTCCCATCTCTCCCTCTAGCCAAAGTCCTCCAATCCAGGCAACAGATAGTTGTGGGTATATGGATCGAACTGCCAGAGCAGGTGGTTGAAGCTGGATACTATAACAACATTTAAAAGGCATTTGGACAGGTATATGGATAGGAAAGGTTTAGAGAGATATGGGCCAATCGCTGGCAGGTGGGACAAGCTTGGATGGGTGCATCTTGATCGGCATGGGCACGTTGGGCCGAAGGGCCTGTTTTTGTGCTGTGTAACTCAATTACATCCAGACAAATCGAGAGGAAACTAGAGCACCTGAGGTCACTATCGAACCAGGATCTCTCAAGACAGCTGGCCGCATACATTTTTCCCATTACGTAAAAAGCTTGCAAACTTTATAAAGTTCATCACAGAACTATCTCTTTGTTGCAACACATAACCATCTCCTATTATACTTTGTAATTGCTGTGCGCTTTAAAAGTACGCAGGTGAAGAGAAAGGTGTGATTAAGAACTGAGTGTGGTTGTTCGCTGAGTAGTGATCTATGCAACTGTTTGGATGTAAATTATATAAATCCCACCTGAAAGAAAGGGGGCAACACTGCAGTGTATTTCTTAGACTATTATTGGTTGCATTTTATAAGGCAGGACTCTAAGCAAGGAAAAAAAAAACGCCGCCTGTCCGAGTAGGATGAGTTGAAACAACATAATATGCAATCAGTTTAAAAAAAAAAATCTCCACAGGGTGATAGAGTTTGTGGGGCGGTCGGAGGGCTTACGCTGCCTGCTCGGGAGTTTCATCTCGCCAAAGTAACTCGTGTGAACCTTAGTACGTTTGACTAGTTTACTTGTTGGACACTCATGGATTTGAACCGAAGTCGTTAGCTTTGTAACCTCGGGAGTTATTGCAAAAGCAGGTAATGTGAGCCGCGGATTTTGATTTAAGTTGCTACGGGTGCATTTTGAACATACATTTGGAAGTAACGTGAATCTTTTAAAGTTAATTTGCAACGCTTTATTTTTGTTCTGCACATTTGGAAAGGATGGAGCTGACATTTAGATTCTAGCAGCCCCTTAATCAGCCCCTCCAGCTCGTATCACTGCCCCTCTTCCACCCAAGTCCAACGTTGTAATGTTACTTGAATAATTTGGTCCAACTTTATAGTGTGAATAATGCTTTTAACCTTTTGTTTCACGGACACTTAATGTTTTAGGCGGCTTTAGATTCTAGATGGAGCGTGCAGATAAGGAGAACATTGTTTTAAATAATAAAACTGCGAGAAACAAACTGCTGGAAGAACTCTGGATTGAGTAGCAACTGTGGAAGGTATGGACAGATGCTATTCGACCCTCTGAGGTCCTCCGGCAGTTTGTTCCCACCCCCCAATGCCATACTGTAGCGTTTCTTGTGTCACCTCTTTAAAACATCAAAGCGTTGTTGTTTTATTAAAGAGAGAGAACACCAAATCAGGTTTGGGAAAGGGCCGGTAAAACGACTACATCCAGGTTGAGGGGCCGCGGTGCAAGCGAGTTTTCCAAGTGCGTTCAGCCACTGAGGCGTGGAGACTGGGAGAGTGCTGCACTGTCTGATGAACCGTGGAACCCACGTCCTCTCTTACGGTACCGTTACACAAAACAACCCTCTGTTGTTTAATCGGTTACTATAAAAAAAAAACCGCAGTGTAAGAAGGAACCGCAGATGCTAGTTTACACCGAAGATAGACACAAAGTGCTGGAGTAACTCAGCTGGTCAGCCAGCGTCTCCAAAGAAAAGGAATAGGTGACGTTTCGAGTCGAAACCCTTCTTCAGACTAGAAACATTACCTGTTCCTTTTCCCCGAGAGATGCTACCTGACCCGACACGCCATCCAATTGTTGCCTTATTTTGTACTGTTATTTCATTAGAGCTGACACGGTTTTGCACTTGAATTCCAACAACCACTTAAATCGGATTTTATTCACTTAATTGATTAAAAAACACGTTATGCCCCCCGCAATGTCTTGAAAGGCTCTTCATAAATGCAGATGAAGCTTTTGTGTAGCGCCTGACCCGCTCAGTTCCTCCAGCAACTTGTTTGTATTTTTGCATGTATTTGCAGATCATCGCTACAAAAAGCAAGTCAAGGGGTCAGGCAGTCTAGCGCCATCTGCATTTACGTAGCGCCGTTCATGACATTGGGAAGGAATAAGGTGGGTTAAACAAAATACAAAATGATTTAATGATATCCTGATTAAGAATGTGTTTAAGATGATTAGTTTTGAAGCTTGTTGCATTGAGGATTTGACCGTGGTAATTATAGGTTGCAATTAATCATTTTTTCCCCATTCCCTGCCTTTGTTACTAATCAGTTCCATAGTTCCATGTCTAGTATAGAGGCCTTGGGTCGTTTAAAGGATGTATCCCTCACAAGAGTGTGAGACAGATTTCAACTCCAATCCCTTCCCCCCCCCCCCCAGTCCCCATCAACACCTTCCCCATCCCTGCCTGACCCTATCCCATACCAAGGAGAAGCTGAAGAGATTGAGGGATTTTTAAATATGCTGCTCAATTATTGGGGCTCTTGGGATTCACAGTTATGCAGCATGGAAACAAGTCCTTGTCCAAGTTGCCCAATCAAGCCGACAACCTGGTCCGTATTCCTCCAGGCCTTTCCCATCCATGTACAGTGTCTTGCCAAGTGTCTTTTACTGGCACTCAAGAAAGCAGAGACGATGATCTACTTCATTCCCAAGCCAGGGAGAGCTTAAGCAGGGGTGAGCTGCCTTCCTGAATCATACAGAAGCCTCTTGCCTGAACACGGGCATAAGAAATTGAAGCATTCTGCATGTTATATCAGGCAGTAAGATCAGAGTTGATATTTTACCTCAGCACCACACTCTTGTCTATCCCTGGAGTCTCTTAATAATAATAATAATAAACTTTATTACAGACTCAAGGTCCAGACAAGGGGCAACATTACATTAAAAATGCATTGCATATCAAAAATCATAAATACATATAAAATCATGGTATATCACATAAAAACATCATAATTTATATTTTAAAATATCTTTTAATATCCAGAACACCTCTCACTTCAATACAGTGAGAATATGAAGATTGGCATCAGTAGAACCCTGATGGCCTTTCAATGCTCTGAACACAGTGGTCTCTATGGTTACATAAGGAACTGCAGAGACCACAGAGCACTGGAGTAACTCAGCAGGTCAGGCAACACCGCTGGAGAACATGTCCTTCACAGATGCTGCCTGACCTGCTGAGTTACTCCAACACCTTGTGGTCTCTATGGGTACCCCACTGTGAAGTTAGTTCACAAAAACTTTGGCTTGTTTTAAGAAAGAAAGACATGGATTTCTATACTTTTTGCACCCCCTTTTGCCATTTCTTAACAAACTTTTTACCAATAAATATCTTTGCACTCCAAAGTATTGTAATGGAAACTTGGATGATTTAGTGAGCGATTTAGTGAGATGATTTAATGGCTCCTCTGGATCATCAGAAAACCTCAGACTGCTGCCTTTTACAGCGCTAGAGACCCGGGTTCCATCCTGACTACCGATGCTGTCCGTACGGAGTTTGTATTTTCTCTCTGTGACCACGTGGGTTTTCACCGGGTGCACCAGTTTCCTCCCACACTCCAAAGGCGTACAGGTTTGTAGGTTAAATGGCTTTGGTAAAACAGTGTAAAGTGTCCCTAGTGTGAGGATAGTGTTAGTGTGCGGAGCGATTGCTGGTCGGTGTGGACTCTGTGGGCTGAAGGGCCTGATTCTGCGCTGTATCTCTAAACTAAACTAAACCGTCAGTATCTCAGTACTGAATTGAGCTTATAACCAAATATAAAGTGTGGTGTGAATCAGCGGGTTGGGTAGCATCTATGGAGGGAATGGACAGGCGACGTTTCGGGTTGGGATACTTCTTCAGACTTAAAATGGATCCTGGCCCAAAATGTTTAGTTTAGAAATACAGTATGGAAACAGGCTTTTCACCCACCTCGTCAATACTGTCCATTGATCACCCATTCACACTAGTTTTATGTTACCCCAGATGGAACGTAGTGTAGAAAAGTGTGGAGTCATGCATTTTGGTAGTAGGAATAAAGGCGTAGACTATTTTCTAAATGGGGAGCAAATCCAGAAATCTGAGGTTCAAAGGGACTTGGGAATGCTGGTGCAGGAGTCCCAAAAAGTTAATCTGCAAGTTTAGCTAAGAAAGCAAACGCAATGCTCGCATTTATTACAAGAGGGCTAGAATACAGGAACAAGGCGCTGGTCAGGCCGCATTTGGAGTATTATTATCAGGATGCCATATCTGAGGAAGGATGTGCTGGCTCTTGAGGGTCCAGAGGTGGTTTACAAGAATTCAGATTCAGATTAAATTTTAATTGTCATTGTCAGTGTACAGTACAGAGACAACGAAAAGACAAAGAATGATCCCCAGAATAAGTGGGTTAACATATGATGTGCGTTTGATGGTACTGGACTTGTACTCGCTGGAGTTTAGAAGAATGAGGTCCTGATTGAAATGTACAGAATAGTGAATGGCTTGGATAGAGCGGATGTGCAGAGGATGTTTCCACTAGTGGGCGAGTCTAGGACTAGAGGTCATAGCCTCTGAATTAAAGGACATTCCTTGAGGAAGGAGATGAGGAGGAATTTCTTTAGACAGAGGGTGGTGAATCTGTAGAATGAAGGCTAGGTCAATGGATATTTTTAAGGTAGAGATAGATAGATTCTTGATTAGTATGGGTGTCGGGGGTTATGGGGAGCAGGCAGGAGAATGGGGTTAGGAGGGAGTGATAGATCAGCCATAATTGAATGACAGAGTAGACTTGATGGGCCGAAAGGCCTAATTCTGCTCCTATCACTTATGAGCATCTGACCTTATTCCTTCCACAGATGATTTCTGACCCACTGAGTTACTCCAAGACTTTATTTGTAGATCAAGATTTTTGAATCTGCAGTTACTTTTGTCTCTGTGATTATGACCCCCTGATTCTAGAAACTGCAGCCAAGAAAACATCATCCCTGTGTCTACCATATATAAAAGCATCTTAGGAAGTTCAAGATCCATGCAGCAGAGAGTTAGTTTAGTGGTTGTACTGTAATCAAATGCAACACCTGCAAATACGACACTGTCCCCACTGCAATGTTCCTGATATTGAACATAGAGTAGCAGAGGGGACTGTTTCTTTCCAACCTATGTGCGATTGTGGTGGCTGTGTAATTTAGCCAAGGGTTCAAAATAATTAGGCTTGCAATGTTTAGATCTATTAGTTTAGTTTAGAGACAAAGCACGGAAGCGGGTCTTTCGGCCCACCGAGTCTACACCGGCCAGCTATCCTCGTACACTAACACTATCCTACAGAATAGGGATATTTTACAATTACCAAAGCCGTATTAACGTACAAACTGATATATCTTTGGAGTGTTGGAGGAAACCGGAGCACTTGGAGAAAACCCACGCAGGTCACAGGGAGAAGTACAAACTCCGTGCAGACAGCTTAGTGAGTCATTGAACCCGGATCTCTGGCACTGTAAGGCAGCAACTCTACTGCCGTGCCACTGTGCTGCCCCAAACATTGCCTCGGTATGTTATACATAATAAATTATACCAATATTGCGTAAACCCATCACATTCATTGGTGGTGGTTTAATATAGGTTGATACGTGCAGTGTTGAGGGGCGCAGAAAGGATCGGTACAATTGGCCAATTGGTGATCCGAAAAAGGGATACATTGTTGCAAACTGTGGAACTGGTTAACAGACGGACTGAGTCACATGTACTGAGTTACAGTGAAAAGCTTTTGTTTGCATGCTCTCCAGTCAAAGAAAAGACGATGCATGAATACAATCAAGCATCTACCGTGCAGATACGGGATAATCGGTACAACATTTAGTGCAAAGATATAACATTTAAGTCCAATAAAGTCCAATTAACGATAGTTCAAAGGTCTCAAATTAGGTAGATGGGAGGTCAGGACAGCACTCGTGCTGATGAGAGGACTGTTCAATTGCCTGATGATACTTGGGAAGAAACTGTTCCTAAATCTGGAGGTATGCCTTTTCAAAAGGAAGAGGTTATTCTGCCAGAGAATGGTTTGAATTGGAAATACTTCACATCAATGGGTGGTGGAGGAGGTATGGATTCTAACAACATCAAAAAAAAAAACTAGTCGGGCACTTGATCCGTTAGAAGGCAATGGGCCAAGTGCTGGAAAATTAGATCAAAATAAAATGATATTTGATATTGTGCCACAGGGCCTGTTTCTGTGCTGTATATATAATTTTACTACTGAGAATCTGCAAGTTGGTGGCATAATTGAATAACGTGGGTAGGGGGATGGATGCAGGTGGGGAAAGGTTGTGCTGTTGTGGGTGACGCTGGCTGTAAATACATTATTTACTGTCACAATCAGTTTGGTTGCAATTTTCTCTCTAAATTTAACATGGATACATTGACTAGAAGCCTTTTTTTTCAATGACCAAAATTGCCAATTCCACCAAAATTTCCAAATGACCAACAAAATGGCTTGACCTGAACCAAAAATTAAAAATGTAAAAAGGTCCTTAAATAAGCAAGGAGCTGAACCATCATATGATCCATCAAATAAAACCACCTGCAGCAATGAAAGCAGTGCTCAACATTGTTCCCCTGGGCCAATATTCATGCTTTGACCAACATCACTAAGAAGACATGTATTGGTTAGATGTGTGTAAGAGGTTTATGGGACTGCAATGTCCAAATTCCTTCACCTTAGTGAGTCATTAGTTACAAAGTACTTTGCGATGTCTTGGGATTACAACATATGGTATTACAAAATGTAGACTCAAGAAACTGCGGATGCTGGTTTATAAAAATCACAAAGTGCTAGAGTAACTCAGTGGGTCAGGCAACATCTCTTCAATTTGAAGAGGGGTCCTGACCTGAAACGTCACCTATCCATATTGTGACCTGAACTGCTGAGTTACTTCAGCATTTTTTCTCGTACTTAGTTTTACACATTTTGAATTGAAAACTCAGCTAGTTACGGAGAAATGCCAATAAATATATTTTATATGGACATGCAGAAAACATTTGATAATGTCCCTCAGTAGGGCTGTGTAGTACAGAGTCTGTAGCTAATGTTAAAACTCATGGAATGCACCGTGGGAGTGAGAGATGGATGCAGAGTGGCTGACAGCATTTAAGAAGTGTGTAGACAAGCACTTGAATCATCTAGGATCAAAGGTTATGGGCCAAGTGCTGGAAGTTGGGATCAATAAAGAAAGGGGTCCATTAGTTGGCAGAAACATGGTGAACCAAATGGCCTGTTTCTATAAAAAAGACACAAAGTGCTGGAGTAACTCACCGGGTCAGGCAGCATCCCTGGAGAACATGGACAGTGACGTTTTGGGTTGGCACCCTTCTCCATGCCACATGACTCTGAGTTGAGCAGCATCTGTGTGGCATGTAGACTAATTAGACTTTTAAGAGAATGATGAAACGGGCCCTTTGGACGAGCAAGGCTGTGCCGACCAACAATCTAGCTAGTGTACACTAGCACTATCCCACATGCTAGGGACAATTTACAATTTTTACTGAAGCCAATTATCCTACAAACCTGTATGTCTTTGGAGTGTGGGAGGAAACCAGAACGCTCAGAGAAAGCCTATGCTGTCACAGGGAGAATGTACAAACTCCTTACAGGCAGCACCCATAACCAGTATCGAACCCGGGACTCCGGCACTGTAAGGCAGCAACTCTACTGCTGTGCCACTGTGCTGCCCCAAACATTGCCTAGGTATGTCCTAACACAGAAGGCCATGTGATATCCAATCTGACCAGATATCCCCATCAGCTGATAAAAGGCAGTGACAGACAGCAAGGTGCTAGGCAATGGCCATCTAATCTTGACATTCAAAGGACTTATTATCATTGGCATCTTGGAGGACACCATTAACCACGATGATGAAGAAGACTTAAGGAAGTTACGACAATAGGTTATATGTTAGATGACTAAAGATCTAACAAATCGAATATAACAATGGGAAGTGTGAAGTGGTCCATTTTATCATGAAAACTATTTTTAAAAATGCAATATCGAAATGGTGAAGGATTGCAGATGGATACACAAGCACAGCAAGTAATGAGGAAAGCTAACAGAACATTTCTATTGATTGCTAGGAATATTGATTACCAAAATATGGGGTTAATGCTTCGTAGGACATTGGTGAGACCACATTGGAGCACTGCATACATTATGGGTCATCTTATTTAAGAAGGCTAATGTATTCGAAGTGGTTCAGATAAAGTTCACTGTACAAATAATTGGAATAATTTAGATCCACCATCTACCTCGTTGGTGACCCTTGGTCTATCTTTTATCGGACTTTACTGGAATTTATCTTGCACTAAGTGTTATTCCCTTTATCTTGCATCTGTACACTGTGGATGGCTTGATTGTAATCATGTACAGTCTTTTTGCTGACTGGATTGCAAAGATGGTAATTCAGGACCTCTCTCTAGTTGGTGACGGGATCAGTTCCAGAGACAAGATCCAATGCTGGTTCTCTTGCTGGAGAACAGTGCAATCCGGTGCGTGGCAGACCCCCAAATATGACTGGAACGCTTGGACTTTTTACGTAGTAGGTGTTTGGTACGCAGCCAGTCATCAGCTGCTTCTGGAACCCCTTCTGACATAATTGACCCTGGGGGAACAAAGATGTTTTGTCCTGAATGCTTTCCATCTGAGGAAGATCTGCTTTTAGTTTGCAAACAGCATAATTTTGTACAAATAAGAAAGTCCTGTTTGTTCAACTGAACACAACAATTTGTCTGTGTACTTTGAAGTGAATGCCAACTTCAGCAGTCAATAGTATTTACAGCGGCATCTCCTCTTGTTTCTTGGCATGAAAACATCAAAGCTTACTTGTACAGTCCTGGTTGCCCTGTCATTGGAAGGATGTCATTAAACTGGAAAGGGTGCAAAAAAGATTTAAGAGGATGTTATTGGCTCTGTAAAGAGGCTTGAAAGGCTGAGTCTTTGGAGCTGAGGAGGGTGATCTTATAAGATATATAAAATCATGAGGGGCATAGCTAAGGTGAATTGATACAGTCTTTTCCCTAGGGTAAGGGAGTCAAAAACCGGAGGGCATTGGTTTAAGGTGAGAGGGGAAAGGTTTAAAGGGTCTAACTAAGGGGCTACTTTTCCACACAGAAGCTGGTGCGAATATGGAGGATGTGGTGTAGTGGGTACAATTATGACATTTAAGCGATCTTTGAACAGGCAGGCAGAAGCAAGTGGGACTAGTTTGGTTGGACAACTTGTTGGCATGGATAAGTTGAATCGGATGACCTGTTTCCAGATGGTTTAGCTCTTTGACGCTATAACACCATGACCTTGCTTCCACGTTAGGGTTGAAATTTGAATACTTTGGTGACCATTGTGCATTCGCCTCGTTTTACCCCCTCCTAAACTCGCCCTGTCCATTGCTGCTCCAAAAGAAAGGGACTTTTGTTGTTTGATGAGTTGCAGACTGAGGCTCACATTGTGTCTGTTTTCCACTGGGTCATGTAGCTGAGCAGAAAGTGGTAGAGGGAATAGGGGAGGGAATTATTCTACAGTGAAGAGCTTGGCAGCCATAGGCATGGCCTCCACTGGTAGGGAGATTTAACTTGGGATGGCAGGAGGCCAGAATTGGAAGAGTTGCAGATCTCAGATGGTTTTGGGCTGGAAGAGATTCGAGAGAGGGTGGAAGGGACTAGATCATAGATGGATTTGAAAACAATGGTATAACTATCAAAATAGGGATGTTGCTTACTCAGCAGACTGAGAGGAAAATGGTTCAGGGAGGTAGTTGTCTTCAAGAGAAAGCGGTTGAAAATACATTCCAGCGAGTGGTAGACTCAGCCCAGCCCATCACAGGCACAGCCCTCTCCCCCTGCCTCCCATTGAAAGCGTCTAATGAGGTGATGCCTCAAGAAGGTGGCATCTATCTTCAAGTATCGCCACAGTCTAAGCCATGCCATCATCTCACTATTACTGTCGGGCAGAAGGTCCAGAGGCCTGAAGCCCCACACCCACAGGCTCAGGAACAATTGTCCTGTTTGTCTGTGTATTTTGAAGTGAATGCCAACTTCAGCAGTCAATAGTATTTACAGCGGCATCTCCTCTTGTTTCTTGGCATGAAAACATCAAAGCTTACTTGTACAGTCCTGGTTGCCCTGTCATCTATTTTTGTCTGTTTATTTTAATCCGTGTTCCTTTGTTACTATAAAAAGATGTTTCATTGTTTCTTGTATCTCCCTGCCCTCATGCATACCACAATAAACTTGAACTTTTTTTCATTCTTGATTGCTGATCAAGAAAGAAAATCAAACCGTACCATCAAACATTTCCTCAACCTCCCCTCTTAGCAGAAACGGATCCAGCTTCAAACTTCTGTTGGTGGTTTATTCATCAAAGGATGAATGAGACTCTCTTCCTCCTTATGAATTGGCCTTCTTTGTTACATGTCCCAACCAATAGCCCCCAACAACCGATGTGGCTTAATGTGAAACAGCAACAAATTAAGCCTGCCAAACTCCCGCAGGGTTGCAGCTGGGAAGATCCATTTAAAAATCTTTCCCATGACACTCCATCAGACAGCACAGTGACGCATCAGGCTGCCTCATCACTCCAGCGACTCGGGTTCAATCACTGACTTTTGGAGCTGACTGTGTGGAGTTTGCACATTCTTGGTGACTGCCTGGATATCTCCTCCTCACCGGTCGGTGCTCCTGGTTCCTCCCATGACCCAGAGAATTTAGCCTACAGAGATACAGTGTGTAAAAAGGCCCTTCGGCCCACCAAGTCCGATCCCATCAGCGATCACTGTATGCTAACGCTATCCACGCACCAGTGACAATTTACAATTTACCGAAGCCAATTAACCTACAGACCTGTCCGTCTTTGGACTGTGGGAGGATACCGGCGCATCTGGAGAAATCCCCCACTGTTACACGGAGAACGTACAAACTCCCTGCAGGCAGCATCTGTAGTCGGGGTCGAACCCGGGTCTCTGACGCTGTGAGGCAGCAACTCTACCACTGTGCCACTACACGCTCGATTGTAAATGGGGTGGCTGCCATCAATTGCCCTCAGCGTAAAGGAGCTGTGAGAAAATAAAGGTGGAGTTGATGGTCAGATGAACGAGGAGGAAATTACCAGGAAATAAGTCGGGAAATGGGATTGCTCTGATAGCCAGCATAGGCTGATTTGCCAAATGGCCTATATCAGAAGAAAACATGAGAAAAAATGAGAAATACATTGGACCATTGAATTATTAACTCCAAACACCATTTGATGTCACTTTTATTACACATTACATACTTCTGATATATGAGGCCATTTATGACATGTGACAATAAACTAAACACCAATACATTAAACAATAACTGTGCATAACCACAGCAGTCCAGGGACATTTGTCTGCAGTTGGCACCAGAGATGTTACCAATATCCCTTCCCCTCAAACCATACCCTCTATCCCACATCTTCCAAAGATGCCTACTGATGGCCAGTGCGAGTCAGACCAGAAGGGACATACTCCATGCTGGAATGTAATATTGAGGAAATGGTGGCAGGGTTCTGAAAGGATTGGGCAATGTGGATCTATGAAAGGGGAATTATGTTGGGGCCTTTTGAAGTTGTAACTATAAAGGACAAACCAGTGCATGCTGTGTATTTAAGAGGGCCTTTTATAATGTGCCAGATAATTTCATTGTCATGCACTGCTAACAGAACAATGAAATTCCAACTTGCTACAGCTTCACAGACATATTAACACAATAACACTCAAATAAATACAATAATCAATGAACCAAATTAATAATCAGTAATATTACAGCAAAATTAGCATGCACGTTTGGCTGGAGGGCCTGGTTCCATGCTGCATGACTCTATAGCAATAGGCATCATATACCAATGTGGATTAGTTAATAAATGCAAAGCAAAGAAAAAGAATAAATGGGTTATTTGCAGAGAGTCATAGATTCATACAGAGTGGGAACAGGTCCAACTTGCCCACCCCGCTCAACATGCTCCATCTATACACTCCCACCTACCTACATTTGGCCCATATCCTTCTAAACCCATCATCCAAATGTTTTTTGATCATTGTGATAGTACCTGCATCCACTACCTCCTCTGGCAGCTCGTGCCATGTACTTACCACCCTTAGCATAGAAACCTTACCTCTCAGGTTCCTATTAAATCTTCGATCCTTGCTGCGCCCCACCTTTAAACTTGTATCCTCTGGATCATGATTCACCTGCACTGGGTAAAAGACTGTGCATTTACCCTATCAGTTCCTCTCATGATCCTATACACCTAAAAAGATCACCTATCATATCCCTGCGCTCCAAGGAATAAAGTCCTGGCCTGCTCAACCCCTTCTTATAGCTCAGGCAATATTTCGTAAATCTTCTTTGCACCCTTTCCAGCTTAAAATCGATGCAGGAATCAATGCTGGGGATCCATAGTCTATAGTAACGATGTAGATGAGGAAATTAATTGTAATGTCCACACTCTGCCTGGGCTGTGGAAAGAAGCAGAAAGGCTTCGGGTAGGTAAGGATATGCTAAGTGAAAAGGCAGGGAGGTGACATGAAACATGATGCCAGCCGCTTTGATGGAAAAAAAATGAAAAATGGACTAAGTTTTTAAATGGCAAAAAATTTAAAGATATTTGGCATTCAGAGGGATCTGAATAACTTTGTACAAAAACCATTGAAAGTTTAAAAAAAAACTTTTAGAGATACAGCGCGGAAACACGATCTTCGGCCCACCAAGTCCACGCTGACCAGTGATCACCCTGTACACTATCCTACACACTAGGGACAACTTTGACAATTTACAGAAGCCATTTAACCTACAAACCTGCATGTCTTTGGAGTGTGGGAGGAAACCGGAGCACCCGGTGAAAACCCGTGTGGCCACAAGGAGAACGTGCGAATTCTGTGTAGACGGCACCCGTACTCAGGATCGAACCCGGGGTCTCTAGCGCTGTCAGGCAGCAGATTTACTGCTGTGCCACCGTGCCGCCACTACATTTATGCGCAATAAGAGTAATAAATGTACACGTATGTCTTGTGTTTTTGTTTTTTGCAGTTTTTTTTTCTTTTAGAAATGTTATGTATAATTTATGGTTTTTGTGTGTGTGTCTGAGTCTATGTGGCTGTGATGCTTCTACAAGAAAGAGTTTTGTTGTACCTGCACCTCATTGCACTTGTGCCTACGGCCATAAATTAGACATGACTTGATTACGAAAGCTCACGGTGTGTCAGCCTTTATTACAAGAGGCGTCACGTGCAAGAACAGAGATGTTTTAATCCATGTATAATGGGATTTGGTGTTGTTTTTCCCATGTCCTCATCCAAGGAATTATTTTCTTAGGATTGAAGGAATGCAGTAAAATAACTGCCAATGTCATTCCTGTAACAGCAAGTTTGCCACCTGAGAAGTGGTTTAAAAAAAAGACCAGGTATCGAGCTTCAAAGAACACGGGGTGATCTCATTGAATTTTGGAGGTTGTGGGGAGACCTAGTAGAAGCGTATACAATTATGCGAGGCACTGATAGGATATACAGACAGAACCTTTTTTCCCAGGATGGAAAAATCAAATAACCATATAACAATTACAGCACGGAAACAGGCCATCTCGGCCCTACAAGTCCATGCCGAACAAATTTTTTTTTTTCCCCTTAGTCCCACCTGCCTGCACTCATACCATAACCCTCCATTCCCTTCTCATCCATATGCCTATCCAATTTATTTTTAAATTATACCAATGAACCTGCCTCCACCACTTCCACTGGAAGCTCATTCCACACCGCCACCACTCTCTGCGTAAAGAAGTTCCCCCTCATATTACCCCTAAACTTCTGTCCCTTAATTCTGAAGTCATGTCCTCTTGTTTTTTGAATCTTCCCTATTCTCAAAGGGAAAAGCTTGTCCACATCAACTCTGTCTATCCCTCTCATCATTTTAAAGACCTCTATCAGGTCCCCCCTTAACCTTCTGCGCTCCAGAGAATAAAGACCTAACTTATTCAACCTATCTCTGTAACTTAGTTGTTGAAACCCAGGCAACATTCTAGTAAATCTCCTCTGTACTCTCTCTATTTTGTTGACATCTTTCCTATAATTGGGTGACCAAAATTGTACACCATACTCCAGATTTGGTCTCACCAATGCCTTGTACAATTTTAACATTACATCCCAGCTTCTATACTCAAGACTACTCAAAAATACTAGAGGATATAGCTTTAAGGTAAGAGGGGCAAAGTTTAAAGGAGATTTTTTTTACACAGAGGGTGGTGGGTTCCTGGAGCGCGTTGCCAGAGGTGGTGGATGAAGCAGATATGATAGTGACATTTAAGAGACTTTTGGATAGGCACATGGATATGCAGGGAATGGAGGGATATGGATTGTGTAGGCAGATAAGGGTTGGTCTTGGCATCATATTCGGTATAGGACATGTGGGTAGAAACATCTGTTCTTGTGCTCTTCTGTTCAATGTTCTTTATTCTATGAAAGGAACAAAATTCTTTCAGGGCTTGAGATGGTAGATGAGGAGTTGATGTTTCCTCTGAATGGAGTTTCCAGAACCAATTTGTAGACTCAATAAGAGGTTGACAATTAGGATAGAGGTTGGAAGAAATGTCTTCGTCCATCAGGTGGCTTATCTTCAATTGTTCACCTAAGAGGGCCGTGGAGCTTCACTCACTGATCAAGGTGGGGTTTAGATACACTGCGGAAACAGGCCCACCGAGTCTGCGCCGACCAGCGATCCCCGTGCAGTAACACTATCCTACACACTAGGGACTATTTACAATTTACAGAATCCAATTAATCTACTAACCTACAGAGAGTGAGAGGAAACCAAAGATCTACCAGCGGTTCCCAACCTTCACAATTGATGGTAATTGTAACCAGGATAGCTGATCAGCCAATTGGCTGCTGCACGGTCTAAAACATAACATTGAGCTAATGAGCAGATAATCTGACCATCAGCGCTAAATCTCTCCCCTTGCACTTCTTTCCTCTTTTAAGATGCTTTTTAAATTTTAACTTTTTGACAAAGCTGTGCGTCGGTCGCCCTTTTTAGTTCTCCATTTGGCTCACTTCTGGTAGTTAGTAGCCCAGTAGACTGGTGTGTTGATTAATTGCTGCTGTTGGAAGCCGGGTGGGAGCTGTTATCCATAATCCTTAATGGTTTTTGGGAGTTCATCTGCCTCTTTCCCACTGTTCCCGATATCCCCAGTCCTTAGATGTAGTATGGTAATACTGCACAGGCCTGTGTTCAATATGTCCATCACTTTTAAATACACCTACCTTAATCATGTTCACTTAGCTATCTGAATATCTCAAACCCAATTGAGGCCAGATGTGACGATGATGTGAACTGCACAGAAGTGGCCCTTTCTGTTTGGTAGAGGAATCAATGCCATGAGGTTTCCCTTTCTAAAAGTAATCTTCAACAATGGTTCATGCAGGTACATAGCAACATTTAAAAGACATTTAACCAGATACATGGATGGGAAAGGTTTAGAGGGATATGGGTCAAATGCATGAAAATAGGACTAGCTTAGATGGGCATTTTAGTTGGCATGTGGGAGACTGGTTACTGGGAAATGGGATCACAGGTTACTGGGAAATGGGATCAATAGGATTGTTCCGAGACCTGGCTCAGGCATGATGGGCTGTAGGGCTCCCTGTGTGCTGCGAGAAATATGAATTGGAAGATATCTCCGAAGCACGGACAGCACAGTAGCGCAGCGGTAGAGTTGCTGCCTTACACCGCCAGCGACCTGGGTTCGATCCTGATGCCGAGTGCCGTCTGTACAGAGTTTGTACGGTCTCCCTATGACCGTGCAGGTTTTCTCTGAGTGCTCCGGTTTCCTCCCACACTCCAAAGATGTACTGGTTTGTAGGTTAATTGCCTTTGGTTAATTTGTTCCTTAGGTGTAATGTACTGGGTGATTCACCAGGTATTCAGGTAACACCATCGCCCCTTGTGTCATTCCGTTTCTTCTGTCACTGGCGTCCCTTTTATCCTCTCAACCCTTTTCACATTTAAACCATTTAACTGAAAGAACACTCTCAAAGTAATATTCATTGCATGAATTTAATTCAAAGCAAGGGAGAGGGTAATTTGAAGGCTTGGTTTATAATGTTAAAAATGATTGAGGTTTAGGTGAGGACTTACTAAGAGTGAGATCTGTGACTGTAAAGGGTTAACGGCGTGAGGCAGAAATAATTCAAGCTTGCATTCCTTCTACTCAAGGTATGCTAAACCAACCCTTTTCCATGTGTCAAGTTTTCCAAATTATACAAAAGGCATGTTATGTCAGAGGGATGTGTTATCTGGTGGTTTTACGTCTCCTTTCAATTACACGTTAAATGTAAACTCAGGAATGAGATATGCCACGGGGAGTTTATGACGTGATTTCAGACCAATCACTAAGCCAGCAAGGTAACTGGGCTCAAAAGGACACAAAGTGCTGGAGTAACTCAGCGGGTCAGGCAACATCGCTGGAGAATATGAATAGGTGATGTTTTGGTTTGGGCCTTCTTCAGACAATAAATGTGTAGAAGGGTCCCGACCCGAAACGTCACCTATCCATGTTCTCTGGAGATGCCGCCTGACCCGCAGAGTAAAGGGCCCGTCCCATTTGGCGATTTTTTTCGCCGTCTGCCGGCATCATTGACTGATGTATCAGGTCACCAAAAAATTTGTGGCGTGTTGACATATCACCCGCGGTGATTTTTCAAGTGTCGCAACATTTTTTTTGTCGCTGCTGGATTTTAAAATATTCAAAATCTTTTGGCCACCCTGATAGGACGCCGGCAGTCGCCGAAAAAATCGCCAAGTGGGACAGGCCCTTTAGTCCATCACTTTGGATACTTTTGTGTAAACCAGCATCTAGAGTTCCTTGTTTCCATAGTTAGCTTGTTCCTCAATTTCTGACCACTGATTTTAATGCTTATGCCAATGTCTGCCCTGCTTTTAACTTTCAAAGATTCTCAGCCTAAACCATTCTATCCTCTTCCTTATAATTTACTGCTACCTGTGTTGAGGCGGTCCATTTTGCAGCCAGCTATATTATCACTGACATGGTTACAATAATGTGCACTTTTGGTGGTGGTACCGATGGAAGCACCGTGAGAATTCTTAGTTTAGGTTTCGGTGTACTATTGTCACGTGTACCGGGGTACAATGACAAGCTTAGTTTTGCATGCTATCCTTTCAGATTCGATAATACTATGCATCAATAAAATCGTCATACTCAAGTACAATCGTTTAGAGATACAGAACAAAAACAGGCTCTTTCGCCGAACGAGTCCGTACTGACCAGCGATCACCCATACACTAGTCCTATCCCACACCCTCGGGACATTTTACAGGCACCAATTAACCAACAAACCTGCACTTCTTTGGAATGAACTGATTGTCTGAAGCGTCATCTATTTATGTTCTCCAGACATGCTGCCTGACCCGTTGAATTACTCCATCACTTTGTGTCCTTTTGAGCCCAGTGACCTTCCGGGCTTGAAATCAGGTTATAAACACCTTGCAGCATATTTCATTCTTGAGTTTACATATAACATCCACAGCTGTACGTAGTCAGACCTACTGGGAAGATACAGAGTACAGTATACGGTTCTCAGCTTTGTAGCGCACCAGCTCTATAGACAAAGCCCAGTGTCTGCAATGGGGTAGAGGTGAATTGGACCCTAACCTATGGACCGTTCAGAAACCTGATAATATAGAGTGAAAAGCTGGTCCTGAGTCTAATGGTGCATGTCTTCTAGATTCTATATCTTCAGGATCTGTGACAATAGAAGCGGGAAAAGAAAGACTGACAACGGTGGGACAAGTCTTTGATTTAATTGGCCACTTTTATGAGGCAGCCTATAGTGTCCTCCATGTCGTATGAAACTAAATCCCACAAATAAAATGAGGAAAATAAAATTAGACAGCTACTATAGTTTTACACCAGGCTTAGCTAGAACTGGTATTCCTAAATCTTTTAAAACCACTCTGACTATTCCTCAAACTCAACAAGTTTAAAAACCAAAGAATATTAATTGCCAAGATCACTGTAAAGCTCCTTAACTTCCAGGAATCATTCCTTCCTCCCACATCTTGTTAAATCCCAACAAGGCCACATCTTGTTTCTCAATTAAGATATCTCTGTCTCTTCTCCAGTCCAAGGGCTCTCCCATCCGCTGGGCTATTGTGGGTGGGTGGTGGTGGTTGTGGTTGTGGGGGTGGGGGGACGGTGTCCCATCGAACGCAAAGAACTCTTCTGTTCTCCAGATGTGCAAAAATTAAACTTGCAATTCCAACATTATTCAGATGCTGTGGGGAGCCAGTAAGAACTGAAGATACAAGAAGAAACACTAAGTGCGGAAGTAACTGAAGACAGGTAAAATCTCTGGTGAACATGTTAGGTGACA
This sequence comes from Leucoraja erinaceus, assembly GCF_028641065.1. NCBI lineage: Eukaryota > Metazoa > Chordata > Chondrichthyes > Rajiformes > Rajidae > Leucoraja > Leucoraja erinaceus. The sequence goes on along the minus strand of NC_073392.1, from coordinate 27,641,895 downwards.
TTTCTGGTTGTGCCCCTTCCTTAGATTGCCATTTCGGGTTGGGACCTTTCTTCAGATTGGAGAAAGGTCCCAGCCCAAAACATCAGTCTGAAAAGGGTCCCGACACGAGAAGTCACCTATCCATATTTTCCAGAGATGCTGCCTAACCTGCTGAGTTACTCCAGCACCATTAAACCCCTGTCCTATTGTACGAGCTAATTCACGAGTACTCCCCAGTTTTGTCCTGATTTGAACTCGGAGAATGTCCGTAGTGGGTCCGTAGGAGTTTGTACATACTTTTCAAAATCCATTCTTTGACTGTGAAGCGATCAAGACCTTTCCTAAGATAGTCCTGATAGTTTTTCCAGTCTCTTTGACGAAGCAATGGGTTGATTTAACTCTGGCGAGAACATTTCTGCTTCTGGCAACAAAGGTCTACAGGATTGTCAATCCTCAAGGAATGTCCTGGAAATGTTCAGAAATTACTGAATACTATTGCCAGGCACCCAGGAGAAAGATTATAGGGGCATTAAAACAATCTATGTGCTTTTTCAGCTGCTTGGAACACATTTATTAGTTATAATTTTTTCAGTGAAAGAGAAAAACGACAGTGCTGTGAAGTTAGGGTTAGAAGTGAAGGTTAGAGGTGGTGGTAAGCTTTGTTTATTTGCTCTTGGTAATTATTATTATTATGGTAGCCTCTGTGAATAATGTTGCCCATTGCAAATCGGTTTGTGTGGCCTTGGGGCCTGAGACGATCCTCCTGCAGTGACTCCAGTCCTGTCCTTCAAGAAGCTCTTGATGGCATACTCTTGGAACAATGTAGCCTGCTGTCTCCTTCTGTGTCGGAGTGCGAAAGAATATCTCGATGGTTCTTTACTTTAGATTTTAGAGATACAGCGTGGAAACAGGACAATTGGCCTACAGAGTCCGCGCCGACCAGCGATCACCGCGTACACCAGCACGATCCTACACACCAGGGACAATTTACAGTTTTTACCAAATCTAATTAACTGACTAATATGTACGCGTTTGAAGAATCCAGGAAAAAAAACACGGGTTCTTGGGGCGAATGATCAAAGTCTGTATAGACAAGAAGAACAAACAAACTCCATACAGACAACACCCACAGTCAGGATCGAACCTGGGTCTCTGGCACTGTAAGGCAGCAACTCTACCGCTGCGCACTTGAGCTACCCATATGTTCAATGGTACTTTTTTGTCACATGTAACTAGGTAAAGTGAAATTCCATTTTCTTTCATACAGTTCAGTAAAAATCTTACTACACCCAAGCACAATCATACTTAAGTACAAGAGTGTAAGAATAGTAGATAATGCTGTGGCAGTACACAAGACTCGCCACCTTCCTGTTAACATTCCTGTGAAGTTCTTTGGAACTGCTTACTATATTAAAGAAGCTTTATAAATACTCTGTGATCTGGGAACCAGTTCCGAAGTTACCGTAAGGAGTGATTTTTGTGTACCAAAGTATTCTTCAACACTACAAATCAGCCACGATCAGACCTGGTGCAAGTGGCTAGCGGGGGCTGTTTCTCTGTTCCCAATATCCATACTGTGGTGAATTTGCAGTTTGTGCTAAGGAAGTGTATTTGCTAAGATACTGGTTTGCCCTGTGGTTGGGAAGCCTCCATTAATGCCACTCTGTTCTCTACTTTTTCCATCACAGACAATGGAAACATCTCTCTTGTTGCTTGGAACCATCCAGGCTTTGTTCCTCACCAGCTCACTGGGACAAGCACAGAAAGGTAACGTGGGTTGCTACATCATTGGTAAAAGATTTGTGACAAGGATAAAGCCAGACTCGGTGGAGCAGTTTGACGATTGACATGGCTGGTAAATGGAGGGTTGTATTGTCAGTGGGAACAAATACTGAAGCTGAAAGCTCAGCCTAGGCTAATCGAACATGGAAGATGGAACAGTACAGCACAGGAACAGGCTCTTCAGCCACAATGTTTGTGCCGAATATGATACCAAGTTAAACTGATCTCATCTGCCTATTAACGATCCATATCACTCTATTCCTTGCATTTCCATGTGACTATCTATAAGCCTCCTAAATGCCACTGTTGTATCTGCCTCCACCACCATCTCTGTCAATGCATTTCAGGCTCCCACCACTCTCTGTGTAAAAAGACTTACCCCACACATCTCCATTAAACTTTGCCCCTCTCACCTTATAGCTATGCCCTCTACTGCTGGATATTTCCACCGTGGGGAAAAGGGTTCTGACTGAATACCCAATCTATGCCTCTCATAATTTTATACTTCTATCGTCTCCTCTCAACCTCCGATGATCCGACAAACAATCCACATTTACCTATCCTCTCCTTGTAGCTGAAATCCTCAAATTCAGGCAGCATTCTGGTAAAGCTACAGCCATAATGGGACAAGTCTCCTGTAAAACTGCATCCAGAGTGCATATCACAAAACATTTTTGGATGCGTTCACTTAGGCACAGACACAAACACACACATTCACAGGTCTGTGGGAATGTGGGACTGTTGTAGGTGTTATCTGTAATGGAGAATCATAGCATGGTAACAGGCCCTTCATCTGTACATAGCCCTTGTCCATGCCAACTTGCCATTCTGGGCTAGTCCCATTTGCCTGCAATTGTCCCACTTCCCTCTAAACCCTTCCTATCCCTATATCAGTCCAAATGTCTTATGAAAAGTGGTGAATCTGTGGAATTCTCTGCCACAGAAGGTAGTTGAGGCCAGTTCATTGGCTATATTTAAGAGGGAGTTAGATGTGGCCCTTGTGGCTAAAGGGATCAGGGGGTATGGAGAGAAGGCAGGGGGTGGGATACTGAGTTGGATGATCAGCCATGATCATATCGAATGGCGGTGCAGGCTCGAAGGGCCGAATGGCCTACTCCTGCACCTATTTTCCATGTTTCTATGAAACGTGTAATTGTATCTACTTTTATAGCTTCCTCTGGTATTAAGACATACAGCATGGAAACTGGGCATTTGACCCACCACACCCACGCTGACCATTGGGCACAATCACATTAATGGATTTAAAAATCTCAGTTAAGGCTCCAGCAACCTGTTCCTTTGTTTTCCACAGTAGCCTAGGATCAATCTTATCTTCATCCATCCATAAGCATGCTGAGGCATCAACTACCTTACTTTATTGAGACGTACCTTAGAATTTAATCTTCCCCTTTATGAACAAACAACAAAGTCCATTTCCTCAGCGAAAATATACACTTTGGACCACTCTACCTTTTGGCTCCATATATACCTCAAAAAATCCACCCCCTCTGAGCCTTTTATGCTATCAATCCCAGTTAATCTTCAGGAAATTAAAATCTCTGTAATATAACCCTATTTTTATTGCATTTCTCATATCTGCCTACATATCAGTTCTATCTCTGGTTTAAACTTTCCCCAACAGCACCAGCAAATCATCCGGAATGATATTGATCCAGTTTTGGTTAAGAAGTAACATGTTCTACTTGTACAGATCCCGTCTACTACTGAAAAGGTTTCAGAGATCCAGGAACCTAAATCCCATCTCCTTGCACCATCCCTGAGTCACACATTCTTCTACTTCTATACCCACTAGCTACTGGCACTGGAAACAATCCAACCACCTTTGCATACCGCTCTTCACACAGCTCCCTAAACTATTGTTGCAGTAACTCATGCCTTCTCTTAGCTATGTTATTGGCACCAACATACCCCCACAACTGCTGGCTCTTCACTCTTCCCCTTCAGAATAACCTGTAGCCACTCCGAGACATCACTGACCCTAGCGGCAGAAAGGTGACTTACTAAACAGACATCTTTATGGTGGCCGTCATGGTTCAAGAAGAAGATCGAAGGGATTTACAGGAGTCGCTGCCTCAAAAAGACATCCAGCATCATCAGAGACACACACCACGCTTGCCACAATAGTTTTTTGTATATCATGATGTTTTACAGAGTACTATGTTTACATATCTGTTGTGTTGCTGCAAGTAAGAATTTCATTGTTCTGTTTTGGGACATATGACAATAAAACACTCTTGACTCTTCAAACGAACTGAAGCAAAAATCTGTCTGCACTAGGGAAAGCAAACACCAATCCAGCCTCTCGCTTTAACGCATGTCTCCTTGCATTTCAGTAATTTGCAAAAACGTCCACGCAGCTGATATTGTCTACCTCGTAGATGGCTCCTCAAGCATCGGGAGGGTCAAGTTTGAACAAGTCAAGAGCTTTATCGAAGCAACCATTCAACCATTTGCAAATGTGATTGGTCAAAGTGCAGTAAGAATCGGGCTTATCCAGTACAGTGATGATCCCAGGTAAGATGCTGCTCAGTACTTGTAATGTCAGGGACAAAGGCTGGAAAGCAAGTTGCCAGCAGCCAGCTGTGCATGAAGGGAACGTGGTCTGAGGATTTGGTGACACTGGAGTGTATTCCTTGGATGGGAATGCATGCATAAAGGGAATTAAATAATTTGCATGTACAGTTTAGTTTAGTGTCACGTGTACTGAGGTACAGTGAAAAGCTTTATTTTAGGCATGCTATCCTCTGAATCAGTCTGTCTCTGAATCAGGAGGTATGCATTTTCAAATTTCTGTACCTCTTGCCTGATGGGAGAGTGAAGAAAAAGGAGTGACCGGGATGAGACTGGTCCTTGATTATGTCGCTGACCTTGCCGTGGCAGCATGAAGTGTAGATGGAGTCAATGGAAGGGAGGTTGGTTTGCGTAATGGTCTGGGCTACGTCCACAACTCTGTAATTTTGATGCGATAGTGGCATATAAGAGGCTTCTGGAGAAGACATGGATATGCAGGGAATGGATTATGCACAGGTAGATAAGAGATGGTCTTGGCATCATGTTTGGCATAGACATTGTGGGCCGAAGGCCCTGTTCTTGTGCTGCACTATTCTATGTTGTTATGAATGGGGAATAAGTGCCTGGTTGCACCCTACATATCTACATCCACACTGGCCATGTCCGTTAATGTGCCAGAAATATCTTACGGCAATGTAAGGCAGAGAGAGAGGGGGGTTAGAGATGAAAGAGATCTGAAGAGATTGCTCTGCTGTGAGCTAGCATGGACTTGATGGGCTAAGAGGCCTCCTTCACCTTAGCAAGTACATTAATGTGATCCATGAACGTTTTTGCTTGCGGTGGACTATGAAACCACAGATGAAACGAATCGGTTGGATGACTATAAGCTTGCTCAAATAACTTCTTAAAGGAGGAATAGAGAGGTTTAAGGAATGGTTGCCAGTCACGGCCACCAACGATGGAACGATTAAGATTGGAGTTACTCAACAGGTCAGACCGGAAAAACACGGAGACATGAAAATATCGATGAGCTGGAGTTTGGAACGGGGTGGGATGTCTTGGGAATCGAAAAGGAAATATCAAAATGATTAAGATGTTGCTTAATTGGCAGTCAGACTTGGCCAGCAAGCGGATTGGTGACTGGTGAATGGGACATTGGACAAAGGAAGCCGAATACATCAGGAACCAGGAGTATTTTATTCCATTTTAAAAAGGACACAAATTGTTAGAGTAACTCAGCAGGTCAGGCAGCATGCAGTACAAGGAAATGCACAATGTGCCTGATCCGCTGAGTTACTCCAACTTTTTTTGTCTTTTTTTGTAAACCAGCATCTACAGTTCCTTGTGTTTGCATTTTACTTAATATTTCTACTCCTTCACCTTTCAGATTCTTTGTACATACTATTCCTTGAAAGGAAAACATTTTGTATCCACTATTCCTGTTTCATCACCAGGATATCCCAAAGACCTTCAAAGTCAGTTCATCCCCTTTAAAATACAGCCAGTGTTAGAAGTCCAGCTATCATCAGCCAACATGGATAGTTTGCTCCCTGAAGTGGCAGACAAATTAATTTGGTAAAGGGCCTGTTCCACTTTCACGACCTAATTCACGACCTCTGCTGAGTTTGCCATTGACTCATACTCGCAGCATGGTCGTCACGAGGTCGTAAGTAGGTCGTGATGCTAGACGTAGGTACTCGTGGCATCAAGTAGGTCGGGGCGTTTTTTCAACATGATGAAAAATGTCCACGAGTAAAAAAGGTTGTGAATTAAGTCGTGAAAGTGGGACAGGCCCTTAAAGGATTTTACTTCAAACACAGAGAGAACAGCCCTTTCACTGGTCCATGTTTTAAAATTTGCCTTAAAGTGAAACATGGTTTAATAATTCCCTGACATTGCAGATGTTTTTGCAATTCAGATATTTGCAAATCTCTCACCCACTTGTTACTGCATCAATCCATTCCACATATCTGGTCCAACACCGGTCAAAGTTGCCATAATGATCTTTGCATCTGTCCTGACGTCGCTTTGGCTGCCAGTATCAGGGACATTCACACATGAGTGTACAAGTTAGAATGCAAGCCAGTTTAACTAAATGAAATGGCAGTTCACACTCTCAGTCCCACTGAGATCTTAAAAAGCTGAGTCAGCATAAATAAGAAACCAGTCGCTCTCAGCTTTTGGGCTTTGGGGGATTGCATAGTTACTGAATGATAATAAATTATTTCCTTTTGAAACCGACGATATTGTTCAGGCCAGTGTGAGCCTGAATGAGTCATTTTAACCCCTAAGGATAGTTTGACTAGGAAGTTATAATATTTACTGCCGAGAAATTGGGTTTAGTTTAGTTTAGATGTGTAGGAAGGAACTGCAGATGCTGGTTTACACCAAAGATAGATACAAAATGCAGGAATAACTCAAGAGTACCCCAGCATTTTTGTGTCTATCTTTAGATTAATTTAATTTAGTTTGGCTTAGTTTCACTGAGGTACAGTGAAAAGTTTTTGGTACTGTGAAAAGTTTTTTGTTGCATACTATCCAGTCAGCGGAAAGATTATCCATGATTCCAATCGAGCCGTCTACAGTGTACAGATATAGGAAAAAGGGAATAACTTTATCCTGTTATTATTTTTAATAAAGGAGATCAGTAAAGCCTGATTAAAAATAGTCTGAGGGTGTCCAATGAGGTAGATGATAGCTCAGGACAGCTCTCTAGTTGTTGATAGGTTGTTCAGTTGCCTGATGACAGCTGGGAAGAAACTGTCCCTGAATTTGGAGGTGTGTGTTTTCACACTTTTTCACTCATAAGTGGTGCATCAGTTTCTTCCCCCTTGTTGATGCATTGATGTGTAAGCTGCATGATTTCCCCTTAGCAGCTGCATGCAAACATTGTGAGGGATCATGGGAAGAATGTTAAAGTATATTCACCATGGGAACGATTGCACAAAAGGCAGCCATGGAGAGAAGGGAAAATGTGGGGAGGGGAATGGGAATAAATATCTGGTTGCACCCTATTTACCCACACCCGCCGTGATTATGTCCAAGCATCTAATCTTTGATGTCTCTCGGCAGTAAGCCTTTCCCAACCTGGCTCAGTGTTCTGTTTCTCTTCAAAGGATTGAGTTCTCATTTCAAGATCACAGCACAGGATTCCAAACACTGAATGCAGTCCGCAATCTGAGTTACAAAAGCGGCAACACAAGGACAGGGGCTGGGCTGAAGTATGTCGCTGACAACTTCTTTGGATCTCCCAAACTGAGGCGCAATGTTCCCAAGGTAGGTGAGAGAAGCATCTTCATCGCAAGGCTGTCTTCCATTAAATATCTCTTGTGTTTTAATGTGGCATTGCCACACTCTAGGAAGGACGTTTGGACCCGTGACTGAGAGGTTAATCTTCAGCCGTTCTGGCGTATAGGGCCCCAAACTCTTCATTCTTTGTTCAGTGAATGTAATGGAAATGTTTGATGAATATTATTGGAATGGAAGATGTAAACTGAGAAATAATGGAGAAATGGCCTCACTTTTTTCAGGTCATACATGTAAATCTTTTGCATCTTTCATCTGCTTTATGATGGGCATAATCGTGCAGGGTCCAGACAACCGCGTGCAATAACATCTGGCATATTCCCTTCACCCAACTCCTTCAGCTGCAAGGACAATATATAGATTGTTTAAGAGGGAACTGCAGATGCTGGAGAATCGAAGGTTACACAAAAAAGCTGGAGAAACTCAGCGGGTGCAGCAGCATCTATGGAGCGAAGGAAATAGGCAACGTTTCTGGCCGAAACCCTTCTTCAGACTGATCGGGGGCGGGGGTGGGTGGGGACAAGAAAGGGAACAGGAGGAGTAGCCAGAAGGCTGGGGGATGGGAGGAGACAGCAGGGGGGCTGAGGAAGGGGAGGAGACAGCAAGGACTAACAAAATTGGGAGAATTCGATGTTCATGCCCCCGGGGTGCAGACTCCCCAAACGGAATATGAGGTGCTGTTCCTCCAATTTCCGGTGCTGCTCGCTGTGGCCATGGAGGAGACCCAGGACAGAGAGGTCGGAGGCGGAGTGGGAGGGGAGTTGAAGTGCTGAGCCACCGGGAGGTCAGCTTGGTTATTGCGGACCGAGCGGAGGTGTTCGGCGAAACGATCGCCCAACCTCCGCTTGGTCTCACCGATATAGATCTGCTGACATCTAGAGCAGCGGACGCAATAGATGAGGTTGGAAGAGATGCAGGTAAACCTCTGTCGCACCTGGAACGATTGCTTGGGTCCTTGAACGGAGTCGAGGGGGGAGGTAAAGGGACAAGTGTTGCATCTCTTGCGGTTGCAAGGGAAAGTGCCCGGGGAGGGGGTGGACCGAGAGGGAAGGGAAGAATTGACAAGGGAGTTATGGAGGGAGCGGTCTTTGCGGAAGGCAGATATGGGGGGAGATGGGAAGATGTGGCGAGTAGTGGGGTCACGTTGGAGGTGGCGAAACTGACGGAGGATTACTTTTTGTATGTGACGGCTGGTGGGGTGAAAGGTGAGGACTAGGGGGACTCGGCCCTTGTTGCGAGTGCGGGGATGGGGAGAGAGAGCAGTGTTGCGGGGTATGGAAGAGACCCTGGTGCGGGCCTCATTTATGGTGGAGGAGGGGAACCCCCGTTCCCTGAATAGTGAGGACATTTCAGATGTCCTGGTGTGGTATATAGATTGGTCTGGTCCAGTATTATGATTACAGCCAATCTATTCAGCTGTGAGAATTGGAGACACTTTACATACATAGGGTAGAGATATGGAACCCCAAACAAAAACATAGGCCTTGGATCAATCAATAATATTAATCTGAAATCAAGGGACATGTTGCTGGCCGAAGGGATATGCAGCCAAACTAATTGGAGACACAAAGTGCTGGAGTAACTCAACGGGTTAGGCAGCATCCCTGGAGAACATGGATAGGTGCCATTTCAGATTAGGGCCTATCTTCAGACTGAAGGGTGCCAACCTGAAACATAATCTATCCACTGGAGGTCTGCAATTCATGTTTTGCATCCACCTATCCATCTTTTCTAGAATGTTGCTTGATCCACTGTGTTACTCCAGCACTCAGTGTCATATTGGAAACCAGCATCTGCAGTTCCTTGTGCCTCCAAGCCAGTTATAGTTGGGATACAGATCATTAAAGGGTGGAACAAATCTGAGGGGCACAATGGCAACCAGGTGCCTTTGTTTTGGATGTTAGGTCCTTCTTGTCCCATACTTGGGCAGCCATCGAGGCAAGGGAAGTTGCTGTTGGTTTGGGCATATGTCTTTTGCCAGGGAACACACTAAGAGAACGGCAATCTCACTGGAAAGCTCAGAGTTGAGTCCCGGTGGAAAAGGCCCCATTGTCTCTCAGTCTATTAGATGCTAATGGAGCTGGATGAAGTAGCCTCTGTTAGTAGTATACCAAATCTGCTTAGGTGTGGGAACAAACCTTGAGATACCAAGCACTAAACCAGGCCAAACAATGGAGCATAGGTGAAAAGTATCTTTAAACATGACCTTTTTTGAAATCATTCTTCATTTAGATCACTATCCTGATAACCGATGGAAAGTCTCAAGATAACGTGAACCAACCAGCCTTGAAGTTACGGAACCAAGATGTGAAGTTGTTTGCAGTCGGTACGTCCTCTGTCCATTTGCTTGGGTGATGTTCATGCTTTGGAAATGAGGAGCAATTTTTGGCACTGGTGCTGGTGATGAGGCTAACGGTTCAATGTTCACTTCTCCAGGGATCAAGAATGCAGATAAACAGGAACTCGATGATATCACCTCAACACCTACCGAGGATTACTCGTTCTTTGTGAATGACTTCAAAATCCTACGGACTCTGACGCCGCTGATTTCCAAGAGGGTTTGCTCCACCACTGGCGGTACCCTGGAAGAACTGAGGAGTAAGAAAGACAATATGTTCTGGGCCTTTTGGATATGTTTTAGCTACTTGCAATATGACATTCTTACCAGAACATTGGCTAGGATTCTTATTGCTTACTGGCAGTTAGATAGAGATGTGCTTTATCAAATCAAGTGAAGTCATGCTAGGGTTTGTTGTCACTTGCTCAAGTACGGTAAGGTACAGCTCCAATGAAAATCTCACTTACCAAGGCATCACAGGCACATAGACAACACATAACTTACACATATATAGTAATTGAACAACTTGCATGGATGAAGGTTGGAGGCATTGGCGCAGATGGTCATCATCATTGACGTTGATCACGGTCAACATCGCCCATCATCTTTCTTTGTTAATGAAGGGGTGTCACAGCTGGTAGACCTGCTGCCTCACAATGCCAGAGACCTAGGTTCGATTCTGACCTCGAACTTGCTGTCTCTGTGGAGTTTGCAAGTTCTCCCTATGACCGCACAGGTTTACTCTGGGTGCTCTGGTTTCCTCCCACATCCTAAAGACGTGCAGGTTTGTAGGTTAATTGGCTAATATACTGATTATTTCTTTGCTATTGCTTACAGCTAGCCAAGTACCTGGTGGTCCCACAAATTTAATCTTCAGCGAAAAGGGCTTTGAGTCGATGCGGATTCGCTGGACTGCGGCAGTGGGGCCTGTGACTGGCTACAAAGTTCAGTACACTCCTCTCAATGCATTGGGCTTTCCAATCTCAGCTGAACTCCAAGAGGTGAGTGGTGTACATCAACAATATCTAAGGTATCCTAGCGGGATGCATCACAGCTTGGTTTGGCAGCAGCTTTGCCAAAGACTGCAAGGAATTGCAGAGGTACGAATGTGGTATAAGAAATCATTCTTCAGTCTCCTATACTCCAAGGAATAAAGCCCTGACCAACATCTGCAGGTTATTTTTTCCTTTTTAATTACTGTTGTGTTCATTGCCACGTTTCATTCAAGAGTGCCGATCTTGAAGAACTTCTGTCTTTGCTATGGGATTTTTATTTGTTTCTTTACTCTCAATCTCAATGCTTTCTCCTTCACAAGTTATAGGAGTTGAATTAGGCCATTCAGTCCATCGAGTCTACTCTGCCATTCAATCACTGCTGATCTCTGCCTCCTAATCCCATTTTCCTGCCTTCTCCCCATAACCCTTGACACAGGTTCTAATCAAGAATTTGTTTATCTCTGCCTTACAAATATCCACTGATGGATTCCACAGCCCTCTGTGGCAATGAGTTATCTCTGACTAAAGAAGTTCCTCCTCACCTCCTTTCGAAAAGAGCACCTGCACCAACACTCCCAAGTCTGTTTGCACCTTCGATTTCTGGCTTCTCTCCCCATTTAGAAAATAAATAAAATGCTTCCCTAGTTGTTTTTGATAAGGTCTTGACTGAAACTCACATCTCTTTCTTTAACAAACCAACTCTTAACTCCAGCTCCAACGTACCCACATGATTTCTGCCTGAAATGTCACTCTCCTTGGTTCAGTTCCACTTATGATCACGACTCTATTCAAACTATCCAGTGTTTTTCCAATCATGGCTCTTCTCACATCCCAGGATCTACATCTAACATCAGCATATACATAATCTCAACCTCTCACTGAAACTGCAACACCGAATCACTATATCTCAAAGCCGTTGTGGTCCACAGTTTCACTTTATTCTTTACTACATTTATTGCTCCAACAAAAGATCTTCTTTTACCTCCTTCAGACCTCAAAGATTGCAAACTCCTTTTGGATCATTTCCTCTCCCCTTTCACTTTACTCCCACCTCATCTCTTTCCCAGTTCCACCTTTTGCCATGTTTTCTCCATTCCCTCTGATATTCCCTGATGTTCTTCCAAGTCAGGATGGTGCGTGACTTGGAGAGGAATCTCTAAATGGTAATGTTGTCATGTACCAAAACCCATTATTCTTCTAGGTGGTGGGAACTACTAGCTTAGATCGATGAGTTAACCAGGTCCATGGAACATAGAACATACAACAATACAGCACAGGAACCGACAGTGCTTGTGCTGAACATGATACAAAGTTAAACTGACTTCATCTGCCTGGACATGATCCATCTCCATCTATTCCTTGCACTTCCATATGCATATCTGAAAGCCTCTTAAATGACACTAGCGTATCTGCCTCCATCACCAACTCTGGCAATACATTCCAGGCCACCCCACTCTCCGTGTAAACAAAATATTTGCCCACACATCTCCATTAAACATCCCCCCTCTTACCTTATAGCTATGCCCTCTAGTGGTGGACATTTCACCCTGCAAAAATGGTTCTGACCGTTTACCTATGCTTCTCATAATTTTATATACTTCTATCATATCCCGTCAACCTCCAAAGATCCAGAGAATACAATCCAAAGTTTATCCAACCTCTCCTTGTAGCTGAAACCCTCTAATCTAGGCAGCATTCTGGTAAGCCTCGTCTTTTTTTTTGAGCAGATTACCGTTGGAGCAGATGCAACCAGGGCGGTTTTGCGGGAGATGAAACCTGCAACAGAATACCTGGTGACAGTGATTGCTCAGTACGCCAACAGCATTGGAGAGTCTACCTCGGGTAATGGGAGGACAAGTGAGTATCGTGAAATGATTTAATGTAATACCTTTGTCCCCATGCTTACTCAGCTTTCTCCTCACTCCACCTCTCGGATTAGTGTACCAGAGATAATTTGATCAAATCCTGTGACTGTAGATTATGTCCCAACACCGTCTTGGGTAGCTTGAGGCTCCTGCAGTGAGTAATTCGCCTCCCAGTGCACAATAGCTTTTCCACCATCCACGAGGCACGAGTCAGGAGTGTGGTGGAGTAACCTTTTGCTGATGTGGATGAGTGCAGTATTCAAGGCTTTTGACACGAGCCCAGACAAACCAGCCTATTTAGCAACACAGGACTGCAGATGTTGGAATCCCAGCAGATTCCTTTTACCCAGAGTAGGGGAATCGAGAACCAGAGGACATAGGTTTAAGGTGAAGGGGGGAAAGATTTAGTAGTAACCCGAGGGGCAAGTTTTTTACATAAAGGGTGAGAAGTATATGGTACAATCTGCTGGAGGAGGTAATTGGGGCAGGTACTATCAAACATTTAAGAAACATTTAGACAGGTACTTGCCCACGCCAACCAACATGCCCCTTCTACACCAGTCTCATCGGTTTAGAAGGATATGGACCAATCGCGAGCAGGTGAGACTAGTACAGCAGGGGCACATTGATTGGTGTGGGCAAGTTGGGTTGAAGCGCCTGTTTCCATGCTGTATGACTCTATGACAATGACTCTTTGCTGAAAGCTGAACCCGCTGTTTATGAAGGAAATTGGGGACCAGGTGCATTTAAAGGGAGTGTGGGTCTGATGCTGAACTATCGGGATTTCCATCCAATGGGATACCGGATTGTTGGAATTTTACCAGAATATGGGAGACTATCGGATTGCCATTAAAATCCATGTGGTTCACTAAGAGGGAAGTCTTGATCACACCCAGCTGACCTTGTGTGCCATAGACACATGCAGCATTTAGTGTCAGTTGCAAAAATCAGAGTGTTTTCAGATGTGCAGTGAATAGTCCCCATCCTGTAATTGAACAACTAAATGAAAATAATGACACTCGATTTTTGCACAACCAAGAACAAAATAAGAGCAATGAGATAAATCAATAAATGTTTCCCTGAAGTGAAAGATCATTAAATTTAGTTTAAGTTTAAAGACACAGCATGGAAACAGGATTTTTGGCCCACCGAGTCCACACCAACCATCAATCACCCGTTCACACTGGTTTTATGTTACCCACTTTTGCATCCACTCTCTACACATTAGGAGCAATTTTACATAGACCGATTAACCTACAAACACCACACGTCTTTGGAATGTTGGAGGAAATGGAGCACCTGGAAGAGGGTGGTGAATCTGTGGAGTTCTTTGCCTCACAAGGCTGTAGAGGCAAAGTCAGTGGATATATTGAAGGCAGAGATGGATAGATTCTTGATTAGTACGGGTGTCAGAGGTTATGGGGAGAAGGCAGGAGAATGGGGTATGGAGGGAGAGATAGATCAGCCATGATTGAATGGCGGAGTAGACTTGATGGGCCAAATGGCCTAATTCTACTACTATTGTACATGATTTTATGAAACCTTGAGGTCACGGGGTAGAACATGCAACGCCACATGCAGGCAGCAGCCGAGGTCAGGATCGAACCTGGGTTTTTGGTGCTGTGAGGTGGCATTCCACCATAAATCTTATTGTAGATGTTGCGCAGGTTCCCCAGCTGATCTTCCAAGGCATCTGTCGCATGTAACCTGTAATCATTGCCTCAGTTTGATGTCTACACTTGGCGATACAAGCTGTGAAAGAGCCTCTGTGGTTTTGGGCCCCATATTTGAGGAGGGATGTATGGTGTTGGAGAGGGTCTGGAGGAGGTTTACGTGACTGATCCCGGAGATGATTGGGTTATGATCAACGTTTGACAGCTCTGGGCCTGTATTCACTGGAATTTAGAAGGATGAGGAGGGAACCTCATTTAAACATACTGAATAGTGAAAGGCATGCTTAGAGTGGATGTTTCCACTAGTGGGAGAGTGTAGGACCAGACGGCACAGCCTCAGAATAAAAGGATGTACCTTTAGAAAGGAGATGAGCAATTTCTTTAGTCAGACGGCGGTGAATCAGTGGAATTCATTGCCACAGTGGGCTGTCATTGGGTATGTTTAAAGTGGAGATTGACAGATACTTGATTAGTAAGGGTGTCAAGGGTTATGGAGAGAAGGCAGGAGAATAGGATTGAGAGGGAAAGATAGATCAGCCGTAATTGAATGGCAGACTAGATTTGATGGGCCAAATGTCCTAATTCTGCTCCTATGACTTATGAACTTATGATCTTTAACCATACGTCTCTTTCAGAGCCGCTGCCAGGATCATTTAACTTCCGTGTGGTCACAGCTGGGCCCTTCACACTGCGTCTGGCGTGGAAACCACCCACCTTCGCTCTGCAAGGATACCGACTGACCTTCAAGCAGAGAGGTCTGAGAAAGCTTGTTATTTTGCATATCCAGCCGCGCACAATGCATGCTTATTTTTCCTTTGGCTCCTTTGGGGAGGAAGAAGTCAGAATATATTTCATAGGGACAAATTCTCCTGCAGCTGAACATTCAGACTTACAGCAACATTTGTGTTAGAGAGAAGAAAATGTTGGAGAAATGTTCTCCTTCTTCTGCAAGTGTTTGCACTAACGTTGAGTGGAGCGTGACTTCACTCTGCCGTCAATGTGCATCCTTCATTCCTCTTGGCTGGAAGGCTAAAGGATTTCAGGGTTGAGGAGTTGTACTGTGATGTTGTACTGAGAACTTCTCTTATTACTCATTTGGACAGTGTATTGGGTACAGAGACTACTATTCTGGGGATGGAACGGGATGTTTTGGGTTAGGGCAGAGAGTGCCTTTTCTTGGGTATGGCGCAGAGTGCTTATTGAGGAGATGGGACAGAGAGTGTTTATTCTGGGGTGCAGGACAAGGAGTTATGCTGGGGAATGGACAGTGAGTGCCTATACTGGGATACACGGCATGGAGTGCTTATTCTGGGATATCGGACATGGACTGCTTTTTTTTGGGTACGGAATAATGAGTGTTTATTCCAGGATTTGAGTCAAGAATGTTTAAATTCTTGCCTGTATCCCAGGTAAGAGTTTCTTACCTGGGATACAGGGCTGGGAGTATTTTTCCTGGGATAATTCCATGGGAAGTTCCTGAGCGTGAGGAGAAGCTACCAACACCACCTGTGGACGAGGGAAAGTTGATTACACCCCAACATGACCCCATCACTGAACCCTCTCCCTCTGGTATCTGCTCTCGTTCTGCTTGGTTTACTTTATGCCACTGCTAGTTTTTTTCCTCCAGGGGGTAAATGAGACGACAGACTGATTTGTGTCGTCTTTCACTCACCGCCCATGCTACCGACAGAGCAAGTCTGTTCGCTGCTTTTAGTGCCGTAGCTTCAGGCTTTTGTTTCTGAACCATCAGAGGAAAGATAGGAAGGGTTTGTGACCGTAATGTCTCCTTTTGTGCACTGTGGAATGATGGCCTGGAGCCTCTGCTTGTCCCGAGAGGCTGGTGCTTTGTTTGGTGTGCAGGTGGAGGCTGGGTGTGTCTCACACTGACGTGAGCCAAGGGAGATGTGAGGTGAATAAAACAACAGACGATACAACATCTGCCACTTCATGCATCTGTGCCAGGTGTGCCAGTGCAGGAGAGAGGATATATTTCAAATGAGCGCCTGTACTGCCTTTTATGTTCCAAGTCTTACACAGTTGCAGAGCAACTCGAGGTGATGTTGTAATGTTCTCTTGTGAAACAAGAACCCACCGTGACAAGTCTGAGCAGCGTGAAAAGAGTCTGTGGCTCCCTACACTAAATATGCGATTTATTGATGTATGTTTGTTGGCTTCAACTTAATCAAATATCAAAAGGGGAGTTCAGTGTAGAGACAGTGCTGTATAACATCTGTGCATAAATGATTGAATTCCTACTTCAGGATGTTGTTGCTCAGTTTAAACAGAGGACACTAATATATAAATATAAAGTGGTTGTAGAAAGCCACTTGTGACAGTCTTAAAGAGACACAGCACAGAGTCTGTGCCAACCACCAAACCTCAATTTTTTTCACTGAACCTACAGCAATCCCTTTATAATCTTCCCATAGCCCCAACATTTAGCCGTCCCCTCAGACTCTGTCACTCACTGACACACCAAGGCTAATTAACGTGCCAACCTGCATGTCGCAGGGATTTGAGAGGAAACCGACCACACGGAGGAAACATATGCAGTCACAGGGAGAACACACAAACTCCACACAGGGTCAGCATTGAACTCGGGTTGCCGGAGTGGTGTGGCAACAGGTCTACCAGCTGTGCCACTGTGCCGTCCCTGTATTGATAAACGGTTATTTTAGTCTTGGGTCCCTGATGCAAACATTCCTCTTGAATAAATGCCAAGGCCACTTGGGAGAGTTCAACCTCTGGTACGACCATTTCCCATTTCTGTTTGCATGTGAAGGCTTTGGCTTGTTGCCCATCAAC
This sequence comes from Leucoraja erinaceus, assembly GCF_028641065.1. NCBI lineage: Eukaryota > Metazoa > Chordata > Chondrichthyes > Rajiformes > Rajidae > Leucoraja > Leucoraja erinaceus. Next base: position 27,624,620 of record NC_073392.1, on the reverse strand, counting down.
AGTAGGAGCGTTGAGTAGTTTAATTTAGAGATACAGTATGGAAACAGGCCGTCCGACCCATTGAGACAACGTCAACCTGCGATTCCCGCACACAAACATTATCCTGCACCCACCATGGATAATTTTACAATTTTACCAAACCAATTAGCCTATAAACCTGTACGTCTTTGTAGTGTGGGAGGAAACCGGAGCCCACCGGAGCCAACCCACGCAGATCACGGGGAGTATGTACAAAAGTCTGTACAGGCAGCAACCGTGGTCAAGATTGAACCCTGGTCTCTGGTGTTCTAAGGAAGCAACTCTACCTCTGCGCCATGTAGAGGTTGCCTCAGTGTGCCACCGAATGTGCCGGGCATACGGTGTGCAACCGTATAGAGGTTGGGACATTATGTTACGGCTGTTCAAGATTTACTTGCAGTATAGTGTTCAGTTTATGACTTGTTCACATCTGCACCTGACATTGGAGAATTATTTGGAGCTGTTCGGTTATGAATTTTGATCGTTTTTAGTTCAGCTCAAAGCTTGTTGCCTCCATCTAGTTGCAAGTTCAGATGCGATCAGCACAAGTAATCACCAGTTCTGATGGAAATATAATTCACTTTCCACTTTTTATGTGCATTTTCTCTTGAAATGTTACATAAAATTCAGACGATAAAGAGGGAGATGTTTCCTTTGTATAGTTGTCATTTAATTAACTTTGAAGAATGGTTCTAGAGATGGGAGGTGCCGAGGGAATAGAAATGTTAATGGGGCCCAGTGTACACCAGCAATAACAACAGTGAAACATAGACTGGGCGCAAGTTGCTGGATTGTTTTCTCCTCTGATCTTGAAAAATGATTGCTACCCATTCACAAGTTAGGACCATGATGGAATACTCCCTTAGACTTTAGAGATACAGCACGGAAACCCACCGACAATTTACAATTTTTTCTGAACCCTATTAACCTACAAACCTACATGTCTTTAGAGTCATAGAGACATAGAGTGATATAACGTGGAAACAACTTTGTCCCAACATTCCCACAATGATCAACATCACCCAGCTACACTAGTCCCACATGCCCGCTTTTCGCCTGTATCCCTCCAAACCTGTCCTATCCATGTACCTGTCTAACTGTTTCTTAAATGTTGAGATAGTCCCTGCCTCAACTACCTCCTCTGGCAGCTAGCTCCATACTTCCACCACTGTTTGTGTGAAAAAGGTACCCCTCAGATTCCTATTAAATCTATTTCTCTTCACCTTAAACTTATGTCCTCTTGTCCTCGATTCACCTACTCTGAGTAAGAGACTATGCATCTACCCGATCTATTCCTCATTCTTCTACCTCTGTAAGATCACCCTTCATCCTCCTGCACTTCAAGGAATAGATTCCCAGTCTAAACCTCCATATAGATCGGACCCTCTAGTCCCGGCAAAATCCTTGTAAATCTTCTCTGTACTCTTTCCAGCTTGATAACATTTTTTCTATAACATAGTGCCCAGAACTGAACAACATACTCCAAATGCGGCCTCGACAACATTTTATACAACTGCAACATGACCTCCCAACTTCTATACTCAATACTCTGACTGATGAAGCCCAGTCCCAAATGTCTTTTTGACACCCAATCTACCTGCAACTCCTCCTTCAAGGAACCATGCACCTGCACTCCTATATCCCTCTGCTCTACAGCACTCCTCGAAGCCCTACCATTCACTGTGTCGGTCCTGCCCATGTTAAACTTCCCAAAATGCAACACCTAACGTTTCTCTGTATTAAATTCCATCAACCATTCCTCAGCCCACCTGGCCAATTGATCAAGATCCTAGTGTGGGAGGAAACCAGAGCTCCTGGAGAAAATCCACGTGGTTGCAGGGATAATGAAGCATGCAATAAAAAGCTCTTTGCCACAACTCAGTACACATGACAATAAACTAAATGAAACCAAAAAAAACAAAAACAAAAACACAGTACAGCCAGCATCCGGGGTCAGGATCAAATCCGGGTCTCTGGCGCTGTAAGGCAGCAACTGTGTCACCCTCTGGGTTGTCAAACAGTGATATTAATTTGCTTCCTGCTGTTCAGATGCTTTCCCTGAGCTCGGCAGATGAATCAATTCAGGGTTAAGAGTATTGTGTTGTTGGAAGCCAATCATAGACTTGAGGTGAAGGTTATTGTGGTTCACAGAAACCTGCAATTTAGTGGGACAGATTTCCAAATTAAGAAAGGAAACATACTGTAAACATTAATGTAAGTTTGCCTGCAATTAAAGCTTTATTGTGGATGAGCAGTTGTGAAACCTAAGGGGGTAGAAATGTTTCTTTGATCGTGAAAGTTGTGCATATCATTATTGTATTCCCTTCTGTCACTTGATTCCATCAAATTTTCAAGCTAGAAGATAATTTTGGCTTCGATGGAACCAAATTTTGGAATTGGGTAAAATGAGCATCCATTAATATATATGCCTGTTCAGTGTGAAGGATTAAGGAACGTGTTAAAGGATATAACCTTATGCGCCGGCAACTCGGGTTCGACCTTGACTGCAGGTGCAGTTTGTACAAAGTTTGCATGTTCTCCCTGTGACTGTGTGGGTTTAATTCAGTGATTACATTTTTTTAAATTCTGGCACATCATGTAAAAGCTAGTCTCATGGATAGTAATCATGTAACTACCAGACTGTCATCAAAACCTAAAAAGAAAAATCAATATTAGCAATTAGTTTTGCAGACAAAGCAACTTAACTGCCCACTGCTATGCCATTTCACCCGACATAGAAGTTCCCATTTTCCACACATTGCCTACTTCCACCATAATCTTTACTGGCGAGAATAACTTGTTTTCTCCCTTTCTCTGTTCCAATGAAAGGTCTTGTTAAAGTAAATGTTAACTGCTTCTCCTAACTGCTGCTCTTTCCACAGAATCTGTCTGACCTGCTGAGGGTTTCCAGCATGTTACGTTCTCCTGTGTTGTCAAAGCCCTCGTGTTTCGCTAATGCTCCTCTAGAAAATAAATCTGCTGTCCTTCCCCTGTCTGGCCTGCATGCCACTCTAGACACACTATTTTGGTTGGCACATAACCACAGTGGGGCAATGATGTACAATAAGGGCTGGTGTCCACGGTGATGTTCCCATCTTTTGAGCAAATCAAAGAAAGTGCTCCTGCTCTGATGTTCTTGTGTAGCCCTCAGGCAGTTGCTTTTCAATTAGATTTTATTTCAAAGGGAACAATAGGTGTGTTGATAAAAGCAAAGATTTGGATCCTCTGTTTAAAATTTGAGAAGGTAAAGCTCGTGCAAGACATTGAATCTTTGCTCATGGAGGATGGCTGAATATTTGCCGACAAGCTTGCTGAGTTTAGTCTGGGAGAATTTAATGAAGTTTTAAGGTAGAGGTTAGGTCGGTAAGGTAAATAAAAGGCTGGGCAAAGCTCTCAAAATTTAGAAACAAGGAACTGCAGATGGTGGTACACAAAAAAGCTGGAGAAACTCAGCGGGTGCAGCAGCATCTATGGAGCGAAGGAAATAGACAACGTTTCGGGCCGAAACATTGCCTATTTCCTTCGCTCCATAGATGCTGCTGCACCCGCTGAGTTTCTCCAGCTTTTTTGTGTACCTTTGATTTTCCAGCATCTGTAGTTTCTTCTTAAACAAACTGCAGATGGTAGTTTACTAAACAAAAGATCAGTTCACAGTGCAGCATAGGCATGTTGGCAGATTAATGGGGCAAAGTCCTCTTTTGCAGAAAAGCCACTCAGGAGGAACATGGCTTTAATTTGCATCCGATCTGCGCTTTATCTGATCCGCCCAGCAACATTCAACGATGGCATTGTGTGCAAAATTAAGGAAGTGTTAATTTCCGAGCACTTGTTCATTACATCGACTGTGGTAACTCAAGGCTGGGTTTGCAGGCATTGTTTCAGCATCAACAGCTGTCATTTATAAAGCACAGAACATTCATCTCCCTAGGCACTTACCGGCAACGTTGGCCAACAACCCTCAATTCCAAAGAAGACTTAGGGTTTAAGAAGCATCTTGCAGTAGAAGAGAAAGAGAGAGAGAGAGAGAGAGAGAGAGAGAGAGGAGACTACAGAGCTTAGAGCCCAGGCAGCTGAAGGCATGGTTGCCAGTGGTGGAGTGATTGGAAACAGGAAACAAAGGCCGGATATGGTGTAATGCAGAGACCTCAAAGGACGACATGGCTGGAAAAGATCATGGAGGACAGAGACCATGGAGAGTCAGAAAACATGGAAAATAAATATTAGGATGCAATTTTGCTGCACTGGGAGCCAGTGTGACTAGGGCTTAGAGTAGGGGAAAAAGGTTAAGGGAGTATTGAAATTATCAGATTTAAAGGCAACAGAAGCATAACCTAAAGTAGACCCACAAGAGTGCAGATGGTCACCCTGCTATAGGAAAGATGCCCTTAAGCTGGAAAGGTTTACCAAGATGGTGCCAGGTCTCAAAGGCCTGAACTATGAGGAGAGATTGGGAAGGCTTTATTCATAGAACATAAAACCTACAAGAATACACCATGGGAACTGGTCCTTCGGCCCACAATGTCTGTGCCAAACATGATGCCAAGGCCATCACTTATCTATCTGCACATAATCCATATCCCTCCACTCCCTGCATATCTACGTGCCTATCCAAAAGTCTCTCAAACACCACTATTGTAACTGCCTCCACAACCACCCCAGGCACTCATCACCCTCTGTAAAAAAAACACAATCTCTGCAAATCTCCTTTAAAGTTTGCCCTCTCACCGTAACGCGATGCCCTCGTATATTTGATATTTCCAGTCTGGGAAACAAGCTCTAACGGTCTACCCTATCTATGCCTTTCATAATTTTATATACTTCTTTCAGGTCTCCCCTCAACCTCTGGTGTTATAGAGAATACAATCCATGCCTGTCCAACCTCTCCGTGTAGCTAATAACACCTCCTAACCAGGCATCATTCTGGCAACCCCCGATGCACCCTCTCCAAAGCCGTAATGGGGCAAATGGATCAGGAACAGATGAGGCTGATAGTTGATCTTATAGAGGTGTATAAAATCATTAGAGGAATACGTAGGGTGAGAGCACAAAGTTTTTTTTCCTGAGTAGGGGAATAAAGAACAAGGGGGCATAGGTTTAAGTTGAGAGGGCAAAGGTAGAAACCTGAGGGATAACGTTTTCACACAGTGGGGAAAAGGAATGAGCTGGCAGAGGAAGTAGGTGCCTGAACAATTAGGAAGTTAATGAACTGGGGCCAGGGTCCCGAGAAGAGGAAATTTCCAGGGGGAGACTCGGTGGGGGGTGGGGGCTCTGGTGTTCGGTGGGAAGATGTGTAACTGTGCTGAGATTAATGCATAAACAGAGACCTGTGAGGTTGGGATGGTGTACTTTGGTGCTGTCAATGTGTGAGGGTCATTCTTTTCAATGGGGCACATGGTGAGCCTGAGGAGAGGTAATTCATCCGTGTGAAAGGAATGTTTTGTTTTAAATTCCTAAACTTCTTCGGCAGCTAGTTCCTCCTCCACTAAGTTCACGGATCGTCGAAATCACCAGAAGCAACGAAGTTGACACGTCAATTAGGCATACCATTTTTTTTAGTCATCCTTTACTTAATCCTGCCTTTCTTGTAAAAGTCTGTGTATTTTGGAATCAAACCTGGTCCCAGGATTGCGACAGGTTTGGTCACGAAGTTAAGTCTGAACTTCTAAATACCTTTTCCCATTAGACTTTTTGCTCCCCTTATTATCCAGACAAGACATGCCATCTCCTGTTGTGCCGAACTATAGAATTCTTTGTCTACCACCCATTCTCCAGGCTTGCTAGGATCCTCCTCTTACTCGCCGAGTTCAACAGTGCCCTCCCATTTGGCCCATCGCCAACTTCACTCAAACAGAAAGGAAGTTGCTCTGCACAACATAGTGCACAACCAAGACTGCAGCATTCATTGTAAACCTTGTTGCGAGAGCCCATTCAATGGGGCCTGTTTGTAGGGGGATGATTTAATGGGATGCGTAGAAGCAGGAGGTGGCTTTCCAGGTCATGACAGACCTCGTACAGCAACGCAGCTGGTAGTGCTGCTGCTTTGCTGCTCCAGGGCCCTAGGTTCAGACCTGACCTGTGGAGGCTGCACTTTCTCCGTGACCATATGGGTTTTCTTCAGGTGCTCTGGTTTCCTCCTACATGCCAAAGACCCAGTGGGTTGACGGGTTCATTACCCCAAGTGTGTAGGAAGACTGTGGGTGGGGTGGTAGGAATGTGGGGAGACGAAAATAGGATTAGTATAAATGAATGCTTAATGGTCAGCATGTACCCGCTGGGCCGAAGGACATGTTCTGTGCTGTGTGACGATAGGTCCGGGGTAAAGAAATGCGGTACGAACTCCATACAGATAGCACTTGCAGTCAGGATTGAACTTGGGTCTCTGGCACTGTAAGGCAGCAACTCTACCGTTGTACTACTCTGCCCCCCACTGTCCTCCACAGATTAAAACAGGGTCTGCTCCTAAGAACCGTTCATAATCCATACAGTTTGCAAATCAGAAATGAGGTTGTTCGGCAGATATTTAAATATAACATAGGCCAACCAACGGAAATGCGTTGTTAAATCCGGGCGTATACCTATAGCATTTGGATGTGGCCGAGAACTGCTTTCCCAAACAACAGAAGATGTCTGTAGTAGTCAGCGAGTCCATCTCGCCGGTCTCCCAACCACTCTTTCTTATATCTGGGCTTAGGGCATTAATAACCTGGAGAAGCCCAGCAATTAAGCTTTAACTCCTGTTACCTGTTTTGGCTCCATGTGCATTGACAACTTGAACAAAATCTTTCAATCCTGATATAGTTTAGAGATACAGTATTGAACTGAATCCATGCCGATCATTAATCACCCATTCACACTAGTTCTATGTCTTACACGGGCCAGTTAATCTACAGTACAAACCCACACGTCTTTGGGACGTGGGAGGAAACCAGAGCACCCAGAGGAAGCCCATGTGGTCACAGGGAGAACGTCCAAACTCCACACAGTCAGCCAGAGATCAGTCACAAACCTGGGTCTCTGGCACTGTGAGGCTGCAGCTCTCCCAGTTGCCAACCTAAAAATCTTTAACCATTCAACTAACTCCCAGACTCAACTGTTTTTTGTGAGGATGGAATTCCAGATTTCCGTTAGCCTCTGTGCATGGTGCTTGTTTCCCCACTCCTGACCGGCCTTGCTTGGGTTAAAGCCCGTACTTACCAGGCCTTTGATTTGACTGGTTTATTGATTCAGCTTGCGAGTGATTTAGTCTGAGGGCTTTCATGGGATGGAGTACCTAGGTCACTGTCTCAGGATGAGGGCTTGCCTGAGATGAGGCTTCTGAAGCATTAGAAAGCATTGATTCAAAGGGCTGTGGATGATTAGTCATCATGTTTGAGACTATGGTGTTCAGAGCAGTGACACAGCTCGTAGAGCTGCTGCCTCACAGCGTCAGGGACTAATGTTCGATCCTGACCTTAGGTGCTGCCTGTGTGGAGTTTGCTTATTATCCCTGTGACAATGTAGTTTTCCTCCAGGTGCTCCATTTTCCTCCCACACTCCAAAGACATTCAGGTTTGCAGGTTAATAGGCTTCAGTAAAATTGCAGACTGTCCCTAATATGTAGTAGAGTGCTAGTGGGCCGGTTTCCGCGCTGTATCTCTAAAGCCTAATGTTTAAACATGTGGGGGTGTACAAGTGTAGGTTATTTGGCCTCTGTAAAATGGTGGCCAAAATATGTAGGAAAGTGTGATAACATAGAACAAGTGTGAACGGATGAACAATGGTCAGCATGGACTCAGTGAGTGAAGGAAGGGCTTGTATCCATGCTGCATCTTTAAACTAAACTAAACTTAAAAGAACCATACATTTTTGAGTTTAGTTTATAGATACAGTGCTGAAACAGGCCCTTCGACCCACTGAGTCCGGGCCGACCAGCGATCCCTGTACAGTAGCGCTATCCTACACACTAGGAATAGTTTACAATTTTACCAAAGCCATTTAACCTATAAACCTATACATCGTTGGAGTGTGGGAGGAAACCGGAGCACCCGGAGAAAACCCCACGGTCACAGGAAGAACGTACAAACTCCGTACAGACAGCACCCATGGTCAGGATCGAATCCGGGTCTCTGGCACCATAAGGCAGCAACTCTACCACTGCGCCACCATGCCGCCCTGTGTATTAAGAGATTATGGGGAATCTAAGATTAGATTGAAAAGTGGACAATCTCGCTTCACATTGTTCCCTGCGGAGCGGTAGTGATTATATTGTTGTCTTTATGAAGAAAGCAGATGTAAAATTGCATTAACTCAACCCAATTTGAAATGTGATTTTCCTTGTCGATTTCTCCACTGTTGCTCTCAGGAGATTCAGATAGCCGGCTGGCAGAGAAGATCCTGAATTCGAACACAGCCTCCTTCACCCTGGAGAACCTGGTGCCAGACACCGAGTACATCGTCACCCTTCAGCCCATGCACACAGGCAACACAACGCTGCCGTTTTCAATCTCTGGAAAGACATGTAAGTACCTCTGAGCTTCTGAGAGATGGCCAGCATGACCTGGACAGAAGACACAGAGTGCTGGAGTAACTCAGTGGGTCAGGCAGCATCTCAGGAGAACATGAATAGGTGACGTTTAACGACAATAATTCTCTTATTATCACATGTTCCAAGGCACAATTAAATTTTTTTTTGCTCACAGATCAGAAAGATTATTGCAATACAGAAGTACAATCCCCAATTAAGCATTGAATGTATAGAAACAGCTGATAAGTCCATATGCAAGAGTAGACAGGTTTAGTTTTAGTTTAATTTATAGATAGAATGAGGAAACGGGCCCTTAAGCCCACCAAGTCTGCACCGACCAGCGATCCCATACACCAGCACTATCCTAACCACGAGGGACAATTTACAATTTTTACCAAAGCCAAGTAACCTACAAGCCTGTACTTCTGTGTGTGCCTCCATAGCCAACTTGGGGCCACGCAAGGTATGCCTCTCAGGTCTCCTTGCAGGCCCCTTTGTCCAGCGTTCACCACCGTCGCTGACTCACACCACCCTTTGGCTCCTGGTCTACGGGGACGACCAGAAGACAAGCCGCAGACAAGTTTCTCACTCCAGGCAGCAAGTGAACCATGCCTGCTGCCTGCTAGGATATGGCAGCAGCTTGCGGCCTTTCAGGAGCATTTGCTGCATGAGCCCCTTCTGGAGTTGAAAACCTTCTTGGGAGCCTTTCTGGGGAGCCTTTAGCAAGCAAGCTGGTGGAGAAGGAACTCGAACTCTGTGAAGGGATATCAATGGGACTTTGCTTTCCTTTAAGTGATTCAAAATGCCTGTGCTCTCATTCTTTTAAATTGCTTCTTTTCATCCTTTTTTTTTCATTGAGCCACACAGTACAGGAGATGGGCATTTGGCCCATCCTGTTTGCGTCGGAACTTGAGTGTGTTTAGTGGTGTGAAGAAGGGACCCGAATTGAAATGTCACTTGTCCATTCCCTCCACAGCTGCCGCCTGACCCACTGTTCATTCTGTGTTTTGTGTTTTGTTGAAGATTCCAGCATCTGCAGTTCCTTGTGCTTCCAGTAAACCTTTGAATTAGTCTTTTCACATAACTTATCCAAATTATCTTTTAAGTATTACTACTGAATAACCTTCCATCAATCATTTTTCACACTGCGTTTCAGATCACATTAAGTACAAGAATACTTCTCAAGGTTGAGGTTTTTTTTGGCAATTATCTAAATTCTGTGTCTCCCACGACCCTCCCTCATTCTCCCAATACACACAGAGACATACAGAGAAACACATACACTCAGACACACACAAACACACAGATACCCTCATACAGGCACAGACACAACCAACAACTGTATTCCTTTAGTTCCATCAAAGCCTGGACATTCCGAGAACAGTTAAGGGCCGGTCCCACCAGCATGCGACTGACTGCATGCGGCAAGCACGAACTAAAGGGCCGGTCCCACCAGCATGCGACTCCATGCAGCAAGCACGAACTAAAGGGCCGGTCCCACCAGCATGCGCCTGCATGTGGCAAGCGCAATTTAACGTGGTCGCTTGAGCCGTACGGCCTGGCGGGGCTGGTCCCACTTCGATTGCCGGAGCCATATGGGGTTGTGCGGAACTGGTCCCGACATCGCGCGGGGCTCCGATAAACTGACCGGGTTCAAAGATTCCGCGCTGCATCGGCCTGCCGGCCCGCAGCCGCCTCGATGCCGTACGCACCGCCTCGACGGTCATACGCCCGTCGGACTTCGCTCGAAATTCACGTCACTCACTCGACCTCCGTGTGTACGCCATCGAGGCGGCTGCGGGCTTTAGGTCGCGCTTGCCGCATGGAGTCGCATGCTCGTGGGATAGGCCCTTAAGGATCCAATATTGAATCCCGTAATTTCAGACAACAAATATTTCCTGTTTGTATCAGAATTGGCCAGATCTTATCTATTCACCTGTAACATAATCAAAGGTAAGCACAAAATGCTGGAGTAATTCAGCGGGACAGGCAGCATCTCTGGAGAAAAGGAATGGGAGACATTTTGGGTCGAGACCCTTCTTCAGACTGATGTCAGGGGAGTGGGCGGAATAGAGATAGAATGTAGTCGGAGACAATAGGACTGGTGGGAGAACTGGGAAGAGGGAAGGGATGGAGAGAGGGAAAGCAATGGTTTTTTGAAGTTAGAGAAGTCAATATTCATGCTGCTGGGGTGTAAGCAAAATATGGGGTGCTGTTCCTCCAATTTACGCTGGGCCTAACTCCGACAATGGAGGAGACCCAGGATGGAAAGATCAGATTGGGAATGGGAAGGGGAGTTAAAGTGCTGAGCTCAGTGCAGTGGAGATCAGCTAGGTTAAGGCGGACTGAGCGGAGGTGTTCAGCGAAACGATCACCGAGCCTTCGCTTGATCTCGCCGATGTACAGGAGTTGACACCTGGAACTGCGGATACACTAGATGAGGTTGGAGGAGGTGCAAGTGAACTTCTGCCTCACCTAGAAAGACTGCCAGGGTCCTTGGATTGAATCGAGAGGGTAGGAAAACGGACAGGTGTTGTATCTCCTGTGGCTGCAGGGGAAAGTACCTGGGGAGTGGGTGGTTTGGATGGGAAGGGACGAGTTGACCACGGAGTTACGGAGGGAACGGTCTTTAAGTGTCTCTCTCCACATTTCCAATAATGTCTTTATATTGGATTTCAAACATAGTTGTGTTTTGCATCTCAGTTGAGTTGCATTGCTTTTTGTCTCTCCTGTCCTCAATCATCTATCAGGCCTACTACAAACAGATTACCTGTGATTGCTGAGCATCCATTACTCTCTCTTAGATGGCACCAATGGCACCGTGTCACCTGTACTATCCGAGTCTCCCATTATCACACACATTCCCCTTCTCTCCATCTATCCCTTTCTCCACAACTTGAAACATTCTTTTTTCCAATTTTTCTAGTTCTGATGAAGCAACTTTGACCTTAATTTTTAACTCTGTTTCTCTCGCCACGGATGCCGCCCGACCTGCTGAATGTCTTTGGCAGTTTCTGTTTTAGCTCCAAACCAGTGCTAGAACATTGATAACCTTAAACATTTGTGTGTCTTCACAAGTCTATCAAGCTTGGACAGTTCCAATTCCACAGGCAAATGTTGCCAGATGGATTCTCCTCCCAGAGTTTGTGGGGAGAAGGTCCACAGGGGACTGGAGGTTAAAATAAAATGGAATTTGTTTTGTGCTTTCAGTGGCTCTGAAACCGGTGCAACAACTGACTGTTCAGAGTGTGACTCCACAGAGCGCGGAGGTCAGGTGGAGAGGAGCGAGTGGAGCTACAGGCTACCGACTAAAGTGGGGCCCATCTGCAGGTGAGAATACCCGACCACTCCAGACATCTAAAGAGAGTGGGCCATGTGGGCACAGTCTGGGCTTGTGATCCCAAGACCTGGACTACTGATTGTGAGACATTCAAATCCTACCAGTACACCTTAGACCCTGTAGAGATACAGCGCGGAAGCAGGCCCTTCAGCCCACCTGGTCCATGCTGCCCAGCGATTCTATACATTAGTTCTATCCTACGCACTAGGGACAATTTACAGAAGCCAATTAACCTACAAACCTGTACGTCTCTGGAGTGTGGGAGAAATCGGGAGCATGGGGAGGAAACCTCAACAGTCATGGGAGACCATACAAACGCTGTACAGACAGCACCCTTAGCCAGGATCGAACCCGCGTCTCTGGTGCTGTAAAGCAGCAACTCTACCACTGCACTGCTATGCCGCCCTACTTGGGGAATTTAAATTAAACTAACGATAAATCTGATTCTTTAAAATCTAATCTCAATAATAGTGGGAATAAAACTATAATCTATCTATATATTCTAGCTTGTGAATCGGTGAACAATGGCCACCGTGAACTCGGTGGGACGAAGGGCCTGTTTCTATGCCGTATCTCTAAGCTGATGTAAACTAAACTAAAAATTGAGAGACTAAAAAAGAAGTAATTTTTAAGTCAGTTTTGTCATATTCTCACCGATGTTGCAAATACTGTAAAAACAAATCAAACAAAAAAATAGGGTACACAAGAAATTGCAGATGGTGGAATCCTCAACTAAACACAATTACGATGGCGTCCTGTGCTCCTCGGTAATACATTGGGGCCAAGCTGTGATATCTTTCTTGCCCTGCTGTGCCCCATATTTCAAATTTTACAGTTGTGTCATCGAGGCAGACAGTCTGAGTTAAAAAAGCAGCACCAATTGTACTCTCTTGGTATTCATGGAACTGCCCCCTCACAAAGCGAAGCACTAAACTAGATTTTCCAACAGCAGATTCTCCAAGTAGAACAAGCTTGAACTGGCAGATTTTGTTAGCAGCAGCTGGTCCATTGGGTCTCACTACGCCTCCCCGATTTGCCATGTCCCAATTAGTCCCAGTTAGCTTTCATTGCAAAAGGATTTGAGTATAGGAGCAGAGAGGTTCTACTGCAGTTGTACAGGGTCTTGGTGAGACCACACCTGGAGTATTACGTACAGTTTTGGTCTCCAAATCTGAGGAAGGACATTATTGCCTTAGAGGGAGTGCAGAGAAGGTTCACCAGACTGATTCCTGGGATGTCAGGACTGTCTTATGAAGAAAAACTTGATAGACTTGGTTTATACTCTCTAGAATTTAGGAGATTGAGAGGGGATCTTATAGAAACTTACAAAATTCTTAAGGGGTTGGACAGGCTAGATGCAGGAAGATTGTTCCCGATGTTGGGGAAGTCCAGGACAAGGGGTCACAGCTTAAGGATAAAGGGGAAATCCTTTAAACCGAGATGGGAAGAACTTTTTTCACGCAGAGAGTGGTGAATCTCTGGAACTCTCTGCCACAGAGGGTAGTTGAGGCCAGTTCATTGGCTATATTTAAGAGGGAGTTAGATGTGGCCCTTGTGGCTAAGGGGATCAGGGGGTATGGAGAGAAGGCAGGTACGGGATACTGAGTTGGATGATCAGCCATGATCATATTGAATGGCGGTGCAGGCTCGAAGGGCCGAATGGCCTACTCCTGCGCCTAATTTCTATGTTTCTATGTTTCTATGTAATGGATGCTCAGCAATCACAGGTAATCTGTTTGTAGTAGGCCTGATAGATGATTGAGGGCAGGAGAGACAAGTGCTGGAGGAATGCAGCAGGTTGATGCACCCTGACTGGTCTAGCAGTAATAGTTTAATTTAAACTTGTTTTTCTGACTTTCTCTGGCCAATCCTGGCAACATTGATAGATTGAGGCATAGATTTGTATTTTGTTAACATGGAATAAATAATTGGAACCATATGTGCAATAGGACATAAAGTGCTGGAGCAACTCAGCTGGGTCAGGTAGAATTCCTAGAGAACATGGATAGGTGACGATTTGGGTCGGGACCCTTCTTCAGACCGATTGTAGTGTGGTTGGGGGTGGATGTAGAAAGTAGGAAGAGATTTGGGGGCAAGACAAAGCCTGGCAGCTGATAGGTGTACATAGGTTAGGTGGGGTTTTGATAGGCAAATGGTTGGGCAAAGACCAGAGATGAAAGGACAATGTGCGAGAAGGATAAAAGAGGTGCGAATTGAGGAAGAAATATAGGTGGAAGAGGTCAGGGAGGAGGGATAAATATATGCAAATCCAGATGGGGATTCTAACAAAGGGTCTCAACCCAAAACCTTACCTATCCATGTTCTCCACAGATGCTGTTGGACTGTACTGTAGCACTTTGTGTCCTTGTGTATATTAACCAGTACCATTATTCAATAACCAGCTCATTATTTCTATTATATTAACAATGATCCTTTTGTTGCAAGCAGTGAATGTGTGAGTTTGTGGCGTGTATGTGATTAGCTCTGGTTCTGAAATTCCCTTGTGTAGAAATGTCATTGCTTTGTGTATAACAGTGGTTGAATTTCACTTGATAATCCATTCTGTTCCTCCTTAGGAAGAGATGTCCTGATAGTCACGTTCGATCGATCTACGGAATTTTACCATATTCAAGGTCTTCTGCCAAACACTGATTATACAGTAACCTTAATACCATTGTACGGAAGAACAGAGGGACCGCCTGTCAATACCAGGATGAAAACAGGTACCTTCCCCAACCTCACCCACTTATGGTTCAAAACTGCATCAATGCACACGTCCGAGTGAGTCTAGAACTTTGGAGGTCATGTTACAGTTGTATAAAACTGCTGGCTCGAAGGGCCGAATGGCCTACTCCGGCACCTATTGACTATTGTCTATTGGTGCCAAGGCTAGAGGGGCTGAGCTATAGGGAGAGGTTGAGTAGGCTGAAACTTTATTTGTTGGAGAACAGGAGGATGAGGGATGATCTTATAGAGGTGTATAAAATCATGAGAGGAATAGATTGGGTAGATGCACAGTCTCTTGCCCTGAGTAGGTGAATCGAGGACAAGACGACGTAGGTTTAAAGTGAGGGGGAAAAGATATAATAGGAATCTAAGGAGTAACTTTTTCACACAAAGGGGGTGGGTGTATGGAACAAGCTGCCAGGGGGGTTAGTTGAGGCAGGGACTATCCCAACATTTAAGAAATAACTAGACTAAGTGGGACCCGTTGGGTCCCAGCTTCACATAGAAGGGTTGGTCCCGCAATGCAATATTCCACCTCTCTACCAATTCCAATATACTCACACACACATACACGCACGCAAGCACACATACATACACACACACCATATATATGACAGTAAACTTTCTTGAATCTACTCACACGGTGGAGCGCGGCCTCTCCACTGTGGGGCTTCCGCAGTCAGTGGCACTTCCGCAATCAGCGTGACCTCTGCACTTACCGGAAATTACGCAATCAGCGAGACCTCTGCACTCACTGGAAATTACACAATCAGCGCGGCCTTTCCACTAAGCGGAAGTCACAAAATGAGCGGGTCTTTTGGACTAAACACAGTCGGACCTAATAAAGCATTTATTTCTTCCAAACCCAGTCGGACCTAATAAAGCATTTATTCCTTCCAAACACAGTCGGATCTTATAAAACATTTATTCCTTCCAAACACAGTCGGACCTAATAAAGCATTTATACCTTCCAAACACAGCCGGACCTAATAAAGCATTGCAGTTTCAAGCACAGGCAGAACAGCAGGCCAAACAACTCATGGCATTGTCATTTAATTTAATTTCATGTCCATTTGAGCTTTGCACTTTCAAGCACAGGCAGGTCAGCAGGCCAAACAACCCACGGCATTGTCATTAAGGCGTACAAGTCATTTTTTGCAAGTACATTGCAGACTCACAGTTCACAGCTTCAAATGACAGTCGTGGCCTCTCCCTCATGATCTTGCAGAGTGACTGACTGACTTCCAGTCATCCAGGATTTTATAGTCCTATCCCCCCCCTCCCCCACCCCAGACTAACAGTCCCATGTGGGTGAAGGATATGGAAAATAAAACGAGAATTGCACAATGGCACAAGACAGCACAGTGGCGTAACAGATAGAATTGCTGCCTCACTGCATCAGAGATCCTGGTCAATTGTACTGTGCTGTACATGTACCAAGACAGTGAAACTCCTTTTCTCCACACAGTTCAGTAAAGATATTACTGCACATAAACATGATCTTAGTTAAGCGTGAGTATATAGGAAGAGTACATTATGACATTATACAAGAAGCTGCCATGTTTAGTCGCCATTTTTCAAGGTTCAATTGCGAAAGCAGTTATAAATGTAGACTCAGACACAAAATGTTGGAGTAATGTAGCAAGTCATGTCTGGAGAAAAGGAATAGGTGACTTTGGATGGATACCCTTCTTCGGACTGAGAGTCAGGGGAAGGGAAACGAGAGATATAGACAGTGATGTAGGGAGATACAGAACAGATGAATGAATATATGCAAAAAAGTAACAATGATAACGGAAACAGGCCATTGTTAGCTGTTTGCTAAGTGCAAACGAGTACAGACAATGAGACTCAACCAGACGACTTTGAAGCTGGTACGACTTGGGTGGGGATGGGATAGAGTGAGAGGGAATGCAGGGGTTACTTGAAGTTGGAGAAATAAAATTCATACCACTGGGTTGTAAGCCACCCAAGCGAAATATGAGATGCTGTTCCTCCAATATATCTCTCGTATCCCTTTCCCCTCAGTCTGAAGAATGATCTCGACCTGAAACATCACCTATTCCTTTTCTCCAGAGATGCTCTCTGATCCGCTGAGTTTCTCCAGCTTTTTGTGTCTAACTTTGGTTTAAACCAGCATCTGCAGTTCCTACACATAAATGTAGTGTACTTGATGGACCTCGGGTGCTGTTTGCAGGTTGCATATTCTCTCTGTAATTGGGTGGGTTTCATCCATGTGCTACAGTTTTCTCTCGCGCCCCAAAGTTGTGCAGGTTTGTAGGTTAATTGGCCTCTGTAAATTGTATAGAGAGTGGATGAGAAAATGGGATAGCATAGAATGAATGTGAACGGGTGATCAATGGTCAGTGGGCCGAAGGGCCTTTTTCAATTCTGTTTCCGTCAAAGTGAAATAACCAAAGATTTCACAGGGTAAGATGATTCCTATGACCTCATGCGCCTTGAGAGAAGAAATTATTTGTCAAATCTGCCTTAAACGGGAAACTCTTTACCCCTAAACAGTGTTCTTGGTTCTACATTCCCCCACCAAGGGAAGGATCTTCTCATCAATCCCTCTCAGAATCTTATCTCTATCAATCTTCTTCTTCTTGCGTATATCGTGCACAGCCTAAAGTTGCAGTTCAACTTGTTCTATTTGATCTATTTGTTTGTGCACATCGGGTTGATTGCATTAGTCGAAACAGGGTGGACCACATGTAGGTTGCAATCTCCCACCCCATCTCTACCATTTGGAGCCACTCTGAGCTTCTTCCAATGCAAGTGTGTCCTCCCAAAATAAAGAGAAGGGAATTCAACGAATGGTATCAAAGATATTGAAGTTGGACCATCAAGGGCAAATTCATTTAAATAGCCATTGGAGGAGTTCAAAGACCTCTAATGGTCGTAGATTAGGAGGACAGGCTGCAGTAGTTCAGCTGGAGAATTTTATTAAAATCTTCAAGTGTCCACAATTCAGTGGTTTGATTCAACATCAACATCAACATCGCAGGCCTAAGCCCTGGAACTCCATGCCTAACAAAACTCTGCAAGTACCTTCACTGGAAGTTAGTTCCCCATCATCTTCTCGGAGGCAATTGGGAAAACAAATGCCAGCCTTGACAGCAGCTCCCACATCTTATAAAATGCGTTAAAAAAAACTCTGCAACACATAGTTTCCTTTCAACGTAACAGGCTCTTTGTACTTTTATTGCACATGAATCTTTTACTTAGAGTTGTGTTGCCAAAACAGAGTTAGCTTGGAGCATAATAAAGGATAATAAATTGCAGATTAAAGAGCAGTGCAGGAAATATAAAACCCTCTGTCTCTGGCTTTGGCATTCGACCCAAAAGCAAAACAACTGGAGAGACCCTGACAATTCTCCAATTTTAGCTAACCTCTAACAACTACCTCTTCTCTCCCACACCCCAACCCTACCTCCCCTATTCACCACCCGAACTCACACCTATTTCTCCCCTCCCTATCCCCCCACATTCCTTCCTCTGGTTTCAATCCTTTCCGTTAATCCTTTTGTCTTACACCTTCTTCTTTTTTAATCTCTGGCCTTTGTTCCAACCATCTTCCTATCAACTATTTCTCCCCCCCCCCCCCCTCCTTGCCTGTGTCCACACCTACGACACCATGTCCTGCCACTCCACCTACCCAGCTTTCCTCCCCCCCTCCCCCCCCCCCCCCCCCCCCCCCCCCCAAATCAGTCTGAAGAAGGGTGCCGACCTGAAGGGTCACCATCTATGTTCTCCAGAGATGCTCCCTGCATGGAAATAGCCCCTCAGCCCAACTTGCTCGTGCCAATGAAGATGTTCCATCTACATTAGTCCCACCTGCCTGAGATTGACCCACATCCCTCTAAACCTTTGCTATTCATGCACCGGTCCAAATGTCTTTTTAATGATGTGATCTTACCTACCTCACATCCACTGGCAGCTCATTTCATTCACACACCACCCTTCGTGTTGTTGACCCTCAGGTTCCTAATAAATCTGTCCCATCTCACCTTGGATCAATGTCCTTTGGTTCTTGATTCCATGAATTACATAAATTCAGAAAGTTAGTATAGAGAATAAGGTTGTAAAAAGCAATTAGCCCATAAGACAATTATAAATATAAACAAGTCGATTGCAGTGCAAGAGTAATCTGTGGTGTTCTGTTGCCGAGGTAGAATGGGAGGAAGAAACTGCAGATGCTGGTTTATATCGAAGATGGATGAAAATGCTGGAATAACAGCGGGTCAGGCCGTATTAGAGTTGTAAAGGTTGATTCAAAAAATTGATTGGTGTCGTGACCTGGTGGTGAAGGACTTCAGGCTTCTGTACCCAATGAGAACAGCGAGAAGAGAGCATGGTCTGCATGGTGGGGATCCTTGATGATAGATGCCGTCTTCTTGAAGCAGTGTCTCATGTCCGTGCTTTCGATGGTGGGGAGGGATGTGCCCGTGATGGACCAGTCTAGTTATTAGATCAGGTGACCACAAACCTAGTTCTTCTAGTTTACATTGGGCTTCATAAAGACACTGACAGACACGTTGGATGGGATTGGGATTAAGAATTAAGTGGTCAAGGATTAAGGATTAAGTGGTTTAAGACATTGCCTGTGGACTGACTGACCTGACTGACTGACAAATATTTTGAGTGTTTTATTTCAGATTTTGGGAATGGCATCTGAGGTATTTTGTAATTAATTGTTCGGGTTTGAACGTGCTGAGTATTTGGATATCAAGCGGTCTTTGCATTGTTTATGTGGTGGCGTGACATTTGATATTGTTCTCCCTTCCTCCCCTTTTCTTCTCCAGAAGTGACAGAAAACCTGAATTTGAGGACGGTGGCGATTAATGCGAATGCCATACGTTTGACGTGGAACCTCCAGCGTGATGCCAGCAACTACAGAATAGAGTGGAGGAAAGCCACAGGTAGACGCTTCTGGCCTGATAGGAGATCATCTGTAATAGGCGATGGTGTAAACCATAGAACCCCTCAAGCCTCTTGCGTAGCCTATAGTCCTACAGCCACTGCAATAGGCTTTCGAACTATAGGCTGTAGAATCTTCAAACTTGCTTGGCCTTTCAGTAATATCATGACTGATCCCATGTCTTAGTATTGGAATGTATTCACGATTAAATAGCACTAAATGTAACGATTGCGATTATTTTAATTATAGCCTGATGCTGCCAATTGCAATGGGGTAAAACTGGCTTCTCATTTAGCGAGATCAGTTGATGGCTGCTCTGGGCATGAGGTGAAATATTGCCCTTGAATAGTAGCTGCATGGGCAAACTGGGCTTGGAGGCAGTGTTCATTGGGGTAGACCTCCCAAGACAGCAATCTCTGGTGGGCAGAACGACAAGAGCAGCAAGTGTTGGGGAAGATGACTATCTTCCTACTCAATTGTATGCTGACTTGGAACTATATTGTTAATTTTTTATTGCTTTGGGTCGAGATTCCATTATCCCATCCTGATTTGGATGGGACAAACCCACATCCCATGAATGAGTGGAGGAGAATGTAAGGGATTTCTGGTTCTGCTGTATTCCATGTTAATACTGCCTCTGAAATGGAGACCTCCTTGTTTCCCAACACCATTGTCACTCAACTGGATGAGATCACCCTCTGCAAAAAAATGTACGCGATGTGCAAAGTCTGGTGCTTAGATGTTAACTTGGAATTCTGGGCCCTGAACATATCTTATCCTTTCAATTTTTGACAGAGGAACAATCACAGTCCAAGAAAATTGTGCTGACTGCCGCCTCCAACAACTATGATATCAGCAACTTGTTTCCTGGTACCGAGTACGCCATCACTCTCTACACTCTGTACAACGGCAGAGAGGTGGCAACTCCAGCGACCATGTCAAAGACAGGTTAGTTATGCAGAATTACAAAGTCTTATCATCCATCGCCACATGGGTCCAGAGCCCTGAAGCTACGAGGCTTCTGCCAACACCTGTACTTTCTCTATATTGCATCCTTGATGCTATTGGTTTTGGTAAGCGTTCACTGTGGCTCAGCGGTAGAGTTGCTGCCTTATAGCTCCTGAGTTCCAGGTTCGAAATCTTCCACCATGTGGGCTAACATGCAAGATCAGTCAGTTACTGTGGTGATAACATTGAAGCTAGGTCACTTGCGCGGAAGTTTGGGGAAATGGTGTTTTGTTTCCTTGTCACCGTATTTCTGTTCTCCACGCAGGGGATGAAGAAATAGGTCCGGGCACCGTGATAGATTTGCGGATAATAGAAACAAATCACAACCGGATCCGGATCGGTTGGACGGCAGTGCGAGGAGCAACGGCATATAAAATAACCTGGAGAAACCCAGATGGTAGGTCAACGCAAATTAGCATTGGTAAATCAGACATAACATTATTGTGGCAGCAAATTTAGTAATGCTGATAGAGCAGATAAAAGACAACAGTAATGTAGACACAGAGCCCTTTGCCTCATGTAGTTTGGAGATACAGCGTGGAAACAAGCCCATCGGTCACCAAATCCGTAGCAACTATTGATTACCCGCACACTCGTTCCATGTTATCCCACTTTCGCATCCGACACCCTAGGGGGAATTTACCTGCAAACCAGCACGTCTAGAATGTGGGAGGAAACCAGAGCACCCGGAGAAAATCCATGTGGTCACAGGGAGAACGTACAAACTCCACACAGACAACATTGTTAGTCAGGATTGAATCCGAGTCTCTGGCACCTTGAGGCAGCAGCTCTACTGCTGTGCCACTCTACCACCCTTAAGGCGGCACATCTGCAAGGTCATTCCTGCCTCAACAAACATATGTCCCTCTAACACCCTTAGCACCAAATTCTCATTCTCTTTTACTCCAGACTTATAATGGGTTAAATGTATCCACATTTATTTGCATTTGCCATCAACCTGCCATTCAGCCCTCTCTGCCTCAGCCTTTAATGATAAAAGAGGACACAAAGTACTGGAGTAACTCTGCGGGTCAGATAGCATCTCTGGAGAAAATGGATAGATGACGTGACCATGTGGGCTTCCTCCAGGTGCTCCAGATTCTTTCCACGTGTGGGTTCATAGCCTAATTGGTCGTAAATGTCTTCTAATGTATAGGGAGTAGAATGGAAATTGGGATAACATAGAACTAGAGTGAATGGGTCACCGTGCATTCTGTGGGCCGAAGGGCCTGATTCTATGTTGTATCTCTGCACTAAACATCCTCTTGAAGCTCCTGTGCATTCTCCTCACAACCTCACTATCACATGGCTTAGATACATCAGCAATCTTTAATATATTATACTTGGAACCCTCACCTAAATCATTGATAGAGGCTGTGAATTTCTATCTACACTTCATGCTGCCTCGGCAAGGCCACTGGCATAATCGAGGACCAGTCTCGCCATGGTCACTCCCTCTTCTCCCCTATAGAAGTGTGAACATGCATACCTCCATATTTAGGATTTCTTTCGTCCCAGCTGTTATCCGGCACTGAACCTTCTTACCAACATCTAGAGAGCAGTCCTGACCTCCCATCTATCTCATTGGAGACCCTCGGACTATCTTTTAATCGGACTTTATTAGACTTTATCGTGCACTAAATGTTATTCCCCTTATCCTGAACCTGTACACTGTGGATGGCTTGATTGCATTCATGTGTAGTCTTTTCACTGACTGGATAGTACTCAACAAAAAGCTTTTCACTATAGCTCAATACATGTGACAATAATAAAAACTAAACTGAACAAAAGGACTTTTTCAAGGAGATACAGTGACCAACACACCGCACAAGATGGCAGGATAGCCTGGTTGGCTCCTGCACCACTCATTGCGTGCAGGGGTTATTGTCAATTGGCTAACCTGTTTTTTTTATCTCCTGTGCAGGTTATGAGATCACCAGAGTTGTGTCGGGTGAAACAACCACATTTGACATTGACCGCTTGCAACAGGGAGTGGCGTACGTCATCAAAGTGTCTGCCCTCTCAGGAGGGGGAGAGGGAAGACCCGGCAGCATTGTTGCTCGAGCAGGTAAGAGATGAAATAAGCAGGGTGCTAACTCTAAATCCATTCTTTCCCCACACAAACATGCTTTCTCCTGGACTGAAAATACACATCTACGTTAACTTGCACAATCGTCCTGCAAGCTAATTCGATCTGAATCTACAACTGTTTATTGGGAACCAAAAAATGTCTTGGTCAAGAAATTTGACTCGAACCAAGTGTCGTAAAGAGATGTTGTCTTCAAATGGTGCCTTGTGTTCAGCGCCACTGTCTATAGTGAGTTCAGATATCAGACATTCTGTATGTATGGCACACGGTCCTTGATACCTTGCCGCGGCGACGAAGCCTAGCGGGTTGACCCGCGGTCGGCAGTCAATGAGAGCCTGGGGGGGACTGCCGTGTGGGGGGAGAGGATGAACAATGAAGGACCCAGCGTGGGGGGGGGACTGCCGTGAGGGCGGAAGACGAACAATGGACAGTGGGGTCCTGGCGTGGGGGACCGCTGTGGGGGAGGGGAAGGGGGAGAACAAAGCACATACTTTGTAACCTTGTCAGTGCCATAGGTGGTCACTATTTGCCTACCTTGTGTATGCAAGCAAAGAATTTCACTGTGCCTTGTCACAGTGCAATTTCACTGTGCCTTATCTCAATAGCAGATCACAAAGTTGCAAGTTAACTTTCAATCCATAACAAGATCATACGACAAATGAGCAGAATTAAATCATTTGTCCCATTGAGTCTGCTGTGCCATTCGATCATGGCTGATCTATTTTTCCCTCTCAACCCCATTCTCCTGCTTTCTCCCCATAACTTTGATGCCCTAACCAATCAGTATGTGTGGTGGGAAGTCATTTGGACAAGGCAAAAGGCTACGGCAACTATCCAAAACAGATGATGTGCCACAAATCCATCCTCACTGCTACCTCTTTGAATCAGGAACTGTGCCCCAACTTATCAATCTCCGCTTTAGAAAATACTTAATAAAGACATCCAGGTCCCTCTGAACACCAAAGCTTTTCAATATCTCACCACTGTTTAAATGTTATATCCTTGTGTGGCTTGATGTCAGATTCTGTTTGATGTCTGAACTCAATGTCCCAACACAAACCATTACCCACCCATTTCCGCCAGAGATGCTGCCTGACCCGCTGAGTTACTCCAGTACTTTGTGTCTTTCTTTATTTGATGTCATCCATGTGAAGTTTTACAATGTTAAAAATGCTGCTTAAACACGTTATTGTGGCTTTGTTTGTATTCCCATAATGGTTAGTTACAGGTGGTGAGTCTCGTTCCTTCGGTGACAAAATGGGTTAGGTCGCTCAGTTGGTTAAACAGTGAACCAGGAGGGTTTGGATTTAAATTCTGGCATCGATCCCTCTGCTTTTCGAATGACAGATGTTGGTAACATGAGTGCTGTGCCCATAAGGATGCATGTGATAAACAGGAAACTCCAGCAATTGAGCAGAGCTTGCCAAGTTGCTCAAAGTGCCTAACTGATGTATTGCAAAACATATTCCACACATCAAGGATGTTCACTGCTCCAAGTAAACTAAACTAACAACCTGTTGGGCTAATGATCTGAAGAATTGGGTTCAAGTGACTGTGAACAAATTTTCTATTTAGATATTTAATTACGTCTACACGAAACATTAGCGTTAGTAATGTTGGCTGTTGTTTAAAAATGGTCTGATTCATTAATTTAATTCAGGGAAGGAATTTGAAATCCTCGCCTTGTGTGGCTGACAAAGGACTCCAGATCCATACATTGTGGTTGACCTCCCAAAGACTCCAAGCATAGGCCTTATAGCCAGAATTCAAGGATATTTTAAAATATTTTTTAGGAACAGGCGATCACTGACGAGCCCAACGTGTGTTGTCCGTTGCTAATTGTCCATGAGAAGGTGGTGCTGAGCCATCTTTTTGAACTGCTACAATCCTAGTGCTCTGAAAGAGTGAGTTCCAGGATTTAGACCCAGCGGCAAAGAGGTGCAGGTGATACATTTCCAAATCTGAACAGGGTACAATTTGGAGAGGAATCAGCTGGTGTTCCCATGAACCTGCTGCCCTTACCCTTGTTGTTGGGGATCGTAGGTTTGGAAGATGATTTCATAGAGGCATACAGTGTGGAAACAGGCACTTCCGCCCAACTTGCCCACACTTACCAACATGCCACATCTACACTAGTCTACCATATCCCTCTAAACCTACCCTATCCATGTACGTGTCCAAATGTAGTGTAAATGTTGTGATGGTACTTGCCTCAACTACCTCTTCTGACAATAGACACAAAATGCTGGAGTAACTCAGCGGGCCAGGCAGCATCTATGGAGAGAAGCTGAAGAAGGGTCTCAACCCAAAACGCAACCCATCCCTTTTCTCCATAGATGCTGACTGTCCCACTGAGTTACTTCAGCATTTTGTGTCTATCTTCGGTTTAAACCAGAATGTGCAGTTCCTTCCTACACATACTTCTTCTGGCAGCTCGTTCCATATACCTTCCATCCTTTGTGTAAAAACAGTTGCCCCCTCAGGTTCCAATTACATTTTCCTCTCTCACCTAAAACCAGTGGCCTCGATTCCCCTACTCTGTCATAGAGTACACAGGCCCCACATGAAACATTTCATGGTAGGATCCCTCTGTGAAGAGTTTCCAAGGGGAATACCACATGAAGACATAGATTCATGGAAACAGGTACTTCACCTTAATGTCGCACACCAACTTACTCAAATTCCATTGATTCTACCACCCACCTATACATCATAGGCCCTTTGGCCCACAATTGGCAACAGGTCCTTTGGCCCACAATTTTTGTGCTGAACATGAAGCCCAGATAAATTAATCTCACCTGTCTGCACGTAATCCAGATCCCTCCATTCCCTGCATATCCATGTACCTATGTGAAAACTGCTTAAACGCCACTATCGTGTCTGCCTCCACCATCACCCCTGGCAGTGTGTTTCAGGCACCCATCACCCTCTGTGTTTAAAAAAACAAAAAAAACTTGCCCAACATATCTCCTTTAAACTTTGCCCCTCTCACCTGAAAGCTATGTCCGCTAGTCTTTGACATTTCCACCCGGGGAAGAAGGTTCTGTTGGAGTGGCTAGGTGGAATCAGTGCAGTTCCCTTTTGTTGATGGCTTGCACACATCTCAGTTAAGGATTAGATTTGCTCACTTTACAGATGGTTTAAATATCCTCTTCTCTTTTCTCTCCATTCGGTGTGATGTAAGATGCAACTGTTGGACGGGTTACGGAACTCCGCCCCTTGGACACACAGAGTAATATAATTCGGATTGCGTGGAGGGGATTGTCCCAGGCAACAGCGTACAAGGTCATGTGGAAACGTGCAGACGGTAAGTCTTTTCTGTTAATAGCTTTAAACTCGTCAGCTTCCTCTGTCTTTCCAAAATGCCTCAGGCTTGCAACCGAACGGTATGAACATTGACATGAACATCCAATTTTAGGCTTAGACATTTGAGAACCAGTGTGGAAACTGGCACTGGCTCTGCCCTACACTAGCATTATCCTGCACACTAGCGACAATTTACAATTTTTACTGAAGCCAATGAACCTACAAACCTGCACATTTTTGGAGTGTGGGAGGAAATAGGATCACCCAGAGAACACCCACACGGTCACAGAGAGAACGCACAAACTCCATACCGACAGCACATATGATCAGGATCGAACCTAAGTTTCTGGCGCTGTAAGGCAGCAACTTTACCAATGTGCCACTATGCATTAATGTTTTTTTGATCCCACCTGAAACGCTAGGGACAAATCCTGAGAAGAGAATAGAAATACATGTCCTTCACCTCAGTGTTACCACACATTGTTCAGTGGTTTGAACCAGGTGCCTGTTCACAAGTAACTCGTGTATAAAAGGTCTTGAGGTGATGACAGGTGTTGTTACCTTGCACTGGCAACCGTTCCATCCTTCACAACGTTTCTCTTTGTTTGAGTTAGGAACCGAGGAGAGCAGAATCCTGAGTGCTTCCGTGAACACGTATGACCTGGTAGGATTGCAGTCGAACACCGTGTACATCATTGGAGTTTCAGCAATGGTAGGGAGCAGACTGGGAAATCCTGCCACCTTCACAGTCAGGACCGGTGAGTTACCTGACCATCAGTCATTATATTATCATGTAACTTTATTAAAGGAAGAGTTTCCAGACCTGTCAAACGGCCCGGACAGAAAAATGATTTGCTGCATTGTGGAGACATTATTATAGTATGTATTTATTTACCTACTTACATTTTATTTATATAGCACGTTTAAATCAACTCGCGTTGAAACCAAAGTGCTTTACATAAAATAAATAATTAGTACTAAATAATTACATAAAATAAATAAATAATAATTTTCCATAACATCCATAGAAAAATTAAAATAAAAGAAAAATGACACAACGCATTATAGAATTCAACATGAACGTCCCCCCACAGCAGAATCAACATTTTCCACTGTGGGGAAAGGCATCGAAAAGTTCAGTCCTCTTCCTCTGTGATCACCCGAGGTCATGGCCTATTTGTGGCCTCCGCTGCTAGTCCGATGTTTTCAGGCCCTCTTGCCGGGAAGATGGAACTCCGGCGCCGGGTGAACACTCCTATATGATTATAGAATCATATAGTACTGAATGAGGCCATTCAGCCTTTTCTGTCTGTGCTGACTCTCTGTAAGATGACTAATATCCACATAGCAGGGTGCTGGGCATATGGAACGAGCTGCCGGAGAAGGTAGTTGAGGCAGGTACTAAAACAACATTTAAAAGACATTTGGACAAGTATATGAGTTTAGGGGGATGTGAGCAAAACACAAGCAGGTGGGAGTAGTCTAGATAGGGCATCTTGGTCGGCATGGGCAAGTTGGGCCAAAGGGCCTGTTTCCACACTGGATGACAATGAAGAGCCCATTGATAATTTTCCAAATTAGGATGGGGTGCGGCTTGATCTATAGATGGTGGAATTCCCATGCACCATGGTGCCGTTTTCCTGCATTCCTTTTCAAAATATGAATTTGTTTGTTTGCTTGTAAAAGTCTACTTTCTCTCCACAAGCAATTGTCACAGGAGAGGTGACCGACCTTCAGGTGGTTGAAACGCAGAGCACACGGATTCATGTCCGCTGGGTCGGAGTTATCGGAGCCACGGCGTACAGGGTGACGTGGATGCGAGCGGACGGTGCGTGTCCTGCCTTGTCAGCGGGTTGGGTCCGCGTGATACGAGTTTGAAGTGTCGGAAGGTTTTCTCGGGCCTCCATTCGCTCTGCTGAAGCCTAATCATAAGTCACAGGAGCAGACTTAGGCCATTCAGCCCATTTAGTCTGCTCCGCCATTCAATCATGGCTGCTCTATCTTTTCCTCTCAACACCATTCTCCTGCCTTCTTCTTGTAACCTTTGACACCCTTACTAATCAAGAACCCGTCAATCTCCGCTTCAAAAATATCCAATGTCATGGCCTCCGCAGCCGTCTGTGGCAATTAATTCCACAGATTCATCACCCTCTAACTAAAATTCCTCCTCATCTCCTTTCTACAGTTAGGTCCTTTTATTCTGAGGCTGTGCTTTCTGGTCCTAGACCACTAGTGGAAGCATCCTTCCCACATCCACCCTATCCGGGCCTTTGACTTACATTGTGTAATATTGGGACCACAACATTACCAGTTGGCCCAACTGCTCAGTTGGTCAGTGTTTTACATGATGTAGAAACAAGGAACTGCAGATGCTGGTTTATATAAAGCGACACGAAGTGCTGGAGTAACTCAGCGGGTGAGGCAGCATCTCCGGAGAACATAGAAGGGTGACTGATTCTGAAGGCCTAAAGGATTTTGATCCGAAACGATGCCCATCCATGTTCTCCAGAGATGTAGCCTGACCCACTGTGTTACCCCAGCACTTTGAGTGCTTTACATCAACTTCCTTTCCCTCTTCCTCAGCTAATCCCCATCAACACATTCCCTCTGTTCATTTTTCCACAAACACAACAGAATCACATCGCCATTGGTTTTTCACTTTGACCACAATCTCCCCACTCTCCGTGTAAAGATATTTCACCTGAACTCACTGTGGAATTTATTAATGGGTGCCTTATATTATTGATTGATTGATTGATACAGCATTGACACAGCATGGAAACAGGCCCACTGAGTTCACGCTTACCTTCAATCACCCATTCACAGTAGTTATATGTTATCCCACTTTTTGCATCCCATCCCTACATACTAGGGACAATTTACAGAGGCCAATTAACTAACAAACCTGCATGTCATTGGGATGTGGGAAAAAACCCGAGCAGCTGGAGGAAATCCATGTCACAGGGGGAACGTGAAAACTCCATACAGGCAGCTCCTGTGGTCAGGATCGAACCCTGGTCTCTGACACTATGAGGTAGCGGTTATATCAGCTGTACCACTGTGCTGTCCTTTTGCATTAATGCCAGGTTGTTCGCGGCAGTGTATTGGGGGCATGATCCTCAATTTGTGGAGATTCCACGGAATTCCTGAAGAGTTGCCAACCCAGTGGAGTCAAAATGGGAACCTTGCTCATTCAGTCTTGGTGCTCCTCCAATCCCGACCACTTGTGCATCTCTGGTTCTCTCCTCGTTTCTTAAGCACTGGAATTCTTCCCTGATCTCTCTCCACCTCTCTTTTCCTTTAATACACTCATTCAAACTTACCTGTCCAGAATCATCCTGCATGGGGTTGTTGCCGAATTATGCATGTGAAGCACTACGTGAATGCCTTAATACAGTTGTTGTGGACATGCTCTGTGTTACTGGTTCATTATTTTGTTCACTCAGGTGTCAAGGACAGCAGATTCCTCAGCAGTGCTACTACCTCTTTCGTCATCGAAGCCTTGGAGCCCAACAATGTTTACGCAATTGAGGTTTCGCCATTAGTGGGATCCAGAGAGGGGAACCCAGTGACGGTGACTACAACAACCAGTAAGTGGTGAGGTTGCAGCCCCACTGTTGGTAACATTGATGCTGTGCAAAAGAAATAGGGGCATGAGTATCCCTGTGACCTCTCAAACCTTTCAGTGAGTGGGGTAACAGGCCCATTTGATAACCAAATTGATAAGCTATACCCATTTGACTGCATTTGACCCGTCTACATCAAACTCTTTCCTTGCTATTTACCTGTCCAAATGCCTTTTAAATATTGTTATTATAGCTGCCTCAACCACTTCCCTTGCACCGTATGGATTTTCCCTTGTACTCAGTACCCTGTCTCAGTGGAACAGATGTGCTACAATGCAGAGAACTATAGTCTGCACTCTGTATCTTCTCTTTCGCTCCACCTACAGTACTTGAATTTGACTGTTTTTATGTATATTATTATCTGATCTCCGATTTAGATTCAGATTCAAACTTTATTGTCATTGTGCAGTGTACAGTACAGAGACAACAAAAAGCAGTTAGCATCTCCCTAGAAGAGCGACAAAGAATATGAGCAATAGATAAATATATTTACGTGCATACAGTCACAGTAGTGCAATTATTTTTTCCTGGTGTTCGGGGGGGGGGGGGGGATTGGCAGTCACCGAGGTACAGTGTTGAGTAATGTAACAGCCGCAGGGAAGAAGCTGTTCCTGGACCTACTGGTCCGGCAACGGAGAGACCTGTAACGCCTCCTGGATGGTAGGAGGGTAAACAGTCTGTGGTTGGGGTGAGAGCGGTCCTTGATTGGATAGCATGCAAAATGTTCGTGGTACCTTGGTACATGTGACAGTAATAAACCTAAACATATTCTTGTTCTGAAGCTCTAATGATTTTAGTGTGAATTCTGACTCCAGGTGGAGCTAGGAATTCTAGTGGTGTTTAGCATTGAATTTTAACTCCAATCGTGATTATGGATGTTTATCCTGAGTGTAGTTTGTGATACTCTCAGATTTTTTTTGTTCAGATTTTGGACTCGAGGTCAGGATTGAACTTGGGTCTTTGGAGCTGTGAGGCAGTAGATCTACCAGCTGTGGTGCCCTGCTGTCTCAGAATATGGTCTTTATTTAGGTGGTATTTATTGAAGCTTTGTGCACAAGAGGGTTACTGCCTAGCCTGCCTACACACTGACTTCCAAAATGATTATATTGCGTGCAGGAGCAGGCTTGAGGGGTATGATGGCCTACTCCTGCTCATATTTTCTTGTGTTATTATCCTTTGTTGTTTTTCAAAATAGGACTACAAAATACTTTGTGTTCACATAAGGGATGAGAGAGTCCTTGGATGAACATCTCTCCCAAATGATTCTAACAACTAACTCCCACCTGGAAGTCTAAACTTTCAGGTGGGAGTTAGACTTCCAGGTGGGAGTTAGTTGTTAGAATCTTTCCTCACCACCACATTTCTAGTGAGGCAGATCATCAATAAAGCTCTTCATAGGTGGCCACTTGGCAAGAGGTGAGAAGTGTATAGGAAAGGCAAGAGTAAACATCCATAAATCTACAGGAACAGTTAGAATAAATGATGAGAATTATTTAGTCTGGGATAATTTTATTGCCTGCTCGTATTAATTTATAGTTTGGAGATACAGCATGGTAACAGCTTTGGACACTGACCATTGATCACCTGTTCACACTGGTTCTATGTTACTCCACTTTCCCATCCACTCCCTACACACTAGGGGCAATTTACAGAGGGCAATTAACCCGCAAACCCACATGGCTTTGGATGTTGCCAAAGGCCACATCAGGTTTTACGTTTTAGGTTTAGTATTGTCACATGCACTGAGATACAGTGAGGGCTTTGCTTTGCATGCTATGTATACTATACAAAACTACAATCAAGTCAAACGCAAATACAATAGGTAGAACATGTAGAAATTGTGCTTTATGGCAGGTAGAAAAGATTAGAATGACTTAAAAGATTAGAATGATTGTATTAGTTGATTTTTAAGTTTAGGTGTATTATTGTCACATGCACTGAGGTATACTGAAATGTTGTGTTTTCATAATCATAATCGTAATTTATTAGCCAAGTATATTTTGCAACATATGAGGAATTTGGTTTGCCATGCAGTCATACCAAAAAAGCAACAAGACACACAACGACATAAAAAAATTGTCATAAACATCCACCACAGCGGCTCCTCCCTATTCCCCACTGTGATGGAAGTCTTATCTTCTTTCCTATTTTACACCCGCGGTCAGGGGAGTCGAACTATCCACAGCCGGCGATCGAGCTCCCATGTCAGGGTGGTCTAATCTCCTACATGGGGGTGGTCAAACTCCTGCGGCTTGGAGTCCCCGAAGTTGGCCGCTAACCAGGGACAGCGAGCTCTACGATGTTAAAGTCCGCAGCTCCCGCAGGTTGGAGCACCAGCGGACGACTCCTGGCAAAGGGATCATCCGCTCCAAGATGTTAAAATCCGCAGGCTCCGCGGTTTTGGAGCTCTAGATGTCCCACACAAGAGGCTGCCAGCTCCACGATGTTAGGCCGCAGTGCAGACGGAGATACGACACATAAAAAGTCACATCCCCATCGAGGAAAAAGATAAAGACGTTCCCCCCCCCCCCCCCCCCCCCCCACCCCCCCCCCAACAAATACAAAACTAAAGATAAACTACAACAAACTAAAAACACAGAAGGAAAAAGATGAAGACAGACCGTTGGCGAGGCAGCCATCGTGCGGCGCCCCCTGGTTTTGCATGATATCCAAACAGATTGGAATATACCATATTTAAATACAATCAATACATACTCAAATACATTAGATGGTGCAAAGAGGAAGACTGCAGAATATAGTTCTCAGATTTGTTCCATCGACAAAGTCCAATGTCCTCTATGGGATAGAGGTGAATTGGACAGTACCCAGCTTATGGAAGGACCCTTCTGAGAAGGGCATGCAAAGAGTCGGTACGATCCAACACCATTTTGCGACCAGGCATAGAACTGTAACGCAAATTCTAAAGTGCCTCGTCTGCAGCCTAGAGAAAGAGAAGGAATGAACGCCACATTTTCTGCTTGTAAGGACGTTTTGATGGCTGTGACTAACATATTTCTGTGGTATTTTTAATCATAAGATTCCATCGTGGGAGATGTGACCAAACTGAGAGTGACCAAGATTCGAAGCAACATGCTCCAGGTGTCATGGACTGCAGTCGGCAGGGCTTCGGCGTACAAAATCACCTGGAAGAATGCTGATGGTGGGTCTCATTGTTCTCCGGTGGCGCAGAATCTGTGCCAGGGTGTCTCCTACTCCTCTTCATCATTGCAATTGCCCAGTACCAGATCTTTACTCTCCCCAATGTAGCATGAGGGCTATTTTACCAGACAAATAATATAGTGGAAAGGTTTAGTTTAGTTTATTATATTTGTAGTTTAGTATAGTTTGTTATTTCTCCTGTACTAATCTACAGTGAAAAGCCTTTGGCTGCATGGCATTCAGTCAAAGAAAAGTGTACATGAAATCAATCAAGCTGTCCACAGTGCACAGATAAAGGGTACACAATTTAGTACAAAGCTATAACATTGGTCGGTAAAGTCCGATTAAAGATAGACACAAAGTACTGGAGTAAGTTAGCGGATCAGGCAGCATCTCTGGAGAAAAAGGATGGGTGACATAGAAACATAGACAATAGGTGCAGGAGTAGGCCATTCGGTCCTTCAAGCCTGCACCGCCATTCAATATGATCATGGCTGATCATCCAACTCAGTATCCCATCCCTGCCTTCTCTCCATACCCCCTGATACCTTTAGCCACAAGGGCCACATCTAACTCCCTCTTAAATATAGCCAATGAACTGGCCTCAACTACCTTCTGTGGCAGAGAATTCCACAGATACACCACTCTCTGTGTAAAAAATGATTTTCTCATCTCGGTCCTAAAATACTTCCCTCTTATCCTTAAACTGTGACCCCTAGTTCTGGACTTCCCCAACATCGGGAATAATCTTCCTGCATCTAGCCTGTCCAACCCCTTAAGAATTTTGTAAGTTTCTATAATATCCCCTCTCAATCTTCTAAATTCTAGCGTGTACAAGCCGAGTCTATCCAGTCTTTCTTCATATAAAAGTCCTGCCATCCCAGGAATCAGTCTGGTGAACCTTCTCTGTACTCCCTCTATGGCAAGAATGTCTTTCCTCAGATTAGGAGACCAAAACTGTACGCAATACTCCAGGTGTGGTCTCACCAAGACCCTGTACAACTGCAGTAGAACCTCCCTGCTCTTATACTCAAATCCTTTTGCTATGAATGCTAACATACCATTTGCTTTCTTCACTGCCTGCTGCCCCTGCATACCTACGTTCAATGACTGGTGTACCATGACACCCAGGTCTCGTTGCAACACCCAGGTCTCGTTGAAGATGTTTTGGGTCGGGACATCCTTCAGGCTCCATTAAAGTCCTATCAATAATTGTTCAAAGGTCTCCAGTGAGGTAAATGGACAGTCAGGACCGCACTGTAGCTGATGAGAGGACTGTTCAGTGGCCTGATATCGGCTTGGTAGGAGTTCAGAACTTGTGAGTATGGAAATGAAGAGCAGTAAAATATGACTTTGAATTGTTGGAACAAATCCACCATTTGCTAATGTCTCTCAGGGAAGGAACGAGATATACTTACCAGACCTAGCTAGGGTATTGTGTCTGGTGAACCACCCGGTGGTTCAACAATGTGATCACCATCACATTCTCTGCGGCACAGTGGCGCGGCTGGTAGAGCTACTGCCGCACAACGCTGGGTTGGTCCCTGTTCGGCATGGACCAAGTGGGCGAAAGGTGCGGTAACTCTCTGATCAGGCTGAAAACCTTACTTTGTGTTGCATTATAGAGCGTTTTCGTTCAGATGGGTGTTGTTTCAATGCAAGCAATTTTCCGATCCTCTATTTTAGGAATTGAGGAGAGTGAAATTATCAGCGGCGAGTTCAAGACATTCGAAATCAAGAAGTTGAAGCCTGGGACCGCTTATGCTATTGGAGTCACACCGGTAACGGGAAGCAGAGAAGGAATCTCTGTCAATATAATGGCTAAGACCAGTGAGTATTTTTTGGCCCCTGCAAGGCTTGGTGTTGGAAATGTGTGGAGGGAGATTTTACACTGGACAATGTTCACATCAGTGCAGACCCAAGCTCAGTGACCTGAACACCTACGCTCAGTCCGCCTTGGTCTACGCAATCTTGCGGTTGCCAAATAATTTAACTCCCCATCCCATTCCCATATTGACCTTTTTGTCCTGGGCCTCTTCCACTGTCAGGGTGAGGTCACACGCAAATTGAAGGAACAGCACCTCATATTTTGGTTGGGCAACTTACAACCCAATGGTATGAATCTTGATTTATCTAATTTCAAGTAACCCCTGCATTCCCTCTCACTCTGCCCTTCCCCACCCTAGTTGACCTGCCAGTTGAACCGTTTGCATCCATATATCCCTTCGGGGGGAGGGTCCTTCCATAAGTAGGGGAACTGTCCGATTCACCTCTACCCCATTACAGACATTGGACTTTGTATAAGGAACCTGCCATGCTTTGTCCAGCCTCTCCTCTCTCCCAGCTTTCTTTCCTCCTCCCTCCCTACAAACAGGTGGTAGAAGGGCCCTGAACCAAAATGTCGCTGAAACATGTTCGCCAGAGATGCTGCCAAAGTCTCTGAGTTGCTCCAGCACTTTGTATCCTTTCTGTTGATGGCATTGATCTGCTACCATGTTGAGAACTATATTCTGCACTCTGTATCTTCTCCTTTGCTCTATCTACTGCACTTGAGTTTGAACTGATAGTATCTATGTATGGTATATCTAATCTGTTGGGACAGCAAGCAAGACAAAGTTTTTAGCTGTAAAACTGCTACACATGACAGTAAGAGTTAAGTGTCAAGAGTATGTTATTGTCACCCACAATGGAACAATGAGATTCTTATTTGCAGCAGCACAGTAGATATGTCAATGTTGTACTCTGTAAAACATTGATAAACAATATCAAAATAAACAATGAAAAAGTTCAGTAGAATGTATATTCTACACGCACACGCACTCACACGCACACTCACGCGCATACACACGCACACTCACATGCACACACACGCACTCACACCCACATTCACGCACATACACACGCACACTCACATGCACACGCACACTCACACTCACACACACTCACACACACACATCCAAGACTATGATGTTTGGAGCTTATTTGGAGGTTGTAGTGTTTAATAGCCCTGATGGTTGTGGGGAGAAGCTGTTCCTGAACCTGGAGATTACAGTTTGAATGTTCAGGCTTGAAATCTAGTAACCTGAAGTGTGTGATTCCTCTGGTGTGGCTGCAGCATTGTCTGATGATGACCTGGTGGCTGGAGTCAGTGACATCAGGGTGCTTGAAGCTCGCAGTAACGTTCTACGTGTGGCGTGGGTCGGTGTCCGTGGAGCCACGTCCTACAGAATCAGCTGGAAACGCAGTGAAGGTAAGTCGCCGATGGCCAAGTCTCCAAGAAATATCTCCAGCTCTGAACGTCCACTTCAAACAGCATCCTCTACCTCTAGAGCCCCCTCAAAACCATAATTGAACAAAGAATGTATTAGTACAGTGATTAAGTTACTAACTGTGCAACCAAACCAATCAAGAGACAGGAGCTCAAATCTCACTTTTGCTGGGGAATTTCAATTCATGTTATTAAATAAAGTTGGAATTTGGCAATAAAAGTTTGCCTCGGGAACCATGGGACCACTGGACTGCAATAAAAATCCATCTGGTTCATTACTGGTTTACAGGGAAGGAAATGTGATATTATGTCCCAGTTTGATCCAGGACCCACCATTGAACACAAATCATAGAATAGTACAGCTCGTGATTATGATGCTAAATTAAACTAATCTCCTCTGCCTGCACATGATCCACATCACCCCATCTGCCTAATGCTCTTGCTCCATTGATCTTCCACATTTTTCTCCCCACCTGCTGCATTGCAACTGGGCTTCCCTCCCCCTCTGCCAAATTAATTAAAAATCTCCCGAGTAGTGTGAGCAACCCTGCAGGAATGTTGGTCCCCTTCCAGTTTAAATGCAACCTCTCCGCCTTATTCTGGTCAACCATGTACCTAAAGGCCTATCTCATGCAGCAGCTCTTTAGCCACATATTTATTCATCCTACCCTCTCTGGTATGCGCCATTGGGAGTAATATTGAGATCACAACCCGAAAGGTCCTGTTTCTTAACCTGTGGGGCCACACAGTGGCGCAGTGATGGAGTTGCTGCCTTACAGCACCAGAGACCCACGTTCGATCCTGACTATGGATGCTGTCTATACGGAGTTTATATGTTCCCATTGTGAATGCGTGGGATTTCTCCGGTTTCATCCAACACTCCAAAGACATGCAGGTCACAATCTGAAACGTTGCATATTCCTTTTCTCCAGAGATGTTGCCTGACCCGCTGAGTTAATTGGATTTGGTAAAATTATCAATTATTCCTAGTGCTAGTGTACTGGGTGATCACTGTGGCATGGACTCGGTGGGCCAAATGGCCTGTTATCTCTCAAGTCTAAAGTCTAAAGTAAAGCCCTGCCTAACATCCTAAACTCACTTTGCAGGAAAACATCACTCTTTCTACCTAGGTCATTAGCACCAATGTGTACTGCAACCTCTGGCTGTTCTTCTTCCCGCTTCGGAATGTCCTGTACCTACTCCGAGATATCCATAATACTGGCACACTAGGGAGGTGACACACTATTCTGGAGGCTCGCTCTCAGCCACAGAAATACCTGTCTATTTCTCTCACGAATGAATCCCCTGCCACTTCGTTTATCTTGACTCTTCTCTCCACTGCTGTGCATTAGAGCTAGCTGTGGTGCCATAAACTTGCAGCCAAGTCCCCCACAACAGAATCCAACACATTCTACCTGAGGGGGGTTGAATGACCAGAGTGGATTCCTACAACATCTACTTCCCTTCCCAGTGGTCACCCACTATTTTTCTTCCTGTATCTGCGGTGTGACTAACTCATGAAATCTACTATCTCCAAACTTTTCCTCATCCAGGATGCTCTGAGATGAGATCATATTTTCCCCTTGTGAAACGTCTTGGACTTTTTTTCAACATATGATCTTCTGATCCCTCCAAAATCAATCGGGCTTAAAAAGCTACATATGACCAGAGACAATCGACAATAGTTGTTGGAATAGGCCTATTCGGCCCTTCGAGCCAGGACCGCCATTCACTGTGATCATGGCTGAACATCCACAATCAGTACCCCGTTCCTGCCTTCTCCCCATATCTCTTGACTCCGCTATCTTTAAGAACTCTATCTAACTCTCTCTTGACTCTCTCATGTACTAGCGCTATCCGACACACTAGGGACAATTTAGATTTTTAGATTTTTTTTGCCAAAGGCATTTAACCTACAAACCTGCAAGCCGTGGAATGTGGCAGGAAACCGGAGCACCATGAGGAATATGAATTGTAGATATGAGCATGAGATAGAGGAGATAACCCTGAATTTATTTTGGAAAGTAACCAAGGTCTCTTGTTGTTTCCCTTCAATGTTTCCAGGAGGACCTGAGACCAGCAAGGTTGTACCTGGAGATGTAAGCACTATTGATATTGTGGATCTTGAAGGTGGAATTAATTATCTCGTAAAAGTTGTTGCGTTGATTGAAAATCGAGAAGGACACCCAGTAACGATCACTGCTACTACTCGTAAGTCACTTATAGCTACGATGCTATTCCATGCTTGATGTCTCCAATGAAACCATTTAGCTTATCATATCTGTTTGTACCCTCCTCTTGCCTGTTGCCTCTGTCTTCATAAGTTGTCGGAGCAGATTTAGGTCATTTGGCCCATCAAGTCTAGTCTGCCATTCAATCATATCTGATCTATCCTTCTTTCTCAACCCCATTCTCCTGCCTTCTCCCCATAACCCATGGCATCCTGTCTTCCTATCTATAGTAATTTAATGTCCTCATAAAAATAACCGTGGTCCCTGCTTCAGCTGCCAAGGTAAGGCTATGCTTTCAGCAGCTGGTTGTTAGCTACTATGATGTGCATTCATTGCTGAGTGACAGAGAGGTATTGTAAGCATTCTTGTAAATGTGGACAGGTTTGCAAACATTATTCAGGGAGCAGAGATGAGGACAGGGATTGTCACGGGACTAAGGAGGCGTATAAACATTCTTAGAAATATTATCCCATGCCGTGTCTTGCGATCTCTTCTGCTAAAGTCCAACTGCTGACCTTATTCCTAGATATGAATAGGTACAATAAAAGAATGCAACCAATCAACTTCAAAGATTTGGCAGCATCAATCCAGGTTCAATCCTGACCTTGATGGCTGTCTGTGTGGAGTTTGCACGTTGTTACTACATTTCCACATGCATGCCCTGCCGCCTTCCCCACCCACTCCTCTCTGTGACTGCGTTAACCTCTTGGGTCTTTTCTTTGCATTGAAATCACAGCTGCAGTTGAGCATCCACTGGGAGGAGTTGGGAATCTGCGTACCATCAGCTTAACGACAAAGCGGATTCAGATTGCCTGGAACAGTGTGCCAGGGAGCTCGGGATATCGAATCTACTGGAGGCTGGCTGAGGGTAAAGTGTTCAGAGCGATATAGAGTGTCATAAAGCACTGAAACAGGTCTCTCACCCCAACTTGCCCATGTCAACCTCGATGCCCCATCTCACTTGCCCACGTTTGGCCCAAATCCCTTTACACCTTACCTATCCTTTTACCTGTCCAAATGCCTTTTAAATGGTGTTATTGTACCTGCTTCAAGCACCTCCTCTGGCAGCTTGTTCCATATCTCATACCTGCCATCCTCTGTGTAAAAATGTTGCTCCTCAGGTACCTATTTCCCTCTCAGCTTAAAACTATATCCTCCGGTCCTTGATTGCCCTAGTCAGAGTAAAATATTCTGCCCATTCACCCTATTTATTTCCCTCATGATCTTATACATCTCTATAAGATCACCCCTCAGCCTCCTGCAAACCAAGGGCTATAGTCCTAGCCTGCCCAACCCCTCCCTACAACTCAGCCCCTCAGGTTCTGGCAACATCCTTGTAAATCTTCAGCCCAACGTGTCCATGCTGACCTAACCAAGCCATGTGTACACACACACACACACACACTGAAAGTAGTCTTTGATTAAGTTATATTTAGAAACACTACTTCTTGAATAAGATTCTGTTTTGTCCACAGGAGGCCCAGAGAGCAGTAGAGTGGTTTTAGCAAACATCAACACATTTGATATATTGAACCTGCAGTCTGGGAGGAGTTACGTCATTCGAGTCTCCTCAGTTCGAGGTGATCGTGAAGGAGCTCCCACAACAATCACTGTCAAAACAGGTCAGTTAACAAGGAATTGCAGATGATTAATTGCTGGTGCATTTACTGAGAATTTTGCTATATTTCTCATTTTAGTTTAGTTTATTATTGTCAAGTGTACCGAAACACAGTGAAAACCTTTTGTTTGCATGCTATCCAGTCAAAGAAAACACAATGCATGAAAACAATCAAGCCGTCCACAGTGTACACATTCAGTGTACAAATGTAACATTGCAGTCCAGTAAAGTCTGATTAAAGATAGTTCAAAGGTCTCCAGATGGGTAACACACTCTAGTTGATGAGGTGGACAAAAATGCTGGAGAAACTCAGCGGGTGAGGTAGCTTCTATGGAGCGAAGGTAATAGGCAACGTTTCAGGTCGAAACCCTTCTTCAGACTGATGTGAGGGTGGGTGTGTGTGGGGGGGAAGAAGAAAGAAAAGAGGTGGAGCTAGTGGGCTGAGGGAGAGCTGAGAAGGGGGGGAGAAAGTAAGGACTACCTGAAATTAGAGAAGTCAATGTTCATACCGCTGGGGTGCAAACTGCCCAATCGAGATATGAGGTGCTGCTCCTATTTATGGTGGTCCTCACTCTGGCCATGGAGGAGGCCAGGCCAGAAAGGTCAGATTCGGAATGGGAGGGGGAGTTGAAGTGCTGAGCCACAGGGAGATCAGGTTGGTTATTGTGAACTGAGCGGAGGTATTGGGCGAAGCGATCGCCAAGCCTACGCTTGATCTCAGCGATGTAGAGCAGCTGACATCTAGAGCAGTGGATGCAATAGATGAGGTTGGAGGAGGTGCAGGTGAACCTCGGCCGCACCTGGAACTACTGCATGAGCCCTTGAATGGAGTCAAGGGGGGAGGTAAAGCGACAAGTGTCATCTTTCCAGGTGCGGCAAAGATAGATATATTTCTGGGGGGCTTTGGGATGTGGGAAATGGTGCTGAGGTCAGAGATTAGTTACAAAAAGATGGCACAGGCTCTGAGGGCCAGATACCCACCTCGTGCTGCTAATTCTTATCATCTGTAGCTCTGAAGCTTTAACCAAATTATTTCTAAAGGGATGTGTCGTGCCTTTTATACTGATGTAGTTAAGTGGTGTGTAGAACCTTTCCAACAGCGAACGGATCTCAGGAATGTGTATGTTCAGGAATGGGAGTGATGAGTGCGGGCAGCTGTGTGTTCACTGAGGTAGGTTGGATGTGATTGCCTGGTGGATTGGATGGGGCATGCGCCGTGACTCAGGTGGGCTTTGGATAGCGCTGGATGTTAACCTTCTTTCTCAGAGTCCTCTCGTCCCTTCTGCCTGCAGCCCGGGCCGAGGAGGTGCAGGGTTTCCGAGTGACGAGCGTGGACACGGACAAGGTAACCCTGGGCTGGATTCCCACTCCAGCAGCAACCAGTTACATCCTCTCATGGAGACTTGCCACAGGTAAGTCCAAACCAAGAAACCTCTAATTTGTCACTGTCTTTAGCTGGAAAGCAACACTGTTTTAACCCATAGCTAACTCTGACTCAAAAGCAACAAACTGTCAAGACTGGGCATCTGAAATAAAATCAGAAAACGTACCACGGAGAACTCTCAGCATTTTCTGTTGACATTTTTAATTTGGCCGAGGCTGGTAGGAATAAGAAATTGTGGGCAGCACAGTGGTATAAGCCTACAGAGCTGCCACCTTACAGCGCCAGAAACCCATTTTCAATCCTGACCTCGGGTGCTATCCGTGTAGAGTTTGCACGGTCTGTGTGGATTTCCAGCCAGTGATACAACCCTGATCTCTGTGCTGTCTATGTGGAGTTTGCACGTTCTACCTTTGACCATGTGGGTTTCTCCCAGATGCTCCTGTTTCCTTCTACATCCCAAAGCAATGCAGGTAGGTTAATTGGTTGCTGTAAACTCCACTTGATGTAGCTGAGTGCCATGGGAGAGTGATGGGAAAGAGAATGAGATGTGGGGCTGGAGAGACACCACAGATTGTAGATGCTTGAATCCATACCGCTGAGAAGCTCAACAAGTCAGGCAGCATCTGTGGAAGGAAATGGACAGACGACTTTTCAGGCGAGGACTCTTTAGTCTGAGGAAGAATCCTGACCCAAAATGTTGTCTATCCATTTTCTTCCAAAGATTATTTAAGGCCATATGGAAATAAGGAGATGGGAATGGGACTAAATGGATTAGACCATAGTGAGCAGGCATGGATCCGATGGACCAAATGGTCCCCTTCAGTGGCATTTTAAGTAATGAACATTGACATTCCCATGATTCCACGATTAAATACATCCCACGTTCTCCCCGTGACCGGGCATGTTTTCTCCCGGTGCTCCGATTTCCTCCCACACCCCAAAGGCGTGCAGGTTTGTAGGTTTGTTGGCTTCAGTAAAATTGTAAATTGTCCCTAGTGTGAAGGATAGTGCCAGTGTATGGGATGATCGCTGGTCGGCGCGGACTCGGTGGGATGAAGGGCTCGTTTCCGCGCTATATCTCTAAAGTCAAAAGTCTAAAGTTAAGTGAATAAACAGAAGGCAGCTGGGAACTTGCCTCTCACCACGTCAGCCCCAGCAAATGCCCAGGAGAACAAGCAGGTCAAGACACAAGTTTAAACTCTTAAAAGCAGGAGCTGAGACCTGGTGCCGTTCTGGGCATTCACCTGCTATGAGTATTTTAAGAATCAAAATTGTCTATTGGTGAATTGGAATCCCAGGCCCGTGACTGATTTGAATGGAGAGGGAACTGAGAACCTCGTCTCCATGCCTGGTGCATGTGGAAGCCCCATGGATATAGTAAATGGGCCAGGGCACCGCCCAAACTGCCTCGAGTGTGCAGTAACTTCCGCACCACCTATGACAGAGACAGTGGGCCTCATGTGGATCTCATTAGACATCTCAGAATCCACAGAGGGTTTAATTTTTAATTTTAGTTTGGAGATACAGCATGGAAACAGGCCCTTCAGCCCACCGAGTACGTGCCACACCAGCGATCCCCATCCACTAGCACTATCCTACACACGAGGGACATTTTCACAATTTTACCGAAGCCAGCCTGGAGAAAACCCACGTGGTGACGGAAGAACATACAAACTTCGTACAGACAGCACCCATAGTCAGGACCAAAGCCAGGTCGCTGGTGCTGTAATGCAGCAATTCTACCATTGCACTACTGTGCTGCCCTAAAGGTGGAGCAAAGGGGAAGTGTTGGCCTCAATCCTGCAGGACCTGCCTGCGAGAAAGCAAGTGGGTGCTGACACCAAACCCGTTAATCCTTCCGTATTTTCTCTTTCAGCACAAGAAGAGCAACGGTCCATCACGCTGCCAGCAACAACTGCTTCCTACCAGATCACCGACCTGCAAATTGGGCGAGAGTACGTCTTTACCCTGCGGCCCATGTTTGGCACGGAGTTTGGACCTCAGACCTCCATCACTGAGCGTCTTGGTGAGTATGTGGCGACTACCCAAGCAAATGGCTCTCTCTGGTCTATTCCTGCTGCCCTCTCACTCTCCCGCCACTGTTGCCCTTCTTCTCTCAGAGGCGTAGTGGCGGAGTGGTTATGGTAAAAGACACAGAAGCCGGACTAATGACTTGAAAAGCAAAATAAAATCCTGTAAAACAAAACGCAAAAACAAAACAGGCGAAAAAGGTTACGGGGAGAAGGCAAGAGAGAGGGGTTGAGAGAATGATAGATCAACCATGATTGAATGGGGGGAGTAGACTCAATGCGCCAAATGGCCTAATTCTGCT
The DNA here is from genome assembly GCF_028641065.1 of Leucoraja erinaceus. Lineage (NCBI taxonomy): Eukaryota > Metazoa > Chordata > Chondrichthyes > Rajiformes > Rajidae > Leucoraja > Leucoraja erinaceus. The sequence goes on along the minus strand of NC_073392.1, from coordinate 27,581,090 downwards.
CCTATGACTGACAATATGAACATAAATTCCTTTCACATCCTAATTGATGCGGATTACAATGCCTAGAAAACATAATTTTCTAATTAATTAAATTAGTTAATTTATAAATAGGGATTAATGTAAATGTCAGTCTCAATAATACTGATCATCAAAGTACTAGGTTGTTGTATAAAAACATTCCAGTTGACAAACACACTTCAGGGGGGAATATATGGCATCTTTATCCAAATTGGTATCCTGTTGGCTCTGAGCAATATATAGCCTCGGTTGCCACCTCATGTTGCAAGGACAGTTAGGGATGGCCATAAATACCAGTGACATTCAAATCCAAAAAATGAATAAAGAATGGGTTCTGGTTCCTTTTAAAGACAAAAGACATCTGGTCCATGAGACGCAAGGACATGTTATATTGCACAACACCTAGTGATCTGGAACACACCGGCAGGGAGAGCAGTGGAAGGTGATCATAGAACAGTACTGCACAGAAACAGGGTCTTCAGCCCACAATGCCTGTGCCGAACATGATGCCAAGTAAACCAATTGCCTCTTAGAAACATAGAAAATAGGTGCAGGAGTAGGCCATTCAGCCCTTCGAGCCTGCACTGCCATTCAATATGATCATGGCTGATCATCCAACAGTATCCTGTACCTGTCTTCTCTCCATACCCCCTGACCCCTTTAGCCACAAGGGCCACATCTAACTCCCTCGTAAATCTAGCCAATGAACTGGCCTCAACTACCTTCTGTGATTTTTTCATCTCGGTCCTAAAAGACTTCCCTCTTATCCTTAAACTGTGACCCCTTGTTCTGGATGCCTCTGCCTGAATGTGATGCATATCTATGTACATGCCCAAATGTTTCTAAAACATTGTGATAGTACCTGCCTCAACTATCTTCTCCGGCTGCTTGAATCATACACCTACCATGCTTTGTATTAAAAAAAAAGTTGCCCCTCAGGTTCCTATTAAATCTTTCTCCCCTTACCTTAAACCTATACAGCATCTTCTTGTTCTCGATACCCCTACTCTGGGTGCATTCACCCTATCTATTCTGCTATGTTTTGTTTTGATGCAGTGTGCAGCACAGCTCGAGCTGACATTGTGTTCCTCGTCGATGGCTCCGAGAGCATCGGGTATGAGAATTTCCAAAAGGTTAAGCAGTTCCTGTACAACGTGGTCTCTCATCTACCCCACCTTGGGCCTGATGTAACTCAGGTAAGTGTATCCCATCACTACATCGCCATTGCAACAAAGTTGGACGCACATCTGTTCAACTAGTTTTCTTCTCCCTGTGTCCAACCCTCTCATCCCCTCGCCTCACCTGGTTCCATTACCAATCCTTCCCTTCCTCCCTCACTTCACCTATCATCCAGCAGCCATTGTGCCAAGCTCCACCTTATAGAAACATAGAAACATAGAAAATAGGTGCAGGAGTAGGCCATTCGGCCCTTCGAGCCTGTACCGCCATTCAATATGATCACGGCTGATCATCCAACTCGGTATCCTGTACCTGCCTTCTCTCCATACCCCCTGATGCCTTTAGCCACAAGGGCCACATCTAACTCCCTCTTAAATATAGCCAATGAACTGGCCTCAACTACCTTCTGTGGCAGAGAATTCCAGAGATTCACCACTCTCTGTGTGAAAAATGTTTTCCTCATCTCGGTCCTAAAAGATTTCCCCCTTATCCATAAAACTGTGACCCCTTGTTCTGGACTTCCCCAACATCGGTGCCAATCTTCCTGCATCTAGCCTGTCCAACCCCTTAAGAATTTTGTAAGTTTCTATAAGATCCCCCCTCAATCTTCTAAATTCTAGCGAGTACAAGCCGAGTCTATCCAGACTTTCTTCATATGAAAGTCCTGACATCCCAGGAATCAGTCTGGTGAACCTTCTCTGTACTCCCTCTAAGGCAAGAATGTATTTCCTCAGATTAGGAGACCAAAATTGTACGCAATACTCCAGATATCTGATTTCATCCATCCGCCAACGTCTTCCCATCTAATACCACCCATCATCTCATGCCTGTTGTCCCATCTCTCCCCCAACTAGTCAACTGGTTCAATTTACCCATCCTCCCCTCCCTATCTGGTGCCACTTATCACCTACCAGCCTCTGTCCTACCCCCCTACACACTGTTGTATGCAGGTCACGTTTCCTGTTCCCCCTCACTCCAGATGAAGGGTCACCACCCAAAATGTTGACTTACATTTTTTGCCTCAGCAGATGCTGCTTGACCTGCTTGACCCGCTGAATTCTTCCACCATTCTGTTTTGGTGCTTTAGCCTATATGCTGTGTACTTCAAAATTGGCTTAAACTGGAATAGAGTCAAGAATTGACACAAACTGCAGATGCTGGAATCTTGAGGAAAAAACACAAAGTGGCGGAGGAATACAGCAGGCCAGGCAGCATCTGGGGAGGGAATGGACAGGCAGTGTTTCTGGTCAGGACTCTTCTTCAGACAGAGTGAGCAGTGAAAGAGGATCTCATAGAACTGATAATATCGTGCCCATTTTAGGAGTTTTAATACCAGATGGGAAATTGAATTCTTAATATGTCAGCTGGCATATTTTTCCTTTTTTTTTTTGCATAAAGCTCCATAAATGGAGTCATCAATAGCACTACAGCAGAATTAATTTGCAAAGTGATTTTCAGCCTCACTGCCCTGAAAAATAACAATCCTTATCTATGCTCAATGCAGAGTCCGAAAAAGGATCCCGACCCGAAATATCACTTAAACTTTTTCTCCAGAGATGCTGCCTGACTGGCTGAGTTACACCAGCACTTTGCGTCTTTTTTTGTAAACCAGCATCTGCAATTCCTTGTTTCTAGAAATATTGCTGGTTCAGTTAGTTCTGAGAATATTATAACAAGAGTGCGGTACATCACTGGTTACAGACTCACAGTCAGAAAAGTATCTCGCGATCATTATCTCTGCCTTCTATTGTCAAGCCAATTTTTCATTCAGTTCTTCCAACACAATTTGCATCCCATGTGCCCAACCTTATGGACCAGGCTACTTTACAGGACTTGCTAAAGTCCATGTCCGCAATGTCTACTGCACTGTCTTCATTACTTTTCTTAGTCGACTCCTCAAAAAATCAATCAATTTGTGAGAGGATTTCCCCAGGTTGTTAACACTTCCTAATCATTCCCTGTCGTTTCAAGTATCCATAATTCCAGTTCCATAAAATGTTTTCCAAAAATATCCCTACAGTTGATGTAAAGCTCACTCGTCTGCATCCTTGCTGCCCTTTTTAAATAAGGGGATATTAGTTATCCTTTGTTCCTCTAGTACCTCACCCATAGCTAACAAAAATGCAAAACCCTCTGTTAGAGCTCCAGCAATCTCTCCCCTTACTTCGCTTAGCATCCTGGAACAGATCCTGTCAGGCCCTGGGATTTATCCACTTTAATATGTGCCAATTTCTTTAATATGGTTGTACCAGGACATCAACGTATCCGTATCTAACTCTCCACCCCCTACATCCTTCACCCTGGTGAATACCATTGAGAAATATTAATTTAGGATTCTACTCCACATAGATTTTCGTTTTGGTACCTGAAGGAACCTACTCGACCCTTGGCTGCTTTCTCGCTTCTAATGAAAGATGTTGGGATTCTCCTTAATCTTGCTTTACTAAGACATTTCATGTCCTGTTTTTACCCTTCTAATTTCATACCTGTCCAATCCAAACTTTGAAATGGTACCCGCAATTGGATATTTCATTGTGTTGAATGTGCAATATTCCAAACCACGACTCAGAGTTGTAAAAACAACCAGTCCCCTCTTTTGAGTTACTTTCAAGTCAAGTTAAGGCACTACCAATTTCATTCAGTGGTTTGAATAACAGCATCAGAATTGTTTTGTCTTTTAACTTTGTCCATATCTCTTTATCCAGGTCTCGGTCGTTCAATATAGTGATGACCCAAAGATTGAAATCCCACTTGGCAAGGTCACCACCCAACAAGAGCTGCTCCGAACTATAACAGGACTTCGGTATCTACTCGGTGGGACTAAAACAGGTAGAATATCTCAATAGCAAACACTCACTATGAGGCAGTGCATAGAGGTAGAACAACCTGGTCTGTTTGTGTAACTGGCCTTTAGGGTGGCACAAAGATGAAGCGTAGAGTTGCTGTCTTACAGCTCCTGATCTCGGTTGCTGTCTGTACAAAGTTTGTACGTTCTCCCCATGGGTTTTCTCCAGGTGCTCCGATTTCCTCCCTCATTCCCAAGGCGTGCAAGCTTGTAGGTTAACGGGCTTCTGTAAATACTCCCGAATGTGTTAGATAGAACTAGTCTGAAGAAGGGTTTTGGCCCGAAACGTTGCCTATTTCCTTCGCTCCATAGATGCTGCTGCACCCGCTGAGTTTCTCCAGCTTTTTTTGTGTACCTTCGATTCTCCAGCATCTGCAGTTCCTTCTTAAACATAGTGTATAGGGATTGCTGGTCAGTGTGGACTCAGTAGGCCGATGGGCCTGCTTACAGTACATACTGCATCGCTGAACTAAACTTTGGAACTTGTCAGCAGAGGTGAAGCTAAACCGCTTATTCTCCCTAACTTCCAAATTAAAGTCATGGAGTCAGGGATAGCATCGTAGAGACATACAGGACAAGAACGGGCTTTTCATCCCATTGCGAAAGTACAGGGGCTGTCCCACGAGCATGCGGCAAGCGCGACCTAACGTGGTCGCTTGAGTCGTACGGCCTCGTGGGGCAGGTCCCACTTCGATCGCCGGACCCGTATGGAGTTGTGCGGAGCTGGTCCCGACATCGCACGGGGCTCCGAAAAACTGACCGTATACAAAAATTCCGCGCGGCAACGGCCTGCCGGCCCGCAGCCGCCTCGACACCATACGCACCACCTCGACGGGCATACGCAGCGTCTTGACGCTGTACGTCACGCGCGAACTTCCCGCGGACTTCGCTCGAACTTCACGTCACTCACTCGACCTCCGGGCGGCCCCCGCTTCCGGTTTGGTCGCGTTTGCCGCATGCAGGTCGCATGCTCGTGGGACAGGCCCTTTACAACCAATAAATACCCATTTACACAAATCCTGCTATGATCAGCTTTACAGAGATGCGCTGGTTAACATTTTTACACAGAGAGTGGTGACTGCTTGGAAAGTGCTGCCTAGGGTTGTGGTGATGGCAGATATGATAAAGACATTTAAGAGGATTGTGGATTGGCAAAGAAAGACAAAACGTGCTGGAGTAAATCAGCAGGTCGGGCAGCATCTCTGGAGAACATAGATAGGCGACACAAATTGGAAGAGTTCCAAGTCAAAAAGTTTAGGTTTTGTGCAGAAAAGATTCACAAGGACTGTTGGATTTGAGTTCAAAGGAGAGACCAGATAATCTGGAACTGTTCTCAGAATAAGAAGTAGGTCATCTTGAATCATTCAACACAAAAACAGGCCCTTCGGCCCAGTTTGTCCATGCTGATCTACAGTAGATGCCCATCCACAGATTTGCCTGCATTTGACTCGTATCTCTCTAAACCTTTCATATCCAACTACCTGTCCCCATGTCTCACAAGGATGACAGTGTTTCATATGGGAGGGCAGACAGGCACCTCTTGGTTTAAGATATGAAAAGGAAGGAACTGTTTCTCTTCATGCAATGTTAGCCTGCCAACAACTCTAAAGGGCCCAGATTTTGGGTAAATGGGCCTCGCATAACTGGGAGACATTGGTTGATATGGACGCGTTGGGCTGAAAGGCCTGTTTTTGTGCCGTATAACTGTACTGTTCTGATTAAGAGATGAAAGTTGTACTATAGTGTGAGAACCTTATGTTTCTGATCACTCTCCATTTCTGTTCTTCCACAGGCAGAGCCATAGACTTTGTCCTGAATTACGTGTTTCAGATCTCTGCTGGGAGACGCCCACAAGTTCCTGCCTTGTTGGTCATCATAACAGACGGACGCTCAGATGACAGAGTCATGGAGGCCGTATTGAGAGCGAAGGCCGCAGGTATTCTATGCACGCTCTTCATTTGGTTGAAGTACACATGCAGAGAGATCTCTTCACTCAGTGAGTGGGTAATCTTTGGAATTCTCTACCCGAAAGGCAGTGGAGGCTCAATCATTTAGTTCATTCAAAACAGATTTCTGGGAATCAAAGATACTAAGGGAATTGAGTGATATAGAGACGCTCTGGACAATCGAGATGGGGTAGAAGACGAGTGATTTTTATAAATGGTGTCGCTGACCCGCAGGGCTGAATGGCCTACTCTTGCTCCTACTTTGTATGAAAGGGTGACTGGGTGGAAGTATGCTTGAACATCAACCCCAAAGAAGGGTCCCGACCTGAACATTTGAGCGGCATACTGGTGCAGCGGTAGAGTTGTTGCCTTACAGCGCCAGAGACCGGTGGTGCAATCCTAACTACAGGTGCTGTTTGTACGGAGTTTGTACGTTTTCCCTGAGACCACGTGGGTTTTCTCCAGAAGCTCCGGTTTCCTCCCACATTCCAAAGACGTGCAGGTTTGTAGGTTCATTGGCTTCTGTAAATTGTCCTAGTGTGTGGGACAGAACAAGTGTATGGGTAATTGTTGGTCGGCGTGGAATTGGTGGGCTGAAGGACCTGTTTCCATGCTGCATCACTAAACTAAACCAGTTTAACTCTAGTCCTGGAACACTGCAGAACACAAATCGATCTAATGACTCAGACACCTTATCTCCATACTAGGCATCCACCTGTATGCTGTTGGTGTTGGTGAAGCAGATATCAATGAGCTGCGGAATATAGTTCCTGATGGAAACTCCAAGAACATCTTCTATGCTGAAAACTTTGACTTGCTCTCCCGGTTTGAAGGGGTCCTTGCTGATGTAATATGTGTTGCTGCCAGCAAGCCAAATGTAAGTGACATCAACACATTCAGGGGTTACGCAATGACGCAGTAGTAGCTTTGCGCCTATGCAGCGTCAGAAACCCGGGTTCGATCGTGAATATGGGTGCTGTCTGTATGGAGTTTGTACGCTCTCCTTGTGACCCCATGGGTTTTCTCTGTGCGCTCCGGTTTCCTCACACACTCCAAAGACGTACAGGTTTGTACATTAATTGGCTTCTGTAAAATTGCCCCTAGTGTGTAGTAGAACCAGTGCACGGGTGATTACTGGTCGGCACAGTAGGCCAAAGGCTCTGCTTCCACACTGCATACTAATAACTAAAACTAAAACTTCCATTATATTGTAAGCAGACCAGTGTAGATGGCAGAAGAACTAGACTCCCTCATTTTACCATCAATTCTGCTCCTCTTAAGGTTTCCTCACCCATTGTGACCTTCATGAAAATGTAGTCACTCTCTTTGTCTTCAGCTACCTCAGCTTTAAGTTATGAAATTCACTCTCTAAACCTTTCCTCCTCCCAACTACCTCTCTATCCAAGTATTGACCCATCTGCTGAGTGCCATGGTTTATCTGACAACGCTGTTGTATTGCAGAATATGGCTAAAAGGTGTGATATAAATGCAAGTTATTGTTGTAATTCGATTCTTCGTGCATTTTTTGAAAGTGCTAGAAGTGTATCTGTGTAAGTAAAGGTTAAGTCTGAATATTTTTCCCCAGGGAGGAACAATAGGCCACTGCCCTACTCATTGCCAGAAGGTAGATATCGACTTAATTAATTTTTACAAGCTTTTGCAAGAATTTAACAATGTCACATTCCGCATTGAGATTTTCCTTGTCATTGCTTTATGTCATTGAACAGAGTACAGTACAGCTCAAAAGTATGCCCTTCGGCCCACAATGTCTGTGCCGAACATAATGCCGTTTTATCCTAATATCCTCTGCCTGCATGTGATTCATATTTCTTCATTCTCTGAACATTCATGTGCCCATCCTACAAGTCTCTTAAATGTCACGATCCTATCTTCCTCCACTCCACTTTCCACCATGGGAGAAAGGTTCTATCTCATCTATCTATCTACGTCACCCATAATTTGATATGCTTCCATCAGATCTTTCCTCAACCTGAGATACTGCAGAGAAAACAATCCAAGTTTGTCGAGATTCCACTTGTGTTGCTGCTTTCAGGGAGCTATGGACTTAGATCCTATGATCCTTCTGTACATCAATGTTATTGACGGTCTTGCCATTAACTGTATACTTTTCCCTTACATTTAACCTTCCAAAGTGCAACACCTCACACTTGTTCGGATGAATAGCACCTGCCATAACTCCGCATTTGTATTTATCACAAATTAGGTAGTATTTGGAATGAAGAATGGAAAATTAGGATAAAATGCAGGATAAAGGGAATAATGTTTAGTGCAAGATAAAGTCCAGTGAAGTCCGATTAAAGATAGTCCGAAGGTCTCAACTGAGGTAGATGGTAGGTCAGGACCACTAACTTGTTGGTGATAGGATGGTTCAATTGCCTGATAACAGCGGGGAGAAACTGCCCCAGAATCTGGAGGTATGTGTTTTCACAGTTCTGTACCTTTTGCCTGATGGGAGAGGGGAGAAGATGGAGGGTGACCAGGGTGAGACTAGTCCTTGATTATGCCAGTGGCCTTGCCGAGACAGTGTGAAGTGTAGGTGGAGTCAATGGAAGGGAGGTTGGTTTGCGTGATGGTCTGGGCTACGTCCACAACTGTCTGCAATTTCTTGCAGCTTTGGTTGGAGCTGATCTCAAACCAGGACCCCAGGACACCATGAATTTTGTCAAGCAAATCTAAATAGCTCCAATAGTTAGTAGACTGACTAATTTGTCAATCTTCATTCCATCTGTTACTTAACATGTGGCAAATGCTCAAACATAGATCGACCCTTTCTTGATGACCATCCATGGCTGAACATTCTCGGCCCATGGGGGTGAAGAACTATCTACCCAACTCCCTGGCAAATAACTTATTTATGTTCAAAATGATTCACAAAGTAAATGTTTTTGCTTTTACACAGGGCGAGAGAGGTGAATCAGGAACAATTGTAAGTATAATCTTCTCTGTTAAATTAGAGAAACTCTGTTAAAAAAATCACCTTATTCTGTGCTTACATTAGTCCTGCTGTTTTTGCTTTAGTTTTCCTTGCTTCCTTGCATCTTTCCAGTGTAATGGCATCTATCCAATAGCAAGGTGACCAAACCTGAACACAATACTCCAGGTACAGCCTCGCTAATGTCTTGTACAACTGTTTATATAGCTGAGCTAACATTCCAAGGCATGGGCCATTCACCCACAGTCGTGCTTCTATTCCACCATATAGCACCTATGGAATGAAATGTGGATATCAGTGATGAAATTAAGGGCAATACACAAGCAGTAGAACAGGTCTCACTTGGCCAGACCCATGGGGAATTTGGTCAATCAAGCTGTGGTTGGCTTTGTAAAGGTCTGGAAATCCACTTAGTTTCAAGAAGGTCACACAGTATCTCCAGTAATATATTATCAGGCACAGGTACTTCTCTGAAACTATATATTTCAGAAGTTCTAATTGGATGGAATGTGATTGATGTATTTGGGGAATGCTATTTGCATTATGCAGGGAGAATTGGTTATAATGCAATTTCGATCAGGAACTTGAGAAACACTTAAATGTTACTTTTAAAATTGACAGCACAAAAAAAAAGCTGTCTTGGATTTAAACAGTAGAGAGGACAAAAAACTGTTTCCATTCAATGTCCTCACAATGACCAGACACAATTGTATTTTAAGAGGACAGCTGTTCCTTTAATCGCAGATGCCCATTGAAAATGATATACAATCACTTCTATTGACACCTAAAGTACAACTCTTAGTATTTTTATCTTGTCGAAACAAAAATAAACTTATGGCTATTAAAAATAATTAAAGGGCCTGTCCCACTTAGGCGACCTAATCTGCGAGTTCTGGCGGGTTTGCCCTCGACTCGTACTCGCAGCATGTTCGACACAAGGTCGTAGGAGGTCTTTGTAATTCTCCCTCGTGCTCGAGAGTGGTCTCCGCGTACCCGAGGCCTCAGCTAGGTCGCGCCGTTTTTTCAATATGTTGAAAAATGCCCGCGAGTAAAAAAAGGTTGCCATGGGAAAAAATCGACACTTTTTTTACTCGCAGGTTTAGTAGTAGTAGTAGGTCGGCATGTTAGTCGTATGTAATTGAGGATAGTCGAAGGTAGTCGTAGATAGTCTTCATCATAGTCGAAGGGAGGTCGAAGGAGATCGAAGGAGGTCGTCTTCACTCGAAGTTAGTCGTAGCTACTCATAGCTAGTCGAAGCTAGTCTTCAACATAGTGGAAGGAGGTCGAAGGAGGTCTTCAACATGTCATTTTTTCAAACTCTTCTAAACTTGCCAATTAGGTCGCCCAAGTGGGACAGCCCCTTAAGAAAAATAACTTTGTACTGTGTGTCTGAAACTCTCTAGCCCCTAACCCCCTTTCCCCCATTGACACGGTTGTTTTTATAACGCGATTTTCTATAACGCTAGATTTTTGTTCGGAATGCCACTGTTGCATTATGGCAGAACTGACTGTATTGTCATGGTCTCCAATTTGAGTGCTTCTAAATTAGCCAACGGTAGCCCATGTTAATTCCAATCCCTGATCTTAGTAGATAATTTCAAGACAAAATTCACTTATTTCAGTGAGTAAATTTTTTGTGTGATCAAAGCTTCAAATTAAACCTTTGGAGGAATGTGTCAGTAATTCTGCATTAATGCAATGTAACACTATTACTGACAAAATCAAAAATGGGCAAGAACTTGGCCAGTTAAGCACCATCTGTGGAAAGTGTAACCTGCTAATATTTTGGGTTGCAATAACTGTCAGCTTGAGCATTTCCCAAGGTCAGTGTGTCTTTCTTACGATAATTAAAGTTTGCAGCCCCTGTTGCCAGTTAAGTTATAACATTCCATGTTTGTTCCGTTCAGGGAAGAACAGGCAGAAATGGCATTGATGGGCGGAACGGTGAGCCTGTAAGTGTTATATTCCAACAGATCATCATCCTTTCTTCTAACCGTTGCTGCTCATGTCCTAACTCACACCTTTCCGGTCGTCCCTCGCCCCCGCTCACTGGTCAACTGTAGTTCTTGGCTAAGAAGATAGAACAGACAACAGTACATCACAGAAACAGGCCTTTTGGTTCACAATGTCTATGTCGAAGTTAAGCTAATCTCCTCTGCTGGCATGTGGACCATATCCCTCTATTCTCTGCATATATATGTGACCTCTATCGTATCTGCCTCCTCCACCACCCCTGGCAGCGTGTTCCAGGCACACTCCACTCTCTGCGTTAAAAAAAACTTGCCCTACACATCTCCTTTAAACGTTGTCCCTCTCACCTTAAAGCTATGCCTTCTAAGCATCGACCTTGTTTTTAAATTTGGTCACTGGCCTATCGGGAACGTGAAGGAGAGCCATTTTGATGGTTAAATGGGAACTACTTGAAGCAGGTTCCCACTGCTGTAATGCAAGTAGCAATGGAGCGTGTGACGTGAAGGCCTGTTCCTGAGGGCAGTCCACGATATCAGTGTGCCACACATATACATGATGGACATCTCATTACTGAAGCCCAGGCTTGCTCTGCAGGTCATTAGACATCACAATGCACACAGAGGCTTCTTTGCGACACTGGCAGGAAAATCCCTAGTTTATGCAATTTGCAATGATTTTACATTATAATTTTCCATTGAAGTTGACGCGAGGCACATAGAATGTGAGATCCAATTCTGAAGTTTTCCTTTTGAATCACAGCATGAAAACAGGCACTTTGACTCAACCTGACGTTGTCAACGTATGGCATTCTGGGCTAGTCCCATTTGCCTTCATTTAGCCCTCTGATCCCTTCCTATCAATATATCTGTCTAAATGTTTGTTGAAAGTCGCAATTGCATCTGTTTCTATAGCTTCCTCTGACAGCTCACTCCAGACAAGGGCCACCCTCTGAGTGAAAAACATTATCTCTGTGGTTCTTAAATCTCTCCCCTCTCATCTTAAGTCTTTGCCCCCTAGTTTTAGAATCCACCACCCTGGGGTAAAGACTGTGTGTGTTCACTTTATCCATGCCCCTCGTGATCTTGCACACCTCAATAAGGTCACTCCTCAGCCTCCTATACTCAATGTAGAAAAGTCTAAGTCTATCCAGCCTATCCCTCTAACTCAAGCCCGCAAGTCCAGGTAACATCCTGGTAGACTCCCATCTGTATTTTATTTCCAATGTAAAGACACTGTAGTGATTAAACCGTGTGAGTGTGCTGTATTAAGCTTTAACTGAAGCAGTAATGTTGGCTTTTGTTCATCAGGGTCAGCCTGGGTTAACGGGACCCCGAGGTCCGATGGGACCAGTTGGACCACCGGGCACTAGTGACGGAGGCACTCATGGGTTGAAGGGTGAGAAAGGGGATCCGGTGAGTACCCAACATGTACCTTCTCCTTCTCGTTCATGGCCAGGTTGTGACATCGTTTACAAACACCATCTCAATGACTTGTGGAATGTTTCTACTTTCTAGGCATATCCAGGGAGGGATGGGGCACCAGGATCACCCGGCAGGCCAGGAAACCCAGGCTTACCCGGACCATCGGTTAGTACCTCACGCACCCATCTATACTCCTTTCCCGTTCCTACACCAACCTTTCTGTCCTGGGCCTCCTCCATTGCCAGAGTGGGGCCACACGCTAACTGGAGGAACAGCACCTCATATTCTGCTTGGGTAGCTTACAATCCAGCTGTATGAATATTAAATTCTCCAATTTTAGGTCACTTATAACAAACCTAGTAGTAGTGGGAGGCCATAGCCTCAGAATAAAAGGACGTACCTTGAGAAATAGTTACCAATAGACAATAGGTGCAGGAGTAGGCCATTCGGCCCTTCGAGCCAGCAACGCCATTCAATGTGATCATGGCTGATCATCCCCAATCAGTACCCTGTTCCTTTCTTCTCCCCATATCCCCTGACTCCGCTATCTTTAAGAGCCCTATCTAGCTCTCTCTTGAAAGTATTCTGAGAACCGGCCACCACAGCCCTCTGAGGCAGAGAATTCCACAGACTCACAACTCTCCATGTGAAAAAGTGTTTCCTCTTCTCTGATCTAAATGGCTTACTCCGTATTCTTAAACTGTGGCCCCTGGTTCTGGACTCCCCCAACATCGGGAACATGTTTCCTGCCTCTAGCGTGTCCAAACCCTTAATAATCTTATATGTTTCAATAAGATCCCCGCTCATCCTTCTAAACTCCAGAGTATACAAGCCCAGCCGCTCCATTCTCTCAGCATATGACAGTCCCGCCATCCTGGGAATTAACCTTGTAAACCTACCTCAATGGCAAGAATGTCCTTCCACAAATTATGGGACCAAAACAGCACAGAATACTCCAGGTGTGGTCTCACTAGGGCCCTGTACAACTGCAGAAGGACATCTTTGCTCCTATACTCAACTTCTCTGCATGCTTACTTTCATTGACTGATGAATAAGATTCTGTTGTACTTGCCCTTTTCCCAACTTGACACCATTTACATAATAATCTGCCTTCCTGTTTTTGCTACCAAAGTGGGTAACCTCACATTTATCCACATTAAACAGCATCTACCATGCTTCTGCCCACTCACCCAACCTGTCCAAGTCACCCTGCATTCTCATAGCATCCTCCTCACAGTTCACACTGCCACCCAGCTTTGTGTCAGCTGCAAATTTGCTAATGTTACTTTGAATCCCATCATCTAAATCATTGATGTATACTGTATATAGATGCTGTTCCAGCACCGAGCCTTACGGTACCCCTCTAGTCACTGCCTGTCATTCTGAAAGGGACCCGTTAATCCCTACTCCTTGTTTCCTGTCTGACAACCAATTTTCTACCCATGTCAGCACTCTACCCCCAATTCCGTGCCTTAATTTTGCCCACAAATCTCCTGTGGAACCTTATCAAAGGCTTTCTGCAAGTCCAGGTACCCAATATCCACTGGCATTCCTTATTCATTTTCCTAGTTACATCCCCAAAAAATTCCAGAAGATTAGTCAAGCATGGTTTCCCCTTCGTAAATCCATGCTGACTTGGACTGATCCTGTTACTGCTATCTGAATGTGCCGTTATTTCATGTATTATTATTGACTCCAGCATCTTCCCCACCACCGATGTTGAGTTTTATTGTCACGTGTACCAAGGTGACAATACTGGAAAACAAGTTGGAAAAGCTTTTGTTGCATGCTAACCGGTCAGCGAAAAGACAATATGTGATTACAGTCGAGCCATTCACTGTGTGCAAATACTTGCCCCACACATCACCTTTAGAATTTGCCCCTCTCATCTTAAAGCTATGCCCTTTATTATTTGATTTTTCCATCATGGAAATAAAGTTCTGTCTTCATTTAAATTTCAATCAAATACACATGTTCATTCATGTTGCATAAGTGACCTTGGAACTTATTTTTTTCAGGGAAATGCAGGTATCCCAGGACTGAGAGGAAATCCAGTAAGTATATGTTTCAAAGTGGAAAAATATAATCAATACTATCTTCAGTCAGTTAAATTTGTAAAACCAAAACCTCTTAACCTGGCAGCCAACAATTTAAAAGCACGAGATGATGTTTTAGGTTTCCTAAGTTACACTGTTTCCCTGCAACTTGTTCAGATAACCCTTTAGACTTTAGAGATACAATGGGGAAATAGGTCCTTCAGCCCACCAGGCCCGTGCCGACCAGCAATCACCCCGTACACAAGGTCTATCCTACACAATAGGGACAATTTACAATTTTACTGAAGACAATTAACTTACAAACCTGTATGTCTGGAGTGTGCACCCGGAGAAAACACATGCGGTCACAGGGAAAACATACTGTACAAACTCTGTACAGGTAGAACCCCGTAGTCAGAATCAAACGCAGTCTCTGGGGCCATAAGGCAGCAACTCTACGCTGCTCCACTCCGCTGCCCCTTTGTGAAGTTTGTTGAGAGATGAGCTGTGCCGTAGAGTCGTGGAGGTGGTGCGCTGCCCTCCAGTCTACCACCTCCCTGCTGATCACTGCACCATTTGTACTAATCCCATTTACCTGCATTACCATGCCATGACAGTCACTGCCTCCTCAGGCAACGCGTTCCAGATTCTGACCAATCCGTTTGGAAAAAAAATCCTTTTCAGATCCCCTCTAAACTTTTCACCTTATACTTATGGCCTCTAAACTTAGTCACTCCCACCATGGGAAACAGATTATATCTGCCTTAGTCACACATCATTTTGTAAACTTCTATCGGATCACTGTTCATCTGCCCGGCACTGGATAAGCAGACATTCTGCAATCTAAACAGTCTGAAGAAAGTTCCCCACCCAAAATGTCACCTATCCATATTCTCCAGAGATGCTGCCTGACCCACTGAAGTACTCCAGAGCTTTTTTTGTTCATATCCTCTGCTGAAAGAAGGTTTAATCTCCTTAGCAGCCAATCTATGGAAGTACAGGAGGTGAGGTGAATGGTTGTTGTGTCTTCTCTGAAGAAGAAGTACATTCTATCCCTGACAGCATTTACTCTCCAACCAGCATCTACAAGAGTTCTTTGGTAATTGTCATGTTACTGTTAGTGAGAACATGCTGTGCAGAAATTGGCTGTTGTGTTTCCTACATTATAACAGTGAGCACACTGCAAAGGTACTTTATTGGCTGTGAAGAGTATTGGTTATCTTGAGGTTGTGAAAGGCTCTATGGAAATGCAAGGCTTTTTGTTGTTACTACTCAATGTGTCAAACAAGGGTTGGTCGTGATTCTGAAATATGTTTCTTGTTTCAGGGGGAGCCTGGGATTACAGGAAGAATGGGACCGGTTGGTCCAAAAGGTGAAAGGGTGCGTATAGTCAACTGTTCATTTAAGACAAGTGCTGAGAACTATACCAAGTGCTGGAGTAACTGAGCGGGTCAGGAGGCATCTCTGGATAGATAGCTAATGTTTCTGAAGAAGGGTCGCCACCCAAAACATCACCTATCCATGTTCTCCAGAGGTGCTGCCTGACCCGCTGAGTTACTCCAGCACTTTGTGGGGGGTTTTTTTGTAAACTAACATCTACAGTTCCTTGTTTCCACTAAGAACTACAGTTGAGATGGCTAAAAGTACAATATAGAAAAAAGGCAACGTGCCCAGAGAGTACTAACTATATAATACATGTATAATCATTATAGTGGGTTCATTATAACTTTCATGGTGAGATTGCTACATGTGCCCAAACAATTCATTGGTGTATTGTTCAAAAAGAAAATATGTGGCATTGATGCATTGTAAGTAGTTTAATTTAGAGATACAGCATGAAAACAGGCCCATCGACCCACCAAGTCCATGCTGACCATTGATCACCCATTCACTTGTTCTATGTTATCCCAGTTTCGCATCCACTTCCCAGATAGATCTATGGTTAGACCCCATAGATAGACTCATAGATAAACCCATAGATAGATATGAATAGACCTATAGCTAGACCTAAAGCTAGACCTATAGCTAGACTTGTAGATAGACTTGTAGAAAGACCTGTAGATAGATCTGTGGATAAACCTGTAGATAGACCTACAGACAGACTTAAGGACAGGCAGACACAGGCAGACATACGCAGACAGACAGATACAGACATACTTACACACAGAGAGACAAATCTATAGATAGATGGACAGAGAAACAAATAAATAGACAAAATAACAGACAAATAGATAGACAGATTGATAGATATTTTTAGATAAGGAAGATGTTGAAGGTAAAGGAATAGATGAGTCCTGATGGAATGATGGAACAGGTCTACTCCTGATTCTCTGCCTTCTGTTCTAGTTTAACATTCTGATTTCTCTCTCTTTCAGGGTGAGCCTGGCACTGTGATTGATGGCAATGGAAGATACCCAGGCAGAAAGGGAGAGCCAGGTCGTCCCGTATGTGAACCCTCTCTGATTACATAGATGTGACAGCATGGAACAATCCATTCAGTGTTTGTTGTTGACTCGAGCCCTTTCTCATTCTCCTTCATCCACCCCTTTCAATGTATCTCTCTCTTTAAAGAGGATAATGGCATAATCCTACATTACATGTGGAAAGGAGTTTCACTTTCTCACCAACCTCTGGATGAGAACAGTTTTTGCCACATTCCTCATGGGATTTATTATGCTATTTCTGGCTCTTTGTTCTGATCTCTTTAGCCAGTGGAAACATCTCCCCACATCATTTCTATTCAAATCCCTGACTTTTATTTGGTCATCCCTTGGTGACCATTTCTAGATATTACGTAAAGAGTCAAGAGTCAAGAGTATTTCATTGCCATAAGTACCGAAACAGAACAATGAAATTCTTCTTGCAGCAATCGCAATGATTATTGATGATAATGTCATAGTGATCACAAATGATTACATTCATCATTCACAGTGTATTGCTTAAGCTGAATTTATTGTGAAGGTTTTTGGTGATCATGAGACTGTACTAATAGTTCAGAGAATATCATTATATCATAGTCTTTCCAAAGTTGGAACTAACTTGCAAACAAATGAAGATCAACCATCACTAAAACTTAGATTGCCATTTAAAAAATCATAGCTTGTGCATGAATGTTCGATCCCACTAAGCCAGACCATGTTTGGGGTAAGCTTACCACTGAACTCAGTATATAAAAGGATAAACATCACCGTATGTCCATTGAAAAGGACTGTAATGATGACTGACGTACAAAGACTGAACCTGCTGCAGGTTACCAGATTGAAACAATCTCTGACATTTCCTCGCATTGGAGGACCTCAATCACACTTTGCCTGAGTAGAATGCACAAGCCTTGTCATCAATTTCCATGAAGAAACAAAACCACATTTGCCCTTTGTAATTTTTTTTAACTTCTTCATCGTTTGGCATTTGCTAAAGTCGTATCATTTGTTGAAAAGTAATAGAATTTTACATTCTCATCCAATACTGCAACAACCTCTCAAACTCTGCACTTGCACAGTTATGCCCTCTTTAACATTGCCAATTTGAACCATTCCACCATTGCTGGCTGCCAAGATGGTGCATTTTGGAATTTTGTCCATCTTTTTCTCTACCTATCTCTCTTCCTTTCAGTGATCAGTGTCATCTGCCCTAATGTGTAGCTCAGCATCAGATTTTGTATTGTGACATGCCTTGGAATGTTTTGCTACCATGTAGATGCTGTGTACAAAACAGTATATGGTTGACCTTTTATGCAATGCCAAATGATGATGAGAGTAGATACTTTAATATATCTTTCCATTTTTCTATCGCAGGGTGTTCCTGGCTCATTTGGTCCTCCTGGACTGAGAGGTGAAAGTGGGCAGCCTGGTCGTGTAGGACCACAGGGTCCCATAGGACCTCCGGGCTCTGAGGGGAGGTCCATCAAGGTATGTTGTCACCTCCTAGACATAAGAAACTGTAGATGCTGGTTTACAAAAAGAGACACAGAGTGCTAGAGTAACTCAGTGGGTCTGGCAGCATCATTGCAGAACATGGATAGATGACGTTTCAGGTCAAGACCCCTTTTCACACAGTCTTAGAATGGAATAGAAGCACGTTTTCATACAAATTTTAATAGAAATCTTGAACTCTCAGCCCAATAATAGTTATGTGTTCTTGGGCTAATTTGGAACTTTCAAAACTGTGTTGATTAGTTCAGAGGTTTTCTCCATTGCCAGAGTGAGGCTACATTCAAATTGGAGGATCAGCGCCTCATATTCTGCTTGTGTGACTTACAACCCAGGTATAAACTTTTAGGATTTTGGATGACTAGTCTGCAAACACCCTCTTCCTCCCCCCACTTTTCCCAGTGCTCCACCTGAATGCACATCCAATTTTCCCTTTCCACTTTCCCTTTCCACCTATATTCCTTCCTCTGGCTTCACATTTTACACCTCTTCCACCCTTCTCATACTTCTTGTCTTTTTATCTCTGGCATTTGTCCAACCATATGCCAATCAAATACTCCGCCCCCTTTCACCTGTATCCACCTATCACTTGCCATGCTTCTCTAGCTCCCACCCAGCTTTCTCCCCTCGACTACCAACAGTATGAAGGATCCCACCCGAAACACCATCTATCTATGTTCTCCAGAGACGCTGCTTGACCCACTGATTTACTCCAGCACTTTATGTCTATTTTGTAAACCAGCAACTGCAGTTCCTTGTGTCTTCAATAGGTATTTGTTGGGAATGAATTACAGAGAATGTGGAGAAAATGCAGATGGTTGGAGCTTTTACTTATAATTTGTTTCGGGAGATCTTGGAATTACTGGCAAACCCAATGTTTATTGCTCATCCTTAACAGCCTTTGAGAGGATGGTGGTGAGTTGGCTCCTTGGATTGCTGTAACCTGTTTGGTAAAGGGACTCCTATACTGCTGATGGTGAGGGAAGCCTAGGATTTAGACCCAGCAACAATGATGGGGCAGCGGTCCACTTTTCAATAACAATGGTGTGAAAGGTTCCCATCACCACGCTTGTATTCTTTTCTCACCCTGTTTCTTTAAAACCTCTTGCCAATAGTCAATACACATACTCCTTATCACTGCTTCTGTCTTAACCTATCTCCATATAAGTTTATGTCTTATATCTCACTCCTCTCGCAGCTCTGCTTTGGAAACAGCAATCCCTCCACTCTTCCCGTAGTTCTGGGGAAAAGGTCGTTGGCTGATTTCTCTTTCCACAGGTGCTGCTTGACTGGCTGAGCATTTTTGTTTTGCACCTGTACTAGCTCTAGTCACAGTTCATAACTGCCTTGAGTTAATCTGTTCGGCAACTCTGTTTGGTGGTCACCAAATAATTAGCTTCAACTAGAGGTTTAAGTGGTGTTCTGGGGCCTGAACAGACTTAGTACTGGCCGAGTGGCGAAATTATATTCATAACCATAATGGTTAGAGATATTTGTGTCTTACTCCAGATGTTAATGGCATTATATAAAGAATGGTTTATTATTCTTTGGAGATAGTTGTCATTAGAATCTTTTACTTACTGTCTTTGTCATTGTGTTGCAGGGGGAGAAGGGAGATTCCGGAGTAAGTGAATCGTTTATTTAATTGTCATTTACTTGATTTTTTTCCGGGCACTTAACTCCCTCCTGATTTATTTTCATCAGTTCTCACTTACGCCGGCTGACATGGTTTCAATTGTTAGATCAGATAAGCTGGGTTATAAATTTGCTTTGTGGTTCTGAAGTGAAATGTTTGATGGTTGTGGCCTGTATCCATACCTGAAATCCAGTTCTACTGTCACTGTATCATGTATTTAACACGTGTGATCCAGAACAAACCTCTGCACGTGGTGTACTCTGGTGAGAGCTGGCATGGGCAGAATGGCCTTTTTTTACTTCAAATAAATGAATATCTACCTGCACGTCATACAAATCACCATATGTTATTTATGTTATTCTGATGCATGTTGACCTGCAAGTGGTCATTCCACAGACTGTTTCCCAGGGACTTGCTTATAAAACAGACCAAAGTCCCAGCAGTAATGGTCCAAATTACTTAAATCATATTTTAAATCATGTTGCCTATTCTTGTTGGAGGCAGCAGCACTTTCAATTGTCCACACATCATCTTCAGTAGGCTGCAAAAGGATTGATTCGAGATCTGTGAGATTTTATTTTTGTCTGTCTCCTCCCGTCACCTTGTATTCTGCCCACAATAATGTCATGTCAGGACCCCCTGGATGCTGCACAATGTCATCAATGACCAGTCTCCCCCTGGTCACTCCCTCTTCTCCCCTCACCCATCAGGCAAGAGGTGTAGAAGTTTGAAAACTCACATCTCCAGATTCAGGGAGAGTTTCTTCCCAGCTGTTATCAGGGAACTGAATGGCCCTTTCATCAGCTAGACTGCAGTCCTGACGTCCCATCTACCTCAATGCAGATCTTTAATCAATCTTTAATCGGACCTCAATGTTATATCTTCCACTGAATTTTGTGCCCCTCATTTGTGCACTGTGGGCAGCTTGATTGTGTTTGTGTACAGTCTTTGCTCTGAATAGATAGCATGCAAACAAAAACTTCTCACTGTACCTCAGTACATGTGACAATAATAAACTAAACTAAACAAATCTGTATAAAATGGAACTTCCATGGCAGTGGGGAGAACTTCTGACTCAGTGTAAAAGTAGATCAGAGTCTGACTGGCGATTTGGCTTTTCCCACAGTTTAGGGAAACATCAGAGGGTGGAGCAGGTCAGAAAGGGGAGCCTGGTGCACCAGTGAGTATGCTATCCAATGGGATTACTGCTAAAATTAAACGCAATAATAGTGAGCAATTTCACAGGTTAGAAATAACAATATTGTTTCATTCAAGGGGCATCCTGGTGAGACAGGGAACACAGGGCCAGGAGGGCCACGAGGGAGTGTGGGACAGAAAGGTGACAAGGTAAGTACCAATTATTTCCATGAGCAAAGAACATCACTTTCAGAAGGGCACCATCACCACTCTGGCTGCAGTGGTTTTAGAAGTCCACCTTTCATGGGGGAGAACCTCTTTGCTATCCTCTCAAGGAGAATTAGATTGATAATGTTGCCAATTGCACATTTATTGGCAACATTGCCAAAGCAAGTCATATTGCTACCTCACAGTTCCAGTGACCCAGGTTCAACCCTTTCCTCTGTATTACTTGTGTGGTGTTTATACATTTCCCTGTGACAGGAGACACATGGAACGGCAGATGCTGAAATCATGAAACACATAAAGTGCCAGAACAATTCAACGAGTCAGACAGCATCTCTGAAGGACACGGATAGATCACAAAAATGCTGGAGAACCTGTCTGATGAAGGGTACCAGCACGAAAAGTCACTTATCCGAGTCCTCTAGAGATGCTACCTGATCCGGTGAGTTACTCCAACATATTGCGTTCTACTCCTTGTGACCACAGGGGTTTTCCTGGTTGCTTTAGTTTCACATCCTCCCTGAGTCAGGACAGCAACGTGGCAAAGCTATGGAGTTGCTGCCTCGCAGCACCAGAGACCCGGTTTCAAATCTGACGACACAAGTGCTGTCGGTGCGGAGTTTGTACATTATCCCTGTGACCACGTGGGCTTTCTCTGAGTGCTCCAGTGTCCTCCTACATTCCAAAGACTTTTAAATTAATTGGCCTCTGTAAATTGTCCCTGGTGTAAATGGAATTAGTGTACAGGTGATCGATGGTTGGCGTAGACTTGTTGAGCCAAAGGGCCTGTTTCTAAGCTGTATCTCTAAACTCTGAACATCCCAAAGACCTTTGTTGGTTGCCAGATAAGTTACGTACTATAAATCACCTCCTGTGTAGGTGGTTGAGGACAATCAGGGAGGGAGTTGGTGGACATGTGGGAAGGAATAGGTTATGAGAAAATAGGTGGGGGGGGATAGCATTGACTCAATGGGCCAAACTACCACCTTCTATGTCATAAGGAAATGAAGAACATGGATAGGAGACTTCGAATAGGGACCCTTCTTCCCAAGATCTGAAACGCCATGACCTGAAACGTCACCTACAGTATCTACATTCTCCAGGGATGCTGCCTGAACCGCTGAGTTACTCCAGCACTTTATGTCTTAACTTTTAGCTTGGTCCATTTGGTTCACTTTTGCCAACAAGTGCTTTACATGGTGGAGTTGGTGGAGTAGAGACAGAAGAAATGAAGGTTTATCGCCAGGGGTGGTTCAGTGACGCAGCAGTAGAGTTGCTACCTTACAGTGCCAGAGACCCCGGTTCGATCCTGTCTACGGGTGCTGTCTGTATGGAGTTTGTAAGTTCTCTCTGTGACTGCATGGGTTTTCTCCAGGTGTTCAGGTTTCCTTCAACACTCCAAAGACGTAGAGGTTTGTAGGTTAATTGGCTTTGGTAAATTTATAAATTGTTCCTAGTGTGTAAAACATTGCCAGTGTACGGAATGATCACTGGTCGGCATGGACTTGGTGGGCCGAAGGGCCTGTTTCCATACAGCCTAAAGTAGTGCATTTTCCATAGGGCAGGAGGCTGTTTCAGGAATAGTTGGATTAAGGACTGAGCTTGCTAAAAACATGTCAGAGTGAGAAACAGATAGCACCATGGTTGTAAAAAAAGACAGAACAGATAAGAACTTGCATCTTCGAAAACTGATCCTTTAATTTTCTCTCTGTTTTTCCAGGGAAACGCGGGTGAGGGTTTCTCGGGAGCACCTGGCCGCCAAGGAGAACCAGGTGATCGGGTTAGTGAAGTTGCAAATCTCAACAAACGGCAGGGTTAATTTTTCTGTTAAATGAATGTGGAGAGAACTTCCATATATTCTTTCAACTGGAACATAGAACAGACCAACACAGGAACAGGCCCCACGTCCCATGATATCTGTGTCGATCAACTCCCAACCAGGTCTCAGCCAATGGATCTGACCATGAAAAACAATGGATGTCAGGGTGTTACCAAGGGGTAGCTTTTTCACACAGAGGGTGGAGGATATAGGGAACAAGCAGCGGGAAGATGTCGTTGAGGCAGGTAATTAACAATAATTGAATGATATTTGGGTCAGTACATGAACAGGAATGGTTGAGACGGAAGTGGCCAAACATGGTAAAATGGGACTGGCTTAGATGGTTCATCGTGATTGGAATGGACGAGTTGGGCCCAAAGGCCTGTTTCTGTATTATATACTGTAACTGTGACTCTTATCACTCTACCGCTAAGTTTGCTTAAGGTCAATTAGAACATATGTCCCTGGCCACCACTTGAGCCCAGTTCAAGATCAGAGTAAACGCAAAGAAAGTTTGGAATAAAGGCACCGCAAAATTGACTTGGCTTCATCTCATGTGTACAAGTTTCAAAACAACAAATGTTACCATTAATTTCCTATTTCTTTAGGGTCCCAGAGGATCTCAAGGGGAACAAGGAGAAAAGGCAAGTGCCATCTTCAGCACACTTTGTGTTTTCCTTATTCTGATTAAAATGAACAAGTTTAATTCTTCCTCGATCCCTCTCTATAGAATTTACCATTTTCTCCCAGGTCTGTGGGTCAGTAGAGGGTCTTGGATATAATTAATGTTGGGTGAATTTTGCAGAGTTTGCTGTTTTCATTTATTTATCAAGAAGGTAGGGAGAAATAATTGGCCCAGAATACCAGGTTTTACCGGCCTGGATTATACTGTTGAAGTAATAGTGAATCACTGCTGATTCATATGAATGTGGAAATTGGGGAGAAACATCCAGGAAGCATATCTGTGCAGTTAGACATGGAAATTAATAAATTATCAAACAGAATGTACTTCTGGCAAGTCACCATATCTGTATTTCGCTGAGAAACTCACTGTTCAAATATGTGAAAGAGCATACAAATATTTTATTTACATACAGATAATGATTACATTCACCAGAAATACTTTGGACTTCCCCTTGTCCTTTTTTTAAACGGAGATAAATCTTGACTATTAATAAATATCTCTATGAACTCATTTTATAATTGGGGAATCTCATTTAGAACAGTGCAGCTCAGAATCGTCCCTTCGTCCCATCATGTCTGCATTAAACATGATTGGATCCTAGTGTGTAGGACGTAATTAATGTCCAGGTGATCACTGGCCAGCATGGACTCGGTGGGCTGAAGGGCCTGTTTCCATATTGTATCTCTAGAACTAAAACTAAAGCTTAAGCTAAACAAACACATGCTAAGTGCCTGAACAAAGCAATGAGCCCAGAGTTTTGGTCTGTGCGAAGGTTATTTATTGCTGCAAAACTGGACAATAGTAAAATGTAAAATTACAAATGACCCTGATTACCTGTGGAGAGATTTGGAATAAGCAAAAGCCCCCAAATATAGCGCACCTCAGCCTTATTGTTGCACTTTAATATATGCTCTTGTTGTGTGTGTGTGTGTGTGTGTGTTGACAGGGTGACAGAGGGCTGCCAGGTGAATCTGGTCCACCAGGATTCCGGGTAAGTGCACCTCTTTCCCCCATCTATTATGTGTAACAACCCTTCAGTCGGAAGTTTTACTGGGCATAATTGTTTTAAATATATACTGTCGAGGCCACTCTGACTATCTTGCAACCTTCACCACAAACAAAGATTAAGAATGACAGGCACATTGGGGCTCTCTCACTTATTGGATCCCCGCCAAGTCACGCTCCAAACAAACCTCCAATCCTTCATCACTGAATCTAAATCCTGGAACGCCCTCACCAACAGCATTGTGGAAGCACCTTCACCAAAATGACCAGGGTGGTTCAAGAAGACAGTGCACAGTCACCTTCCTGAGGGCAGGTAGGGATGGCCAATAAAAGCTTCTCTGGAGAAGAACTATAGTTTGGACACAACATCCTTACTCATGACCCTTACTCATGATTCATACTCAATACCAATGAGGGGACGATCCCATGTTGATGTATTAGGAATGTTATATTCTCTCCCAATTGTTTATAAATGGACAGTATAGAAAGTGTTTGTGGTCCATTATGTTGTTCTCTATTGACAGGGAGAGAGAGGGACTGCTGGATCAGCTGGCCTTAAGGTAAGAGACCGTTGTATAGTCATTCGAGTTTGATTTCAGTGTTTCAACAATTACGACACTTCAAAAACACTCTGTGGAATATAAAGTGTTATAGAATGATCCAAAGTTGTGGAAGGCGCTGCAGTCAGGCAAACAGCCACAACGTGCTGGAGTAACTCAGTGGGTCAGGCAACATCTCTGGAGAACATGGATAGGTAACATTTCAGGTTAGGATCCTTCGTCAGACCTATGCATGTCCTCCAGACGTGTTGCCTGACCTACCATGTTACTCCAGCACTTTGTGTCCATCTGCAGTTCCTTGTTTCTACTATAGTCAGGTAGTCTATCTTTCCCCACTGTTTTTTCTTTTTTTCTCTGATTTTTCCATTCTTTCATTTTATCCTTTCTATCACACCCTATTTTTCAGTATTCCACCTTTCCCTTTTGTTAACCTCTTGACTCCCTCTCTTCCTTTCAATTTTCTGCATATCTCTTCATTTAATGAATACAGAAACTTATTTAGTTTAGAAGTTGTGATAATGTTGTTATTGAATGCAGGAATGGGGATGGGGAGGGAGGGGGGAAAAATATGGAAAAATGAATGCCATGAACAAGTGGATAACACAGATTATAACTGAGTGAATGATTATGAGTCCTCACCTTATTGTTTGGCTTGTGATGATGATGATGAGCACGTGGACATGGGATTGGTATGGACTCAGTTCCCAGTGTGCCGGGTTCCCAATCTTAATCATTAAGCATTAATCAGGTGCCATTAATAGGTGCGAAAATCTGGCGACTATTACATATAGACTCTGTGGAATGTTTTGATGCATGAGGTACTTAATGGGGGATTGACTATATATATATGACAGTAATCGCACTGATCTATATGCAAAAAAATGTATTGCACTATCTTGGTACATGTGACAATAAAAATAAGTGATGCAATCTGACTTTCGCTCATAAGACTTACAATGATAGTTCTATACGTTCTATTCTTAGGGAGATCGAGGACAAATCGGACCACCTGGTGTGCCTGGATCAGTGGTAAGTATTGTTCTAATCTCATCCACGTCTCCTGTAGAGCAAGGCTCAAAAAGATAGTGCGGAGCAACCAGTAGAATAAATGTTTGACAAATAAGGTGAAATAAATTGAGAATTAGCAATCGGGGTGACATCAAAAGTTGCCTTTGTAAAGACAAAAAGAAAGGATGATTGGGATTGTAGGACCGAGATGCCAGGCTTTGAAATCTGGAAAACAATCAATTAGGAGACAACTTTATATAGAAAGAAGATAGACACAAAATGCTGGAGTAACTGAGCAGGGCAGGCAACATCTCTGGAGAAAAAGAATAGGTGCCGTTTCGGGTCAGAACCATCTTCAGACTATAAATACAGACTTTATATATACAGTGGGGTTAGAGTGTAGGGCAGGAAAGTGTGATGGGGAGCATTGGGAGAAATAAGTGAGGGAATATGAAGAGTACAAACCTTGAATCTTGATGGAGAAAGACTTTATCATCACTGCCAGTAGAACGGGTAAAAATCAAGAGAGATCTAGAGTATTAATATTAGATTTTTGTATTTCCCAAAAAATAGAACAATATCAGTCTTGCTATTTATCTGTAAGAAATAGTATTACAGAACTGGAATGGAAAAAAAAGTGTTCTTAATGCAACCCACAGGTTGTCAATTTGCCTACTTTCCACTTTCTTAGTGAGCTATTTAGACAGATTCTATAAAATCAAGTGCCTTCATCCAGAAAGACACTTGCTTGGGCTTGCCAGTTTATCAATTGTAATCATGGGTGTTTGTCTTAACTATTCAGGGTAGAACTACTTGTGAAATGTTCTGTGAAATATCCTCCAATAATGCCACATTTGTTTTTATTTTGAATAGGGTTTGCCAGGTCCCAGTGGTCAAAGAGGTGAAAAGGTAAGGATATCAGATGTAAAATGTGAGCCAAAGTAGAAAGAACTCTCCGCCCATCCACCAGTCTCTTGCAGTCACTCATGCGCACTATGTCCTTTTCCTCACTAACATTCTTATCTCAGTGGAGAAGAAAGGGTCATAACCCATAAAATTGTCTGTCCGTTTCCCTCCACAGATGCTGCCTGGCCTGCTGAGTTTCTCCAGCACCCAAATAATATCTATTGAAGACATTTCTCCGTTCTTGAATTAGGTCCTCGTTCCCTTTTTATTAACTTTCCACATAGCTTCCTAGACATGACTGATGAGGTGAGATGAAGTAGTTGACTCCAAAAACAGCACCAGCCCAGGTTGGATTATCAACGTCAGAGAGGGAAGCTGTTGATCCACAGATGCGGCACCTCAACGTTCAATGTAGCGTCCACTCCTCAGCCTTTGCTGATCTTCCCCACAGTTATGTGTCAGAATATCACATCCTCCTGGTTGAACTCAAAACTGTTGTCAACAGAAGTTGTCATTAGGAGAAGGAAGTAACTAGAGGTGCTGGAATGTTGCGTAGAATGCAAAGCGCTGGAAAAGGACCAGTCTCACCCAGGTCACTTCTCCCCTCTCCCTCAGGCAAGAGGTACAGATGTGTGAAAACACACACCTCCAAATTCAGGGACAGTTTCTTCCCAGCTGCTATCAGACAACTAAACCATCCTATCACCAACTAGAGAGCAGTCCTGACCTCCATCTACTTCATTGGAGATCCACTGACTATCTTCAATCCGACATTACTTTACTTTTTCTTGCACCAAACGTTATTCTCTTAATGATGTATCTGTACACTGTGGATGGCTTGATTGTAATCATGTATAGTCTTTCCCCTGACTGGTGAGCATGCAACAATAGTTTTTCACTGTAACTCGGTACACATGACACTAAACTAAACTAAACTAAATTTGGTGGGTCAGGCAGCATCTCTGGAGGACATGGATAGATGTGTTTCAGGTTGGGACCCTTCTTTAGACCCAGATATCATTGGGCCTTACTAGATATATAAATGTCAATACAATGCAATTGATCCTTAATTATTCTGCATGCTGAATATCAGCTATGGCTCAATGAATTGCACACTTGTATCTGTGCCAGAGATCCAGGATTCAAGTCTTATTCCAGAGATCTGGATTCAAAATCAAGACTGACACTTCAGTGCAATACTGCACTGTTTGGCCGAGATGCCAAATCAAAGACATTCATGTCCTTCCAAGTGGATGTAACGATCCTATAACACTACTTAATTGACCGGTCTAATATTTATCCCCCAACCAACATCACAATTCATCTTTTTGTTTTCACATTGCTGTTTGTTAAGTTTGCTGTGTGAAAAATTCCTATACTGCAATAATGACCACTTGAGGGTGTGAGAGGTCTTTATGAAACAATATATTTTTTTCTTCCTTGTACTGTTCAAATATTTCCTGTATCCAATATTAAATACCTTCCATTCCTGTTCTTAATCCCTTCTTGGTCTTCACAGTGTAGGTCATATGGCTTTTCTGTGCGATCAGATTAAATAATTTGAGGGTGATTTTCTTTCCATTACTCTGTCTCAGGAGAGAGCCTCGTGGGATCAGTTATCTGAGATCACAATGCATTTATTAACAGATCTTATGTATTTCATTTGCAGGGAAATGATGGACAAAGAGGAGAACCAGGACAGACTGTAAGTGTTATGGGATTGTGGAATAAAATAGCATGGATGGTGGGATCAACTATCTGAGACTGTTGTACTCTAAAGAATTTGTCACCAGGAGATCTTTTTTTACAACGATGTTGCCAGGAACTTGAGGAGCTGAGCTATAGAGGGAGATGGGGCAGGCTTGGACTTTATTTCTTAGAGCGCAGGAGGATGAGACATGATCTTATAGAGGTGTATAAAATCACAAGGGGGTTAGATTGGGTGAATGCACCCTGGTTTCCCAGAGTAGGGAAATCAAGAACAAGGGGACATAGGTGTAAGGTGAGAGGGGAAAGATTTACTAGGTACCTGAAGGATAACGTTTTCACACAGAGGTTGATGGGTATATGGGACGAGCTGCCAGAAGAGGTAGTTGAGGTAAATATGATAGCAACATTTAAAAGACATTTAGAGATGTGCATGTTACAGAAATGTTTAGAGGGATATGGGCCAAACGTGGGCAGATGGGATGAGTATATATGGGGCTTCTTGGTCGGCATGTATAAGTTGGACCAAAAAGCCTGGTTCTGTGCTGTATGACTGAGTTGTTCCCCGCTCCCTGCTCATTATCCTTTACCTACACATTGCTTCCTTGCAACTAATTCCCCAATTCCCTTTGCAAAGGCATCATTGAATCTGCTCCATCATCTTTTAATGGAGTACAATCTATATCAGTAACAGCATTAATTATCGTCTTCAATTAATTGGCAGTGAACCATTGAACTTCATTGGAGATACTGTCGGCTACCAAGGCCTTGTTGTCTATTGAAGTTATGATATGATATTCTTGTTTTCATGGCAAGGCTGGACTGAGTCCTAGAGTCATACAGCACGGAAACAGGCCCTTCGGCCCAACTCATCCATATTGACCAAGATGCCCCTTCTGAGCCAGTCCCATTGACTGGAAAAGCTGGTGTGGGCTGGCATCAAGGACACTGGCAATGATAAACAGAGTTATTATTGACGTGTTTGTTCCAGCAAATGTTGGCTGGATTTATGTCCGAATGAATTTCTCTCCATTCTGTGCTCTCAATGAAGTGGGACCTTGGGTTTAAACTGAACCAAAGCGTTGCTACAAGAAAATCAATGCCTGTTAAAGTATCTACTGGTGACAATAATGGGAGGAATTATTTTAACAGCTTATAATGCCACAAGTTGACACATGATGGTGCTGTTGTTTGGAATGTTGAACCAACCAAATAGATTCCAATCCCAATTTGGTCAAACAAAATTGGGGCAGCACAGTGACGCAACGGTGGTGTTGCTGTCTTACTGCGCCAGAGGTGCTGTCTGTATAGTGTTTGTATGTTCTACCTGTGACCGCATGGGTTTTCTATGGGCGCTTTTTCAATCCTAAACTCCAAAGACTTGCAGGTTTGCAGGTTAATTGGCTTTGGTAAAATTGTAAATTGTTCCTAGTGTATGGTTAGTGCTAGTGTATGGGTTGATTGCTGGTCAGCATGGACTCGGTGGGCCGAATGGCTTGTTTCCACGCTCTAAAGTCAAGACTGAGGAAGTCTTTTGAAGAGCAGCTGGCATTGAAATTGCAGTAATCAGTTATTGGATTACATGGCTATGGCAACAATAACCTGCTGGTGACCTTGTTACTGCCGTTGGAATTGTGCATGGAATGGGGAATGTTCTCCTGAGATGCCGCCTGACCCGCCCAGTTACCCCAGCACTTTGTGTCCTTTTTTTTTGTAAACCAGGATCTGCAGTTCCTTATATTTACATGAATGCGTCACGTTTGTTCACATGTCTCAAAATTCACGTTTTCTAAAAGAAGCAACTCTTTTTGTCTCACTCCAGATCTCTGGACCATCAGGACGTAAAGGTGATCGGGTAAGAGATGCAGGAGACCGTTCTTTCCATTCCTGACCTGTTCATTAGTTGTGCATTTTTAGGTCATTCCTGGACCGGCATTGTTGCCAACTCCTGCAGTCCATCCTGTTTATGTTTGAAGTGGGGAAACTGGGATGAGATGGTAGGTGGAGATGCCAACATTGTGTTCCCTAAACAAGGGACAGATTGTAGGAACGGGTCTGTCATGGGCAGAGCTGCCCATTGTGGGCGAATCAAAACCGTTTCCTCACTTTCCAAAGTGTGTTCCCAATCCTGGCTCCTGGTTACTGAGGCCTTCTCTCACCATAAACGGCAGGTCCAAGCCTTAAAAATCTCCGACAGCAGATGAAGCCTCATCCCCTGGTATACTTGTTGTCAAAGCCATCAAATAGTTGGAATCATTACGATGTTGCCCATTCTTCAAAAACTATTAAACACTGACTGTGCATTGAAATATTAATTATTACAATTAATCATTAAGATTTTAATCACTAATATTATTAGCCATATTCAAAATTATTACCAAATAAAATATTAAAAAAATTAAGATAATATAAGATGATACAAACAGCTGTACATACTGAAATCTTGAGCAAAAAACAAAGCACTGGAGGAACTCAGTTGCTCAGAACCCATGCAGGGTAATTGAGAGGTGATGTTTTGGGTCAATAATTGCATTAAAGTTAATTATATTTAAGTTAATTAAATTAAATTTAAAAATACCTGAATTAGTTGATAAACAACAAGTACTGGAGGAATTCAGTAGGTCAGGTAACATCTATGGAAATAATGGACAAACAATATTTCAGGCCGCCTGTCCATACCTTCTACAGATGCTGCCTGACCCGACGAGTTCCTCCAGAACTTTGTTTTTCTGCTCAAGATTCCAGCATTTGCAGTTTCTTGTGTCTATAAGTTAGTTGATACATTAACCTGTAGTTGTTCCTCTCCATTGAAGTGAATGGATATATTGAACCTGTGCTAAACCTCACCTGGTGCAAACTACAGGAATGTGGCACTCCACTGGTGGACTTCACAAGGTGTTCAATGTTATGATACGATACGATACGATAGAACTTTATTTATCCCAGGGGGGAAATTGATCTGCTAACAGTCATAAAACATAAGATACATGAAACATGAAATTAAAGTGACGAGTGGAAAGGATTGGGGATGTTCAAACATTTGGCTGGAGGGGTGGAGGAGAGGAGAGAGGGAGTCAGTCCACCCCATAGAACCATAGAAAATAGGTGCAGGAGTAGGCCATTCGGCCCTTCGAGCCTGCACCGCCATTCAATATGATCATGGCTGATCATCCAACTCAGTATCCCGTACCCCCTGATCCCTTTAGCCACAAGGGCCACATCTAACTCCCTCTTAAATATAGCCCATGAACTGGCCTCAACTACTTTCTATGGCAGAGAGTTCCAGAGATTCACCACTCTCTGTGTGAAAAATGTTTTTCTCATCTCGGTCCTAAAAGATTTCTCCTCTATCCTTAAACTGTGACCCCTTGTCCTGGACTTCCCCAACATCGGGAATAATCTTCCTGCATCTATCCTGTCCAACCCCTTAAGAATTTTGTTAGTTTCTATAAGGTCCCCCCCCTCTATCTTCTAAATTCTAGCGAGTACAAACCGAGTCTATCCAGTGACAGAAGTCTATCCATGACAGAAGGGAGAGGAGTTGTACAGTTTGATAGCCACAGGGAAGAAGGATCTCCTGTGATGCATCTTGGAAGAACCAGCCTGTTGCTGAAGGTACTCCTCAGATTGACTAGTGCGTCATGGAAGGAGTGAGCTGTATTGTCCAAGATGGTCCGCAATTTAAGGAGCATCCTCGCCTCCAAGACAACTTTCCATGAATCCAACTCCTCCCCCAGAACAGAGCCAGCCTTCCTGATGAGTTTGTTAATCCTGTTGGCGCCCACGACCTTCGCCCTGCTGCCCCAGCACACGACAGAGAAGAAGATGACCCTGGCTACCACCGATTGCTAGAACATCTGCAGCAACTCACTGCAGACGTTGAAGGAGCGGAGCCTTCTCAAAAAGTACAGCCGGCTCTGTCCCTTCTTGTCCAGGGCCTCAGCGTTCCTGGACCAGTCCAGTTTACTGCCCAGGTAAACTCCAAGCTATTTGTACCACAACCAGAGTAACAATGGTAAGGACACCCCGGGAAGTTTGAGCCTTTGGAATTTATGTAATGGGCCCTCAGAATTCCTTGGATCCCAAAAGTTATCCTCCCCACAAAAATGATGTAATCATTACTGCTACTGTTACCTGCGTTGTTCAGACCAAGAGACAGCAGGAGCAGTGAGTGACTTCGATCAATTTTACCCAGGGCCAGTGAGGAGAGGGATGTCAGTTCTTTGGCCAATCCAGCCGGAGGGAATGGCTGGAGGCCCTGCAGCATCCTGGGGCTTGCCTGGATGGGACACTGCTCCCGAAGACTCAGCACGGAGGCCGGATTGGAAATTGTGCCAAAACCTGGCCCCTCTTGTATACTGTCTCAGTGGACTATTTCTATGCACTGTATTTACCCAGGGATTGTGCTTAGGTATGGTTATACTTTACTGAACTGTATACAAAAAAATATTCACTGTAACTCTGTGCTGAGGCTGAGACTTGGCAAGAAGGGTTGTCTTGTCCATTTCCCTCCATTGATGCTGCCTGACCTGCTGAGTTACTGAGTCTAAGCGCAAAACATGGTCAGAGGTTTGCGCAGAAAGTGAAGCTTATGCTCTTGTGAAAGTTGTGAGGAACCGCAGTCTGTGACCTGCCACATGCCCCAAATCTGACTGCACTGGAATCCACACTGCATTGCACCCGCCAGCCTTTGTAATGGTTGCTTTGTCTTCTACCCACAGGGTGAACAAGGACCCGCAGGAATTCAGGGGGAAAAAGGATTGAAGGGACAGAAGTCAGACAAGGGTGAAAAGGTGAGGGAACGTTGCTGGTCTCAGCCTTGTAACTACTTGTTATGTTAGGTACAGTTGGAGCATCTGGATGCCGTGAAGTGAAAATTATCTTTGTATTCTATGGCATGATAATCTTTGTAGAGGCTTCTGTTTTTGTAAAGTTCAAAGCATAATTGTTTTTGTAATTAGAGACATAGCTTAGAAACATAACCTTTGGCCCACTGAATCCACTCTAACCATCGACTTTCACACCCACTCCCTGCACACCAGGGGCAACTTACAGAGGACAACTAACCTACAAACCTGCTTGTCTTTGGGATGTGGAAGGAAACCGAAGCACGCGGAGGAAACCCACGCGGCCACATGGAGTACGTGCAAACTCCACACACGGAGAGCACCCGAGGTCAGGATTGAAGCTGGGTGTCTGGAGCTGTGAGGCAGCAGCTCTGCCAGCAGCACCATTGTGCCTGCTTCAGGAGATGTTTGTTACGAGGCCAGTGAACACACACGGACTCGTGGCAACTTGCTCCATTAATCCAGGCAAATTACATGCCATCCTCTCCTGGGTGACTATTGCCAGCGGCTGTGGTATTGCGTCACAGTGTCGCAGTGATAGAGTAACCGCCTTACAGGGCCAGTGACCCGTATTCGATCCTAACTACGGGTGCTGTCTGTACGGAGTTTGTATATTCTCCCTGTGACTGGGTGGATTTTCCCCAGGTGCTCAGGTTTCCTCCCACATTTCAAAGACGTGCAGGTTTGTAGGTTAATTGGCTTCTGTATATTGTCCCTAGTGTGTAGGATAGAACTAGCGTGAACGGGTGATTGCTGGTCGGTGTGGGCGAATTGGGCCTGTTTCCATGCTGTATCTCTAAACTAAACTAAACTAAACTAAACATACTTCCACAATCCACAATTGAATAATGTTGGTTATTTTGCCTTTGCGTGATGATTCCTTTAATTATAACCACAATATATATTTTCATTTAAACAGGGTGAAACCGGATTTGGTATCCCTGGGCAACCAGGACCCAAGGGTGATCCAGGCGATAGAGTGAGTCTTCAGTATTCACAAGATTACCACCATAACCTGATAGTACAGGCACCTCACATCTTACACGGGGGTTCATTCTTGAAAAGCAGCGTGCAATTCAAAGACACGTAAATTAAACATATATGTGACTCGGCTGCGAGGTGTAAATCTGAGTGCACTATTCCTAAAGTATGAGTGCGTAAATCAAGCTTTGGTATCAAATGAACAAATGTGATATTCTAAAAATGCATAAATCAAACAGGTGTAAAAAGCGAGGTGCCTGAATATAAAATTACGAGAGGCATAGATAGAGTAGATGGTCGGAATGTTCTTCCCCAGGTGAATATCAAACTTATAGCTCTAAAGTGAGAGGCATAACGTTTAAAGGAGATGCGCAGGGCAAGTTCTTTACACACAGGGTAGCGGGTGACATGGATGTGCTGCCAGGGGTGGTGGTGGAGGCAGGTACAATAGTGGCATTTAAGAGGCTTTCAGATAGGCACAAAGATATGCAGGGAATGGTGGGACCATGTGCTGGCAGTTGAGGTCTGTTATCATGGCATCAAGTTCAACATTGCAGGATGAAGGATCTGTTCCTGTGCCATAGTTTTCTGTGTTTTATGTTCTACAACATTGCACGTAAGGAGGCCATTCTTTCTGAATCCATTCCCTCTGCTCCTTGTTGATATCCTGATCAAGCTTTCCTCGTCAAAAAATATCACCAATTCCCTGTGAGAATTCCTGTTCCATTTGCATCTCATGTCCTTTCAGGCAGTACGTTCCACAGTACAGCAGCTCCCGGAGTTTAAAAACAATTCTGATCATCCTTTCGCAACAAAAATGGGAGAGCAAAGGGGGGGAATCCTCAGCAGATCCGAATGAATATAGGGTGAATGCACAGTATATTTTACGCCGAGTACATGAATCAAGAACTAGTGGCTTAGGTTTAAAGAGGGGGAAGATTTATTAGGAGCCTGAAGGTGGTGGGTTCAAGGAACAAGCTATCAGTTATCAGAAAGGTAATTGAGGGAGGTACGAACATATTTAAAAGGCATTTGGACATGTGCATGAAAGATTTAAAGGGATATGAGAAAATGAGACTAGTTTAGGTGGGCATCTTGGTTGGCTTGGACAAAGATGGGCCAAAGGGCCTTTTTCTCTGTGTAACTCTGACAGGCACGGCAATTATGCGCAGGATAGACCTTTCTTGGTCTATTAATGAAAGTGCGGCGCACAAGCAGTTAGGAAGGCAAGTATTACGAAGGCCTTTATTGTAGAAGGAACTAAGTTTTGGACAAAGACCAAACTGTTGGAAGAACTCAGAGGGTCAGCCAGCATCTGATGAGGGAAATGGACAGATGATGTTTTGGTTTGGGACTCATCTCCAGGACTGGGCCAAAGTGGAGATAGTTGGTAGAAAGAGGTGAGGGGAAATGAGATAAAAGTTGGCAAGTGATAGGTGGGTCCAGAAAAGGAGGGGTTCATTGGCAGGTGAACCGTGGAAACGGTTCTGGTTTAGACTTCAAGAAAGATTGAGAGCAGATTTGATCAAGGTTCAATGGTTTTGTTTTTATCACATGTGCCAAGGTACAGTGAGATTCTTGTTTTTCATACAGATCAGTGAGATTATTGCCATAGATAAATGCAATCCCCTATGAGATGCAAGGAGTAGTGCCCATTAGCAGACAGTTCAATGGCCAAGAACTGCAAATGTAATGTTTTGGGCAAACGATACAACAAGGGGGACACAAAAACATTTTTTTTTTTAACTTGATCGTACTTGGATCAGAAATTCCACTGCCTGCATGGCTGGTAGAAACAATGAGCTAGGCGTTTCAAACGGGAATTAGAAAGGCTGGAGAAGGAATAATCTGAGGGAATCAGAGGTGAAGAACGAGGAATGGGACTGCTACTCTACAGGGAGTGACACAGACACTTTGGGCTGAATGGCCACTGTTTTGTGTGTTGCATCGTTTATGTGATAATATCTCATGATCTGTTTCTCCCTCTAGGGTAACATTGGACTTTCCGGCAGACCTGGAGAAAAGGTAAGTGATTCCTGATGGCAGTGGAAGCCTCAACTGGTTCTGAAGGCCCTGCATTTAAATGGCAGCTAACGCGAGTTGTGTTGCAGGGGGATCCTGGAGGACGAGGGGCGAATGGGGAGCCTGGAAAAACAGGACCAGCTGGATTGATCGGACCTCGGGGGAAAGAGGTGAGGATATAGTTCTGCTCTCTGCTTTAGATCCATCAGATAGATTGGAGCAAAACACATAGTTGGTTACTGTTGACTATGAACTTACCCATAACATGTGTCTGTTGTCAGATCTTATTTAGTTTAGTGTAGTTTATTATTGTCACATGTACAGAGGTACAGTGAAAAACTATTTTGTGCACTATCCAGTCAGTGAAAAGGCTATATATGTTTACAATCCAGCCCTCACCAGTGTACGGATATAGGATAAAGGGATATAACGTTTAGTGCAAAATAAAGTCCAGTGGTCCAATTAAAGATTGTTCGAACGTTTCCAATGAGGTAGATGGGAAGTCAGGATGGCTCTCCAGTTGGTGATATGACTGCTCCATTGCATGATAATAGCTGGGAAGAAACTGCCCCTGAATCTGGAGGGATGGGATGGGATGGTGGCATCACTGGCAAAGCTGCCATTTATTGCCCAATCCCCGATTGCCACCCGGAAGGTGGAAGTGAACCATCTTCTTGAACAGCCGATGACATTCTGGCGAAAGAGAATACGTCTGGGTGTTGACAATATATTCCTCATGTCCGATAGCTGTGGGGTGATAACAATATAGTTTTAGTGTCGGGCTAACTGAGATTGAGTTTGGGGTGTGGTGGAGACCTGCATGCAGGGACCAATGTTCCATTGCGCCTTTTTCCCTTGTCCATCTCCATACTAGTGCTCGCGGGTTTGGGAGGTAAGACTTGTAGGTGGTATGTTTCCCTGGAATAAATTAGTTGTTCTTGAAGAGTCTGGAAAAGCAATAAGCTCCCGGGGAATAGTTTTGTTGGACCTCGGGTGGACTATGAGGGGGAGAACTGGATATTTTTAGTGCCTTCCCTCACAGTGAATTCTGCTGTGGGGGGACGTTTCATGTTGATTTCTATAGTGTACTGTTCTGTGTCTTTTTTCTTTTTTCTCTTTTTTGTTT
This sequence comes from Leucoraja erinaceus, assembly GCF_028641065.1. NCBI lineage: Eukaryota > Metazoa > Chordata > Chondrichthyes > Rajiformes > Rajidae > Leucoraja > Leucoraja erinaceus. The sequence goes on along the minus strand of NC_073392.1, from coordinate 27,543,128 downwards.
TGTATGGATATATTGACATTTGATCTGTTCAATTAATTTAATCAATCTCTGTAAAGCACTTTGGTTCAAATACTGGTTTTGTTGAAAAGTGCTATATAAATAAAGATTATTATTATTATTATTATTAATTCGAATGATCCTTCCTGGACATGTGCTCTGGTTCTATGAATACTCCAGTTGAGGACTGTTAGACTTGTGCATATTGGCCTGTTGGTAAATGTAGCAGATAAAATGTTATTAAGGCAAGATGTGGTTATCTGAATTTTGGCCACTAGTTCGGATGGCTCAGAGAATTGAGGGATGCATTTGGCCAGGACACTGGGCCTTCTTGCCCACTCTCTGTCAGTTCCATGTTATCATAAGACATAGGAGCAGAATTAGGCCATTCAGCCCATCGACTCAACTTCGCGGTATGATCGCGGCTGATCTATTTTCCCCTCTCAACGCCATTCTCCTGCCTTCTCCCTGTAACCTTTGATGCCCTTACCCACCCCCCCCCCCCCCCCCCCCCCCCCCCCCCCCCCCCAACCCGTCAATCTCCACTTTCAAAATACCCAATGATTTGGCCCCTGCTGTGGCTATAAATTCCACAACTTCACCACCCTCTAATGAAATAAATTCCTCCTCAACTCTATTGTAGAGGTATGTCCTTATTTTGAAGCTCCTTATTTTGAAGCTGTGCCCTCTGGTCCTAGACTCTCCCATTACTAGACATATCCTCTTCACATACACTCTGTCGAGGCCTTTCATTATTAAGTAGGTTTCACTGAGATCCCCCGCCCCTCATCCTTCTAAACTCCTGTGAATACAGGCCCAGAGCCCAGAGCATCCTCATCACAGTGATAAGTAGGCAGGAACTGAACCAAGCTGAATGGGTTTAGTATGTCACCAGGTCCTTTCTGGCATTCTATGCTGAGCCAGACTGCAGGATGGATCAGTACCACCGCTCACTTGTATTTGTTTGTTCCAGGGTGAAAAGGGAAACAAAGGAGAGGACGGAACACCGGTAACGACCACATTTCTCTAAAGTTCTCAGCTGTTTAATTTTCTGTGTTTAGTCATGAAGTAACGGTGGCCTTGTCTTCTCTTTCCAGGGAGAGAGTGGACTGCCAGGTCGCAATGGAGAGAGAGGACCTCGAGTAAAACTCTATATTCTCTAATTGACTGTTTACTGAATGAGTGGCTTTCCCAACAAAAGCAAAACTCTACAACCTCCTGCAGTCTACATTGTGGCATTATCCTTCCTTCCTTTATTTGAACTAATCCTGGCTTTTCCTTTTTTAAACATTCATTCACTAATGGAATGTTGATGTGGCTAGCAATGCCAGATTCATTGCCTATCCTTGGTTGCCCAGGAGCTGAATTAGGCTCTTGTGGCCCATTGTGGCTGCTCCGCCATTCAATCATGGCTGATCTATCTTTCCCTCTCAGCCCCATTCTCCTGCCTTCTCCCCATAGCCATTGACACTGTAGCGATCAAGAATCCTTCAATCGCTGCCTTAAAAATACCAGTAATGTTTACGTTTCACGTTTTAAAGAGTGAAACAAATTGTCCAGGATTGCTTCTGTAAGTAAAGCCATCTTTTTCAGAAACTTAAAAAAAATATTCCAACGGGTGGAAATGTGTGTGGATGTATGATAATGCTTTCCTTTTTTTAGGGTTTCTCGGGATCTGATGGCAGACTTGGAGAAAAGGGGAGCGGTGGAGAGCCGGGACAACCTGGGAGAGATGTGAGTCCTGTCCTGACGATACGTTTGCGTCATAGTCCACACTACGGTAATGCTAGTTCATGGGAGCTTTAAAGCCATTTACTTTTTGTGTTTCTTTTGTTGTGCTTTAGGGGATCAGAGGCCCTGCCGGCTCGAAAGGAGACCAAGGCGAGAAGGTAGATATACACTGGTTATTAAGATAGAATCTAGTAACAAGGAACTGCAGATGCTGGTTTATACCAAAGTAACTCAGCAGGACTGGCAGCATCTCTGGAGAGAATGGATAGGTGATGTTATTAGGATTTTGGGACAAGTGTGACCACAGGGAAACTGCTGAGGAAGCTGGTGGCCATTCAGCCCATTCAGTCAATGTCGGTGGTCAGAACATCAGGCCAACTCCTGTAACTCCGACCCAGTGTCACTACCAGGACAATAGGGCTTTATGGCCAAGTGAAGACTCATAACATTTTTTAAATATTGGACGTGAAGGGTACAAGATAATGCCTAAAGCATGATGACTCCGTGTACTGGTTCAGTGTGGTACACTCTTATACTTGGTATTTTTGTGCCGAATGGATAGCACGATCGTCACTGAACTGTATGCAAAGAAAGAATTTCACTGTACCTAGGTACACGTGGCAACAAAGTACCATTGAGCACCTGGGTGTTCTGGTTTCTTTCCACATCCCAAAGACGTGCGGGGTTGTAGGTTGATTGGCCTCTGTAAATTGGCTCTTGTGTGTAAGGAGATGATGGGAAAGTTGGCATGGGCTCAGAGGGCAAAAGGACTGTTTCCATGTTGAATCAATCAAGCCCCTACTTATTTCTCTATAATGTACCCCAGCCTGATTTTTCTACCATACGAGAAGTAATTTGCAGTAACCAATGAACCGGCCTTTCTTTGGGTACGTAGGTATAGCTGGGGAAAACCTATGCCATCACGGGGAGAACATACAAACCCAAAGTCAGGGTCAAACCGTCTTGTGTACTATTACGTCCCTTCTCCTCGTACCCCAAGGTTGCTGGTCATCAGTAGTCTCCAGGAGCTCCACAAAGCAATGTCCTTGACCCAGCCATCTTCAGCTACGTCATCAATGACCTTCCTTCTAACATGTGGTCGGAAGTGAGGATGCTCGCTGAAGATATTCAACTCATTTTGAACAAGTGAAGCAGTGAACATTGCATGAAGCAAAACCCAGATCCCATTTAGGCATCAGCTGATAAATAGCAAAACCAAGAGGGAGTTCAACATTTAGAGAGTCGCACGCAAACTGGTCTGGCTTCTGGTTTGGTCACACTGAAATACCTGTGGCTCTGAATTCTGCACTGGAGTCATCTTACACTGCAGGGATACCGGGTAAAATCTGGATAAAGGTATTAATTTCATCTCTTTTCTTAATCCAGGGATCAATAGGGCATACGGGGCTTCCGGGACCTCCAGGAAAATTGGTAAATAAATAATTTTCAATGGAAAATGCGTGTTAATGATATTCATTGTTTATGCACCAATGCATTTAATCTGGGCTGATCTACTCAATTTGTAAACTGTTGGTCAGTTAGATATTCTGCAGTTTAAATAACCATCAAAAGGTGTTCATCGCAGTGGAATGGATGATTGAGATTGAGTTGATTTCCAAATTTTCCTTCAGCTGGAGGAGTGAAATGCTGAGAGTGTAACATATGATGAACATTTGACAGCCCTGGGCCTGTATTATCTGGATTTTAGAAAGATGAGGGGATCTCATTGAAACTTACCAAATATTGAAAGACCCACACAGAGTGGATGTGGAGAGGATACCTCTAGTAGAATACTGTAGGACAAGAGGGCACAGCCTCAGAATAAAAGAATGTACCTTTAGGAAGGAGATGAGGCAGAATTTCCTGAGTCAGAGGGTGGTGAATCTGTGGAATCATTGCCACGGACAGCGGTGGAGGCCAAGTCAGTGAATATTCTTAAGGTGGAGATTGACAGATTCTTGATTAGTAAGGGTGTCAGGGGTAATGGGGCGAAGGCAGGAGAATGGGGTTGAGAAAGAAAGATGCTGTAGATCAGCCGTGATTGAATGGCGGGGTAGCCTTATCCTGCTCCTACGACTAATGAACGTATGGACTAGTGACCAGGAGGATATTCTCTCATCAGCGCTGAGATAACAATTGTATTGGTGGGGTTCAGGTACATGTTCTGAGCGGATGTTGACAAGAAAAGGGATGGGAAGAGGAATGGATTGGGCAAAAAATAAGGTGCGTGTGTGTGTGTGTGTGCGTGCGTGTGCGCGCGTCTGTGTGCGCACGTGCTCAGTGTGGACGTGGGGTGGAGATAATGGAAGGCTCTTGCAAAGCAAACCAGGTGAGTTTGGTTGCCTTTAACACTGAGGTAAGCTGCAAACATTCATTAAGGCACCATGATAGAATATATTTCACAGGCCTGTGATGCACAAGCAAAGTCAGCATATGTGTGACAGCTTGTGTAAGAAAGAACTGCAGATGCTGGTTTAAATCGAAGGTAGACGCAAAATGCTGGAGTAACTCAGCAGGGCAGACAGCATCTCTGGAGAGAAGGAATGGGTGATGTTTCAGGTCAAGACCCTCCTTCAGACTGTGACAGCTTGTTTGATCTCTCAGCCCAGTGACCCCACTGCCCTGACACATATTTTGGAATTGATAGCCTGCACAAAATGGTCAGATTTTAAATTGCATTCCTTCATGCAATTCACAAAAGATCAACCCACATAAGGGAATTCTAAATCCTATATATTTTTTAAAGAATTAAGTAATTGAGGATTGCCTAATGTAAGTGGCAGCATGCTGTGCAGAAGAGAATGATTAGTCCTTTGTTGAAATGCCAACAAGGGTGTAGTTTAAGTTTCCATCGCCATAGTAGCCATAAGTGAACCGGCTGGTCACATTCCGAGTCATGCGATCTTTGGAGCAAGTGAGCGAGAAGAGTTCAAGAAATGTTGAAGTCATCTACTTGTCATTAGAGTATGGTTAGACTTGGTTGGGACTCTGACCAATAACCTGACTGTTGACATTTGAATGTTAATTTCTTCTTGTCCAGATCGATACTGAAACTGGAGTGGCTGGTAGTAAAGGAGACAAGGTAAAGTTGGCTGTTCTTACTGGATCTTCACGAGTCCAGAGTATTAGGATTATAATATATAGCTACTGCAATAAATTATTCAAAGAAAAATCTTCCAACAATCTTTGTTTGTCCCACAGTTGCGACTGTGCATCTGTTAGTAGATGTCTAAACTTTATAGTACCCCTTCTGTGGAACACTTTTGACATATAGTATTTAATTTTAACTTTTGGATTATTAAATTTCCTCAGAATTCAATTGGTTCATAAAGCATTTAAGAGGCTTTTAGGTTGGCCTATGGGTATTCAGGGAATGGGGGGATATGGATCACATGCAGGCAGAGGAGTTTAGATTAGCGGCATAGTTTTCAACATGGACATTGTGGACCAAAGGGCCTGTTCCTCTGCTTCCTCTGAAGTGTCTATTCTTATTCATCTGTCTATATTCTGAAGTTCTTTAACAAAGGAAACTCACATTCTTTACTCTGTCTGACCTGTCTGTAACTCAACTCCAAGTTCAGTTAAGCAAATGGGATTATTTTATTAATTTAGGCACAGGAGACTGCAGATGGTGGAACTTAGAGTAAAGAGCATACGTTAGACAGCATCTATGCAGAGAAATAGACAGATGACATATAGGGTTGGGACCATTCTTCGGAAAATTGGGAATTCTGTACAACCAGATCAAGGCATCAGTGGAATGGAATGAAGTCTAATTCTGGTCAGCTTGCATTAGGTAGGGTGTGAAGAAACTAGAGTTAGTGAAGAATAGATTTACTACAGTAATTCCAAGGAATATGTGATGGAACCCATTTTAATCCAATGGTAGTTATGATCTGGATATCACTAGCTGTTGGAGAGGTGGAAACCATGTCATAGACCATAGGCAATACAGCACCAAACATGGCCTTCTGCCCACGATGTTTGTGCTGACCCTAATGACAAAATAACTAATCCCATCTGCCTGTACATGGTCTATATCTCTCTGTCCTGTGCCTGTTCATGAGCCTGTCAAAATGAGTCTTGAACATTGCTATCAAATCTCCTGTTGGTGGTGGTGTATTTCCAATGAGATGTTAAATCGGGGCTCTGTGTAATGGGCCTGTCCCACTTATGTGACGTTTTTGGCGACTGCCGGCACCCGTCGTAGGTCGTTGCAGGTTGCTGAAAATGTTCAAAATGTTGAAAATGCAGCGGCGACCAGAAAGACGCTACGACTCTTTGGGCGACTGAGGAGACGACTCACGACCGTACAGGCGACACCCCGGCAACCATGTCGCGGGGTGAAGCCTGTATGGTCGTGAGTAGTCGCCCAAAGTACCTTGTTCCAGTCGCCGCTGGGTTTTCAACATGTTGAAAATTTTCGGCGACCTGCAACGACCTATGACGGGTGCTGGCAGTCCGCGAAATAGTGGGACAGACCCATTATTTGCACAGTGGGTAAGAGAATCTTTGACACTGTTTTTAAGTGCAAGGGAGTGTAATGGAATGGAATCTGTTGGCTTTATTGTCATATGTGACCAGGCACAGTGAAATACACAGTGAATGGCGCTGACAAATTTACAAAGTACCCCCACTCCGGGTCCTCCATTATTCTCCCTTCTCCCCCTCCCTCCTCCCCCTCCATCTCCCTCACAGTGTTCTCCCCCACGCCGGGTCCATCGTACTTCACTCTTCCCCCCCACACGGTCATTACCCCGTGCATTCAACGACCGCCGACCGCGGATTGAACCGCGAGGCTTCACCGCCACCACCACGCGGCTCTGTCGGCCATGAGGTCCCACCGTCCCCACCAAGGCTCCATCACCACTGAGGCTCCAACACTGCCGAGGCTCATTGCCACCGAGGGTCCACCGCTGCCGCCAGGGCCTGTCCTTGCCAATATTTATCTCTTGGTATCAATACTTGGTTATCATAACACTGACATTTTCAAAGGTTTGTTGTATGCAAATTAGCTTCAGTGTCCGATCAGTTATTTGTGGGTTTATTTTCTAGGGAGACGCTGGCAAACCTGGTGAGTCCGGGTCAAGAGGACTACGAGGAGAACCTGGTGTGTCAGGCCTAGCTGGTGATCGAGTAAGTTTGAAGGTTAATCTCTTCCCATGGTAAAGTGACACATCCAAATCTTTTTCTTTCTGTGATTGATCAAGTGCAAAACTATGATTAATAAAGTGTCCAGCTCTTCATATTTCACCACCAGACATGATGTGGACCTTAAACCCACTATTTTCCCTCAATGAACTCAACCCTGATAGAGTCATATGGCACTGAAAGAGGCCCTTTGGCCCAACTTGCCCACGCCGACCAAGATGCTTCATCTACATTAGTCTAACCCAGCCACTTTTGCCTCATATCCCTCTAAATCACCCCTATCCTTGTATCTGTCCAACTGTCTTTTAAATGTTGTCTCAGTGCCGGCCTCAATTGCCTCCTCTGGCAGCTCATTCCATATAACCACCACCCTATGTGTGGGGAAAAAGTTGCTCCTCAGGTTCGCTATTAAATCTTTCCCCATCTCACCTGAAACTTTTGGCCTTTGGTTCTTGATTACCTTACCCTGGGGAAAAGACTGTGCATTCACTCTGTCTATCTCCTTCATGATTTTATACATCTCTATAAGATCACTTCCTGCGCAGCAGCGAATAAACTCTAACCTGCCCAACCTCTCCTTATAGCGCAGACCCTCAGGTCCTGACAACATCCTTATAAATCTTCTGTGCACTATTTCCAGTTTAACAACTTCTTACCATAGCAGGGTGACCACGATGCTGTCTCACCAACATTTTGTACAACTGATTGAGAACGTTCAATTGATCCTTTGCCTTTGTGTTAGATTTTGGATAGAGATAAAACCATGGCCTCATTCTTGGGCATTTGGAGGACGTCTTGCTCCAAAAGATTGATATTGAATTTTTTTTCTGCATAAGGGTCAGATATTGAGACCCTGGATGATCATTGAGATGTTCCATTGAGAGGATTTCTAGCGCACCATCATTCATTGACTGAACCGGGCAAATTGATGTTGGAAGGTCTAGGAGGAATAGCTAATTGTTGGGTGCTTTCTCTATCAAGTTGTTTGTTGGACGCAGGCAAATGCGACTATGTACTGATATTATCTTATTATTATGACAGGGTTCAGAAGGTCAACGAGGTCTCCCAGGACCACAGGTAAATTCCTCACTCCGTGCTTTTATTGTATTTTTCCTTTCTCAGCTACCGATGAGTTTCTACAAAATGTTGCAACTCAACATCAGGCCCAATTTCTATTGGATTGCAACTCTATCATACAGCATGGAAGCAGGCCATTTTGCCCAACTTGCCCATGCAGAACATGTCCCGTCTACACTAGTCCTACCTACCTGCATTTGGCCTTATCCCTCTAAACCTATCCTATCCATGTGTCTATCTAAATGTTTCTAAAAACATTGCAATAGTTCCTGCCTCAAGTACCTCCTCCGGCATCTCATTCCATACACCCACCATCCTTTGTGTAAAAAAAGTTACCCCTCGGGTACCTATTAAATCTCTCTCCCTTCACCGTAAAATATTGTTGGCACATTGCAGATAATCAGCTTGAACAACTAATCCCTTTCTGCTGGCTCTTTCCCACTGATGCTATAGGCTATGTTTGCTTTAGCTGTTGGGGTGAATATTGCTTCTATTAAAATGGTCTTGAATGATAACTCACATTGGGTCCTGATCATTATAGTGCCTAATCAACACTTGCAGAAAATCTGAACCAATCCTTTTACGTGGCTGCCAAACAGAGCAACCGTGAGCACAGTTCAGATCTACGTAACAGACTGAGATGTCATTGTGTAAATGTAATTTTTAGTTACTATTTTTGTATTTAAGAATGTTTGCGATTCATGAGATTCATTCTGAAATAGAGGAAAGAGGGGTGAGGAGAGGAGATTTGCAAAAGCCAAATACTTTGATGATTTCTGAAGCGCTTGATGTGAATGAATTACAGTCACAGCATGGAAAGAGGCCATTCAGCCCATGAAGTGTTCGACAGCAGTCCAGCTAGTCTCGTACCCCCACCCTTCACCCAGAGTCATAAGATCATAAGTGATAGGAGTAGAATTAAGCCATTCGGCCCATCAAGTCTACTCCACCATTCAATCATGGTTGATCTATCTCTCTGTCCCAACTCCATTCTCCTGCATTTTCCCCATAACCTCTGACACCTGTAAATTCTTGTAGAAACAAGGAATTGCAGATGCTCTTTTTCAAAAAACCCACAAAGTTCTGGAGTAACTAAGCTGGGTCAGGCAGCATCTCTGAAGAACATGGATAGGTGATGTTTCAGGTCGGGACCCTGTTTCAGAACTGACCCAAAACCAACTTTCCATCTCTCAAGAGACTCTGCCTGATCCACTATGTTATTCCAGCACATTGTGTATTTTCCTCGCAAATTCTTTCCTATCAAATATTTATCCTGTTCCCTTTAGAAAACTATAATTAAATCTGGCATTGCTACTTTCCGGCAGTGCATTCCAGCTGTTAATAAGCAGCAAAAAATATTTGGAAGAGGAGAAATTGAAACGACTGCTCAGACCTATAGGGGGGCACAATTCCATCAGGAGTTGAATATACTTAAAGTTCAACATTAATGTTTAAACTTAAGTCTTTTGTGTTTTGATTCCTGTAGGGAGATCAAGGTCAAAGAGGATTCCCAGGAGAAAAGGTGATGTTCCTTCTAAGTTATAGTAACATTGAAACTAAAACCATGGCATATCCAACCACAATTGATGGTTGTCAGATTCAGAGAGCCATAGAGAGATAGCTTTGAAGGTTCATGAGACCCAGTCCGGGAATGATGGAACAACTCTATGTGGGGAGATTGGGTTAACTGCGTCTTTATTCACTTGAGCTCGAAAGAATAAGGATACAATCTAATTAAAAATGGCAAAATCCCTAAAAAAGGGCCAAATGGCCTATACATGCTCCTGTTTTTTTTTTAATGCTTCTATCTGACAATGTCAATCAGTTAAAGCCAGTCAGGAAGTTAGGTGTGGGAAGTGAAAGTGTGAAGCTGATGTAATAATGGGATAGGAAGCTATTTAGATATTGTATTCAGAGCAAAGTCTTACTCAGTGCAAGGCTTACATCACATTGTTTTGGTATTCCTTGTCTGCAGTGTGGGGAGATATTCCACTCTCGGTGATTGGTGACAAAATATTAATCATTTTATAAGCAGGAAAACAAAATGGGCAAATTATTCTGAAAAGTGAAAAATCAACATGTTCACTTTTCTAAGTTTGAGATCATTGGATCCCTTTTCTGAGGATTTAGCCATAATTTTAGTTACATTTCCTTTCATAATTTCTCCATGTAGATTAAGTTTAAACCTAGTTATGATTATCAGGTGATGTTTTTCCAACAGCTTTCTGGTAATATTGGTAAGAATGCAAGCAGGGGAAATAATCACAAAGTAGAGATTTCCTCACATCTGCCCTCCTAATCTCTCTTTGCCTTAAATTTTCCTGACTGTCTGTTTACCTTGGGCTGAACTTTTTTTTAAAGACACAAGATGTTGGAATGACTCAACGGGTCAGGCAGCAACCCTGGAGAACATAGATGGGTGATGTTTTGGGTTGGGACACAGTGTTGAAAAAACTTCACGAGTAAAAAAATATTCTTGATTAAATACATTGCTACTATTTACTATCTCCTGTTCCCATTGCTCACAGGCTCTGGAATTTCACTCAATCCTCTGCTTCACCCTCACTATGCTTTCAAAATATAATTCTTGCATCGTTTTATCATTGATGGTATAACAGAACTTGGTTTCAGTGATTTTCGTCTTGATGGCATCTTAATTAAAGAGCTTTATCCAGGGAATTATTTACCAGTTGGTAACTATATATGGTTTCATGAACTCATTGAGCTCTGAACTCCATTTTATTAAGTGCAAAACATTTAACGCCCCTGACATGTCAACCTTCCTTAGGGTCTTGCTTCAATAATATAATTTCTCATTCTTCTGAGCTCCAAACAATACAGATGAATCATTCCCAGACTTAGCCTGGTGAATCTCTGTTGGACTGGTACCAATGCTACCATTTTAGTTTTAGAGATTCAGCGTGGTGATAAACCCTTCGGCCAACAGAGTCTGCGCCAACCAGCGATCCCCATACCTTAGTGCTATCCTACACATAAGGGACAATTTACAGAGGTCAATTAACCTGCAAACCTGCACATATTTTGGAATGTGGGATAAAACCAGAGTCCACGGAGAAAACCCACGCGGTCACAGGGAGAACGTACAAATTACAACCCGGGTCTCTGGCACTGTAAGGCAGCAACTCTACCGCAGTACCACTGTGCTGCTCTTACATGTCACATCATGTTGGAGAAATGGGGAGTTATTCCATCCAGTGGGATATCACCAACCTGTGGCCTTTTGTTTCTCTACTCTGCTGAAAACCTTGTTAACATCTTCATCACGTGAGAAAAGCTGATGGATCTGTCATCCAACACTTGAACCATGTCCTTACGTGGGTATTGACTACCTGATCAGAAAGGAAGGAATCCAGTCAGTGGCAATGCAGGATAATGTGGCGGCACCACGAGGAAGGTGCACTCTCATGTCCTTCATTCCACCGGATTCTGTGTCCATCTCTGATCCAGATTTCCAGTGGGATGAAGTGCATGAGGTGCCTCCACAAACTACAGAGGGATGGATGATCTTCCTCTGCCCCTTACCCACTACTCCTGTTGCCCTGAAATGGGTAAGTGTCTTGTCAACTGTGCTGCTATGGATAACAAACAACCTTACATTAGCCGGAGGGTAGACCCTATTCTACATTAGGTATAGCTTTTTGTTATCTGTATGCCTCTAAGCTACATTGTTTAAGAAAGCCAATGTATATGGAGATACATCAGTCATGGAATTGTCTTGAGGAGTTTAATAGTCTTCCCCTACCTATATGTTCCTTTCCTATTCTTGTGAAGATCCAACTGTATCCACTACACTTCCATTCAGCTGAAGTTATTAATGTGAGAACTAAGAGAAACCACCAAGCCTCTCAAGCCTTCAACATTCTCTTTTATTGTGACTAATATTAAATCAATTCTACTTGGATCCATACCCCTTGACATGATTAGTCAGTTTTGGGATGTTGACCGAGCCTATGTTGACCGAGCCTATGTTCTGGGTCTGTCTCTCTCTCTCTCTCCCCTCGTGTAGCCTTTCAATAAAGAATGACTAGGGGGTGAGGGTGGGGAGGAGTTTATAAACCAAAGATTTCAACGATTAGTTTGCATCTCTGGATCTGTTGGTAGTATTAGGTTCAGGTGCACAAGCCTGCATCACAGTCTACTGTACCAGTTAGATTGTGGCTTAAGTACTGATCCCCACACTCTCTGATTCTCTTCATAGGCAGATGTATATCAATCTCTGCCTTGAATCTACTCTTTGTCTGATCATCCACAGCCCTTTGGGTGGGAGAATTCCAATTGTTCACCGCCTTTCACAATGCCCTTGGTCTCTTGCTGTTTGACACTTCCTACCTACCTCAGCTTGTCTGTTGCAGCTGGAAGGCTCTGAGAACATTGGTCTGCTGTTCTCCAATTGACTCGTGTGGAATTCCAAACATTCCAAAGTAATTTCCATCCAAATCGGGCTTAATTCCTGTTTTCTTTCTTATTGCATTTTTCAGTCTACTTTGTTTGCTTACAAAAACAATATAACCACAACGGCATGAGTTCATCCTTTGCCTCTGCTCTTGCAACATAGGGAGATAGAGGACCACCTGGACAGGATGGCAGGAATGGAATTGACGGGAAGAACGGTCTCCCAGGATCTTCTGGACTAAGGGTGAGTATTTATTTTGGTTTCTATATGGCATGATGCATGACTGGACGAAGGATTCAGTGGGATGGAGTTACAGATTCTGTAACATGTAATTAATCAGAAGGGAAGACAAAATATAAAACCATGTTTAAAGAGCTGAGCATCCCAAGGAAGATCCCACATAGTTGCAGTCCTTTTTTTCCAAGGCCGGAACTCCTGCAATTGGGAGGCATTGCATCCGGATACTAGAAGTCCACTTCCTTGATCACCATTTAGTTTCTAATATTGCATCACTAAAAATATGAGCAATTCAACCTCATTTAATGAGACCATGGCTCAACCTTGATCTTGTATTGGCAATGAATGGTGGGACATTTAGTTTTAGAGACAGAGCATGGGAGCAGACCTTCTGCAGACCGAGTCCATGCAGACCATCGATCGCCCGTTCACACTGGTTCATTGTTATCCAACTTTCCCATCCACTTCTTGAGCACTGGGAGCAATTTACAGAGGGCCAATTAACCTCTTTGAGACGTGGGAGCAAACCGGAGCACCCGGAGAAAACGCACGCAATCACAGAGAGAATGTGCCAACGCCTGAGGTCAGGCTGCAGCTGAGGTCAGGATTGAACCCACGTTCCTGGTGCTGCGACCTACCTTTTCTTTATTGTCTTTTCACTTAGATTCTTAGTTAATGAAAATCGGAGATTAATTTACTATAGATGAGCATTTAAGTTGCATGGTCCTGTGACTTGGTCTGTACTCATGTATCTATTTCACTTCCTCTTCAGGGTGACCCAGGGAAACAAGGAGAACCTGGCAGAGATGTGAGTAACAAAATAAATGAAGACGTTTGCTCCAACTTATGGTCCTGCTGACCGCTGTTGTGAATCCTTGTCTCTGGAACGTCCTCTCGCCTTGTAACCTTATAGGAACTCCAAACCTGGACTCTCACTTCCCGTGCCTCTTATCTCCTTCGACCACCGTGATCGGTGTTGGTTATCGTTCTCCTACCTGCACCCTATGTTCTGGAATTCCCTCCCTAAAACCCTTCCTCCAGTCTTCCTCCTCCCTTAAGATGCTTCTTTAAACCTACATCATAAACCAAAATTTTAGGTCACTTATCATAATGTCTTTTGTATTTATCTTGCCATTTCAATGATGCAGTGCTGGTGGACCTGGACCCAATACTACCAACAGGTCCAGTCAGATGAAAGATAATCTATATTAAAAACAGATGTAGTACAAAAACAATGGAAAGCCCAAAGTCCCAAGTGCAAGCAAAGCAATTCGTAGATCGTAGTTCAGTTGGCATTCGTAGTTTTCAATAGCCTGATGGGTAAGAAGATGTTTTGAACATGTACATTGCAGTTTTCACTCTCCTCTACCTTCTTTCCGATGGCAGAAGTGAAATCAGTCTTATCTGTGCCCCTTTTATATATTTCTACAAGGTCACCCCCCCCCCCCCCCCCCCACACCAACTCCTATGTAGTGAAAATAATCCCAGTCTATCTAAATTTCCTAACAGCCATAGCCCTCCATTCCAGCCAACTTCCTGGTGAATCTCTACTGCACTCTCTCTTTTATTACTTCATCCTTACTGTAGTGTGACGATCGAAACTGTGCAGAACATTCCAAGGGTGGCCCGATCAAGGTGGTTTTCTACTGTTGATACTTTAACAGCATCCATCGTTCAAAGCATTTGCTGGAAATGTCTTGTGATAATCAGCCGTTGATGCTCCAGTGCCTTGCTTTTTGAACAGGCTATGTTTAAAAAGATGTTCTTGTTTTAATCATCATTAGAGGGGGAAAAGGTGGGCATCTGAATAATGCAGTTCAAACCGGCTCTGTTTTGTCTTTCATGATCATGTTGATGTTTTTATAACACAGGGGTTGTCCGGCCCAAGAGGCGAGTTAGGACCATCGGGACCAGCAGGACCTCAGGGCCCACCAGGACATCCAGTAAGTCCCATACTTCGTTGGTTCATAGTAAAGTATCAGAAGGATTGCCCAGAGCTCTGATCTGCTGAGTTATTGTAGAAGCATTCTAGTCAATTGACAGGAATCTGTGCTAGAACTGGTCAGAATGCTCACACTACTTTGTGGAACTTTCTGTACCTCTCATCTAATTTGTTGTAAATGTTTGTATTTTCATTTTTACAATGTGACATTTAGTTTAGTTTAGTTTATTGTCCTGTGTACCAAGACACAGTGAAAAGCTTTTTTATTGTGTGCTATCCAGTCAGCAGAAAGACTATACATGATTACAATCAAGCCGTTTACAGTATGCAGACACAGGATAAAAGGAATAACGTTTAGCACAAGGCGAAGTCCAATTAAAGATAGTCCGATGGTCTCAATGAAATAGATGGTAGCTTGGGACAGCTCTGTAGTTGTTGATAGGATGGTTCAGGTTCCTGATAACAACTGGGAAGAAAATGTTCCAGAATCTGGAGGTATGCGCTTTCACACTTCTGTGCCTCTGCTTGATGGGGGAGGGGAGAAGAGGGGAATGTCTAGGGTGAGACTTGTCCTTGTTTATGCTGATGGTCTTGCTGAGGCAGCGTGAAGTGTAGATGGAGTCCATAGTTGTTTTCTGTAATGGCCTGGGCTGTGTGCACAATTCTCTGCAATTGTTTTCCATCCACACAGGGCAAACCAGGAAATGATGGGAAACCTGGAGTTCCTGGGAAGAGTGTAAGTACATTCAAATTAATATTATTGGCCACGTGTCGGTAGCAGCCTCTAACAGTGTTACGGAGGCTGCAGTAGGATCCAGGATCTGGCCATTCAAAGGTCCTGAAGCAAAAATATGAGACCTCTGCCTATACTAGGCCAGTAAATAATTCAAGCCCAGTGACAGAAGTCAGTGGATCACAAGGAGAGCTTGAAGTCTCAGGCCAATATCCACCATGGCAACTGAAGAATACTGGACTGTTCTCTCAAAGAGGTAGCACAAACATGATGGGGTGTTTCTTTCTAAAACTATACTACTGTCAAGAGAAATGTGTGAGAGAAAGGGAAGGAATGGAGGGAAAGAAGTGAGATTTGGGAAGCCTTCATTGTGGCATTGAAAAAAAAATTGACCTCTTCTTGGTGTCCAGAAAACATTTTTTATCAAATACATTTAAAAATAATGGCTTCTCTACTGCCTGCAAGTCATCCATATCCCTTCATTCCCTGTGTATTTATGTGCCTATTTAAACACCTCTGATATGCCACAATCATATCCACTTCCACCATCAACTTGTTCCAGGCAACCACCACTGTGTAAACAAACCTGCCCTGCACATCTCCTTTAAGCTTTGTCCCTCTCACCTCAAAGCTGTGTCCTCCAGTGTTTGTCATCTCCACCCTGGGGAAAAGGTTCTAGCTGTCTACCCTATATATGTCTTCCCTATCTAAGGAGTGAGAAACATTCTTCATCATTTGAGGAATAATTCCGTTGAATCATCCTTCTGCTTTTCCACAGGGAGAAGACGGGACTCCAGGAGAGGATGGAAGGAAGGTAGGTCTCAACAAGGGAAGAGGACTCGGATTGCATTTTAATCCTTGGCCAGGATGTGGGGGTGGATCCTTCTACCTGATCCATTAAAGGTCTTGACTGGTCCCCAAAACAGAACATATTTTAATCATCCTTCATTGGTTGTGTCTGAACAGAGCAGGAGTGACATTGGAAGGCTTGATGGATATCCATGGAAATGGTTCGAGGCAAAGTAGGCGAGGTGGGGTTGAAGGGAGTGGGTGTCATTGCAAACCATTGCAGGCTGTGTGTAGTCTCGGGTGAATGGAAGAAATTAATGGTCCCAATACCCCATTATTAGATTGCATTCTAGCCAGATGCACTCCAAAGAGGATGCTGGGTTGCTGTTAAGCTGCTGAAATGTTTTGTTTCTCTTTTAGGGTGATAAAGGTGACCAAGGAGAAACTCCAAGAAATGTACGTATATGTTACAAGAATGGCTTGTCAGAACACGCTGTTGGGGGCACTGAACAGTTCAAAGCATCTTAACAAAAACAGCAGATTTTATTTGTAAAAATACCTTGTGTTCAAGAATAGTTGGAAAGTAGCTGCTTGATTTGATTTATTTCATGCCATTCAGATGCCGAAGAGTTGATGGGTCTGTAAAATGAATTGGGAGGGTGCTTAGGACTATCCTCTGCCATCTGTATCAACTCCCCTATTGCAGAGTTCAAATATTTCCTTGAATAATGCCCAATAGGTTTCTCTCCATTACATTGAGTCATTGATAGTTGCACCATTTGCTACGCTTTGAACCACGAGGTTTATTCTGATTAGCTGTTCTATATTTAACTGGTCACTAATGGCCATTTATTGTCACCATCCTTGCCTTCTTCCCCATTTCAAAGTAACGTTTACTTATTATCTCCATGGAATGATGAGAATTCATAGAACAGGGAGAGAGCTAGTTCAATACCCTAGTGGGGTACCCCAAGGCTTAGTGGTGTACCCCAAGGCTTTAGTGGGGTACCCCAAGGCTCAGTACTGGGACCCCAGCTATTTACAATATATATTAATGATCTGGATGAGGGAATTGAAGGCAATATCTCCAAGTTTGCGGATGACACTAAGCTGGGGGGCAGTGTTAGCTGTGAGGAGGATGCTAGGAGACTGCAGGGTGACTTGGATAGGCTGGGTGAGTGGGCAAATGTTTGGCAGATGCAGTATAATGTGGATAAATGTGAGGTTATCCATTTTGGTGGCAAAAACAGGAAAGCAGACTATTATCTAAATGGTGGCCGATTGGGAAAGGGGGAGATGCAGCGAGACCTGGGTGTCATGGTACACCAGTCATTGAAGGTAGGCATGCAGGTGCAGCAGGCAGTAAAGAAAGCGAATGGTATGTTAGCTTTCATTGCAAAAGGATTTGAGTATAGGAGCAGAGAGGTTCTACTGCAGTTGTACAGGGTCTTGGTGAGACCACACCTGGAGTATTGCGTACAGTTTTGGTCTCCAAATCTGAGGAAGGACATTATTGCCATAGAGGGAGTGCAGAGACGGTTCACCAGACTGATTCCTGGGATGTCAGGACTGTCTTATGAAGAAAGACTGGATAGATTTGGTTTATACTCTCTAGAATTTAGAAGATTGAGAGGGGATCTTATAGAAACTTACAAAATTCTTAAGGGGTTGGACAGGCTAGATGCAGGAAGATTGTTCCCGATGTTGGGGAAGTCCAGGACAAGGGGTCACAGCTTAAGGATAAGGGGGAAATCCTTTAAAACCGAGATGAGAAGAACTTTTTTCACACAGAGAGTGGTGAGTCTCTGGAACTCTCTGCCACAGAGGGTAGTTGAGGCCAGTTCATTGGCTATATTTAAGAGGGAGTTAGATGTGGCCCTTGTGGCTAAGGGGATCAGGGGGTATGGAGAGAAGGCAGGTACGGGATACTGAGTTGGATGATCAGCCATGATCATATTGAATGGCGGTGCAGGCTCGAAGGGCCGAATGGCCTACTCCTGCACCTAATTTCTATGTTTCTATGTTTCTAATACACTCCCAGTGCCACGCTGGAAAACCAATTCCCAAGCATTTCTACATGGCATTACATTTTAATTCTCTTTAAACTGATTATTCCAGACACCTTTCAAAGGCTGTGACTGAAGTTGCTTCTACCAGACGATCAAGCAGTACATTTCAGATAAAAAATCTCATCTACATGCTGGTTAATTTATACAAGTGTGGGCAGTGAACTTTATGGGCCTGTCCCACTTAGGCGATTTTTCAGCGGACTGCCGGCGACTGTCAAGTTGCCAGCAGTCGCCTGAAAAACCAGGAACTGGAACGGCGACTATCGGAGTGGAACACACACAACACACACAAACACATCGCAAAGGAGGGGGCCAGGGCAAGCGGGGGGAGCGCTGTCTGAAATTTACACGGTGCAAAGCCAAGGTGATACAGACACACACTGCGATGATCAGGAAGGTCGGCGCTGTAATTAAGACGGCTAGCACAGTGTACGGTAAGTTCTTTAAAATAGGGGGGGGGGGGGGGAGAAGGAGTGGAGCCAACTTTTAAGAAGCCAGCAACTTTTAACTAAGTCAGAGATACACAGCTGTGAAGTTCGGCGGACATTTAACATTACTGGTTATCCTTGGTTCTGCCAAGTACTGCTTACGTTTTTTCTCTCCAATGAGCCAATGAAAATGACCAGTCAGCAAAGGCGATTAACTAAAACTACCTACAACTATCTGGACTACTTACAACTACATGGCGACCCCATGACAACTGCATCTACAACTACAGGAGTATCTATTATCTCCATGACGATCACTTTTTGGTCGCAGAAAAATTTTCAACATGTTGAAAAATTTACGGCGACCATACTGAGGCCGCGATTAGTTCCCAGAATGTGGGAACTCCTTGCGACCATGAAGGAGACTCACCAGAGACCACCAGCGAATATGTGGTGACCATGTGATGAGCGCAGTCTCCTGCACCCACCTAAAAAGTTGCCTAAGTGGGACAGGCCCATTAGTAGATTTGTCTAGACATTAAGGACTAATTGAGTCTATAAAGCTCATATTCTGCTTGGATTGCTTACAACCAAAGGTATGAACATTGAATTCTCCAATCTTAGGTAACTACAAAATGCTCCACCCACCTCCCCCCAACCACCCGCCCCGCCCTCTCTCTTCTTTCCCTTCCTCTCCCCTGTGCCCCACTTGGACTTATTTATTTCTCCCCTACCCCACCTCCAACCTAATTCCTTCCTCTAGCTTCACAATTCACACGCTTCAATCCTTTTCTCGCACTCCTCCTGTCTTTCATTTCTGAACTTTGTCCACCCATCTGCTTATTAACCCCCCCTCTCTGTATCAGCCTATTATTTGCAAGGCTTTGTCCTGCCCCAACTAGCAATGTTACAACATTTTGAGATTTTAAAAATCAAGTCTGCAATTTATCCCATCAGATAAAGCATAACAATAAGTTTAATTTGACACCAAATTCACTTTCATATCTCAAGTATTAAAAAAGTTATGGCCATTTTCATACTCGGAAATTAGCATCTTGTTCCCTATTGATTTTCAATGGACATTACAAAAAAGCTGTGATCTTGGATAGTCAACAGGCCATTTCTTAAGGAAAGATTAACATTTTTAAATAGCCTAAGTGTCCAAAGATTATTCACAAATAATTCACAATATAACATGATTTTTATATCTAATTTACATTAATTTATAGGCCAAATGGAAGGAATTTAGTGTTCAATTGCTGTAAATAAATGCCCATTTAAATCGGCTTTCCAGTGGGTTTCTGTGAACGCGCTGGTTTAGAATGTTGACAGCGCGCTGGATTAGTGCCCTCAAATGCCGAGAAAAATACTGCGGGATATAAAAAGCCCAAAATGAACCACTCGCTATAGATAACTTGATATATAGGGTTATATATATGGCCCATTTAATGTAAAAATAAGGTACATACCTTTAATTGTTTGCTTTATAAAACCCTGGGGCTGCGAGAGGTTGCGGAATCAGATAGTAATTTTAAAATTATCATAACTATATTATCGAGGCCTATAAAACTAATAATACCTTTTGCGACCGGGTCTTGCAGCGATTTTTCGTTAATGATTTACTAGGCTGAACATCTGCGATTAGTACATCCTAGTAAAATTCGCGTTTTAAACCCGCCCCCTCCAAACAGCGCCAAAATCGCCGACATGGCTGAGGGCAGATTCCCAATGGCGATTCAGGTAGGTTTTGTAACATACCTACCCCAACTCTCTTCCAACTTTCTTCTGCCCCTCAACTACAATCAATCTGAAGAAGGGTCCTGACCCAAAACGTCATCTGTTCATGTTCTCCAATGATGCTACCTGACCTGCTGAGTGACTCCAGCATTTGTGTCTTGTTCCATAAAGCTGCCTGATTCGTACCTGTATGAACATTTCATCAAGGCCATGGAATAATTAGGAGTGGGAATGCTGAATGCTTTCCCTCCTTTTAAACCATGTGATTATTTTTTTGCTACTGTACCTTGTTGAAACTCCTGATTGAACCCAGACTGGGATTGAACCTATTATCTATCAGCTCTTACTGCTGAATCGGTGGGATGTATTGTATAGATTTCTGGAGAGAGGGACATAGAGTAATCACTTGAACATCATCTACTTCATGCCAACCAGGGACGAGATGGGGCCAAAGGTGAGCGTGGAGATCCTGGGCTGCAAGGAATTATCGGACTTAACGGATTGCCGGGTGTAATTGGACTTCCAGGACCCCCTGGGCAGGTATGCAATATGTTCCCTGGAAAGTCTGTGGGGGTCTAAGTATTGTAGAGGTTTGTGTTGTGGCGTTTTTAACTTATTTGTCAACAAATTTTAGACATTGCTGATAATGCCAGCATTTATTGTCCGTCCCTAATTCCCCACTGAAATGAGAAGGCAGTTGAAGAGTCAACCACGTTGATGCATCTGGAGTCACCAGTAGACCACACTGGGTGCGCGGAGATTATTTCATTTTCTGAGTCATTAGAGACCCAGATGTTTTTTTTATATCAACCAGTTGATTTCATGCATGCATTCAATGCAAAATTATAGACCCAAAACGTCACCAATTCCTTCCCTCCATAGATGCTGCCTCACCCGCTGAGTTTCTCCAGCATTTTGTGTCTACCTTCGATTTTACCAGCGTCTGCAGTTCGTTCTTAAACAGAAATCAGCCCGACTCGTTCATGCTGATGAAGATGCCCCATCGAAGCCATTCCCATTTGCCCTCTTTTGCCCCATATCCCTTCCCTATCCATGTACGTGTCCAAATGTCTTTTAACTGTAGTTATTGTACCTGCCTCAACAACTTCCTCTGACATTATAGAAGTAGAAGTCAGCCATTCAAACCCTCACACGCGCTGACATTCAATATGATCATGGCTGCCTTTTACTCAATCCATTGACAGCAGTGGAACTACAGTAAATCTCATTTCAGTTTGCATGTCTGCAGTTTCACCTTTCAGCTCATGTGTGAGAGTCAATATTTCAAGTCAAAGACTCTTCATCTAAACATAGAAGTGAAGTTAAGAAACCCTGTTGTGGGTTAGATTTCTTCCTCACAGCACAATTAATGCTGGCCCCTTAGTAGCTTTGTGTGTGATGGATATTTATCTGAAGTTATTGAGTATTATGCGGAAATGGCAGGCAAATGTGGTTGAGATGTAAACGAGGGGCTGAGCGGTGTACTGCTGACCCCAGCTTAACCCATCTACATTTAAAAAGGCTCAGCTAAACACTCCTTTGAAATTTCAGGAACTCTTCACAGTTTAGACTTTAGACATACACGGTGGAAACAGACACTTCGGGCCACTGAGTCTGCCGACCAGAGATCACATTAGCATTATCCTACACACTAGGGACAATTTACAATTTACAAAATACAATTAACTTACAAACCTGTAGGTCTTTGGAGTGTGGGAGGAAACCGTACCCGGAGGAAACCCACGCGGTCACAGGGAGAATGTAATAACTCTGTACAAACAGCATCTGTAGTCAAGATTAAACTGGCTCTCTTGTGCTGTAAGGCAGCAACTCTACCACTGTGCCACCCTAACCTCTGAGCGTTGTGAATCTAGTTAATTCTCCCCTTAGAGAAGTGTTGATGCTTAATCAATAAGTACATTCGCAGCTGAGATACAGTAAGCAGATTTAAAGACTACAAACATTTAAGAACTTCAGAACGATTGTAGATCCATTGCCGATGTTTGTGTCAACTGCAGACCTGTGTTCCACCATGATAGATTGAGAAGTTGAGATGGGTTGTGAAAGATTTTGGGAAGGTGAAATTGTTTTAAAATCCAAACAGCTTTGCAATTAATTGTGGAATGAGTTACTCCTTCCCAGTCCAATCTTTGCGAGACTCCAGACAGAAAATTTACAATTTAACTACAGTCAGTTGTGTGAGGGTCCTGCCAGTGAGTGAATAATCTGATCAGCTTCATCCTGTCACTTGCGCACAGCAGCAAGGCTCAGAACTCACCAGTTCCAATGAAAGGTTACAGACTTTTAATCTTAACCGTGAACTGTAGCAATAAGCTTGACTTATTTTTTTTGGAAATTTACAGGGATCTGAACCATCCATACCAATACCAGGACCACAAGGGCTTCCAGGAACACCGGTAAGATATCGAGAGAGACATTGGTTACTTCATCCTCCTGATTGTGGTCAGACGCTGGTACAAGAAGAATATGTAGTGGCTTAACTTTCAATAACAAAGTAATCCCAGAGAGATTTTAATGTAGGGCAGGATAGAAAATAGGTGCAGGAGTAGGCCATTCGGATCCCAGATTAATTTCGATGGGAAGGGTTTGGCTATTTAGTTTAATTTAGTTTAGAGATACAGCATGGAAAAATTATTCGGCCCACAGAGTCCACACCAACCATTGATCACCTGTTCATATTAGTTCTGTTTTCCCAGTCTTCCTACACATTAGAGGCCATTTACAGAGGCAATTAACCCACAAATGCACATGTTTTTTGGATGTGGGAGGAAACTGGGACACTGGGCCAATGTTTACCAAGCACTTTAGCTGTTGTTGTCCCTTCAGTTCTCGCTTCTCTTTACCTTCATTTCGCTTCACTTTTGGAATTCTGAAGTTGGGTACATGTCTCTCACACTTACCCCGACTCCCACAATTTTTTTCAGTGCAAAAATTCAACATTTTGGCGGTTTTTAACAGCTAGGAAAGTACGCGTTTCTAGCGTTAATAACATATACCGAAAGTGACGGATGTCCTCCAGATGGATTTAGCGGCTCCATGCGTCGAGCCCTCTGACCCAGTGACCTTTCGTGCAACCCCCCTATATGTAATCCATATTCCATCATTCCCTGCACATCCATGTGCTCATCTAAAAGCCTCTTAAACACTACTATCATATCTGCCTCCACCACCACCCCCAGCAGCGCGTTCCAGGCACCCACCACCCTCTGTGCAAAAAAAACCTTACCCCACACATCTCCTTTTAAACTTTGCCTCTTTCACTTTAAAGCTATGCTCTCCAGTCTTGCATATTCAGAAGTCTCCACTGTGGACTACAGTAGTGTAATGACTGGTCTATTGGGCAAGGAAACCAGAAGAAGGGTCTCTACCAGAAATGTCACCCATTTCTTCTCTCCGGAGATGCTGCCTGTCCCACTGAGTTACTCCAGCATTTTGTCTATCTTGGGGAAACCAGAGACCTGGCTGAACAAACCCACTACAGCAGGCCAAGAAATCCCATTTGTAGCATGAAATCTTTGTGTGTTATGTAATGGAATTTAATCAAAAATATGATCTTGTTTAACATGCAGGTAGCACAGATGTAAATTTTCTGTGTGTTTAGCATGCACAGAATTCCCTGATTGGTGTATGCCGGGTGGCAAGGAGGACACATTTTGATATCACTTGAACAGATTGTTTTTGTGAATCTGAGGCTAGTTAATGGCCTAGGTGTCACATACTTTAAGCAGCCATTAATGCAATGGCTGAAGCTCGTTTCAGTTAAAAGGAGTCGGTCCCCACCTGCAGCTCCCCTTCTAGGTAGGTTGGGAAAGGTCTTTCATTCCAATGTTGACCGCCACTCAGCAACCATCTCCAACCTATGCTTCCAATGGCTTTGGGTCACCCAATTATACACTCCAAGTGAGCATGTTCCCTATTCTGAACCCACATAGCATTGTATAAAGGAGATCTCCATTCAGTTTGTGTATTAATCAAAGGTACTAGCAGCTCATCCTCCCCTGGTGTTGCCCTCTGTCTTCGTTTAAATTCCTCCTTGTGTGTTTGTTTGACTGTCTATCCTTAACTAGGAACGTTTGCTGTGACTACTTCTGCACGTGCTGTGTGACTGGCATTGACTGAGATCTCTTACAGTGGAACAATAAGTGGGAATGATTGCTTCAAAGTCCTGCTCCCTAATAAGCTATATCTGAGCAATACCATCAAGGTTCAGTTTGTGAATACATTGCTAATCAGAGGGAATGTTTGACATTCCCACATCCAGCATAAGTATCTAATCTCTGAACAAACATGTCCATTGGACAAGGTATGCCAAGTCATATGATGTTGGGTTCCTTTTCAATAATTTTTGTTTCGTTTTTTAGTTTAGAGATACAGCATGGAAACAGGTCTTACAACCCACTGAGTCCATGCCGACCATCGATCACCCATGCACACTAGTTCAGTGTTATTGCACTTTCACACTGGGGGCAATTTACAGAGGCCAATTAACCTAGAAACCCGCATGTCTTTGGGTTGTGGAAGGAAACGTGCAATCTCCACACGCAGGCAGCAACTGAGGATCAAACCCGTGTCTCTGGAGCTGTGAGGTAGCAGCTTTACCAACTGCACCACAAGAGGCAGTTTCATTAAAATATTCTGACCCCTTTCCTGAGTCAGGAGACCACTGATGCTCAAAGCAGGACCTGAAGCATCCCCCTGCAATCAGTCTGAAGAAGAGTCCTGACCCGAGACGTCACCTATCCATGTTCTCCAGTGATGCTGCCCGACCCACTGAATTACTCCAGAGCTTTATGTCTTTCTCTGAAGCACCAGAGTTCTGTACGGTAAAGAGCACTGTGTGTTGGATGAGAGAGCCGCGACCATCATGTAAACCAACCTACCTTCCCTTGACTCCATCTACACTTCACGCTGCCTCGGCAAGGCCACCAACATAGTCAAGGGCCAGTCTCACTCCCGTCACTCTCTCTTCTTCCCACTGCTCCCCTCTTCCATCAGGCAAGAGCTTTAGAAGTTTGAAAACACAAAAATCCAGAGTCAGGCACAGTTTCTTCCCACCTTTACACAGGCAACTGAACCTTCCTCTCCTCACCGGCAAGAGAACAGTCCTGACCTTCCATCTACCTCATTGGCGATCTTTGAACGATCTATCATCAGATTTTATTAGACCTTATCTTGTACTAAATGTTATGTCCTTTATTCTGTATCTGTACACTGTGGGCGGCTTGATTGTAATCATATAATCTCACCGCTGACTGGATAGCTCACGAAAAACCTTTCACTGTACCTCAGTACACGTGGCAATAATAAATTAGACTAAACTATATCAAACTGAGATTTCTTCGTGTGCAATAAGTAAACAAATTGGGTAACTGACCACAAAATCCTTCCACAGAGATCTGTTGTTGGACCGTAACCTAGTCTTGTGATATTGAGAGACTTTTAGATTGCAGTTCAGACTTGTGCGGAATTCCTTATAAATAAATGTTTCTGCTTATTTTCTACAGGGAATTCCAGGCATCCCTGGAGCTGCAGGCGTACACGTAAGTCCTTTATCTTCTCTCCACTCGTTGACGATCATGCTCGTGTATAAGACAGGAATATTAGTTTTTTTTTGTGTGTTCTTGTGTGTCTCCTGTGAATTGTTCCAGGGAGTATTTACCTGTTTTATTGTAAATGTGCCTATTTCGAGTGCAGGTAGGGATATTTTAATTGGCATCACCAGCAACTGTAATTTCTGAGACACTCCACTTTCTCTATTGTCCTGGGGAATGTTTAGTATATAAAATTATGAGAGGCCTAATTCAGCCTACTGAGTCCACACCAATCCCACCAGTCACCTGTACATTAGTTCTACGTAATCCCAGTTTCGCAACCTAAATGCTAGGGGCAATTTACAGATGCCAATTAACCTACAAACACGCACATCTGTGGAGTTTGAGGGGAAACCGGAACACCGGGAGAGAACGCATGCGGTCATAGGGAGAACGTACAAACTCTGTACAGGCAGCATCAGTAGTCAGGATTGAACCCGGATTTCTGGTGCTCTAAGGCAGCAACTCTACTTCTGTGCCACTTGTTGAGGCAAGTAGCCTTGAAGTGAATTGCATGCGTGCTGTACTGTTATAAGGTGGTAGTCAAGTCAAGTCAAGTTTATTTGTCACATACACATACGAGATGTGCAGTGAAATGAAAGTGGCAATGCTCGCGGACTTTTGTGCAAAAGACAAACAACAAAACAACCAAACAAATTATAAACACAATTATAACACACATATTCTTTTACATAATAAATAATAGAAGGAAAAACGTTCTGTGGAGTTAGTCCCTGGTGGGAAAGGCGTTTACAGTCCGAATTGCCTCTGGGAAGAAACTCCTTCTCAACCTCTCCGTTCTCACTGCATGGCAACGGAGGCGTTTGCCTGACCGTAGCGGCTGGAACAGTCCGTTGCAGGGGTGGAAGAGGTCTCTCATGATTTTGTTTGCTCTGGAGTTGCACCTCCTGTTGTATAGTTCCTGCAGGGGGGTGAGTGAAGTTCCCATAGTGCGTTCGGCTGAACGCACTACTCTCTGCAGAGCCTTCTTGTCCTTGGCAGAGCAATTCCCGAACCAGATGGTAATGTTCCCGGACAAGATGCTTTCCACCGCCGCTGCGTAGAAGCACTGTAGGATCCTCGGAGACACTCTGAATTTCCTCAATTGCCTGAGGTGGTAAAGGCCTTGCCTTACTCACCAGTGCTGAGGCGTGTGATGACCATGTCATATCCTCAGAGATGCGGACTCCCAGATATTTAAAACAGTTCACCCTATCCACAGGATCCCCATTTATACTCAATTGAGTGTACGTCCTCGGATGATGTGCCCTCCTAAAGTCCATGATCAGCTCCTTCGTTTTTTTGATGTTCAAGAGGAGGCTGTTCTCCTGGCACCAGAGTGCTAGATCAGCCACCTCCTCCCGGTAGGCCTTCTCATCATTGTCTGAGATCAGGCCCACCACCACAGTGTCATCAGCAAACTTAATTATTGAATTGGAGCTGAACCTAGCCACACAGTCATGTGTGTACAGGGAGTACAATAGGGGGCTGAGGACGCAACCCTGGGGCGATCCTGTGCTCAGGGTGAGGGACTTCGATGTATTCCCTCCCATCTTGACTACCTGGGGCCTGGCGGTGAGAAAGTCCAGGACCCAGGCACACAGGGAGGTGTTGAGCCCCATAATAATATTGAGCCCCATATAAGTAATATGG
Organism: Leucoraja erinaceus; assembly: GCF_028641065.1. Classification (NCBI taxonomy): domain Eukaryota; kingdom Metazoa; phylum Chordata; class Chondrichthyes; order Rajiformes; family Rajidae; genus Leucoraja; species Leucoraja erinaceus. The sequence goes on along the minus strand of NC_073392.1, from coordinate 27,515,558 downwards.
CACCATTAAGATAGCACCCTCCCTGGCATTTTTTATAGACATACAGGTAGGTGTTTCAGGCAAACTGGAGAGACGTGGTGATGGCCGATGCAATAAACTGCTGTATTGGGAGGATGGCAGGGTATGAGTGGTGTATCTCACCTTGACATTGGGTGTGTGGTTCAAGTATGTATCTCATGTGTTCTTGTATTTGCAGGGCGAGAAAGGAGACATGGGGCCCAAAGGTCAGAAAGTAAGTACCTTCAGCTCTGTCATGTTCATACATTCATAAGTTCTAGTTCGGCCAGTTAAATCTACTCCGCCATTCAAGTCAAGTCAAGTCAAGTCAAGTCAAGTTTATTTGTCACATACTCATACGAGATGTGCAGTGAAATGAAAGTGGCAATGCTCGCGGAACAACAAAACAACCAAACAAATTATAAACACAATCATAACACACATATTATTTTACATAATAAATAATAGAAGGAAAAATGTTCTGTACAGTTAGTCCCTGGTGAGAAAGGCGTTTACAGTCCGAATTGCCTCTGGGAAGAAACTCCTTCTCAACCTCTCCGTTCTCACTGCATGGCAACGGAGACGTTTGCCTGACCGTAGCGGCTGGAACAGTCCGTTGCAGGGGTGGAAGAGGTCTCTCATGATTTTGTTTGCTCTGGAGTTGCACCTCCTGTTGTATAGCTCCTGCAGGGGGCTGCGGATCCTGCAGATCATGGCTGATCTCTCTTTCCCTCTCAACTCCATTCTCCTGCCTTTGCCCAATAAGCACTGACACCCTTACTAATCAAGAATCTGTCAATCTCCGCCTTAAGAATATCCTTGACTTGGCGTCCACAGCCTTCTGTGGCAATGAATTCTCCAGATTCATCATCATCTGACTAAAGAAATTCCTTCTCATCTTCTTTATAAAAGTATGTCCTTTTATTCTGAGGCTATGGCCTCTGGTTCTAGACTCTCCTACTAGTGGAAACATCCTCTCCACATTCACTCTAACCAGGTATTTCACTATTCGGTAAGTTTCAATGAGGTCCCCTCTCATCTTTCTAAACTCCAGCGAGTACAGGCCCAATGCTGTCAACCGCTCATCATATGATAACTTAAACCTTCTCTGGACCCTCTCCGATGCCAGCTCATCCATCCTCAGATAGGGGGCCCAGAATTGCTCACAATATTCCAAATGGGGACTGAGCAGTGCCTTATAAAGCCTCAACATGACGATACGATGCAATATGATACGATAGAATTTTATTTATCCTTGGAGAGAAATTGATCTGCCAACAGTCATTAAAAAACACAAAATACATGAAATGAATTACAAATCATGAACCTGCATCCTGGTTTTTGTATTGTGTCCCCTCTAAATAATCTTAGCATTCACCTTCATTACTACTGATTCATCTTACAAATTAACTTTTTGGAAATCCTGCACCACCACTCCCAAACCTGCACCAGTACTCCCTATCCTGCACCAACATTCCCAAATCTGCATCAGCACTCCCAATCTTGCATCACGACTCTATTGCATAGTCAGTATATTTAAAAGCTGGAATGAAATAATGCATTGTTGCTTGTCTTGTTTGGTGACAGGGTTTTGATGGAAATCATGGTGTCCCGGGAACATCTGCTGTAAGTACAGAACATTCACAGTGTGTTTCAACCTTTGATGTTGCAAGCCTAAAATGCAGACAGCAGCATAGTAAATCGAGGAGGTCATACCACTCCTTGAGCCAGTTTGTTGTTCAGTGAGCTCATGGCCAGACTGTGCCCTAAAACCAAAAACCCATTTTCCTCAATATCTTTGCTTCACAAATCTCATGGAGTCAGTTATGTTTAAATCTGAGGAGATAGATTGTTATGAACCAGAGTCGCAGAACCACAGAGGTATCTCCCTCTGTATCTTTCCTCCCTCCAGCTTCACAATCCACAACTCCTCTAACCTCTCAGACCTACCTTTCTTATCTCTGGCCTTTGTACCAACCATCTGCTGATGGAAAAACTTCCCTCGCCAAGGCCAACTTATTACCTGTCACACTTTGTCTTGCCTTTTCCAGCTTTCTTCTTTCCTCTCCCCCCCACCCCCTTACAATCAGTCTGAAGAAGGGTCTCGACCCTTCCTAGGGTCCCTGGAACATCTAGAAATGTTACCTATCCATGTTCTCCAGAGATGTTGCCTGACCTTCTGAGTTACTACAGCACTTTGGGTCCTTTTGCGTATTGACCAGCATCTGCAGCTCTTTGTTTCTGCTGAGATATCTGTTAATTTCACCTATGAAATGCCTGGATCCGTTTTTTCAGCTCTTCCCCCCCCCCCCCCCCCCCCCCCCCCCCCCCCCCCCCCCCCCCCCCCCCCCCCCCCCCCCCCCCCAGTCCCAGACCCCTCTCATCATGAGAAATATTTTCTCTCTAACCATAACCTCTCCTCGATCTTCAGTTGAATTAACTCAACTTGACAAAGTTCAAAGTATGCTGCAAGGTTTCTGTAATCTCTTATAATTTATCCCTCGGAGATCAGGTGTTATTCTGGTACACTCTACCGCACTCTCTCCATGGTCGATGTGTCTTTCCTAAGGTGCGGGGCCCAAAAATACCTGTGGTGTTCTGACTGTGACGCATTATTACACCACCTAACATCTTTAGTTGAGAGAAGGAACTTAAAATGGACTTAAGAAGAAGCATAATTAACAAATAAGAAAGGAAATAAAGATTATTCAGAGTACGGAAGATGGAGAGGGAGAGCAGCCTTGTGATGGACAGAAGACCCCAGCACAAATATGTTTGATTGAATGATATGTTTTGAGTTATAAGCATGGAAACTGTCCCTTTGGACATAGAGCTGGTCTAATACCAAGGTGACAAGCATTATAGGGTAGATCAGTAAAATTCATCTTTCTCTCCCCCCCCCTCGAGCAACCATTCAGCCCCCTCCTCATGAGAAATACTTGCCTCTGTCAGTGACACTTATCCTGTAGCACCTTACCGTCATGTTGCTTGTTTGCAGAGGAGTAAGATGTTTCTTTTCTCTTTGCAGAATGTGGAACAAGCTTTGTTGAAATTTGGTATAAAGGTAACCCATAATGAATTAAGCTGCTCATTGAAGAACGAAAGAAAATTTCTGCTTTGTGCTTAAAATGTGTTCTGCTCATTATTTGTATGGCCTTGTCTTTTTCATAAGATCATAAGACATAGGAGCAGAATTAGGCCATTTGGCCAATCCAGTCTGCTCCACCTTTCGATCATGGCTGATCTATTTTTCCCTCTCACCCCCATTCTCCCGCATTCTCCCATCACCTTTGATGCACTTATTTATCCAGAACGTATCAATCTCCGTTTAAAAAAAAAACAATGACTTGGTCTCCACAGTCGTCTGTGGCAATGAATTCCACAGATTCACCACCCTCTGACTAAAGAAATTCCACCTCTTCTACATTTAAAATTTTCCCTCTTCACTGCTTCCCTCGTCATTGAACATAGGGAGCAGAAGCAATGGAAATGGGAGTTAGACATTCATCCCCATATGGCGGTACTAGCTTGGATGGGGTATTTTAGTCAGCATGGGCAGGTTGGATCAAAGGGCCTGTTTCTGTACTGCATGACTCTATGGTGACCATGCCATTCCTTGCCTCAGCGTTACTTTCTTGCACTAACACCATACTTCTCAATTCCCTTACCATGCCGACTAGTTCTATCTTACCCTACTTTCTTATCCACTCTCTGAACACTAGGGACAATTTTACAGAGGCCAATTAGCCCACAAACCCGCATGTCTTTTGGGGAGTGGGAGGAAACCGGAGCGCCCTTGAGGAAACCCTTGTGGTCACAGGGGGGAACGAGCAAACTTTGTACAGAAAGCACTCGAGGACAGGATTGAACCAGCGCCCATCGTTCTGTGAGGCAACGGCCCTACCAGCTGTGCCACTGCGCCACCGATATTCAACACTTGATTTGTCTCTATCTTGAATGGTCTCAGTTGCTCAAAGACTACTGCCTTCTTGAGTGGACAAAAAACAAATAATTATTATATTTGGTGTAGAATATTTTTCTCATCTGTCTTAAATGACTAACCTCTTATTTCAACACTGCATCTACACTGCCAAACCCCACGAGAATGTTGTATATTTCAAAAAGATCACCTTTGATTTGATTGATTGATTCATTGATTGATTGAAAGATACAGTATGGAAACAGGCGGTATGGACCAAGTCCATGCCGACCATTGATCATCCATTCACATTAGTTCCATGTTATCCCACTTTCTCATCCACTCCCTACACATTCTGGGTGATTTTACAGAGGCCAATTAACCTAAAAACCTGCACATCTTTGGGATGTGGGAGGACACCTTGAGCATCTTGACCAGGAACAGCTACTTCCCCTCTGTTATCAGGCTTCTGAACAGTCCTTCCATAAACTGGGGTACTGTCCGATTCTTCTCTATTCCATTGCAGACATTGGACTTCCCTAATAGAACAGATACGCTACAATGCTGAGAGCTATATTCTGCCCTCTGTATCTTCCCTTTTGCTCTATCTATTGTATTTGAATTTGACTTCATAGTATTTATGTATAGCATTATCCGATCTGATTGGATTGCATGCGGAGCAAAGCTTTTCACTGTAGCTTAGTAAATGCAAATAATAAACCTAAAATGATGCTTCAGTAATTTTTGGTTTTCCTTAAAATTCCTCAGATTTCGACACTGCAGGAATTGGAGGAGAATCGTGGTACGACTGTTCAGGGACTGCGAGGGGAGAAGGGACATATGGGGGAGAAAGGAGACACGGGCAATCGAGGCGTGAAAGGAGACGAGGTAATGTCCTTTAATATCAGATAATTGATCAAGGCACGTGTAGTCTTTTTTGACTGGACAGCACGCAAACAAAAGCTTTTCACTCTAGCTCTATACACGTGATAATACTGAACTAAAATAATTATAATAAGTACAAGAGTGGTGAGAATTAATTAAAAGATGACAAATGTGCAACACTGGCGTGCCTCGGGAATCGTTACTAGGCCCATTGCTGTTTGTAGTTTATATCAATGATTTGGACAAGAATGTATGAGGCATGGTGAGTAAGTTTACATATGACACTAAAGTGGGTGGTGTCGTAGACAGTGACAACAGTAATGAAAATCTAGTTTCTTTTTATTAGCTGCACAAGCGGGCTGAGAAATGGCTAATGGAGTTTAATGGAGATAATTGCGAGGTTGCATTTTGGGAAGTCATACCAGGGCAGAACGTTCATAGTGAATGGTAGGGCCCTGGGGAGCGTTGTAGAGCAGATGGATCCAGGAGTTGACCACTTATAGTTTTCCACTAAGTGAGAAATTCGATTACCTGAGGTGAGCTGACGCTTTGTATTTATTGATCACAAGTTTTCAATCCCTTCACTTGACTTTGCAGGGATACATCGGGATTCCGGGAGAAAGAGGATTCAAAGGAGACAAAGGAAGCCAAGGTGTTCCTGGACTTGAGGGGGCACCAGGCCGTGCAGTGTTTGAACGAGGCCCACAGGGTCCTCCAGGACAGTCCGGTGAACCGGGAAAGCCAGGACTCCATGGATTACCAGGCCAGACTGGAGAGAAGGGGATTCCAGCAGAGCCCGGAGAGAAGGTGAGGGGAAGGCTGTGAGTCTCACTCTATCTGTGTCTCTAACTGTCTACATTTCTGTTTATCTCCCCCTCCCTCTCTCTCCCCCGTCTCTCTCTATATATGCAGTATCTCCGTCTCTCTCTATATCTGTGTCTTTCTCTGTGTGTCTCTATATCTGTGTCTTTCTCTGTCTCTCTCCCTCTGTCTCTCTGTCTCCCAACACCTCTCTGTTTCTGTGTGTGTGTCTCGGTGTCAATACAAAATTGTTTGAAGAAAGTTAACAGGATGATGATAGATGGTTGTTCCTCAGGCTGTAACAAGTGGTGCAACAAGCAGAGAGATTGGTGCTGGGTCCACTGTTCTGTTACTTATATTAAGGATGTCGATGTGAATGTAGGTGTCTTGTTAAGTTGATGGATGGCTTTAAAATTACTGGCAAAGTGAACAGAGGTGGAATAGTAAACAGTGAAGAAGGTTATTCACGTTTACAACTCAACTGGGTCCATGGTAAGATAAATACAGGATTTGCACAGTAAATGGTAGGCCCCTGGGGAATGTTGTAAAACATAGAGGTGCAGCTACATGAATTCATGGAGGTGGCAACACAATTGTACAAGGTGATGAGGCAGGTGTTTGGCATACTAGCTTTCATCAGTCTGGATATTGAGGATAGGAGGTAGAAGTTATGGCTGTACTAGATGTTTGGAATGTTGCATTCTGTTCTGTACACACTATTATAGGAATTAAGTAATTAACCTAGAAATTGTGCAAAAAGAGTAACGAGTATGTCTCGAAGGTCTGAGTTATAAGGAGAGGCTGGATCATCCAAGATGTTTTTTTCCCAGTAGCATAGGAGACTGAGATGTGTCCTGAAGGGTTGGCGTGAAACATGGGACTGAACCGTAATGGGTTGGAATGGAGCCAGGGAATTGAGCTCTGAAGGGTTGAAAGGAATCATGGGAACCGGAGCCCCCTTAAGTCGGAAGGGAGTGCAGCAAACATAGTCTGGTGAACCCGATGATGAACCATCAGTATTTTCAAATAGTCGGAGAGCAGATTATCAAAATTTTATCATTAATTATATTTTATTTTGCACGGGAGATGTTTGTAAGCATGAAGTAACAACAATGGCAAGAGATCAATAGAATATCTGGGTATTGGTAAATACTGAGACCATAGAGATTATACAATTGACCATGAAATGGATGAAGAGCTGAAAAAGGAAAGCATCAGATAGAGTTCAATCAGGTACAGAGAGAGATGTGGTGTTTGAATAATAAATTGGAATAAGAAGGAGAGGAATAATTGATAAAACCAGATAGCGCAGCAGTGGAGTTGCTGCCTTACAGCACCAGAGACCCAGGTTTGATCCTGACTACTGGTGCTGACTATAGAGTTTGTACGTTATCCCTGTGACCGCGTGTATTTACTTCGGGCGCTTCGGTTTCCTCCCACATTCAAAAGACATACATGTTTGTAGGTTAATTGGTTTTGGTAAAAACTGTAAATTGGCCCTCTTGGGTAGGAAGGGGCTGGTGTACGGGAATCGCTGGTCGGCACCTGTATCTGTACTGTATCTTTTTTTTAAAAACCCTGAAGTTACACATTTTAACTTCAAAAATAGTTACCTTTGTGGACAGACAATTTTCTGTCTGTCCACAAAGGTAACTATTTTTATTTTGACAAACGAGTTGAGTCATAATCCTTAGCATTAAATAGCCATTTTATTGTATGGGCAACTTGACATGTTTTATACGTTCAATAAAGAGCCATATAGAAATTCCTTTTGGGAGAGGACATGGAAAACCAACAAGTAAAACGTTGCCTAAAAGAGAATATTTTTTTTGGTTACAGGGTAATAGAGGGGATAAAGGTGATCGAGGCGATTCAGTAAGTATTGAAATTCCATCTTAGTGTCTCACAGTTTTTGGAGTGTATGGTGGAGTTTATTGTCATATGCACAGGGACGGGGAGGTGCAGGTACACTGCAAAACCCGCTTGCAGCAGCATCACAGACACATCAGCTCAGAAAACATACAAAAATGTAAATTACACAAGATGGTGAACAGAAAAAGACTGTGCCAAAAATATAAAACATCAGTGCAAACTCAATTTGAAAACAAGTCTATGGTAGTGCAAGAGGTAGTCCGTTGTGTTCCAATGTCTAGGTAGGATGGGGTTGTGCAGGTAAGTTCAAGAACCTGATAGTAACTATTCCTGAAACTGGTAATGTGGGACTTCAAGCTTCTGCAACTCCTGCCTGACTGTAGCAGCGAGAAAAGGAACAGTGGCACAGCGGTAGAGTTGCTGCCTTACAGCGCCAGAGACCCAGGTCGATCCTGACTACGGATGCTGTCTGTACGGAGTTTATAAGTTCTCCCCATGACCGTGTGGGTTTTCCCTGGGTGCTGCGGGTTCTTCCCACACTCCAAAGACGTACAGGTTTGTAGGTTAATTGGCTTCGGTAAAATTGTAAATTGTTCCTTGCGTATTAGATAGTGCTACTATATGGAGATCACTGTTTCCGTGCTGTATCTATAAACTAAGCGAAAAAGAGGGCATGGCATAGATGGCAGGGATCGTTTGGTGATAGATGCCATCTTCTTGACGTAGATGCATCGATGGTGGAGAGGGCTGAGTTCATCACGGGCACAATCCTTACCACCATTGGAGCATGTGAGCCTTGCTCACATTTATATATTCGCAGTCGCATATTGAAATATCCCCAGGCCTTTGGGAGCAAAAGGTGTGCGCCAACCTAAAAGGTATGGTGAATCCGGAAAGGTTATTGGAGATGAAGACAGCAGTGGAAAATGTCTAGGAATAGAATACAAGAGAGCTCTGCATTCAGTACTGAATTTCTCAAATTGTCCAAAGCACAAGGACCTTGCCAGTTAAAGTATCTATAACTGTATATATAATTGAGCAAAATGGATTGTAGTGTCATTACCCTCCTTGACATCTTTCAGACCTAGACCTAAGAGTCCAACTGTACATGAGGGGGATCCTCATTGAAACTTATAGAGTAGTGAAAGGCATGGATAATGTGGATGTGGAGAGGATGTTTCCACTAGTGAGAGAGTCTAGGACCAGAGGCCATAGCCTCAGGACGTGCCTATGCAAAGGAGATGAGGAGGAATTTCTTTAGTCAGAGGGTGGTGAATCTATGGAATTCATAGCCACGTACGGCTGAGTAGGCCAAGTCAATGGATATATTTTTAAGGCACAGATTGACAGATTCTTGATTAGTAAAGGGCCTGTTCCACTTACGCGACTTTTTCGGCGACTGCCGGCACCCGTCGCAGGTCGCCGAAAATGTTCAACATGTTGAAAATTCAACGGTGACCAGAAAGACGCTACAACTCTTTGGGTGACTAGGAGACGACTCACGACCATACAGGCGACACCCTGGCGAAATGTCGCGGCCTGTATGGTCGTGAGTAGACGCCCAAAGAGTCGCACCTTGTTCTAGTCGTTCTGGTCGCTGCTGGATTTTCAACATGTTGAAAAATTTCGGCGACCTGTAATGACCGGCAGTCACCGAAAAAGTTGTGTAAGTGGGACAGGCCCTTCAGGGTGTCGAGGGTTATGAGGAGAAGGCAGGAGAATGGGGTTGAGGGAAAAATTAGCCATGATTGAATGGTGGAGTGGACTTGATGTGCTGAAGTGCCTATTTCTGTTCCTATAACTTATGAGCTTTCATTTACATTTCCATCTCCTTGCATTGGCCTAGATTGTGCAAGTGTAAGTTTTCATTTCATTGACAATGAGTTATGTTCCTATTGCAGGGGCGAGATGGTCAACCTGGCCCAAGAGGTCCTCCTGGTCCCAGGGTAATTATCATCACCGTTTAACTTATCTAACTAAATGAAATTAAGATTTTTTTTCTCCATGCCATTGGGTTTTCTCCATACCATTGGTTATTTGCTTCCTCAACATTAATGATTTAAACTGTTCTCTGTTATCTTTAGAATTATAATGTAGTTTAACACCTTGGCATCTAAAATGTGATTAGATAAAATGCTCAGGAATGATGTTCTTGTGTTGGTAAGAAAGCATGAAAGGAAGCTGATGTATTCTACTGACCTACTGTCCACATAGCATTTGAGAACAATAACAATACGATAAAACTTTATTTATCCCAGGAGGGAAATTGATTTGCCAACATTCATAAAAACGCAAAATACATGTAACATGAAATTAAAGTGTTTAAAGGATTGGGGATCTGCAAAGGTTGGGGAGGGTGAGGAGGTGGGGGAAGGGGGTCCGTCTCAGTTCACCCCACGACAGAAGGAGGGAGGAATGGTTTAGTTTGATAACCCCAGGGAAGAAGGATCTCCTGTGGTGTTCTGTCCTGCATCTTGGTGGAACCAGTCTGTTGCTGAAGGTGCTCCTCAGGTTAACCAGTGGGTCATGGAGAGGGTGAGCTGTATTGTCCATAATGCTCCGCAGTTTGAGGAGCATCCTCCCCTCCAAGACCAACTCCCATGAATCCAAGTCTGCCCCCAGGACAGAGCCAGCCTTCCTGATGAGTTTGTTAATCCTATTGCCATCTGCAGCCTTTGCCCTGCTACCCCAGCACATGCCAGTGAAGTAGATGGCACTGGCTATCACCGGCTAGAACATCTGTATCATCTTACTGCAGATGTTGAAGGAGCAGAGCCTTCTCAAAAGTACAGCCTGCTTGGTCCCTTGTACAGGGCCTCAGCATTCCTGGACCAGTCCAGTTTACTGTCCAGGTACGCTCCAGTGTATTTGTACTCCCTACTAAACTTCCCAGTTACTCCATTGATGGAAACAAGGGGTAGGGTTGTTGCTCTCCTCCTAAAGTCCACCATTAACTCCTTAGTCTTGTCAGTGTTGAGCTGCAGGTGATTCTGCCCACAACACTCAACAAACGGGTTGACCACACCTCTGTATTCAGCTTCCCTCCCCTCACGGATGCAGCCCACAAATGCAGAGTCATCTGAAAACTTCTGTAGGTGGCAGGAGGTTATATCTGAAGTCTGAGGTGTAGATGGTGACAGGAAGGGAGAGAGGACTATCCCCATGTCTACCAGAGCATAAGAGAATATGGCCTTTTGGACCCTCAACCCTGTGCCAGCTGTCTGTGATTGCTTCCAATAGAGAGGAAAATGAGAAAGAGGATAAATGCAATGGATATAATTGGTAGGTTGTTGTCCTGGAGAGAACTGGTCTATTGGGTAGTTAATGCACGATTATTTTTCAAGCAAATATCTTTTCAGTGAGGAAAAACTATTATTTGTGGAATATTTGGCTTACGATTTGTCTGTGGCCTTTACTCAGGGTGACAAGCCAGAAGGACCTGACTTTGGACAAACTGGAGAAAGAGGACTTCCAGGACCACAGGGAATAAAGGTCAGTATCGGGAAAGCCAGGGTTAAGGTTGGGAATTTTAGAGCCTGCTATTTACATGGTGGAAGAGTTAGTTTTGCCAGGTTCCATCAAGCTCCTAGTGTCAAAGATGCTTCATCCTGTGGCTATCTTTCTTGATGTAATGAATATAAAACATATAGAAGATTGGTATTAGCTAGGTTTACCAGTTTGCTGACAGCGTTGAATGCTGGCTCATGTTTGTTTCAAGAAACAATCCTTCCAAAATTGCATTCAAAAGTCCATTTGAACTGCATTTGTTCAAGGTCTGACATCAATCATTGAAAGGCATAGGCTGTTTTGTGTCGGGAAGAACTGCAGATGCTGGTTTACACAATGATAGACAAAATGCTGGAGTAACCCAGCAGGATATGCAGCATTTCTGAAGAGAAGGAATGGGTGACATTTCTGGTCGAGTCCCTTCTTCAGACTGAAAAAAACGTTTCGACCCTTCTCTCCATAGATGCTGCCGGCTTGGCTGAGTTACTCCAGCTTTTTGTGTCTAGTAAGATTGTTTTATTCCCTTAATTTATCTCTCATCAAAACGTTGGTAAACCTCTAACAAAAAGATTAGGTATATTGACCATTAACTTTATTTTTTCCCCCGACAGCAATGTCCGTAGACCAGAGGGATAGCAGTGTGTGTCTCTCTACTCACCCAATATGTCCGTCAGAGCAGCCATCCCACCGTCGCCACTTAAACTGTATAAAAAGCAGCGGCTCAAAACATTGCTGATTGGGCAGATCTGCCCAGAAACCACCCCTTTCACACTCACCCTAGCCCTGGGATACAAAGTTTTCAGAGCCCTACAGTCACCCCAGCCTGCCCGCAAACCTCTGAATGAAAGACAAAGCTCAGATGTTCTCTTCAGCAGTGGCGTCCCAGAGTTTCCCAGCACCTGGCCCAAGTTTCAATTTAAACTCGGGTAAACTGGGTTTTTATTAAAAAAAACCCAAATACAATTGGCCCTTAATTGTAAATATGACAATGTTTTCCTATATTGTACGGTAGACTATCATCCGGTGCAGATACCATAATTTATTGGAAAAATATGAATACAGGAACACAGGGGTTAGTTAAAAATTGGAGTCATATCCCATCTACATCTCACACTCTCTCGTTGTGTTTCTAAGAAATGTCATTAAGGACATGTTATGTGTTTTTGCTGGACTGAAACCAACCCATTTACAATGTAAAGTTGTAGGTAACTTTTTAGGAGAATACTTGTGATGTAAAGAACCTGAAATTAATTTCATTTACATAACACACAAAAATAACTGGTCTTAATTACCAATGCAGCTTGTGAACTTATTTGCGGGTGCGGCAGCATCTATGGAGCGAAGGGTTTCGGCCCGAAACGTTGCCTATATCCTTCGCTCCATAGATGCTGCCGCTCCCTCTGAGTTTCTCCAGCACTTTTGTCTACCTTCGATTTTCCAGCATCTGCAGTTCCTTCTTGAACTTGTGAACTTATTTTGTGAACTTCCCCACTGAAAGCCTCCCATCTTTGGGAAGCATATTGCATGGGTTAGTACAAATACACTTAAAACTCTGAATAGCAACACGCCACGAAGGAGCTTCCATTGATTCATTTATCAAGAAGCTATAGTAATTCAGCGGGACAGACGGCATCTCTGGAGAGAAGGCATAGGTGAAGTTTCCGGTCGAGCCCCTTCTTCGGATTAAACCTGCATCTACAGTTCCTTCCCATTTATAATTTATAACATTTATAAAATTATAAAATAAAACGTCCCATTTACAACATTGTTTTGACCAATTGCTCTCTAACGCGGACAGACTGGGTGGAAAGTGATGCCTGAGAAAATCCCCTGTATAAACGCATCAGCCTTCAATAACATATTAATTTGTCGGATGTAAATCCTGAGACGGGACACCTGTCCCATATATCTGCTTCTCCATAAAAAGTGCATTAACCTAACAAGGATTCATGGCACCGTTTCAATGTGAAAAGTTAAAGTTCTGAAGGGAACTAATGAACTCTCGCCAATGAGCTTTCCCCACACTGCATGGTTCATTCTTTTTGCCACTGTTTCTCAGATCCCCGGTGAGTACATTTTGCTCCTTAACAGTGAACTGTTAGATCACTGTAAAATTTTCCATTAAGATCTAACTAATTTTCAACATTTCACTTCTGGCACTCAGGTCAAACCCACGAGTTACTCACGAGTCACTACGGTAAACTCACGGGCTACTACGGTATTACAACGAGTTTACAAGTTTCAAATTTTTCCTTCAAGAGTAAACTTGACTAGAGGAAATCTTTCAACATGTTGAAAATTTTCCATGAGTTAACGTTTCCCGAGTACCTGCCGTTAGCGTTACGAGTCGCTAAGTTACATCCACGAGTTCCGACGTTCCCGCTATGTTAATTCTACGTGGTTACCACGAGTTTGATTTGTTTTTAACTCTGGATCACTCGTGGGTGGATTCGCACTGTGAGACAGGGGTTTCAGTGCGCATGGACAGTTAAGCTGAAGGGCCTATTTCCATGCTTTATGACAAAATTCCCACCTTTTGATCGGGTGTCATGGATTCAACAGTGACCGCTTCAATCGTCTTCCAAGAGAACTTACTCATTGAAACGCCTAAACAAATCAACTTTCTCGTGTGTATCCCTGTATCACATTATCTTCTTCCTTGCAGGGCGACCATGGACCAACAGGACCAGTTGGACCCAAAGGAGATAAGGTCTGAGTATAGTAAGTTCCTTATAGCCTACTACTGTTACACCAAGACCATGAAATAATGAGTTAAAACTGGCAACAAAAAAAATCCCCGCTATTGTAGCATCAGATTCAGTCATGCTAGAGGACACCTTTCTTGACAATGTTTTATTTCAAGAAATGTTATTTAACAATTAATGTTATTTAATGGAACTTTTAAAAGCCTCCTTCTCTGGTTATATTTCTTTTAGCAGTGGTGTGACAGTACTATAATAGTTATGAAATTGCCGGTTATATAACGGTGGTTATGTTGCTAGATGATAGTAAACTGGAGACTTGGACAAATGGTCTAGCCACTTGGCCAACATGGTTTAAGGTGAGAATGGAAAGATTTAGAAATCTGAGGGACAACTTCTTCACACAGTGGGTATGTGGAAAGAACTGCCGAAGGAGGTAGTTGAGGCAAGTAGTGTAACAACATTTCAAAGATATTTGGATAAGTACATGGATAAGAATGGTTGAAATGGATAAGCACCAGAGACGTCCTCTAAAACCACCTTTAAATGGGCAAATGGGACTAGATAGATGGAGCATCCTGTTTGGCGTGGATGAGTTGGGCCGAAGGGCCTATCTTACTCCATGACTATCATCAGGGGTTCAAATCCCAGTAACTATGAATTTAAATACAATTTATTAAATATTTCGGCAATAAAATGTGTTTTTGTTAGTGCCAGAGTGGTGACTCTTTGCATACCTTGTGTATGCAAAGCAAAAAATCATGGACGTGTCACATGTGATAATAAAATATCATTCAAATTTGATGCAATTGGTGTAAAAGCCCCATCTTGTTCACCATTGTAGGGAAGAAAATGTTTCTGCATTGATTTGCACACCGTCTCTGAAATAGCCCATCAAAGCATTCCGTTCAAGTGAAGTTATGGGAGGATGGTAAATGTTGCTGTCACCAGAAATATCTCCAGGATGGCTTCATGAATGATTGGCCCGACATACTGTGCCGATGATCACTTGAATGTTCTCGAGTGATGAGATCAGAGTAGAGTCATTGCAATGTTTTCTTTGATGTTCAAATACATGATTTATGATTGTTGTTGACATCCACTGTATCAATAAAATTGAGCTATTGATTGTAGGGTGATGCTGGAGCCAAAGGAGACCGAGGTGAAAGGGGTGAAGCTGCCGAGAAGGGCAGGGATGGTCTTCCGGTGAGTATCCACTGGGGTAAACAAAGGCAAGCCATGAAGTTATTACTGTGAACATCTCAGGGAACCTTTCACTGTGATGATTTGGTGATGTTTAAGGCCGATGCCGGAGGCTCCAATCGATGCAAGTCCACAATGCATGGCTTGGAGCCTGCAGCCAAGCACAGCCAAGTAACTGGTGAGAACGCTTGTGCCTGGTTTCACGTTAACTCCAAAATGCTTGGAAACTGTTCAATTGTTATAATTTAACCGAGACTCAACATTCAACCCAGAGAGTTTAGCTTAGTTTAGTTTAGTTTATTGTCACATGTACGGAGGTACAGGGAAAAGCTTTTTTGTTGCGTGCTATCCAGTCAGCTGAAAGACTATAGATCATTACAATCAAGCTGTCCACCATGCACAGATAAAGGGAATAACGTTTAGTGCAAGTTAAAGTCAGATTACAGATAGTCCGAGGGTCTCCAATAAGGTAGAGTACCTCAGGACTTTACTGGACTTTATCTTGCATCATGTATCAGTACATGACAAAGGGATTTAGATTTCTAGATCACTGGAAAGTCTTCCGGGGCAGGGGTGGCCTGCACAAAAGGGACAGGTTGCACCTTAATAGAAAGGGAACTGATATTCTGGCAGACGGGTTTGCTAGTGCTACGCGGGAGGGTTTAAACTAAAAAGTGTGGGGGGGGGATAGGACCAAATGCAAGGGGCAGAGGGCCATAAAAAGAGGACAGAAGCAAAAGGTAGAAAGGAGATAAGAAAAACTAACCAGAAAGCTTTGTGCCAATGCGAGGATCATTCCAAATAAGGTGGAATACGCAGTTAGTAGTTAAGGGATATGATATAGTTGGAATTGCGGAGACATGGTTCCAGGGTGACCAAGGCTGGGAGCTCAACATGCAGGGGTATTTGATATTCAGGAAAGATGGACAGAAAGGAAGAGGAGGTGGGGTGGCATTGCTGGTTAAAGAGGAGATTAATGCAATAGCAAGGAGAGACATTAGCTTGTATGCCGTAGAATCGGTATGGGTAGAACTCTGAAATAGCCAAGGGCAGAAAATGCTTGGTGGAGTGGTATACAGACCATCAAACAGCAGTAGGGGGGGTCGGGGATAGCATCAAGCTGGAAACTAGGGATGTGTTTAGCAAAGGTATAGTGGTTATCATGGGTGACTTTAATCTACATATAGATTGGGCCAACCAAATTGGTAACAGTGCTGAGAAGGAGGATTTCATAGAAACATAGAAAACAGGTGCAGGAGGAGGCCATTCGGCCCTTCGAGCCAGCACAGCCATTCATTGTGATCATGGCTGATCGTCCCCAATCAATAACCCATGCCTGCCTTCTCCCCATATCCCTTGATTCCACTAGCCCCTAGAGCTCTATCTAACGCTCTCTTAAATCCATCCAGTGACTTGGCCTCCACTGCCCTCTGTGGCAGGGAATTCCACAAATTCACAACTCTCTGGCTGAAAAGGTTTTTTCTCACCTCAGTCTTTAATGGCCTCCCCTTTATTCTAGGACTGTGGTCCCTGGTTCTGGACTCGCCCAACATTGGGAACATTTTTCCTGCATCGAGCATGTCCAGTCCTTTTATAATTTTATATGTTTCTATAAAATATCCCCTCATCCTTCTAAACTCCAGTGAATACAAGCCTAGTCTTTTCAATCTTTCCTCATATGACAGTCCTGCCACCCCAGGGATCATTCTCGTGAACCTATGCTGCACTGCCTCAATCACAAGGATGTCCTTCCTCAAATTAGGAGACCAAAACTGTACACAATACTTCAGATGTGGTCTTACCCAGAGCCCTATACAACTGCAGAAGAACCTCTCTACTTCTATACTGAAATCCTCTTGTTATGAAGACCAACATTCCATTAGCTTTCTTCACTGCCTGCTGTACCTGCACGCCAACTTTCAGTGAACGGTGTACAAGGACACACAGGTCTCGCTGTACCTCTCCATTACCTAACCTAACCCCATTGAGATAATAATCTGCCCTCTTGTTTTTGCCGCAAAAGTGGATAACCTCACATTTATCTATATTATACTGTAACTGCCACGCTTCTGCCCACTCACTCAACCTGTCCAGGTCACCCTGCAACTTCCTAACATCCTCTTCACAGTTCACACTGCCACAAAGTCAGCTTTGTGTCATCCGCAAACTTGCTAGTGTTGGAATTTATTGGAATGTACACAGGATGGGTTTTTAAAACCAATATGTAGAGGACCTAACTAGAGGGCAGGCGATCGTAGACGGAGTATTGTGTAATTAGGAGGGATTAGTTAGCGATCTTGTAGTGCAAGGCCCCTTGGTCAACAATGACCATAATATGTTGGGATTCTGCATTAGGATGGAGAGTGACATGGTTAGTTCAGAGACTAGGGTTCTGAACTTGAATAAAAGAGACTTTGAAGGTATGAGAGGGGAATTGGCCAGGATAGACTGGCAAATTATTCTTAAAGGGTTGACAGTGGAATTGCAATGCCGAAGACCCAGACAGGGATGAACTCCAGAAATTGTTCATCCCTGTCTGGCGAAAAAATAAAACTGGGAAGGCGGCTCAACCGTTGCTGACGAGGGAAGTCAAGGATAGTGTTAAAGCCAAGGAAGAGGCATATAAATTGGCCAGAAGAAGCGGCAAACCAGGGGGCAGGGAGAAATTTAGAACAGAGGAGGACAAACGGGTTAATTAAGAGGGGGAAAAAGAAAATGAAAGAAAGTTTGTGGGAAATATAAAATCTGACAGTAAAAGTTTCTTTAGACACGTAAAAAGGAAAAGATTAGTGAAGACAAATGGTGGTCCCTTATAGTCAGAGACGGGTGAATTTATAATGGGAAACAAAGAAATGGCAGAACAGTTAAACGAGTACTTTGGTTCTGTCTTCACTAAGGAAGACATAAACAATCTCCTGGAAATACTAAGGGACTGAGGATCCAGTGGGTGGGAGGAACTTGAGGGAATCCACATTAGTCAGAAAATGGTGTTAGGTAAACTGTTGGGACTGAAGGCAGATAAATCCCCAGAGCTTGATGGTCTGCATCCCAGAATACTCAAGGTGGTGGCACTAGAAATCGTGGATGCATTGGTGATCATTTCTCAATGTTCTCTCGACTCTGGATCAGTTCCTGTGGACTGGAGGGTAGCCAATGTAGCTCCACTTTTTATGAAAGGAGGGAGAGAAAAAACAGGGAATTAAAGACCAGTTAGCCTTACATCGGTAGTGGGGAAGATGCTGGAGTCGATCATTAAAGATGTCATAGAAGCGCATTTGGAAAGCAGTGACGGGATCGGTCAAAGTCAGCATGGGTTTATGAAGGAGAGATCATGCTTGACTAATCTTTTGGAATTTTTTGAGGATGTAACAAGTAGAATGGATAAGGGAGAGCCAGTGGATGTGGTGTGTCTGGACTTTCAAAAAGCCTTTGACAAGGTCCTACACAAGCGATTAGTGTGTAAAATTAGAGCACATTGTATTGGGGGTAGGGTATTGACATGGATAGAGAACTGGTTGGCAGACAGGAAGCAAAGAGTAGGAATTAACGGGTCCTTTTCAGAATGGCAGGCAGTGACTAGTGGGCTGCTGCAAGGCTCAGTGCTGGGACCCCAGTTGTTTACAATATATATTAACGATTTAGACGAGGGAATTAGATGTAAAATCTCTAAGTTTGCAGATGACACAAAGCTGGGTGGCAGTGTGAGCTGCGAGGAGGATGCTATGAGGCTGCAGGATGACTTGGATAGGTTGGGTGAGTGGGCAGAAGCATGGTAGATGCAGTATAATGTGGTAAATGTGAAGTTATCCACTTTGGTGACAAGAACAGGGAGGCAGATTATTATCTGAATGGTGTCAGATTGGGAGAAGTGGAGGTGCAACGAGACCTGGGTGTGCTTGTACATTGGTCACTGAAAGTAAGCATGCAGGTGCAGCAGACAGTGAAGAAAGCCAATGGCATGTTGGCCCTCATTGCGAGAGGATTTGAGTTTTGGAGCAAAGGAGGTCCTACTGCAGTTGTACAGGGCCCTGGTGAGACCACACCTGGAGTATTGTGTGCAGTTTTGGTCTCCTAATTTGAGGTAGGACATTATTGCTATTGAGGGAGTGCAGCGTAGGTTCACCAGATTAATACCCGGGATGGTGGGACTGATGTATGATGAAAGAATGGATCGGCAGGGCTTGTATTCACTGGAATTTGGAAGGATGAGAGGCCATCTTATAGAAACGTAAACAATTCTTAGAGGATTGTACTGAGATGAGGAAATGTTTTCTCCCAGAGAGTTGTAAATCTGTGGAATTCTCTGCCACAGAAGGCAGTGGCCAATTTACTGGGTGTTTTCAAGAGCGAGTTAGATTTAGCTCTTATGGAATCAATGGATCTGGGGGGAAAAAGCCAGAACGGGGTACTGATTTTGGATGATCAGCCATAATCATATTGAATAACAGTGCTGGCTCAAAGGGCCGAATGGCCTACTCCTGCATCTATTTTCTATGTGTCTATGTTTTTCCAATTGTCGCCAGTAACTAAGAGGAGTGCAATCACCACAATTTAGTGCGTCATTAAGAAGAAAAGTAAAGATAATCAAGGAAACTACAGGCCTGTGAACCTCACCTCCCAAAGTGTAACTCCTTACACTTGGCCGTATTAAACTCCATCTGTCCTTTCTTCTGTAGTTAACCTATATCCCACTGTATTTATTAACTGCCTTCCCCACTGCCCGCAACTCCACCAATTTTGGTGTCCTCAGCAAACTTACTAACCAACCAATCTATAGTTCCATCCAAGTCATTTTATATTTATCACATACAGCAGAGGTCCCGGCACAGATCCCGGCAGAACACCACTGGTCACAGCCAGAATTATACCCTTCCACCACTACCTTCTGCCTTCTCTGTGTAAGCCATTTCTGAATCCAAACACCAAGCCATCGTGGTTCCTATACATCTTAATCTTCTGGTTCAGCCTACCGTGAGGGACTTCACCAAATACCTTGCTATTTAGACAGCATCCACGGTGCTGCCCTCACCAGTCACCTTTGTCACCTAGTTAAAGTACCTCAATTACGTTCATGAGACATGACCTGTCATGGACGAAGCCATGCTGACTGTCCTTAACTAAACCATTCTCTTCCAAATGTGACTAAATCCTATCCTGAAGAATCCTCTCCAATGCTGCCTGGATTAGAAAGCATTACATCGATGTAGAGGTCAGACAAAGTTGGATTGTTTCCTCTGGAGATTTGGAGTTAAGAGGAGACACGATAGAAGTGTAATATTATGAGAGACATAGATAGGGTAGCCAATCAGAACCTTTTTCCCCAGGGTGGAAAAGACCAGAGAACAGAACTTTTAAGGTGAGATGGGGAAAGCTTAAAGGGCAGGGCAAGTTTTCTATGCACAGAGACGTGGGTGCCAGGAACATGCTCTCAGGGATGGTGGTGAACGCAGATACAACTGTGATGTTTAAACAGCTTTTAGGTAGGTACATAGATATGCAAGGAATGAAAGGATATACTGTAGATCCAGTGCAGGCTGAGGAAATTAGACATCATATTCGGCATAGACACTGTGTTGCCTTATTTAGGATTGAAGTGAAGAGAAACATTTTCCTTGGAAGTTTGTCTGTCTTTGACATTCTGTAATCCATAGAGCTATGAATGTTCAGTCAATGAGTGTATTTGAGACTGAGAGATATGAGTAGCTCGGTGGCACTGTGGCGCAGTGGTAGAGCTGCAGCCTTAAGGGCTTGTCCCACGAGCATGCGACTGCATGCGGCAAGCGCGACCTAACATGGTCGCTTGAGCCGTATTGCCTCGCGGGGCCGGTTTCCTCCCACTTCGATCGTCGGAGCCGTATGGAGTTGTCCCGACATCGTGCGGTGCTCCGAAAAACTGACACTGTCCAAAAATTCCGCGGCTGCAATGGGCTGTCGGCCCGCAGCCGCATTGAGGCCGTACGCAACGCCTCGACGAGCTTACGCTGCATCTTGACGCCGTACGCAGCGTCTTGGCACAGTACGTCACGCGCAAATTTCCCGCGGACTTCGCTCGAACTTCACGTTAACTCGTATGGGGTCACTCGACCTCCGCGCGGCCCCCGCTTCCGGTTTGGTCGCGCTCGCCGCATGCAGTCGCATGCTGATGGGAAAGGCCTTGTACGGGGATTACTCGACCTCCGCGCGGCCCCCGCTTCCAGTTTGGTCGCATGCTCGTGGGACAGGCCCTTTACGGTGCCAGAGACCCGGGTACAATCCTGACTACGGGTGTTGTCTGCACGGAGTTTACATGTTCGCTTTGTGACTGCGTGGTTTTTCTCCGGGAGCTCCGGTTTCCTCCCACACTCCAAATACTTACAGTTTTTTTTTTTTTTTAATTCAATTTCAATTTTATTTTTAACATGTTTTATGTTTTATTATTTATTATTTATTTATTTATTTATGATTTTTTTTATTTTTTTTTATTTTTTATGATACTGCCTGTAAGGGAAATTCATTTCGTTGTCTCAAATTGAGACAATGCCAATACATTTGAATACAATACAATACAATACAATACAGGTTAATTGGCTTTGGTAAAAATTGTAAATTGTCCCTCGTCTGGGTAGGATAGTGCTAGTGTACGGAGATCACTGGTTGGTGTGGACTCGGTGTGCCGAATGGCCTCTTTCCACGCTGTATCACTAAACTAAACTTAAAATATAGATCTTTATGTAATTAGGAAATCAAGAGCTGTATGCTAGATAAAGAATTTGAGATAGACCACGGTCGTACTTAATATCAGATTGGCTTGAAGAGGTGAATGGTTGACTCCTAATGCAGTTTCTTTTCTGGTGTGAGGTTCCAGCAGATGTTTGGCTGACTACTGTTTGGAGTTGCACGGGCCAGGAGACACTGAAGACCATGTTCCTGTGCAGGACTGTTCTATAGTTAGTGAAACCTGGACCGCTGACTTGTTCTCACTGCCTTATCCTTGCCTTTCAGGGGAATCCAGGGGAAGAGGGTCTTCCAGGAATAGAAGGGAAACCAGTAAGTAACTTTCATTGTGAGTGGAAAAAAATGAATTATTTATGAACCTCTGGGGTTGAAATTGTGCACTGTGGGGGTTGATTCAGAGCTCGTTTGTCTGACCGTTGTTTTTAGCAAGGGTGATCAAATTAAAGTTGCAAGATCTACAAGTGACCCCTTGGGAAAATTGAAGGTGATAACACTGATCTCTCACTGATTCTTTCACTGTGTCTACGGTGTCATTTCATCCTGCACATGGGCCTGTTAAACGTTGAAGCAATTCAATACAGCACCTATATCCTGATCAAAGGGATAGATGAATGACTTATGGACCTGTCCCACTTAGGCTATTGTTATGTGACTGCCGGTGATGTCATAGTCATGGCAGGTCGCCGAAAAACTGGCGACTGGACCCCCCTTGACATGAAAAACTGAATTAGAATCATATTACTTTAACAACAACAAAAAACGAAGTCAGCACCGCCTGCAACCTACGTCACCTGGCGACAACCTACGTTAACCTGGCGACAACTACTTCAGGAGAAGTCAAGTTACATTCATTGGCATCAAACCCACTGTTGCCGACGGTCTCCGAAAACTTTTCAACATGTTGAAAATCCAGAGGTGACCAGAAAGACGCTACGACTCTTTGGGCGACTGAGGAGACAACTCACGACCATACAGCGACAGCCTAGTCGCCTGGAGTCGCCTAACAAATTGCCTAAGTGGGACAGGCCCATTACACTCACAATTGCCTTGAAATTGGACACATTTGCACCAATTTTTATGTGTAAAGTATGCATACATATCGTTTTGTGCAAGTTTTATTGCGATTACCAGTATTTCCCATTGAAATCGCACTTGGACAGTACCGTTGAGCACAAATCACATATAATTCACCTCGGTCATGCTGGATGTCTAAAATAAAAATGGGAAAGAAAGCTTAAAATCCACAGCAGTTTGAGTTGCAGCTGAGGGAATAGAAACTGAGGTAATGTTTTGGTTTGAAACCCCTTCATCAGAACTGGGTAGGAGACAAAAGCAGTTGCATAAACTACAGGGGAGGGGAGGGAAGTGCAATGTCACAGATAGGAGTAAAACTAGGTCGACCATGGGAATAAGTTTATGTGATAGGAGCAGAATTAGGCCATTCAGCCCATCACGTCTACCCTGCCATTGAATCAGGGCTGATCTTTCTTTCCCTCTCAACCGCATTCACCTGCCTTCTCCTGTAAACAAGGCGATCTGTTCAATAGATGAATGGAAGCAGTTATATATACAGTATATATAAGAGAGAGAGAGAGAGAACAAGGTAAAATTTGGATGGATGTTCTTATCAGAGGTGTTCAACCTTTGGTAGGGGTCTATCCAATGTGTAGTGCTCACAGAATCGGGGATTGGTTCATTTAAAGGGGATACCATATTACAATATAAAAAAGGACAGTAAATGCCACTTCAATTAAGTCAGTTATTGAAGCAGAGTATTGACGCTGCTGAATGGCTGGAAGAGCAGTAAAATCTGCCCCACTTTCCTTAGAAAGCTTTCAAGCATTGTGTTAAATGGAGAGGTGGGAGAGTGTAGAACCAGAGGGCACAGCCTCGGAATAAAAGGACGTACCTTTAGAAAAGAGATCAGGAGGAACTTCCTCTGGCAGAGCTTGGTGAAGCTGTGGAATTCAATGTCACAGACGGCCGTGAAGGCCAAGTCATTGCGTGTTTTTAAAGTGGAGATTGATAAGTTCTTGATTAGTAAAGTGCATCAAAGGTTATGGGCAGGAGAATGGGCATGACAGGGAAAAATAGATCAGCCATGATTGAATGGCGGTCCAGACTCGAATTTCCCAATCCTGTTCCTGTGTCATATGATACGAGTCAAGGCTGTTTAAATGTCATATATAACGACATCAAAACAATGAAACTCCAAAGTTGTCTTTTAAACATTATACTTGGCCACCCATGGGCATTGAATGAGATTATCCTGTTCTGTCCACAGGGTCGCTATTAATGCATTCAACAAAGTTTATGTGTTTAACTGTGAATTATTTTCTATACTGTTATTTCCATGTAAACCCTTCCTCAGATAATTACAGTTGTACACCGTCTATACTGGACTGTTTGATGATATAAAGTTGTTTCTATAATAATGTGTAAGAACTGCAGATGTTGGTTTAAACCGAAGATAGACACAAGAAGCTGGAGTATCTCAGCTGGACAGGCAGCATAGTTGAGAAGGAATGGTGACATTTTGGGCCAACCTTTCTTCGACCTTTTCTAGGGATAAGGGAAACGAGAGATATACTGTAGACGGTGATGTGGAGAGATAAAGAACAATGAATGAAAGATATGCAAAACAGTAGTGATGATAAAGGAAACCGGCCAATGTAAGCTGTTTGTAGGGATGAAAATTGGTCTCGCTGATGTATAAGAGTCCACATTTTGAACAACAGATACAGTAGATGAGGTTGGAGGAGGTGCAAGTGAACCTCTACCTAACATGAAAGGACTGTCAGTACTAGTGATCCCACCACTGGCCACATTTTCCCATCTCCACCCCTTTCTGCCTTCCGCAGAGACCGTTCCCTCCACAACTCCCTGGTTAACTCATCCCCACCCTTCCCACCCCCTCTCCAGGTACCTTCCCCTGCAACCGCAGAAGATGCATCGCCTGTCGCTATACCTCCTCCCTCGATTCTGTCTACGATACCCGACAGTCCTTTCAGGTTAGGCAGAGGTTCACTTACACCTCCTCCAACCTCATCTACTGTATCCGCTGTTTCCTTTATCATCGTAACTTTTTTGCATTTCTTTCACTCATTGTTCTTTAACTCTCCACATCACCGTCTATATCTCTTGTTTCCCTTATCCCTAACCAATCTGAAGAACGGTCTCGACCCGAAATGTCACCCCTTCCTTCTCTCCAGAGATGCTGTCTGTCCCGCTGAGTTACTCCAGATTTTTGTTGTCATAGTAAAGTGGCTTGACAGAGACAACCTTTAAATCTCTACTTCTTCTTTCAGCCAAACAGAACCAGCCTGGATTTATGTTCAGTGTTGTCGGTATTTGTTTGATAAACGTGTGTCCCTTGTTACATATCACTCGCACGTCAAACCTTGTCCTGTCCGTTATCTCCACAACACAATTCAGGTCGGTCATTCATTAATATTAACATGCCAAGGGGATAAAGAGCCATTATCATCCACGATGTTAAATAATGAAGAATAATTCTGGCATTATTTATGATTGTTTGATGATCACGTTCTACTGTGTCACTTAAGCTTTGGGAATCCATTAGTCAAATTAATTGATTCGGCACTGAAAGATTTCCACAAATCTACACGTTATCACGTGTATAAGAAGAAAACTTGCCCCTTGGCATTTGTGTGTTAAAAGGAGCAAATGAAATCAAATGCAGTGAAGTCTAACCCAATCATTAAAAAAATAATTTGTTGTTTGTCTCTTGTTCTGTAACCACATCTGGGTGTCTCAGCGAGTATTGTTTCGGGTGATAAGGTTTTGATGTTATCTGTTATGTTGTCATGTGTCATTTATTTTCTTAAATTCAGGGTCGACCAGGGTACAGAGGGCAATCTGGCCTTCCCGTAAGTAACCAAATTAAGTCTTGAAGCATCGAGTGAGTTGCCCTGGTGCTGGATTGGACTATAGGGCACTGCCTGGCCATCGACTTTCACTGCCACTGTTAGGCTGTTATGTCTGTCTTGTTGTGCACTAACACTAATGACTCACTGTCAGACTGGAACCATAAAGTAGCAAAGCTGCTTCCACTAGAGTGGCCGTGTCAATGTCACAACCAATTCCAGGGCTTGTTCGTCTATGCAGCTCCTGGCCCTGGTACAAGAGGTTTCATTTTGAGTGGGATCTTTGGCTGCAGGCTGGAACTACAGCAAGCTCACCAAGATCACACTGTTCTTGGCTCAATGTGCAATTGAAGTCTAATTTAATTTTTAGCTTATTGTCACCGAGGTACACTGAAAAGCACTTTTGTGGTCTGCTATCCAGCCAGCTGAAAGACTACACATGATTACAATCAAGCTGTCCACAATATACAGATGCAGGATAAAAGGAATAATGTTTAGTGCAAGATAAAGTGCAGTAATGTCCGATTAAAGACAGTCCCACTGACGTTTCACAAGTTATGAACAAATAATTGGTTGGGTCACCCTTTTGAAGAAAGATAACCAGGGGTGGCATAAAGGCACAGCTGATAGAACTACAGTCTCAATGCCAGAGACCAGGGTTGGATCCTGACCTCGGGTGCTGTTTGTGTGTGGAGTTTGCACATTCTCCCTGTGACCGCTTAGGTTTCCTCCAGGTGCTCCGGTTTCCTCCCACATCCCAAAGACATGTGCATTTGTAGGTTAATTGCACCTGGTGTGCAGAGAGTGGATGCAAAAGTGATACACCGTACAACTTGTATGAACGGGTGATCGATGGTCAGTGTGGATTCAGTGGGACGAAGGGCCTGTTTCCATGCTGTATTTTTCAATCAATCAATTCATCAATCGATCAAGAAGCCTAAAGTTAGCAGCCAGGAGCTGTCAAAGAGCAAGCACTGAGTGTGACATCGTGGCGTGGTTCCAGTCCTGTCCGTCCATGTCTGTCTCAGTCTCTGTCTTGTGAGAGGCTATCACAGTCTGATCTCTGCTGCCCACCCTTTTATTTAAAGCCTTGTAATTCTGGAGTGTAGATTGCAGACAATGAACCTGCTTTGCTCAGATAACTTCTTGCTCTCTTAACTTTTTGGCATGACTCAAATGTTTACAGGGACTGCCAGGCTTCCCTGGAGTACTTGGCCGCCCGGTAGGTGTGCTCACATTGCTTCTCACGACTGCGTGTATTTTGCATGTCACAATAATGCTTCTTTACACTGGCTTCTCCACAACAAGACTGTCAGCGAATTTCAACGTTGACCATGCTCTGGGCTGTCTTTGGAAAGGGTGTTGCACACTGGGAAGGTGGAATGAAACGGGGCCCTATAGGTGCTGTCTGTACAGAGCTGGAACGTTCTCCCTGTGACCGCATGGGTTTCCTCCCACACTCCAAAGACATGCAGGTTTATAGAATAATTGGCTCCTGTAAAAATCGTCCTTAGTGTGCAGGATAGAACTGGTGTGCATGTTGGTCGGCACGGACTGGGTGAGCCAAAGGTACTGTTTCCACGCAGTATCTCTAAACTAACACTAAGCAAATGGATTTTTGGTTGCATAAAGGACATTTGGACTGGTACATGAATAGGAAAGATTTAGAGGGGACCAGCAGAGATGATCGGCATGGTTAAGTTAAGTGCTGTATGACTCAATAACTATAATAATCACCAATGCAATCCAGGGTCTTAATGCACTCAGATCACCGTCAGGATAACGGAGGGAGGCTTATAAACCCAAGATTTGACAAAAGTGAGAAACAGTAATCAAAACCATATTTCTGTTTCTGACAAAATCCATTGTATTTCCTATTTACAGTTACCTGGGCACTTGCATTAGGGTTTAGGAATTTGGTCAGGATAAGCGATAATATCTGTTCCCTCAATCAATTAATTGCTCTGCCAAAGCTCCTTGATGCCCATGGGGTAGATACTGGCAAGCTGATCCCATGTCTACGTAGCATCCACAGTGAAGGGAGGGAGAAATATGGAACTGGGTAGGTCATGTAGATGACAAGGGGTACGATGTCATTGTGAAGTGGAACTATTTGCATGTAATGCACTGGTTTGCCTCACTCCAGTTGGGTTCCATGTATGGAGGCCAACGCAAAGAGATTGTGCCAAGTATATTTTTCTGAGTCCAACACCCATTCCAAGAGACACTCCAAGAGGTACCGAGAAATATTTGAGAGAATTTTGATTGCAATGTTGGTTGAAGGCCTTTGATAAAATGCTCAATTGCAACTATAATGATGCACTTATGGAATATATGTATATTTATGGAATAAGCAAGCAGATGTGCTCCTAAAAGTATAAATGTATTTACCCAGTTAAATGAAGGACTACCATTACTACCCTACCCCCCCCCCCCCCCCCCCCCCCCCCCCCCCCCCCCCCCCCCCCCCCCCCCCCCCCCCCCCCCCCACCTTTAAACCATTGTTCTGCATAATCTTGAGTGCTATTGGGAACAGAAGATCACAAGGGCATTTATCTCCTCCAATCTGAAGACAAAATAGGTTGAAGATCTAGAATGCAAATGCCCAAATGCTTGGAGAACTCAGTGGGTTCAGCAGCATTTGTGGAGGCAAATGTCGATGTCAATATTTTGGGTCAAGGCGCTGCATCAGGACTGAGAGGGAAATAGAAAAAAATACCGGAAAATAACAATATAAGTGAAGGATTAGGTAGAGGCTGGAAGATGAGGGGTGGAGGTGGGATTGATGGGCAGGTGGAACCAGGTGAGGTCTCCCTTTGTTCAACCTTCCCATCCTCTCCCATCTTCTCCTCCTTACTTGGCTCCATCTGCCCATCATTCCATCCTCCTCATCAGGTCCCATTTATCACCCACCAGCCCCTGTCCAACCCCTCCCTCGTACTGCTATTTACTGGCAATCTTTCCTCTTCCCTCTCGGTCCTGATGCAGGGTTTTGACACAAAATGGTGATATATACCTTTTGCCTTTGCAGATACTGTTGTGTTTTCCCATCTTTTTTTGTTTCAGCTTCTCTAGCCTATTGGGTTATTTGGTTATATGATACCACCAACTCCACTTCTTAATCCAAATACCCTTGCTTGACAAAACTAGACAACATTCTGACAATGTTCCTCCCGTAGTCTGTAAAAGACAGCTTTAGTTAGAGTCTCAACTTATCATTAAACATAGCCCCTGCAGCTGGAACCTGCAGTGGGGCATAGAATGATCTTGGTTAACACTGTCCCCTGTAACTCGTGCTCCGATAACCTGTTGCATTTGGCTCGCCCATTGAGGACGTTTCCCATCAGGCGTGGCCCTGAAATAAATCAATTTCCAGATGTAACAAGGAATTAACTTTTCCAACAAAGTGAACTGGATAACAATTCTGATTTCATCACGAGTTGTTTGTGAAGGTTTTCCAACCATAGGAGAATATCTGTGAATCAGTTGAATGCCTCACCTTTGCAGAAATGACCACTGCCCAATTAATTTCCCTTTTGAGGTCCAATTCTGGACTCACCAACCCTGCAAGCAGTGTGCAGACCATATCCATACACTATATGTAAATTTTTAAAAACCCTCACCCCCATTATAAGCTTTGTCCTCCACTTTAAACCTTTGCCACTGGTTAAACCCTTGAACCATCCAGAAATGTGACCAGTTTCCCTTCTATTTACCCTCTCTAAACTGATCATTTCTGTCAAATGTCCATTCAACCTTCCTTGTTCCAAGGAGAACTTCTTCAGTCTAACCCTAAAACTTCATGATCTGAACCTAAAACCAGCTCGGAAGGAAATTTATGAAATTTAGAAGAGGCTATGAACTTCATTAACCCATCTAAGTGCATCTATTGCAGTGACAGTTCCTGTTTATTTTAGTATATGCTGATTTTATGATGAAACAATCCATTTGGCGAGGTCGACTAACTTGTATTTGTAAATCAGGGAAACCAAGGAGACTCTGGACCACCAGGCCAACAGGTAGGTTCACATCTTAAACAATCAGCTTCATAGTTCTTGTTACCCTCCATAACCAGGTTGCCTTCGGTATATAAGTATCCTGTGTTTGGGCATTTCATACAACGCCCTTTCTTTTCAATTATTCCTGGGAAGTTGATAGGAACATACTTCTTGTCCATGCTCTGCAGATCGCCAAAGGTGATGGCTTTTACCTGTACTACTTGCAAATGGTTAACTCGGAGGTCAGTGGCTGCAGTCAATAAGGGACTGGGGCAGGAATTTGCTGCAATGAATATGTGAAACTGGAAAGCAAAGAAAGTCCATCGTCCATTCCCGAGGCTAAAATGGTCAGACCATCATAACTGGAATCTTATTCCCTCTGCCTACAACCCAATGTTCATATAGTCCCAGAATTTCCTGAGAGTGGCGAGTGAATAAGGGAAAAGAAACAGAACAAGTGGAGGAAGAAAGATCATCTCTCACCTTCTTGGACCATTATCATAAGATCATGTGATAGGAACAGAATTAGTCCATTAGGTCCATCGTCTACTCCGCCATTCAAACATGGCTGATCTATCTCCCTCCTAACCCCATTCACCTGCCTCCTCCCCATAACCTCTGACACCTGTACTAATCAAGAATTTATCTACCTTTGCCTTAAATATATCCACTGACTTAGCCTCCACAGCCTTCTGTGGCAAGCCTTTCACTATTCTGTACATTTCAATGAGGTCCCCCCTCATTTTTCTAAACTCCAAAGAGTACAGGCCCAATGCCATCAAACGCTTATCATATGTTATCATTGAACTAGTACACCAGATAACAAACTAGTTCTTGATTACCAAATAATATTATTATCCACAAGTCTACCTTAGTTGACAGTAGATCCAATTTTCTGTAACATTGATGGGTGCATGCTATAACATAATCAATGAAGTTCCTGAAACTTGAGTGTCATCACTGCTGCATTCCACAACTCTACTTTTAGGCTTTGTCTGCAGTTCCCTGTCTCCACAATAGCACGATCTACATCCCTACTTTCTAGTTATTAGCACTAAATGGCCTGCCCCACTTATGCGATTTTTTTCAGCGACTTGCCGGCATCCGTCATAGTCGCAGTAGGTTGACAAAAATGTTCAACATGCTGAAAATCCCGCGGCAACCAAAAAAAGGTACGACTCATTGGGTGCCAACTCACGAACATACAGGCATCATCCCATGTCGCCTGTATGGTCGTGAGTAGTCACCCAAAGAGTCGTACCTTTTTCTGGTCGCTGCTGGATTTTCAACATGTTGAAAAATTTCAGCAAACTGCTGCGACTATGATGGGTGCCGGCCAGTCGCCGAAAAAAATCACGTAAGTGGGACAGGCCCTTCACTATTCTTTCCCCTACAACAAAGTAATGTGGGGACAGGAACTTGAAAATAAAATTGGGCCACTAATAAATTGACCACTACATTTGTTAATCTTCTCTCTCCTCTCCCCAAGGGCACAACAGGACCACAAGGCCCAGCGGGTGTGCCCGGAGTGAAGGTAAGTCTTGCTGGATTTTCTCTCAAGCAGCATTCAACTTGTACCAGAGGAGGCAGGATAGGTTTGTTAAGGTGCAAAATGCTTTACTACAGGGGAGTGTGCTAAATCCAGGGACCATTGCATCCTTAAAGAGAAGAGCAAATAACTCAGAAACTAAGGGAAGCTCAGGCATCTTGTGGGGCTAGGCTTGAGCTATCCACTTAGGAGCTAGTTCTGACGCAGTGTTCTGAGTAGATTCGTACTGTGGTGTAACCCACGCCTGGAACATGTGGGAGAATGATTAAATCCTGTAGACAGTACATCCTGTAATGTCTGTGGCATAGGGATTCCCCATTCTCCTGCGAGTGTACAGGTTTCCCCAGTATTCCAGTTTCCTCCCATATCTCAAAGAAATGCGGGTCAATAGATTAATTGACCACTGAAAATTGCCTAGTGTGTAGGTGAGTGGCAGAATTGGAGGTGGGGGTGGGGGGTGATAGTGGGAGTTGAACAAACTACAAGGAGAAAAAAGAAATGGGATTAATGTGAGTAGGTGCTTGATGGTTGACATGCATTGGGTTGGCGAAAGGGTCTTTTTATGTAGAAACAAAGAACTGCAGACACTGGTTTACAAAAGAAGATTCAAAGTGCTGGACTAAGCAAGTCAGGCAGCATCTTTGGAAAACATGGACATGTGGCATTTTGCGCCTGGACCCTTCTACAGACTGAAGAAGAGTCCTGGCCTGAAATGTCACCTATCCATGTAGTGCAGAGAAGCTGACTGACCCATTGAGTTACTCTCACACTTTGGGTCTTTTTGCGTGCTGTATTTCTCTCTCGGGCGTCCTGAGAAGGGTTGAGGGTGAGTGGTTAGGGTAGGATCTGGAAAATTGGCAGGAAAATTGAAGCATTGAATCAGTTCTATTGGGGGTTGAAAGGCTGAGGGAGGGAATGGTGTGGAGGTTGAGAGAGAGGGAGACCCTTACCAGAAGGTAACCAGAAAGGCATCCCATGATGCAATGTCAACTCACTTTTGATTCTGGCTCAATGACCTTCCAGAATTAGTAGCCCCAAAACACTTACAAACTATTGAAGAGAGAATGCTCTCTCCATGTAACATTGAGCCTCTGCTAGGCAAGGGTGGAGTAGTGCGAATTACCAACTGCCCTTCACCAAAAAACACTACAGAATTGGAAAAGTACTTACCCTAGCAGTCGTTGCCAATTCATTGCCTGAGTCTGAAGAAGGGTCCCAACCCTGAATCCCTATCCATGTTCACCCAAAATGCTGCCTGACCCGCTGAGTTACTTTAGCACTTCTCCTCGGAGAATCTAGAAGGGTCTTGACTTCTCCTAGGTTGTTGATTCTACCGTGATTATTTAATAAAATCTTGGTGTTCCATTACAGTTTTAATATATTCTGGGGTTTTTCTGTCACAGGGTATCCAAGGTGACCAGGGTTTGAGTATTCAGGTAAGTAAGAACAGAAAACACCAAACTGTGAGGATTGTGCTGGGTTCAAATATCTGCCTCTTAAATGTCCTTGAAGCACTCTCCCTTCTTGCCTCCTGAGACCCTCTAATCCATGAAGCCCCCATTCCCCATTCCACTGTTGTCTCCGATTGTAGTCAACCCTCTTGAACTCCAGGATGAAGGCCCAAACTCCATCCAACAACGCACTGATCCTCGTAGAAACAAGAAACTGCAGGTACTGGTTTACAAACCAAAACAATGCACTGTATCAAAGTACTGTATCTCAGTGACGACCCCTTCCTTTCCAACATTCCTCCTACTCATGGTCTCCCCCTGCTGGTCTTCCGCCCACTTCGGACCTTTTTATTCCCAACTGCCAGCACATCAACCATCTTGATTTCTGCACTCTCCTTACCCATTCCAATCTCACCCCCTCTGAATGCTCAGTCTTCCATCATCAGTCTGAAGAAGTGTCCTAACCCAAAACATCACCTATTCATGTTCTCCAGAGATGCTGCCCGACCTGTGAGTGACTCCAGCACTTTGTGTCCTTTTAAGGTACTGATCCTACATTAGTCAACACAGGCCTGGACAAATGATCCTAAAGTTTAAGTCGCACCACACCAGCTGACAAATATAAGTTCAGTTAAATAAATTAATGAGTAAGAAGTAGTGTCAATCATGGCGTAAACATATCTGATTCAATCCTCTTGTTGCCCGATGGGTGACTCCAAATAAACCCAAATAGAATAACTTACCAGCTCTCTGAACTGCCTGAGTTAAGCCAGCCAGTTGAACAGAATAAGTTGGAAATTATTCTTCTGCTTTGGTTATGTGACCTGTGCTTGATGAATTTATTCTCTACATCTAGGGGCCGCCTGGTCCTCCTGGTAACATGGGACTTCCTGGAAACTCTGGTGCTCCCGGAGCTATGGTATATATCACCTTTCTCAACTATGCGGAGTGTTTTATTCAGTGGGGGTGTTGATGGGGCATGTGGAGAAAGAAAAGATGGGCTAACAAGATGTGTAAATGAGTTAACAATGCTCACAGAAGCCTATGGTCAGTGAAAATGGAAACTAAGATTATGGTCTGAAATTAATTCCAGTTTTGAGACTGGAAGAGTTTAAATTGCCTAATCAAACGAGACATCAAAGTGGGATTGGGAAGTAGAACTAAAATGGCAATTGACCCGAGGCTCCCTGTTGTTTATGGGCTTGGTATCCAGTTCAGCCTGGGCAGCTTCATTGATTAGTGTTTCTTTACAGGGTTCTCAAGGAGCCCCAGGCCTGGCAGGCCAAGTGGTAAGTTTGAAACATTTATTTTGTGTGCGTGCTTGCTTGCAACATCACTGCCGTGGGACACTTCTAAACTGTCACAATTAGGAACCGTTTTGACCTGCAAACTCAATGTTCCAGGGAAGTACTACATGTACAGCAATGTTTGCCTTTAATTTCCTTAGACCACCATCTTCTGTTGTTCCTGTGTTCTGTTAACCATAATCCAATTCCCTCCTTTGGATGTACCAGTATATCCAAGAGCTCCTCTCATTTATTTCCCTTTGGAAGCTGGAGGCTTGCTGTATAAGGTCATAGATTGAATTCTGGAAGTGATTAGCTTATGGTTGTATTTTGCCTGCCCAAGTCCTCCTGAAGGATCAGCATGACTCTTCCAGTTGGTTTCTGTATCGAGCTAGGGAGAGATTCAAAGTTCTCAGTTCCTACAATACTGCTCTCTGCAAAGCTGTGGATTCCCAACCAATTTCTTTGATCTTAACCCTCAAAAATCCCACGGCGGATGTATCCTGTCACCAGTCAGTGCCACCATTATCCATACATTGTTGTTGAATAACATACTGTATATGTTATCAACCTTTCAAGCTCACACATATGGGTGGCATTGTGATGCAGTGGTAAAGCTGCTGACTCGGCGCACAGACCTGGGTTCGATCCTGACGATAGGGGAACCCCCATGTGTGGAGTTTGTACGTTCTCCCTGTGACCCTGTGTGTTTTCTCCAGATGCTCCGGTTTCCTCACACATGCTGGCTCGAAGGGCCGAATGGCCTACTCCTGCACCTATTGTTTATTGTCTATCCCAAAGATGTGCGGGTTTGTAGGTTAATTGGCTTCTGCAAAATGCCCCTAGTGCGTAGGATGGAAATCTGGGATAACATAGAACTAGTGTACAGGTGATCGAGGGTCAGCATGGACTCAGTGGTCTGAAGGGCCTGTGTCCATTGCTGTATTTGTTTGTATTGGCCTTTTAATTGAAGGTTTTCCATTGGACCTTAAAGTGATGGTTTGCCTCTTAAACAGCAAATCATAATGTTGTCGCCAATCTAATGGCCTCTGACAACGTCCATTATTTTCCAGACACACTGATATACTTGTGCATAAGGAAAGCAGCGCAGTCCCAGTTACCGTAATACTGTGAAATTCTACTCGGAACTGTCAGCTTTTATACAGATGTTGACCCTTGAAATCGACCGTATTCTCTAATTTCTTATCATCAATTCACCACAATACATTCTCGAAAACACTGATATCTATTAAACTAAATGCTATTCAATCCTTATTTGTATTTAATTTTAGTAAGGATGACTATCAAAAACCAATGCTCCAGGTAACAGCTAGCTGTATATCCAAGGATGCTTATCAAGAGCCTTGTGCTGCATGTCAAAGGATGGCCAAAGGTCCTTGTGCTATACAGCCATCTTAACCTTTGTCAGACTGAAGCTTCCACAATATTACGAACAGCAAATAGATAATAAACACTTTAATAGATGATTAAATAATAATTTTAATCAAACAAGCCTTAAGTGGAGTAACTGTGAATACTGTGTTTTTCATTGAATCCGCTTACAGGGAGAACCAGGGAAGCCTGGAATACCAGGGAGGGATGGAGTTCCAGGAAAAGATGGAGAGAAAGGAGTTCATGGGACGATGGTAATTCAATTTTATCTGCATCTTGCCAACAAGGAAAAGTGGCGTTTCTTAAGTCCAGTCCACCTGCCAATAGATCATAGTACAACAATAGATTTAGGTTTAATATTGTCACCTGTACCAAGGTCACCTGTTTGTTTTGTATGCTATCCAAACAGATCAAATATTACTGTACATAAATTCAATCGTCAAACTCGAGTACAATAGCAAAGGCGAAGGGAGTCCAGAATATAGTTCCCAACATTGTAGCACAACATTTCAATGTGCATAATGGGATAGAGGTGAATTGAACAGTGCCCTAGCTTATGGAAGGACCGTTCAGAAACCTAATAACAGAGGGAAAGAAGCAGTCCCTGAGTCTGGTGGTGTGCTCTTTCAACTTTCTATACCTTTTGCCTGGTGGGAATAGGGAGAAGATGGAATGACCGGGGTGGGACACAAGTCTTTGATTATGTTGGCTGCTTTTCCAAGGCAGTGTGAATGGTAGATGGAATCAATGGTGGGGAGTCTGTGATGGAATGGGCTACATCTATAATTCTCTACATTTCTTGCGGTCTTGGGCAGAGCTATTTCCAAACCACGCTGTGATGCAACCCGACAGTGTGCTTTCTCTGGTGCTGTAGAATTTTGTAAGACTCATTGGAAACATGACAAATTACGTAAGGAAGTAGAAACATTGGTGTGCCTTCTTGGCTGTCGCACCAATATAATCGTTCCACAAAAGGTTGTGGGCAATAGTAACGCCAAGAAACTTGAAACTTTCAACCATCTCCACTTTGGCATATCATGATACCAATTGTCTACCTTTGTGCCGTATCCTCTAATAGGTGTAACTGGATATGATTCTATTATTTTCAGCTTTAAAATATTCTATTGAACACCAAACTCAAGACGGAGAAAATCTCAGATTTCCACCACCCCTTAGTGTGACGAAGTGCTTCATTTCACTGCAGAATGGCCTTGCTCCACTTTTGCGATTAGAGGCTATAATTTATCTATATCTACCCTATCAGATCCATTAGATATTATAAACTCACTGCCAGAGGAACTGGTGGAATACAATACAATCATATTCCCTTAAAAGTCATTTAGATAACCATTTGAACATGTAAGACACAAAAGGACCTAATGCAAGCAAATGGGATTAGTATAAATCGGCAAAAGATTAGTGTGAATCTGTCTTTTGTGCTGTATGGCTCTGTGAGTAACTGTGACCCTTATGATTTCCTTGCTTGCTTATGGAATTTTGGTTCATATTACTACATTAATCATTAATTCCTGATGATTTAGTGGCAGTTCTGGAAGATTGGAATGCCCCAGTTAATGGTAGAACCTCCATGTTCTTCTAACTTCAATCATATCTCTCCCATCCACAGGGAAGCCTTAATCCTTTAATTTCAATGCAGTAAAATTTATTTTGCCTCATCCCATTGCTCACTTGAATATACCAGTTTGAGGACCTCATAGTAAGTTTCACTTCAATGATCAACTGTGATCAAAACGTGACACGGTGGCACAGCGTTGAGTTGCTGCGTTATAGTGCCAGATACCCAGGTTCAATCCTGACTATGGGTGCTGTCTATACAGAGTTTGTCCATTCTCCCTGTGACTGCATTGGTTTTCTCCAGATGCTCCAGCTTTCTCCCACACACCAAAAACGTAGAGGTTTGTAGGTCAATTGGCTTTTGTAAATTGTAAATTGTCTGTAGAATGTAGAATAATGCTGGTGTGCGGGGTGATCGTTGGTCGTTACGGACTTGTGGAGACCAAAGAGCGTGAGAGAGTGCAGCGTAGGTTCACAAGGTTCATTCCCGGAATGGCGGGACTGTCATATGTTGATAGAATGGAGCAGCTGGGCTTGTATACGCTGGAATTTAGAAGGATGAGAGGATATCTTATTGAAACATAAGTGTTTGGACACGATAGAGGTAGGAAACATGATACCGATGTTGGGGGAGTGTCCAGAACCAGGGGCCACAGTTTAAGAATAAGGGGTAAGTCATTTAGAATGGAGATGAGGAAATGCTTTTTCTCACAGAGTTGTGAGTCTGTGGAATTCTCTGTCTCAGAGGGCGATCACATTGAATGGTGGTGCTGACTCGAAGGGCCGGATGACCTACTCCTGCAACTGTTGTATTGTCTAATGTTTCCAAACTGTATCTCTAAAGTCTAAAACCTAATGTACTTCATTCTGACATGAGGCAGTTAATACTTTCTTAATTTCTTTTCAGGGCATTCAGGGATTCCAGGGTCCCATGGGACCCAAGGGAGAACCAGGAGTATTCGGACTCCCTGGAGAGGTGAGTTAGCTTTGAATTGTAATTATCTAGCAAGCAGCTAGAATGTTTGCACTGTTGAAGAAAGAAGCTTGAAATTGGTTTTGAGGTCTACCACAAGCCCTACAGACCTCAGCATCGATGAGTCCAGATGCCAGGAGAGGCCCTGATAAATTTCATGCACTAACCTCTCTGCCCTACCCTGAGAGGCGTCTATCCCAGTAATATGGCAAGGGTTGATGTATTTCATTGCACCCCATTGGAGGACCATGTTAAAAAGTTCCTCTTCACTGCTTCTCATTGCTATCACCCAACTCCCCTAACCCATCCATGTCTGATACCACTCTTCCCACCGCACAAATTGCCTGTGCATAATTGCATTGAGCACAAGGTGACACAGTGGCGTAGCGGCAGAGTTGCTGCCTCACAGCGCCAGAAACCCAGGTTCAAGCCTGACTATGGGTGTTGACTGTGCAGAGTTTGTACATTCTCCCTGTAACTGCATGACTTTTCTCCAAGTGCTCCGGTTTCCTCCCATATCCCAAAGACGTACAGGCTTGTAGGTTAATTGGCTTCCGTAAAATGACCCTAGTACGTAGGATGCAAAAGTGGGATAACATAGAACTAGTGTATGGGTGATCGTCGGTCGGCATGGACTTGGTAGGCTGAAGGGCCTGTTTCCACGCTGTATCTCTAAAACTAAAAACTAAAAGGCAGCTGACTCCCTGACTAATCGTGCTCAACATTTGGACATCGCAAGAGATGCACCAGGGTTGTGGTCGAGATGTCACCGATGCCCTCACTGGTAGGACATCTTCAGCTATGTGCAGTGGAATGGAATATGTTGATAGCCTTTCGGCCTATCGATGCTGTTACATAATAATTGTATCCCAGTAGTTGCCTAGAGCCTGAAATGTCTGTGGTTGAAATACAAATAACGCATCAGCCACCATCAATAGTTTCCAATAGGGTTGGAATGAGCTACTGATCAGGGTGATCAAGGTCGGAGATTGGGTTTATTTAAGACAAAATTATGTATTGTAATTGGGAGACGTTTAGTTTATTAACTGAGAAGTCAAAGGCGATGAAGGAGCTGGTTTTATCCAAATGTGTTTTGCCAGCTTCTGAATGGCCAGCGGAATGGAATGACCACAAAAGGAGAGTGATTTTGGGATGAGAGTGATTACATTTCATTCTGTGGGATTACCATGTAAGGGATAGCCATTTACTTACATTTGACAGGTGAATTCATTAGCATAGATTTATTAAAAGCTTCCTTTCTCTTGCAGTCCATAATTGGAAAACCTGGAGCTCCCGGACCTAAAGGAGAAAAGGTAAACAAACATTCTAAGGTGTGGAAAAGATTATTTTTAGAAAGAAATGATGACATAAGAATGAGTTGGCCAATTGGTCTCGACCTGTGTTTATGCTCCATGTGAACTGACCCACCTTCCCCAAAACCAGGTTCTGTTCTCAGCCCGTGCAGCACTCCGCTGTTAGGTTTTCTTTCTTCTTGGATTTCAATCCCACTATAAGATAGATAATTTTAGATTGAGGAGTTGCCATTGACCCATTAGATGGTCTGTGGACAATATAATCCTTAAAATGTTAAATGTAAAATTTCTTCTATCATCTCAATTGTACTGTAAATTGGTCTTTATCTGGAATGGATGAAGTGTGAAGCATTTAGGGTGTTTTTTTAAAGACACAAAGTGCTGGAGTAAGTCAGCATCACTGGAGAACATGGATGGATAATGTTTTGGCCAGCCCAAAGCATCACCCAGTCTGAAGAAGGGTCCCAGTCCGAAATGTCACCTATCCATATTCTCCAGAGATGCTGCCTGACCCACTGACCAACTCCAGCACTTTGTGCGGTTCCCTGTGTTTCTGCGTTTTTTTAAAAGTATGAGGCAGCAAATAGATTCCATAGCAAATGATCGCCTCGTAAATATAAAGAACCCAGCAGCCCTGCACACTAGTTTCTCAGCCATGCAGTCTAATCCATAGACGACGTCACAGGTAGATTATTCTTTCATTCTTACAGGGAATGCAGAAGCCATGCCACTGAAAGGACAGGATTTATTGTCAATCGCTAATTGCCCTCAAGGTGGCAGTGATTAGCCACCTTCATGAATTGCTGCATTCCATGTGGTGAAGGTTGCCCTCTCAGTGCTGCTGGATAGAGTGTTCCAGGATTTATTCCCAATGACATTGAAGGAAAGGCAACACATTCCCAAGTCAGGATGGTGTGTGACTTGCAGGGAAACCTGCAGATGGTGGTGCTTCTGTGCATCTGCTGCCCTTGGCCTTCTGGGTGGGAGAAACTG
This sequence comes from Leucoraja erinaceus, assembly GCF_028641065.1. Taxonomy (NCBI): domain Eukaryota; kingdom Metazoa; phylum Chordata; class Chondrichthyes; order Rajiformes; family Rajidae; genus Leucoraja; species Leucoraja erinaceus. The sequence goes on along the minus strand of NC_073392.1, from coordinate 27,475,541 downwards.
CAACTTGGAAGCTAATATCAGAGAAGCCTTGGTGAGTTCCTGCAGTGCAATTATAGATGGCATGCACTGCAGCCATGGCGAGCTGTTTACTTAGGGTGGTGGATGAGGTGCCAAACAAGCAGACTGCATTGTCCAGTGGTGTTGTAGTTGTACTTGCTCAAGCAAGGGGAGGGAGAATCTCATCACACTCCAGAGGTAGATGATAATAAATAATAATAATAATAATAATTTTATTTATAGAGCACTTTAAAAACAAACATAGCTGCAACAAAGTGCTGTACATCACTAATCATTGACAAAAAAGTTAACACACACCAAAAATAACAATCAAAAGAAATAGTAGGAAAAGACATGTAAAATAAAGGAACATCAAAAACACCACAAACAGAAGCAAAGCCTCAGGCATGGTCAAAAGCCAGGGAGTACAAATGCGTTTTAACACTGGATTTGAAGATGGACAGTGAGGGGGCCTGTCTGATGTGCAACGGCAGGGTGTTCCAGAGTGCCGGAGCAGCAACAGAGAAGGCTCTATCCCCTCTGAGCCTCCGACTAGACCTCGGTACCTCCAGGAGCAGCTGACCAGCTGACCTGAGGGACCGGGCAGGAGCGTATGAGTGGAGCAGCTCAGAGAGGTAAGGCGGGGCGAGCCCATTCAGAGATTTAAAAACAAATAACAGTATCTTAAAATGAAGCTGGACTTAACCACCGCGCATATGGAAGGAAAGACACATTGAGGTGTCACTTGCCAAAGGATACCCAATTTCTGATCTACTCTTCTCACTACAGTGTTTATGAGGATCAATCAGGGACATAGCCCATGTTCTGGTTCGAACTGTGGTATGGTAAGACCCCCTCAGAGAGTGACCTGGGTATGGTAGATCGCTGGTGTCCCGAGGCTAGACAGAAATCTTTTTTCTGCCCACTCAGGTCAGATGAAGGGACATCCTCGAATGGTCAACAGAGTTGGGTAGAATATATCAAGTAACCTTCAGCTTCTCTGTGAGGCTTGGAAGATGACCAGTTGAGGCATAGGGATCCTGCTGACTGGTAGCATGATTGAATGCCCAGGATGGAATTTGAACAGTGGCCTCATGTCTGGGATGGAAAAGATAGCAGCCGGCGAGGGTCGGTGGAATATTGACACAAATGTGGGAGTGACGGAAAGGGAAAAGTAATTTCACCTCAAACAGTGAAAAATCTTGGAAGAATGTGAAAATGAAATCACACTGCTTTGCATTTAAGTTTGGTGCATGGTTTTATGTTATATTAACTCATCTCGAACTATTTTGTCTAGGGAACACCTGGAGATATGGCGCCTGAAACCTCTGGACAAAGAGGGATGAAGGGTGACGAGGTAAATTGGTGCATTTGTCATAAGTACATGGATAAGGGCTGATCATATAGACGTGCATAATATTGTGAGAGGGATAGATCGGGTAAATGTATAGTCCTTTACCCTGAGTAGGGTAGTCAAGAACCCGAGGACATAGGTTTAAAGTGATGGGGAAAAGATTTAATAGGAACCAGAGGGGCAACGTCTTTACACAAAGGGTGCTGGGTATATGGATGAACTGCCAAAGGAGGTAGTTGAGCCAGGTACTATCACAATGTTTCAGAAACAAGTACATGGATAGGACAGGTTTAGATGGATATGGGCAAAAGGCAGGCAGGTTGCATTAGTGTTGGTGGGGTATGTTGGATAGTGTGGGCTGGTTGGGCCAAAGGGCCTGTTTCCACACTGTATGACTATGGCTACTGCACTGTTCTACACCAGTAGTTGTGCTATAATGCAATAGTTACGTGGGTTCCTAAGAAATCTCATGTCAAAGAAAATCATGTTATAAAACCAATTGCGTCAATGAGGAGAAGGAATTAGGGGTTAGGGAGTTTCCGACACAATAACAAGATTATTTATCCAACAGGATTTTCAAAAGTAAGTCATTTTAATAGCTGCAAGTTCAATTTTGCACTGCAAATAAAAATACTAAAGGCTATATTTTACATTGTTTAATGGGGTATTATTGCACTAGTATCAATAGAAGTGATTTTTGTCTGCAATGAGACTGTGTTCTTAAGAGAGAGTGATGTCTGATTACTGCAGGGAGGTTACATGCGAACACCCTACACTTTTTTTTCCAAAACAGCTTTTTTTCTGTTTGTCAATTTCCAAAGTAACTCTTAGGTGTTTGTGTAGTTCCTGATAGAAATCGCGTTTTATCCAATTCGCTTTGTGAAAACACCTTATACACTCCAGTGGTCTTGAGTGTGGTGCCGCCTAACGGCAGCGGTTCAACTGCAGTCAGTCTGTCTTTTTTTTTTGTCCCATTAGATGTATGTTTTGGTTCTCTTCCCGTTTAATCTCTTCCCTGTATGGGACACGACTTTTCCCCTGTTGGGTCTCTAATGTCATTGGGCCTAACATCATGGAGCCGGCGGCAGCCTCCAACCGGAACCAACCTTAGGGCTCCAGTCACAGAGCCTGCGGACTCGCAATCGCGGAGCTGGCCAACTTCGGAGCCGGGAGAGCTATGGTGGCGCGCGGCTGCAACCCAGCCGGAGCTTCGGAGGCTCCGGCCACAGGCCCGGTGGACAGGAACATCGGGAGCTTGCAGGTCCCTGGTGGGAGACCGCTTTTCGGAACTCCCGCAATGACAACTTCTCCCGCTGGAATCGCGTGGTTTAAAAGACTCAGAGCGGGGCTTAACATCGCCCCGCGCAGCTTAAACGGCTGCGGGACTTACCATCGCCCACCGGGGGCTTTAACATGTGAACCCCAACCCACAGACGCTGCAGTTCGACTGCTGGACCACGGGAGAAGAACAAAGGGAACAAAGAGATAAGACTTTTGCCTTCCATCACAGTGAGGAGGTGTTGGAGATTCAATGTGATGGATGTTTGTGTAAATTGTGTTAAGTGTGTGTCTTGTTTTTTTTTTGTGTAATGTCATGACTGCCGGAATTAAATTTTGTTCAAACCTTGTCTGTTTGAATGACAATAAAAGGCATTCTATTCTTTCTACCTGTAGCCAAGAACTAGGTGGGCTTCAGCTTGTTGACTGGTACCATGAAGAAATATGATGAATATATTAATTAAGTTGGGAGGTGATGTTCTGTGGGTTGAGGTTACCATATAAAAAGCCAGCCTGCATGGATAAAAGTTAGGAGGATAAATGGTACATCAGCTTCTATAATGAGAGGTTTGGTGTGCAGCCATAAGGATGTCTTGCTGCATATACAGGGCTTTGGAGAGAACACATTTAGTGTTATACATGGAGCCTGATCTCCTCATTCGAGGAAAAAATCCTTGCCCAAAGTTTTACTGGACTAGTACCAGTTATGAAAGAGTAGTTCCATGATAAGAGATTAAATAGAATAAGAGTTAAAGGAATTGCCTGTTAAAAAACAAGTGGTAAAAAAAAGCATGTTGATTTTCAATGAGTTAAAATTATTTTTTATGTTCATGTTTGGGAGAGTACATGCTGAGAGTTTGGAGAGTCTAGGAGTAGAACCATTCAAAACCCCATTTCGGGTGGTGATGAGAAATCTTTGGAACTCCCTGCCCAAGGTTGAAGTTGATAGGTTTTCAACTTCAGTCTCCAAGTGAGTCAGGACAAACAAGCTTTGGATGGGAGTATGGTCAGGGATCAGCTATGATCTTGCTGAACGCATGAGGATGCTTAAAGGGATGAATTGCCTCCTCTTGCTTCTTTTCCTGATGTTTATTAAATACATCATGAGGAAGAATGATTGAAGTTACTTTGTCAGATAATGGAATTTCATAACATGGAATTAGCTGAGGCCTTTGGCCCTCATTTTACACTAAAACCATTTTGTGCTGAAGTCCTAAGGTAAGTTTAGGTGCATAGTTTACAGTATCATATACTTTAGCAGAGACATGCTGTGTCCCATCTCCAAACTTCTGGTTTCTTAGATCATACTGATTGTGGTCAAAATGCAATAGACTTCTGATGATAGCGAGTGAGATTAGTGAACAGTGTGGCACATTAGCGCAGTGGTAGTGCTGTTGCCTCACAGCGCCAGAGACCTAGGTTCAATCCTGGCCATGGGTGCTGTCTGTACGGAGTTTGCATAATCTCCCTCTGACCACAAAGGTTTCCTCCTGGTGCTCCAGTTTCCTCCCACATTCCAAAGACATTCACATTTGTAATATGAATTGCCCCTCGTATGTAGGATGCAAAAATGGGGTAACTTAGAACTGGCGTATGGGTGATCAATAGCCGCTGTGGACTCAGTGGGCCAAACAGCCTATGTCCATGCTGTATTGTTAAACTAAAACTAAACATTTCTATTTATTTTCTCTCCAGGGTATGAAAGGTGACCAAGGTTCAATGGGCCCAAAAGGACATAAGGTACAAACTCAAATACCTGTGATGCATAAACCCATAGTGCAACATTTTAGTATCCTTTTCATCTAAATCAGGGGTTCCCAACCTTTTTCGTCCCGTTTACCCCTGGAAACTTTAATAGCACATAACAATGTTGTTTCACTTATTTATGAACAACTAATGATGAACAGATATCCCAGAACCAAACACAGTCAGTCAATGAGAAAAAATATGTACAAATCCAGAATCAACAAATTTACCCCCTGGGTAGGCGACATTTACCCCGGGGTAAATTTCCCCCAGGTTGGGAACCCTTGATCTAAATATAATGAAAATCAGAATCATGGGATGGTAGTTAATTGGACAATATATTGTTGCGTCCAGTGATTTCTTCATCTCTATTTGAAACTAGTGGGATGCAAAGTGTTTGGGTACTCCATGTGTCTTTGTGTCAAGAGACTGTAAACCCGGTGAGTTGTAGCAGATCACAGCCTGGATAGCCAGGCTAAAGATTTTACACCTGCTCCCATCCTATTAACATTTCTGACCCCGCAGCTCCACCACCAACTTCTAACTGATGCTTTATTTCTCACCGGGACGTTGAATGTCCAGTTCTGCCCTGCCAAACTCCCTGGGATGTTTCATTGCCTCAAAGACGTTTACCCTTGCCAATGGGCTGGCTGCCACATCACATTGTGCATCTGTTAATTAAACTGGGAAACCTCATTGTTCTTTCACTGGTGTTTATGATGAAGATTCAAACGTGCTTTCTCTCATTCAAGGGTGAACAAGGTGAACCTGGGGAGCCGGGACAGAATGTGAGTAGTCAATAGATTTGCCGGGCTTTCTGTCTCTATTCTAAATAACATCTGACAAGTGTTGAGCAGTCATCTTCAAGAGCAAGAGCATTTCCTTAAGTAGAGACATGTATAATTACAGTGTTTAAAAAAAAACATATGGACATGTGCATGGACAGGAAAGGTTAAAGGGAGACTTCAGTTCTTTGTATCCACATTTTACTGCAGGGGAATAGATTTCCATCTAGATTTTTCACATGAAATTGCTATATGCTGTCTGTGTTTAAGCAAAAAAAGTTAACTCATTTATGAAAGGGCCTCTGCTAGTTTATCAACTAAAATAAACTCAAGAAAACAGGAACTGGATGGAGTAGGCCACTCGGCTCCACTAGCCCACCCTGCCATTCGGTGTGATCCAGACTAACCTACCCCAGCCTCATCTCCTCGCCTACGCCAGTTCCACATAGCCCTCAAACCCCGAATCCTTTACAATTGCATTCTGCACCACCTGAAACTATTCAAGACTCATAAGATTTACTTAAATACTGAAGACACATACGTAAATACTAAATACTCAAAATTCCACTCTTATCCACGTTAAATGAGGAAGAAGATTGGACTTTATTGCCTTCCATCACAGTGAGGAATGTGGGGAATCTGCTGTGGTGGATGTTTATGTTAAATTTTATGTAGTTGTGTGTCTTGTTGCCTTTTTTTTAGTATGGCTGTATGGTAAATCGAATTTCACTGTACCTTAACTGGTGCATATGACAATAAACTGACCTTTGAACCTTTGATGTTCCTGTGGAATATATCACATGGGTCATAGGAAAAAAGTGTTATATGCATTTGTGGGGGGGGGGGGGGGGGGGGGGGGGGGGGGGGGGGAGAGAGAGCTGTTAGGGCACTGTGGGTGTGGGATAGCCCAAAGTGCCTGCCTATCAGATCTAATGCCCTGATGGAGGTACGGGGAAGGATGGCAACCTACCCACAGGCTCCATCTGCACTTCACGCTGCCTAGGTAAGGCCACCTGCATAATGATATTTACTCCAGCACTTTATGTCTATCTTTGGTATAAACCAGTACTTTCAGTTCTTTGTTTCAACATAGTGTTGAAACCTTATCTCTTTTAAATATATTTTAATAACTTTTTTATTGCAGGGTTTAAAAGGCTCAGCTGGACTCAACGGTGATAAGGTAAATGATGTATGCATTTTTGCTGTTTTACCATTAAAGATGATAACCAGGAAGATGCAAGTCTGTTTTCACATCAGATATCCAATTATTATTGTGGGATCTAGCTGTGTGCAGAATGGAAGCTTTAAGGTTGTAAAGGTCTTTGTAATGTATTGAGGTCAGGAGAGGGTCTATAGAAATGTGATTCTTGCTCTAGTGCCAGGGATACAGGTTCAGTATACAAGGACTCATTCCATTGCTATAATTGGCTTAAAAGGAACACAAATTCCAGAAATAGAAATTGCACTAGGGACTTAGGGCTTTGTTTTGCTTTTATGCTTTATTGGGCTTTTTTTATTTATTGAACTTCTTTTTATGTTTGTTAATTATATTATCTATGGAGTAAATTACAATCCTGTTGTGCTACTGCAAGTAAGAATTTAATTGTTCTATTTCGGTGCATATGACCCAAAAATATTCTTGATCTATGTACACGATCTTTGGGGCACATTAGCTCAATTACTGTAAAAAACATTGAAGCAGCGAGTGGTGAAATATGGCATTTTCTTTAACTTTCTCCAATTTTTATCATCTTAGGGCCTCCCGGGTATTGGAATAACTGGTCCTCCCGGGCTGTCTGGTCCTCTAGGTCGTAAGGTGAGAATTGTGTTTGTTGATTGTAACTAATGTGTGTTTTTTCTGATATCTTTCCTCATAACGGAGGCGAGTTAATTTGTGTCTGTTAATTTAGAATCTTTTGTCTACTTACATCATGGTCCATTTCAGTACCACTGGTGGTGGACAGCATAGATCCATGACTGGACAGCTGATTAGGTCATTGTAGTCACAAGGTACCAGAGTAACTCAGGCAGCATCTCTGGACAACGTGGATAGGTGAGCTATTGGGTCGTGATCCTTCTTGAGTCTGAAACCCCCCAACATCAGCCTTTTGCCACCTCACCCAGGTTCTTGCCACTGTCACAAAACATTGAAGTCAGCTGCCTCCCATCAGATTGATGCCACCAAATTCAACCCATAACCTCACCTCCTCCTCCCGTCCAACAATTACAAATAGTTGCCACTGCCCACCATCATTTGAGGCCACATTTCTTTCCAGATATCTTCTTCCAGCCAGGTGCTAAGTCCTTGCTCAGGCTGCTGCCACTGTCCTGCTCTTCTTGACTGTTGCCACCCTGCCCATCCACCTGGTATCATTACCCCCATGCTTCACCCACACTGAAACCACTGCATAACCCCCTGTCATTGTGTGTGTGTGTGTGTGTGTGTGGAGGGGGGGGGGGGGGGGGGGGGGGGATAGAGAGCTGGAGGTGCGGGGAAAGATGGAAACCTACCCACAGGCTCCATCTGCACTTCACGCTGCCTAGGCAAGGCCACCAGCATAATGAAGGATGAGTTTCACTCCAGTCGCTCCCTCTTCGCCCCTCTCCCATCAGGCAAGAGGTACAGAAGTGTGAAAACGCATACCTCCAGATTCAAAGATAGTTTCTTCCCAGCTGTTATCAGGCAACTGAACAATCCCATCAACAACTAGAGAGTGGTTCTGATCTCCCATCTACCTCATCGGAGATGCTCAGACTATCTTCAATCGGACTTTACTGGACTTTATCTTGCACTAAATGTTATTTATTCCTTTATATGTACAATGTGGATGACTCGATTGTAATCATGTGATTAAAGACTGACTGTTTAGCATGCAACAAAAAGCTTTTCACTTTACCTCAATGCACGTGGCAATAAACTAAACTAAACTAACACGACAGCTCTGCATCCCAAAGTCAATGACAATTTTTTTAAATCTTTTCAGGGAGACCTTGGATTCCCAGGACCACCAGGACCTCCAGGCCTCCAAGGCCCGAGCGGTCTCACTGGGCAACCAGGCCTACGAGGTGAAACTGGAGTACCCGGCCCACAGGGTCCGGCAGCGGAGAGGGTACGGCAGGCGGACACGGGGGGCACTCCTGCAGGCTTATTGTAACCAAAAGCCAGATTATCTTGACTTTATTGTTCTGTTTGCAAAAATGCCAGTGCTGTTACAGAGTAAAATGATCAAAGTCTCAGTAGAAACTCACCAGAGGGCTGTACGATGATGCGGCGCTAGAGGTTCTGCCTCACAACGCCAGAGACCCGGGTGTGATCCTAACTGGCTGTATGAAGTTGGTTTGTTCTTCCTGTGACTGCGCGGGTTTTCTCTGGGTGCTCCGGTGTTAAAGTTAAGGTTATTACTCATCACAGACACCAAGTCAAACAACAAGAAAGGCAAAATTCTTTTATTCGCTAGTGGGAGTGTGTGAAAGCTATATCACAGCTTCCCTGTCGCACACTCTCCGAACAAAGAAAAGTTTGACAGTTATAGTCATTTCTTATCAATTAGCACACCTTCTAAATCTGACTGAAAGATCTGTAAGTTAAGGGAAACAAGGGAGGCTGGACCCATATACAATTTAAACCAATAACAAGTTAATGGTAAATTTGTAATGTCAGCAGCATTCTCCAAATTTGGCTCAGGCATCTGCACATGTTTCTACATATAGTAGATTAGGCAACGAGCATCTTCTTTTAAACAATGCTTTCTCATATAAAATATGCATTGTTGTTAGCAGAGAGCTAGAGACGAAATAAGTTTCTAATTCTCAAATTCCTGTTAGAATATGACTGAAGGATAATTTCTTAATATTTGGTTAAATAAAATGTATTAACCTCTTCATTTCCTTTTATCATAGAAATGATAACATTCATAGTTGGTATCTACATATTGGCTGCAAGCAATTAATAATAAGAATTAATGCAATGATCAGCAAAAAGGTAGATCCGCAATGTATCACAATACTCCAAACTCCACCAAACCAATGGTATGGCCACCAATTCCCATTTTTCTCACCGTATCCATACCTGTCATTGCCAACTCTACGATTCTTTCCATTTTCTAGGGAAATGTGGGTAGCAATGTCAATGATATTAGATGATTCGTCAGGGAAATATGTGCAACACTCTCGTCCTATTTTAGCACAAGTGACCGCTTTTTTTCAACAGTGTTTTGTTATTTAAGGGCTTACCAGGGCTTCCAGGAAGAGATGGAACAATGGGTGCACCAGGATCACCAGGACTGCCAGGACCACAGGTCAGTTCACCCACGTCTGTTCACGGGTGGTAGCTGAGTGACTGTATGTAGGCGCGTTGTGCTGTCATTGATGTCGTCCCCCTGAAATCACCCTGCACCATACCCACTTTACCCTGAACAATCACACAGCCTATTTATGAGTAACAACAATCAACAACAACAATCAGTTTTATTCGTCACATTGCACATAAAGTGCAAGTGAAATGAATTTGCCAGCAGCGGTACAATAATAAAGAACACACAATACACAATAAAAATTGAACACAAACATCCACCACAGCATTCATCACTATGGTGGAAGGCACAAAAATTTGGCCAGTCCTCCTCCATTTCCCCCCGTGGTCGGGACCAGAGTCAGTCCAGGATCGGCTCTTCCCCACTGGAGACCGCGGCTTTAGGTTGGTGTAGGCCGCAGGCCGGCGGTCGAAGATTTAAAGTTCCCGCCGCAGCCAGAAGCACCGCAGACCGCAGGGCCGGTGGTCGAAGCTCCCCTCTAGGGGTGATGGTAAGTCCACGCCGGGTCCGCGGTAGAAGTTGGCAGCTTCTCCTCCTTCTTCTCCTCCTTCTTCTCCTCCTTCTCCCGGGTCCCCCATGAGGGATCCCGGGCTGTAGACGCCGCGCCAGCTGGAGCTCCGCAGACCATGGCTTCAGGCTGCCGGCTGCCGCAGGCCAGCAAACGGAGCGCTCCCCTCCAGCGAGCCCCAGCGAGGGCTTGCCCGCTCCATGCCGAGAGTCCACACTGCGCCAGGCGCGCCTCGGGCGCGCCTCCAGGAAAGGCCGCCCGATCCTTGTTGCTAGGCCACACCACCCCCCACACAAGACACACAAAGAAACACAAAAAACATACTTTAAAACATACTAAAAAAACAAGAAAAAGTTGGGAAAAAACGGACACGCTGCTGACAGGGCGCCGGCTTGCAGGGCCCTCACCGACCGAAGGGTGCAGGCCTCTTGGGGTCACTGAAGCAGTGGATTACATACGAATGATACGTAGTACCCCGAATTGGCTACAGGTGCTGGAATCTGAAACCCCGAGTCAAAGGTCAGTCTGAAGAAGTGTCCTGACCCGAAATGTAACTATCCATGTTCACCAGAGTTACTCCAGCATTTTGTGCCTTTGAACTCTAAACTCTGGAAATTCAAGTCTTTGGTGGCTGGACATGTTTTTAAAAAACCATCAGGTATCATGAGCTTAAAGAAATCCAGAGAGTCACAGGTCAGAGGGCAAAAGCTAAAATGCATATGGCCTTATTAACGGTGGGTGGGATCATATTTAAATTAAATAAAAAAGGAGGGGTAATATAGTAAGAATAAAGATGGTGATTTTATTAATGCTAAATTGAAATATTTTATACAGGGTTTGCCAGGGCTACCGGGTCCACAAGGTGGCAAGGTAGGAACCCGATTTCAGACTTTCCCATTAATCTCTTCACATTGGTGATACTCTGCCTATGAGTCCAGTAGTAATCTTTGTAAATTCTGTGCAGGGTGAAATCGGAATGGGAACACCTGGATCGAGAGGAGAAAGGGGAGATCCAGGACCAAGCGTATGCACTCTTTTCTTCTCAAACCTATGTTTTATCTTTAAGCTTAAAGGTTCAGTGGTACAAGTACAGTGAAATTATGTCTTAGCATATAGTTCAATGACAATCCTGCTATACATTAGACACAATCATACTAAGTATAAACGTGTAAGATAGTAGACCACATTGAGTCTGTGCACGAATCGCCATTTTAGACGCCATCCTCAAGTTCAGAGCCGTCGACCTCAGAACCTCAGATCCTGATTTTCAGAAAGCCTTTGATCATTTGTGCCAGTGACTAGCGGAGTTCCGCAAGGGTCGGTGCTGGGGCTGCCACTCTTCACGTTGTATATTAATGACTTGGACGAAAGGATTGAAGGCTTTGTGGCAAAGTTTACGGATGATACGAAAATAGATGGAGGGGCAGGTAGTGTCGAGAAATCAGGGATTTGCAGAAGGACTTGGACAGGTTGGGAGATTGGGCAGAGAAGTGGCAGATGGAATATAGGGTAGCAAAGTGTGAAGTCGTGCATTTTGGTAGTAGGAGTAAAGGCGTAGACTATTTTCTAAATTAAGTGAAAATCCAGAAATCTGAGGTGCAAAGGGACTTGGGAGTACTGGTGTGGGATTTTCAAAAAGTGAATCTACAAGTTGAATCGGTAGTAAAGAAAGCAAACTCAATTCTGGCATTTACTTCACGAGGGCTTGTATACAAAAACAAAGATGTAATGCTGAGGCTCTATAATGCGCTGGTAAGGCCGCATTTGGAATATTGTGATTAATTTTGGGCACCATATCTGAGGAAGGATGTGCTGAGTCTGGAGAGGGTCCAGAGGAGGTTGACAAGTATGATCCCAGGAATGAGTAGGTTAACCTATGATGAGCATTTATCGACACTGGGCTTGTGCTCACTGGAGTTTAGAAGAATGAGGAGGGACCTCCTTGAAACATACAGAATAGTGAAAGGCTTGAATAGAGTGGATGTGGAAAGGATGTTTCCACTTAGGAAGATGAGTGGGTCGCACGCTTTGGGACACCCACTTATGGTGAAAGGTGCAGAATAAAACATGCACGTTTATTTTTAACTGATGGTTTGACCTAAAGTTGATCTAAATTATTGTCATTACCAACTTCACAGGGTGGAGATGGAAGACCCGGCTTGGCTGGAGAACGTGGACTATCAGTAACTACCTTCCTCTTCTAACTTTTTTATTGATGTTTTAATCTCTTGTCAGAACGTTAATTTTAAAACGTGCTGTGTTGTTTTTAATCAGGGTACTCCTGGTGGTCGAGGAGGAACTGGAGACAAAGTAAGTATCATCAATACTGCTACTCTCATCTGCATTGACCTCTTTGTCCAAGTCAAGTGCAGATCTTAATAGTTGATTCCCCACCACTGATCCATGAGGCATTCCACTAGTTACTGATTGCAGTCTGAAAAAACTACCCATTTTTCATGACGACACAAGGAACTGCAGATGCTTGAATCTTGAGTAGAATCTTTGAGGGCAGCATAATGGCACAGCGGTACAATTGCTGCCTTGCAGCGCCAGTGACCCGGGTTCGACCCTCAATACGGATGCTGTCTGAACAAAGTTTGTACCTTCTCCCGATGACTGAGTGGGCTTTCTCCGGGTGCTGTGTGGATCTGACTCCACAAATACTGGCTGCCCTTCATCTCTGTTTATTATATCCTCAATGAACTGGAGAATTTGTCAAACGTGTTCTCCTATTCATGAAACTATCTTGATTGGCTTATTTTTTTGTATCCTATTATCCATTTAATAATAAATTACAGCGTTTTTCCAATGACAGACGCTAGACTAACGGACTTGTAGTTTTCCTTTACTCTGATTTGTCGAATAGTGGTGTCACCTTCCCAGTTTTCAGGCTTTTCAGGCTGTGGATGTTGTGGAATTGGGACCTGTTGCCAAAAAATAAGAGTTGCTTCAGTCCTTCCTGTAGGTGGCAGCACTGAGCAGCAGTGATGGAGGTTGCACATGTTGGAAACTAGATGCACAGAAGTGTTATACTGAAGAACGTTCACTGTCTTTGTGTTGTAGGGTGACCGTGGACCGTCTGGAGAGAAAGGAGAGAAGGTATGTTTGAGCAATGCCAATCTCACAAAATATTAGCAATAGCTTCTATTCATACTTGTGCAATGATACTCTGTTAAACAATGTAATGGTGCAATGGTTCTTTTATTACCACCTGTGCCAAGGTCCAGTGAAATTATTTATTTTGCACACAGATCGGTAAGATTAATGCCGTACATAAGCATAATCCCTGGTTAAGTATATAATGCATAGAAACAGCCCACTGAGTCCATACGCAAGAGTCGCCAAGGTTTTGGTGCCGCTTTCAAAGTCCCAGCTACAGCTGGCCATAAAGCCCATTTGATTTTGAAATTCCTGCAGGAAAAGAAACTTTGTTGTTACGATTCTGAAACTCTCTTGCCCCTTAAGGTCCTGTCCCACTGTACGAGGTAATTCAAGAGTTCTCCCGCGTTTCCCCTGATTCGAACTCGGAGAATTACGGTAATAGCCGCTCGTAGGTACTCGGGGCTCTCGTGGACATTTTTCAACATGTTCAAAAATCTTCACGAGCTTACCGCGTTTTCCGAGTACCTGCAGTTAGCGTTACTAAGAGCTGCTAAGTGACGTCCCGAACTCTGACGTACCCGCTATGTGCATTCTACGTACTTACCACGAGTTTGATTTTTTTTTTAACTCAGGAGAGCTCTTGAATTACCTCTTACAGTGGGACAGGCCCTTAACCCCCCTTTCCTCATTGATGCAATTGTTTTTCTAACATGATATTCTATAGCATGAGGCTATTACATTATTGCAGAACTATCTGTTTGGTTATATGATCACCTCATATGTGGATTAATTACAGAGACAAATATGAAAATGTATGCCCATGTCATTTCCCTGCTAATGAAAATGTTGCTCTTATCTCATCAACTGGCCCCTTCCAGGCATGGGTGGCCCAGTGACACAGCGGTTAGTGCTGCTGCCTCCCAGCACCAACAGCCTCAGTTAGATGCAGACTTTCACGTTCTTCCAAAATCTCGAGGGCCCCCCCCCCGCCCCCTCCAACAAGTGCTCCAGTTTCTTCCCACATCCCGAATTTGCGCTAGTTGGTGGATTAAGTGGCGACAGTAATTCACCCACGGTACAGGGTCAAGGGGCAAGAATTAGGATGGTGTTGATGGACAGAGGGGGAATAGGTTACATGGACAACAAATGAAGGATTGGGACAAATGGGACAGCCAATCTGGACCCAATGGGCCAAACGGCCCACTACCATGAGAAATATGATAACATGATAATCTATACCATCACAAAAAAATACTCAGCTTTCACAAACCTGATAGTTATTCATTTATAGTGTGTAGGAAGGAACTGCAGATGCTGTTTAAACCTAAGATAGGCCCAAAAACCTGTAGTAGCTGAGCGGGTCAGGCAGCATCTCTGGAAAAAAGGAATAGGTGACATTTCAGGTAATGAATTTGATTTTTGAGTTATTAATTCATGTTCTCTGTGCAGGGTAATGCAATCACAGTCGTTGGACCACCTGGATTTCGAGGAATCAAAGGAGAGATTGTAAGGAATAACATTCTCGAACTCTCAAAAGGAAAAATCAGATATTTTTATTGTTGCTGAAGAAGGCGAGTGTTGAGATGTGTTAAACCTCTCTATCCACAGGGAGACCGTGGTCAGAAAGGAAGTGAAGGAGAAAAGGGAATAAAAGGAGAAGAAGGACCAAGGGGTGAGAAGGTACGTGATCTGGCGACATATTAAGTGGTTTTCTAATCCCACTGGACCAGACTGCTAATTAATTTGGTTAAAAAAAAATGCAAATGGAGGACTGGAATAAAATAATTGTCCAAGAAGCTATGAATAATTGAGGATGGTTAATCAATTGATTTAATTCCTGGATGGGTAATCATCTCAATTTAAAATCCCAGCTACAATGATGGAAATTGTGTTTTTGTCTACTCCTATGAGAATTAAAATCGCTAAAGTCATACAATGTGGAAATAGGCCCTTCAGCCCAACTTTTCCATGCTGCCCTAGTTGACCAACATTCCCCATATACACCAGTCCCACCTGCTTGCGTTTGGCCCATATCCCTCTAAATAGTACCTGACTCAACTACCTCCTCCGGCAACTTGTTCTTTGCATCCACCATCCTTTGTGTAAATAAACCCCCCCTCGGGTTCTTATTAAATCTTTCCCCCCTCACTTTAAACCTCTGTCCTCTGGTTGTCTACTCCCCTGTTCTGGACAAATGACTGTGCATTTACCCAGTGTATTCCTCTCATGATTTTGTACACCGCTATAAGATCATCCCTCATCCTCCTATACATCAAGGAATAAAGTCATATCCTGCTAGACCTCTCCCGATAACTCAGGCCCTTAGGTCCGCACCACATCCTTGTAAATCTTCTCTGCACCTTTTCCAGCTTGACAACACCATTCCTAGAACACAGTGACCAAAACTGAACACAATACTCTAAATGTAACAGGACATCCCAACTTCTATACTCAACTTCTATACTTCTGACTGATGAAGACCATTGTGCTGAAAGCCTTTTTGACGACCCTATCTACTTGTGACGCCACTTTCAAGGAACTATGCACATGTACTCCTAGATCCCTCTGCTCTACAACATTCACCAGATCCCTACCATTCACTGTCTAAGCCCTGCCCTTGTTAGACTTCTCAAAATGCAACACCTCACATTTCTCTGTATTAAATTCCATCAACTATTCCCCTGCCCAACTGATCAAAGATCCTGCTGCAATTTTTGACAACCATCTTAACTATCTTCCGGTTCTGGTGGCGTTGCGAGCTGGCTGCCTCGCCTGCAGCGGGTTTGTTGTTTCGACTTTTTGGGGTTTTTTTTGTTTAGTTTGTTAAAAAGTATGTTTTAGTGTTTCTCTGTATGTCTTGTGTGGGGGGGAATAGGGGAAACCGTTTTCAGGCACCTACCTCGACGGAGAGGCGACTTTCTTCCTTGTCGCTTCTTCGCCCCCCTCCTCACGGCCTTACAGTTGGTTTGGTGCAGCCTTTTCCGGAGTCGGGCCCAGAGCTTCAGCGGTGCAGTGGGGACAGTAACATCGCGGGGCCAAGAGCTTCAGTGGCGGCGCAGCGGGGACTTTTAATATCGCGGACACCCTTGCCGGGGGTCGCCAGAGAAGCGCTCCGACCGCTGGCCTGCGGCTTACAACATCCTGAAGCCTCGGTCTGTGGAGCTTCTGGCGGCAGATGTGGAGCGGACTTTACTTACCATCGTGGAGTGCTCAATCCTTCCCAGGGGGTCGCCGGAGAAGAGCTCCGACCACCGGCCTGCGGCCTACAACATCTGGAAGCTGCAGTCTCCAGTAAGGAGGTAACCGATTGGGAGCTCCGAGCCGCGGGGTGTGCTCGACCTGTCCCAACGTTGGCGTTCCGACCATCCCGACCAGTGGGCTGAACATCGGGCCATCCTACGGAGGTCAAGGCCTCTACCATGGGTGAACAAGGGAGGAGGAGGACTACTGACTGAACTGTATTGCCTTCCACCACAGTGAAGAATACTGTGATGGATGTCTGTGTTGAATTATGTTGGATATTGTGTACTTTTTTAATTGTAATGCTGCATGGTAAATTACATTTCACTGCATCTTATGGTGCATGTGACAAATAAATTTGAACTTGAACTTGAGAACTTCAATCTACAATACTACGCACTTTAGTGCTATGTTTTGACTCATAAAATTATTCAGCTCCAAAACAGACCTTTGACCCAACTCATCCACGGTTTAAAACTGAGATAGTACCATTTTACTGTGTTTGGCCCATAGCCAAACCTTTCTACCCATGCATAGTGCAAGGGGGGTTTGTTTAAAGACACATGCAAACATGACTGAGTATGACACTATTGAAAGTGTAGACACTGAGAATATATGAAGAGTTTTTGCAGTTTTTGTTTTGTATATTTTTAATTCAGAATAAGGTTTATTTTGGATTTTTTTTTTTAATGTCGCCATTGTACCAACCTCTGTACCATTCCTCTCCATATACCTATCCAAATGTCATTTAAATTTGTTATTCTACCTCCCTCAACTACCTCCTCTGGCAGCTCGTTCCATATACCCACCACCTTCTGTGTGGAAAAAGATGCCCCTCGGGTTCCTATTAAATCTTTCCCTATATTCTCTGGTTCTTGATTACCCCAGCCTCGTAAATCTTCTTTGCATACTTTCCAGCTTTGCAATGGTGGTGCAATGGTTGAGCTGCTGCCTCTCAGTGCCAGAGACCCGGGTTCGATCTCGACTACAGGTGCTGTCTGTACAGAGTTTGTACGTTCTCCCTGTGATTGCATGGGTTTTTTCTGGGTGCTCTGGTTTCCTCCCAATTTCCAAATATGTGCCGGTTTGTCGATCCAAAACTGGGATAACACAATGTATAGGTGGCCGTCGGTCGACACAGACTCGGTGGGCTGAAGGGCCTGCTTCCATGCTGTATTTCTAAACTAAAATAAAAAACGAAACATCTTTCCTATAACAGGGTGACCAAAATTGGACACAATGCTCCAAATGTGGCCTCACTGACCAATCCGTTTCTTGAGCCGAGACAGACAAATAATAATAATAATAATAATAATAATAATAATAATAATAATAATAATATCTTTTATTGTCATTACACAAGTGCAACGAGATTTGGGTATGCAGCTTCCATCCGACATCATTACTTAAGTAACTACTAAAATTTAAGTTTAGATACCCCGAGAACATGGTTTGTACAGAACATTACAACAGTAAAATAGTCAAAACAGACTAAAGTGCAGATGTGTCTGTGCGACGTGACCATCCGAGGGAGACAGTCCGTGGGGGTGGGGGGGCACTCAGCAGGGCCGGTTCAGAGCCGCTATAGCTCTGGGAAAGAAGCTGTTCCTGAGTCTGGAGGTGCGGGCGTAGAAGGCCTTGTAACGTCTGCCAGAAGGAAGTAGTTCGAACAGTCCATTACAAGGGTGTGAGGAGCCTTTGTGAATGCTGACGGCCTTCCTGAGGCACCGTGTGCGGTAAACAAATAGATCACCAGTATTTTCTTTCTTTGTCTTCTAAAGCTTTCATGGTGTCTTTTCTGCAAATCCTGATCCACAAGTTAACCAAAAGGCCTTGGTAATGATTCATGCCTTTTAAAGTTTGCACTTAAGTATCGCATCTGATTAATTTTTTTCTTCTCCATCAAGGGACCAAAGGGAGAACAAGGTGACAAAGGCTCAGTGGGCTTCCCAGGAGCCAGAGGTCCCGATGGACAAAAGGTATGAATGTTTATTCTGCTTCACAGGTACTCCTCATAATCAGGGACGAGTCTCACCCACTCTTCCCCCCCTCTCCCATCAGGCAAGAGGTACAGAAGTGTGAAAACATGCACCTCCAGATTTAGGGACAGTTTCATCCCATCTGCGATCAGGCAACTGAACCATCCTATCAACAACTAGAAAGTGGTCCTGGGCTACTATCTACATCGTTGAAGACCCTCAGGCTATCTTTAATCTGACTTTACTGGACTAGACGTTATTCCCTTTATCATGTATTTGTATACTGTGGTGGGCTTGATTGTAATCAAATATAGTTTTTTCGCTGGTTAGCAAAAAGCTTTTCACTGTACCTTGGTACATGTGACAGTAAACTAAAGTAAACTAAAACTAAATTTATGAACATTTGTTATAACTTCACCCATCCTCAATTTACAAAGCTATTTTTTGCATATAACGTCTCAAGATCAGAGACTCCTACCACCAGATGCCTTCATGTCTTGTTCATTGACTCTTGGCTGGAAACAGGACCTTCCCTCTGTGCCTGTCCTTAGTGGTATGAAGTGAGCTGTATCGTTGCTCTGTAGCTGGCTGTTTTAGAAAGCAACTCATTTTCTAGGCCATTTCCTTTCATTCCCTTAGATTCATAGCATTGTACAGCATTGTACAACAGGTGCTTTGGCCCACCTTGCCCATGCTGCCCTAGGTTGAACCTCACCGGTTTAAGGTGAGATGGGCAAAGTTTAAAGGAGATGTGTGGAGAGTTGTTTTTTTACACAGTGTGGTGGGTGCCTCAAACACATTGTCAAGGGTTACTGGTGGAGACAGATACAATAGGAGCATATTAGAGGCTTTTATATAGGCACTTGGATATGCAGGGATATGGAACACGTACAGGCAGAGGAGATTTGGGTAAATTGGGTATTGTGGGCCAAAGGTCCAGTTCCTGAGATGTACTTCGTCCCTTTCTCTCTTGCTCTTCTTGTTTCTGCTCAAATGCTTGTCTTGCTGCCATAGAATGATAGGCATGAAGTGAAGTTCAGGCAGACTTCTCTATGATGCTACCCGTAGTGGAATGAACTGCCAATTCTCACTGTCCATGTTTGCAAGTGGGCAGCCAGTCCACTTCTGTAAAATAAAAATAAACTAGATTAACACTTCAGTACAAATTTTAATAGATACTAAATCCTTGTTTGTCTTTTGTTGCCAGGGAGAGCAAGGTCAAGCTGGAGATCTGGGCAAACCGGTAAGAATTGCAGCTCCTGTTTCATGATTTAGAAAAAAGACACAAAGTGCTGGAGTAAATCAGCAAGTCAGGCACTATCTCTGGAGAACATGGATAGGTGACATTTTCGGATCGGGTCCTTTCTTCAGACACAGAGTCTGAATTAGGTTCCCAACCCAAAATGTCACCTATCCGTGTTCAAACTGATTGTGAGGGAAGGGTGTTGGAGGAAAGCTGGAAGAGAGGAGGGACAACACGCAGCCTGGGAAGTAATACGTGTATACAGGCGAGGGTTTTTTTTCGCTTGGCAGATGGTTGGACAAAGGCCAGAGATGGAAAAATAAGGATTGAAGAGTTGTGAATTGTGATGCTAGAGGAGGGAATGTATGTGGAAGGAGAAGGGGATGGGGAGGTGAGGGGAGAAAAAGATGTCCAAGTTAGACACAGGGAAGCGAGGGGGGGGGGGGGGGGGGGGGGGGGGAGGGTGGAGAAGGGCGGGTTGGAAAGAAGGGTGGGGAAGGGATTTGTAGTTATTTGAAATTACATTGTGAAATCCCGTTTTGTGTTGCTATTTGAAGATATGACTTGTTAACTCACATTGAGGGTTGAATGTGTGAATGCGCTGACTGTGCAAATTCACCTTAAAGTGTAGCGTAATCGCATGTAAAAAAGCACCACAGGGTTTAGTTTGAATCTTAAACAGATAATGGTGAACTACAGTACCTGAGTAGGTTATAGTGCTTCCTTCTGTTTCTGTTGCTAACTGTGTTTTCCCTTGGGTGGGTTCTTTTTAGGGAATACCGGGAAAGAACGGCATCGATGGAGCAAAAGGAAACTATGGTGATAGAGGAGAAGCGGGAACTAACGGTTTCAAAGTAAGTCATTGTGGTTCTTGTAATGGAGACATTTATAAGATGGTAGCAAGGGTGTAATGCTGAGGCTTTGTAAGATGTTGGTCAGGCCACATTTGGAATATTTTGGGCACCGTACCTGAGGTCGGATGCATTGGCGTTGGAGAGGGTCCAGTGGAGGTTTATGAGAATGATCCCACATTTGATTGCGTTAACATATGAGGAGTGTTTGATGGCTCTGGGCCTGTACTCACTGGAGTTCTGAAGGATGGGGCGAGGGATCTCATTGTAAGTTACTGAATAGTGAAAGGCCTAGATATAGTGGATGTGGAGAGGATGTTTCCAGTAGTGGGAGATTCTAGGACCAGAAGACACAGTCACAGAATAAAAGGATGTACCTTTAGAATGGAGGTGAGGAATAACTCGTTTGGCCACTGGGTGGTAAATCTGTGGAATTAATTGCCACATACGGCTGTGGAGATTGTCATTGGGTATTATCAAAGCAAAGATTGATAGGTTCTTGATTAGTAAGGGTGTCAAAGGTTATGGGGAGAAGGCAGGAGAATAGGGTTCATAGAGAAAAATAGATCAGCCATGATCGAATGCAGTGCATAGTCGATGGGCTGAATGGCCTAAATCTGCTCCTATATTTTATGGTCTTATGGACATGACCGGTTAGAACATAATCAGCCATGATCATATTGAATGGCGGTGCAGGCTCGAAGGGCCGAATGGCCTACTCCTGCACCTATTTTCTATGTTTCTATGTTTCTAACAGAGGGTTGTACCAAAGCTTGAGATTGATAGACAAAGGTACATCTAATAACATATGTATACAAACTAACATTCATATCAGTTACAGATCCATAGACTTAGTGAGTTGAATAATATTAGCCAAGATGTAATCTTACTGTTTCCTGAATTGGTTGTGATCCTGATTTTGCCTGACAATGTCAAAACATTGCATTAAAAGAATGGACCATAAACTCTATTGTTGGCAGTCCAAGTGAAATGCTGGCACCTAATCCAAAGTTTCATGTGCCAACTGTCAGGAATTCCCATAGAAGAGCAAACATTTTCTACAAGGTTGCATAAACGAGTTTGTACACATGCCTTGTGTAATTGGTGCCATGGTAATTATTAAAAATTTACCTACTGTCTCCAGGGATTCGTCGTCCGCCAAAATTGCTCAGTTGGGAGAGTGTTTGACTGATTCTGGGTTTCGGCAATGGTGGAGGATCATTTAGGGTGACAGTGGCGCAGCTAGTAGAGATGCTGCCTCACAATGTCAGAGACCCGGGCTCAATCCTGACCTCGGTTGTTGGCCATGCGGAGTTTGCCTGTTCTCCCTGTGACTGCGTGGATTTCTTTCATAGTGCTCCGGTTTCCTCCCACACCCCAAAGATCTGTGGGCTAGTAGGTTAATTGATGTCTGTAAAATTGCTCCCTAGTGTGCAGGGAGTGGATGAGAAAATGGGATAACATAGACCTTGTATGCACAGGTAATCGATGGTCAGTGTTGATCGGTGTTTCCACACTGTATCTCAAAAATAAATGTGACTAAATAGGCTGGTGAACACACAGGGCTTGTGCACCAAAGAGGCTCTTATGCATAAAAAAATGGTGTCAACAAAAGGCTTGTGTATATACTGTAACTAATCACAAATATACGTGTATATAAAGGGCTTACACACATAATAGGCCATGGTACATGAAGAGTTGATGTACAGCAGTATACACCATATGTCAGTATCCAACGTAAGCATCACTTCCGTTTGTTTTACAGGGTGACAAAGGGGTGAAAGGTGCCTGTGGTTTAAATGGAGACAAAGGAAGTAAGGTAAGAAGCTAGTGGAATCTTATTCTATCTGACTTCAAAACCGGGTAGTTTGGGCTGGAGTTAAATAATATTGGAGTGTAGTTTAGTTAACGTCTCTAGTAAAGTGTTAGTTTTTATGTGAATTTGGGTGGATTTTCATTTTCATTGAATGGTTCAATTATTTTTTTTATTATCACACGTACAGACAGACGTACAGTGAAATTATTTTTCATACAGTTCAGTAACGTATTGCCATACCTTAGCACAATCCCCGATTAGTAGAAAGTACATAGAAATTGTCCACTGAGACTGCATGCTAGACTCGCCAGGTTTTGGCGCCATTTTCAAAGACCACGCGCTCGTTCTTCTGGAGCAGTGCCCGATCCAGGCAAGCCCCAGGCTGCTTTGAAAGACTGTCTTAATCCAAACCTAATGCACCCTAGATGATAAAGGTAATAAAAATTAAAATAAAGTGCTTTTGAGAAGCTTCAGGAAAGATTATTTTAATAACCAGGAAGGTCGTGGGATATGAGAATGCACTGATATGATTCATAATCACAGCTGATTTGCATTTCTTCTCATCCTCGCTGTCTGGATTCCGTAGACCGTAATACCTTTACCAGTCAAAAATCTTCAATGCTAGACTTGAAGTTTTGTATTGACATAAAGTTCAGACTAGGACTTAATTCCTCGGCGCGCAGGAGGATGAGGGGTAATCTGAAAGAAGTGCATAACATCATGAAGGGAATAAATATACGGTAAATGCACCGTCTGTTACCCAAGGAAGGGGAATCAAGAACTTTCTCAAAAACATTCTCTTTTGCTGTTCCAGTTGAATAATATTTTTTTCCAATTGGGAACCAAAGTTCTGTTTCTCGACAGTGTGCATTTATTCTGCTCTTATAAAAGGAAAATGCTGGAAATACTCAGCTTGTTTGCAGTGTTTGTGGAGAGAGATACAGAGTTAATGTTTCATCCAAATAGAAAGAACATCTTTCAATATCTTTGACCAGAAACATGTGCAATTTCTCTATTATACTGATGCTGCCCAACCTACTGAGTATAACCAACATTTTCTGATTTCCAGCATCTGCAGCATTTTGTTTTTATATGCTCTGATTTATTTTTCTCCTAACTTGTGCATTTGTGAACGCAGGGCGATCCCGGAATTCCTGGGAGAATCGGATTCCCTGGCAGAAAAGGAGATCGGGTAGGAAAGTGTTGGAATGTGGCCCAGATCTGAATACCTTCAGTTGATGCAGGGTTGGCATGTTTGAGGCAAATGGGACAAGTTAACACATTGCCATCTGACTGCTTCATGTTCAGTACCTACTGAGACTTTTATATTGGTGCTGTGTATCTATTCTTCCATTAAATCACTCCCAAATCAAAATGTAAAAATCCATAGTTCATTAAAGGCTTCAAAGCATAATGGTGCAGCTGGTAGAACCACTGCTTCATGGCACCAGAGACCCGGGTATCAATACTGACCTCGGGTGCTGCCTCTGTGGAGTTCTCCCTGTGACAGCGTGGGTTTCCTCACGGTGATCCAGTTTCCTCACACAACCAAAAGATGTGCGGGTTTGTAGGTAAATATGCCTCCGTAAAAATTTGCTTTGGAGAGCATCCTTACCAACTGTATCACAGTGTGGTATGGCAACTGCTCTGTCTCTGACCGGAAAGCACTGCAGAGGGTGGTGAAAATTGCCCAACGCATCACCGGTTCCTCACTCCCCTCCATTGAGTCTGCCCAAAGCAAGCGTTGTCTGCGAAGGGCGCTCAGCATCGTCAAGGACTGCTCTCACCCCAACCATTGACTGTTTACCCTCCTACCATCCGGGAGGCGCTACAGGTCTCTCCGTTGCCGGACCAGAAGGTCCAGGAACAGCTTCTTCCCTGCGGCTGTTACACTACACAACACTGTACCTCGGTGATTGCCAATCACCACCCTCGGACACTCCTCCCACCAGGATAAAAATACTATGACTGTATACATGTAAATAGATTTATTTATTGCTCATATTTATGTCACTCGTCTAGGAAGATGCTAACTGCATTTCGTTGTCTCTGTACTGTACCCTGCACAATGACAATAAAGTTGAATCTAAATCTGAATCTGAATCCGGATGTGGGTGAGAGAGTGGGATCACAGAACTAGTGTGAATGGGTGAGCGATGTTCAGCATAGACACAGTGGGTGAAGTTCCTGTTTCCATGCTGTTTTTGTAAAACTGAAACTGATAGACAGGTGAACGATGGTCAGCATTGAGTCGGTGGGCTGAAGTATCTGTTTCCACGCTTTATCTGTAAAACTAAAACTAAAACTAATAGACAGGTGATCAATGGTCAGTATGCAGTGGGCTGAATGTCCTGTTTCTATACTGTATCTCTGAAACTAATAGTCAGGTGATCAATGGATGACATGGATTCAGTGGGAGGACGGGCCTGTTTCTGTGCTGTATCTCAATCAGTCAACAACAGAGTCACTGGGTTCTGTCGCTGTAATACTTCCCATGTTTTGTGTTTCAGGGTGATTCTGGAACCACTGGATTCCCAGGCATGACAGGGAAAGAAGGTCTCATTGGACCCAAGGTAAGATGAATCATTGTGGAGCAGGGGCAAGGGGCAAGGGGGAGCAGGGGCAAGGGGCAAGGGAACTGACCTTGGTGTAGCTCACATTGTTGGTCTGCTCTTGTCTAGGGTGATCGTGGCTTCGATGGGCTCCAGGGACAGAAAGGGGGGCGAGGAGAGAAAGGCGAGCGGGTGAGTTACAGTCACCAATACCACGTGAGCTTCTTTATGCCGTCTGCCTTCAAAGTTATAACTTTACACCAGCACTTCCAATAATTCTGTGCTCCCTCACTACTGTTTTAGTTTAGTTTTAGTTTGGTTTGTTATTGTTCCATCTTGGCCTTGGATGTTGTCCGTATGGTTTGTACGTTCTCCCTGTGACTGCGTAGTTGCTCCAGTTTCTCCCACGTTCCAAAGAGATGCAGATTTGTAGGTTAAGTGCCTTCAGTAACGTCCCTAGTGTACAAGATAGAACTAGTATATGGGTGATCATTGGTTGGTGCTGCCTCAGTGGGCTGAAGGGCCTGTTTCCACACTGGATCTCTAGACTAAACTAAACTCTAAACTAAAGTGGATCTGCTACCACACATTACAATCGCTACACTCTTGTAAACTTTATTTTAACAGCAGCATTTCTTACAGCGTCATTTGAGACCTTCAACTTATCTTTAATCGGACTTTATTGGATATTAGCTTGCAATAAATGATATTTTGGTGGTCTGAAGAACGACAATTGGGGTTTCCAACAGATCTTTATTCAAAAGATCGATTTCCAGTATATAGGTTCTTTAGACACGTCTGCCCACAATGGTGGTCAGCGCTGAACTAATCATGTACAGCCTTTATGCTGACTGGATAGCACGCAACAAAAGCTTTTCACTGGACCTCGGTACACGTGACAACAATAAACTAAACTAAACAAAGGTTGAAGCTCAAATTACTATGATTTGCCTTCTATATTTTCAGGGTCTTTCTGGTATCACTGGGCTCCCGGGTATCCAAGGATCCGATGGAATTCCCGGTCCTCCTGGGCCGCTGGGCCCCGTGGGTCCCCGAGGATCTGAAGGGATGCAGGGCCAAAAGGTAAGTGATGAACCTTTCTCTGTGTGTAGTGGAAGCTTTTATAGTTTCCATTTCACCAATGCCTTCATTGTATATTTTCACCTCTTGGTGCTGCTGCAGCAGAAACCTTCAGCTTTTGCAATAGGTAAGCAAAATTGGAGTACTGTCCCAGATAAATTAAGGTTATTGAGGTCATTTAGGATCAGCGACCAGGCCAGTTGTCTCATGATGCCTGCATTCTCGACCAAAGGAGGAGGCCCAGTACAGAAAGGTCAGTATGGGAATGGGACGGGGGTCGAAATGGTTGGAAACCGGGAGATCCCTTGGGCCGAGGCAGACCAAGCAATTGTGCAATCTAAGTTGTGCAATTTGGGTTTGAGGATGTTATCTATAAGGAGAGGTTGGACAAACTTGGATTGTTTCCTTTAGAATGCCGGAGGTTAAACCAACCTCCCCTCAGAGGTCTTCGGGTATTTACCCGGACTTTCAGCGCCACATTGTGATGAGGCTATCTTCTTCCAGTGGTCCTGAGATTTATTTCTTTGGGTTTTTCCTGCTGCATCCTAGAGACTTTGTTAGTTATGACCTGTTGCTGCTGTGTTTGACTCTAGGGTGAAAGAGGCCCCCCTGGCGAGAGCGTTCCAGGTCCCAGAGGAATTCCAGGTATCGAAGGAGAAAGAGGAGATCCAGTAAGTACCAGGAGATTGCTCTAAGCCCGGAAACTTAATCACAATTACAGCACCTTTGTGTTTCACTGGCATGCTGTCTCCTTTCCAGAGGAGTGAGATGAAGGCGAGACAGACATTTACACGCTACAAGCTATTTCTTGCCCAATGTGAATAATTATGCGTCTTAAATTGATCTTGTCTTAACATTGCTTTATATATTTGTCTGTCTTTTGTTATTTTAAACAACTAGTATAACGATTTAAATTATTATTTTTGTGTCGTTAAGGGTGAGATGGGTTCCGATGGTCCAAAGGGAGATCAGGGAAATCCAGGAATGACGGTACGTGCCTTTTTGCTTGTAATCAAAATGGTATTGGATTGTTTTCTCTGGAACGCTGAAGGGAGACTTGATGTAAAATTATGAGAGGCATGGATATCTTTTTTCCAGGATGGAAAATCAGAATATTTTTTTCAGGATGGAAATATCAAATACTAGAAGGCACAGCTTTAAGCTGAGAAGGACAATGTTGAAAGGAGATGTGCAAAGCAGATTTTTTTCCACAGAGGGTGGTGGGTACTAGGAACATACTGCCAGGGGTGGTGGTCGAGGCAGATATGATATAATAGATCAGATCTGATATCAGATATGATTATCAGATATGATCAATTAAAATTAATTTAAGAAAATATTGGTTAGGCATATGGATATGCAGGGAATGAGTGGATTTGGTGTGTAGGCAGATGAGAGATAGTCTTGGCATCATGTTCAGCTCAGACATTGTGGCCTGAAGGGCCTGGTTTTATATGTTCTATGTTCAATGCATTGTACAAATCGTACAAAGCCTAAATCAATTCTCTATCGTGTTGCATTTAATGTCATGAACTGATCTTGAAAATGTTTGCATCTTTGCATGTCTGCCTGTTTATTGTTCAATCACAGATGCATAGGAACATACAGCAGAGTAACAGGACATCTCAGCCCACCTCAGTCCAAGAGTCAAGAACTTTTTATTGTCATATGTCCCGAATGGGACAATGAAATTCTTACTTGCTGCAACACAACAGAATATGTGAATATGTAAACATAGTACATAACGGGGGAAGAGAAAAAAAAAGTTCAATAAATAACAAATATGGTGCAATAATAATATAGTCTGAAGCTGATGTGACCCCTATCTATGCTAATCTCATTTGCCCACAATTAGTCCGCATTCACCTGTGTCTTTCCCATACAAGTACCTGTCCAAACAGGATAAAGATAGTGCAAAAACAAAATATTAATACAAAACACAATTAGAAAACAAGTCCATGGTAGTGTGGAAGACGGTCCATAGTATTCTGTTGCTGAGGTAGGATTAAGGACCTGCCGGCGGTCAGTTCAAGAACCTGATGGTTGTAGGAAAGTAGCTTCTCCTGAGCCTGGTGATGTGTGACTTTGATACAGACATTGATTCTGAACTCTTTCTCCCTCTGTACTCTAGGAGGGCCAGATTCGCACCTATGTACGACAGGAAATGAATGAACACTGCGGTGAGTTGATTAATTTACCTCTGAACTGCAGAACCAAGCAAGCACTGCCATTCCCACAGAATCAGTATCTTCCACCATAAAACAGACCGGTTCCAAGTCTATTACACACTGTGTGTAGGGAGCAAATGCAGATGCTGGTTTACACTAAAGATGGACATAAAAAGCTGGAGTAACTCAGCGAGTCAGGCAGCATCTCTAGAGAAAAGGATGAGATGACGTTTTGGGTCAAGACCCTTTTTCAAAGGCGTTAAAAGCCTCTTAAATGCCGTCGTTATTGTATCTGCCACCAGGACCCGACACCACATTCCAAGCACCCACCACTTAGCCTGAAGAAGGGTTTTCACCCAAAATATGAACTAATTATTTTCTCCAGAGATGCTGCCTGACCCGCTAACTTTACTCCAGCATTTTGTGTCTATCTCCATTACACACTGCATTTACAAGAAATGGTTCATTCAGCAAGATATAGCAGGTTACAAGTATTAACTCGTAACTAACCTTTGAAGCTGAAAGTGACAGAGGCACCCTCCCTCACCCTTCCTGTTAAACCATAAAGAACGGGTAAACCTTGCTGAAACACAACAGGGCAAAACTGCACGATGATTGAAAAACAGTCATGAAAATGAAATGATGATCATAAAAACTGCTGCTCCTGGATATTGGCTATAGAAACAGAAAATGTTGGAAACACTCAGCAGAAAGGAGACTATCTTTCCCAGCCCAGGTTATGGGCAGTATTTGAAGTTGGTGAGAGGATCAAAGAGCAGAGAGACTGATGTCAATGTTCAACAATTAATGGAGGAAAAAGTCCCTGAAAGCAGATTGAGAGCTGGGCAGTGGGTGTAACTTAAATGGATCTCTGTTGTGATTGACATGGCTGGATAAGCCAAATTTCTATACCTCCCCACCCCTGAGAATTAGGGTAAATTCAGAGGTCTGAAAAAGAGAAAGACATAAAGATGGTATCAAGAGATTTAAAAATGAGAATCTTGCTTTAAGAAAAACTTGCCTGCATTAATTCCCCGTCTCTCAAGGTCTTGCCTATTCAAGTACCTACCCAAGATGCCTCTTAAATATTGTTACTGTTCCTGCAACTCATTGTGTGCAAAAACATCCCTAAGATCCCCTGTAAACCTCTACTCTTTCATCTTCAACTTACGCCTTCTGGTTTTAGATGTCCCTACCATGGGAAGGCAAATGGGGATTTTGCCACAGTTCCAGCCTCTGATCCATATCCAGTCACTTCCCCAAGCATCCACCTCCCCTCACTCCTGTCCTCCTCCCCACACACCAGAAAGCCAACACACACACTATTGTGACTAGTGGGCAGCTAGAAGGCTGCATACTGTACCCATGAGTACCCCAGCCCCAGCCCTCCAAGGATAAATGCAGATTCGTCACCATTGTTGTTCTGTGTGCTGTACAGATTCTGGCTGACTGGAAAATCACCTCAGTTAACAGTTCTTAATCTAAATAAAAAGTGATGGAGGAACTCAGCAGGCCATGAAGGGAATGGACAGGCGATGTTTTTAGGGTCTTTAGACTTTAGACTTGAGAGAAAAAGCATGGAAATATGCCCTTCGGCCCACCGAGTCTGCGCTGACCAACGATCACCCCGTACACTAACACTATCCTACACACTACGGGCAATTTACAATATTGCCAAAGCTAATTAACTTACAAACCTGTATGTCTTTGGAGTGTGGGAGGAAACCAGAGCACCCGGACAAAACCCACGCGGTCACAGTGAGAACGTTTTTTTAAACTCCGTACAGGCAGCACATACTGTATAATCAGGTTTGAACCCAGATCCCTGGCGTTGTAAGGCAGCAGCTCAACCGCTGTGCCACTGTGCCGCCCCAAACTCTTGGTCACAATCCCCCGGTCTCACCATGTACCATGTCGCCATTGTATCCACCTTAAAAACTTACTCTGGCAGCTCGTTCCGTATACCCTGTGCTTTCTGTGTAAACAAATTGCCTCTCGGATCCGTTTTAAATCTCCACCTCCCAACTCTGCATCTTAAATCTATGCCTTCTCCTTCTGGACTCCTCTACCCTCGGAAATGAGTGTCCGCACTATTATGACAGAAGGACATAGATTAACTTCTGAACCATTTGTAACATTCTCTCTGATCTTCTCCTTCCCTACTGGCTTTGACCCAAAACAACGTTTGTTCATTCCCTTTACAGGTGCCAGCTGACCCGCTGAATTCCTCCAGTACTTTGTGTTTTGGTCATGAATCCAGCATCTGCTGTTTCCAGTGTCAACGGTTCCTAATTCGGAAAGACACAAAGTACTGGAGTAACTCAGCGGGCCAGGCAGCATCCCTGGAGAACATGGACAAATGATGTTTCGGATTGGGACTGACTCCTAATTCAGTTCCTAATTATTTGTCTTTCTTTCTCTCTTCAGCCTGCGGAGGTGAGTTATGACAACTATTTATACTGTGGTATTATCGGTGACATGAACGAGGCAGGTCTCTAGTTGGGTGGGATAGCCGCTTCATAAGACTTGGCCCAGGGGTGTACCCTGAGTCACATGGAGAGGGGTGAGAAAAACTGCTGTGAGATCTTCCCCTCTCGAAACTGGCTCATTATTGACAGAGAAAGAACAGACTCTCCACGAAGAGGTGATGAAAAGCCAAAGACTGGTAAGAAAGTTTATTTTTCTTTTCATTGCCCTCCAAGATATTTAAGGGGATATTAGTCCTAAGATACTGCGAACCAGTCTTGTCCTCAAAACTTTGTTTGTTCAGGCCAAAAACAAATTTCACCGTGTATGATGACTTTAGACTTTACTTTAGACTTTAGAGATAGAGATACAGCCTGGAAATAGGCCCTTCAGCCCACCGAGTCCACACTGACCAGCCATTACTCCGTACACTAACACTATCCTACACGCTAGGGACAATTTACAGAAGACAAACCTGTCATCTTTTGGAATGTGGGTGGAAACTGGAGCTCCCAGAGAAAACCCACACAGTCACAGGGAGAACGTGCAAACTCCGTACAGACAGCACTTGGGGTCAGAATTGGGTTCCGGGTCACTGGTGCTGTAAGGCAGTAATTCCACTGTTGCACTACTGTGCCGCCACCAGATGTGACATCCCACCCATCTACCTCACGATTACCCATTACGGGGATTCCTCTGCTGCTAAGTATCTCTGGAGCCTCAGTAATCCCTTCTCAGCCATTCCATTCCAGTTTTTGAGTCATTCTGCTTTAGCTTCTCTGAGAGTTTGCTTATTGTCTTGTGGGGTGTATTTTTTAATTGATGCTGCTGAAGACTTCTGAACCATTGTGTGAATTACTGAGGTATTCCAGCATGCATAGGGGTTGACTTCCTCTCTCCTTGGTGTGGTGCCTCTAAAACCTGAAGAGCTTTAATGTCAAATCCGTTTATGGTTCCTGTAATGTGTTTTGATGTTTTGTTTATCCATGGGTTGGTATGTGTTCACTTTATATTTCAATAGTTACATGTTTTAAAGACATCTGTATTTAAAAATATATCAACTTTGGATTGATATCAAGTGCAGAGTGAAGTTTAAACAAGAACAGCGCACAAAATATGTTTCAGAGTGCTTTGGTCAATTAAATGCTGTAAGCCAACTTTTTTAGAGATACGTCATGGAAACAGGTCCTACAGCCCACACTGACCAGTGATCACCCCATACACTAGCACCACCCTGCACAAACTCGGGACAATTTACAAATAACAGAAGCCAATTAACCTACAAACCTGAAAATCTTTGGAGTGTGGGAGGAAGCCAGAGCACCCAGAGAAAACCCACACAGTCACAGGGAGAACGTACAAACTCCATACTGACAGCACCTGTAGTCAGGATCGAACCCGTGTCTCTGGGCTGTAAGGAAGCAACTCTATCGCTGCGTGACTGTGCCGCTACTAACACAAGCAATTGGAAATCAGAAAACAGGTTAATGGTTACGGGAAGGTTGTAATTGGAGAAGAATATACAGCTCCTCAACCCTGTTCATCCAACTAGTTCTTGTATCCATCTGTGACCTCTCAGACCTTTAGTCATGTCACCATACCAGGCTTATATGAAAATATATGCAACATCAATTGATCGTCATTATTGGGTAGCATTTCCACTCACACTTGTGTCCATTCAAAGTCTGATTTGATTGAACATGTAGTTAATGATAAGATCTGTATTATCTGGTGTATAAGTTGCAGGAACCAATAGTTGACCAGAAAATGAGCGAATGCAGACTGCTGTGGTCGCAGAAGACATGAAAGCACTACCATCTCAGGGACAATTAAATATGGACATAAAATACTTGCATTGTTAATGAAGCCCACATTCTCTTAACAAGCTGAACCAAAAACTTTAGTCACAGGGTAATTAATCTGTGGAACATTGTTATAGAGGGCTGTGGAGGCCAAGGCAGAGATAGACAAATTCTTGATTAGAATGGTGTCAGGGGTTTTGGGGAGAAGGCAGGAAAATGGGATTAGGAGGCAGAGATCAGCCATGGTTGAATGATGGAGTCGACTTGATGGGCTGAATGGCTTAATTCTAAAACTTGTGAACGATGGCTTGTGAACGCTTGTGAATCGAAGTTTTAAGACCAATTTGTCAAATATCAACACTGCATCCAAAGTGAAAACTCTACCTGCTGTTCTATTTTGCTTTGCAAGCTTGGATTTAGTTCTAAAAAACCTGGCGGATTTTTCATTTCTGGAATCAGTTAATAATCCATTACCCATACCCAGCAATCCATCTGCAATCTTGGCTTGGTTGTTGTGCCTCAAAGTCTGGTGATCACATCTATTCTTTCAGACAATCATTCGTGAAATGGTCTCTGCTGGAGGAAACATCCACTCGAACTGATAATTAGGGCAGCATCAAATGTCGACTAAGCAACTGGTAACATATACACCAGATATTATGGTTAATGTGGGTGCCTTTAAAATTGTTTGTTTGTTTCTTATTCACGGTATTTGATGGATTTTAAGTATATTTACTTTGAAGATGCTCCAATAAGGATCATGTTGAACTTAGCAATAAACAAGTAGAATGCATAATAACACTACATTTGTTTGCATTGTTGGTTGATAGTGGATGTCCCCTTATTTATTACTAACAGAATGAACCCTTGTCCCAATTAGTCCATTCTGAGGCTTACATTCCAGAAGTTTACTCCACCCTATCTTAACTCTGTCTGCTTTCAACATTTCTGTTCCCTTTTCTTTCATACGCTTGTAAGATTTTATTTTAAAGCTTTCTAAGCAGCTTGCCACATCGATGTGCGGGTGGTAAGAAGGGTCTTGACCCAAAACATCACTTATTCCTTTCCTCCAGAGATGCTGCAGTTTGATTCAGCAGTTTGTATCTATCTCTGGTGTAAACCAGCATCTGCAGTTCCTTCCTCTACATTCCAATCATTTAGTGAAGAAATTCCATCTCATTTAACCTTTATTAGCCACAGTTTTCCTAAGCCTCTGCTTGGACCTCATTAGCTTGAACTACCTTCTCCAGAAGGCTGATCTTGCTTGTTCAAGAGGCCATAGACAAAGCTTAAGCAATACCACTACTTCACACAACAAGGCGTGGCCTGAAACAGGTCCACCCGTAAAACACCACTGTATAATGCACCACCAAGCTGTGGCCAGGGCTTGGAACTAACCAACACTTACACTACAGAATGCCATGAAACAGGAGGATAGATCTGACTTAATAGCTAGATCAAATACATAAACAGGGAGTGCTGGAGGAACTCAGCAAGTCTGGCAACATATGTGGAGGAAATGGACAGATGTTGCTAGATCCACTGAGTTCCTCCATCACTTTGTGTTTTGCTTAAAATTCCAACATCTGCCGTTTGTTACATCTCCTGTATACATACCTACAGAATGTATTTGTTTAAACTATCATCAGTTTTTTTAGAATCTGTGTTATTTGATGCTCTTTCCATTGGTCTAAAATCAAACACAAATTTAAATCTCCCATGTATATCTGTGCCTCATGGAGCCATCGATAATGTCCTCCAGTCTTATCTTCCACCAAATACCGTTCACACTTTTGGCCACCACTGTGTGTTAATTGTTGTTGTCTTGTCCGTGCTGCGCTTGTCCTTGCTTTGTCTAGGTCTCTCATCAAATCCAACATCCTATTTTCGTCTACACCCTGTCTTAAAGATTTCCCATGAGGAGGACTATGATGATTCTAATGGTGAGTCTTTGTCACTTGTCTTCTATGACTCGTCTCTGGAGTGGTAATCCTTTAAGAGTCCTTTTTGAAATGGGAAAAGATCTCTGGAGCATATATACACTAGACTAGATGAGCTTGTATCTGCCCTAATATAATTCTATGAAGTCAGACCTTACGATCTACACAACTTACCTTGTATTGCTCAATATCAAATCCCATGAGAAGAATCCTTAGGAGTGTTGCTATATTAAAGTCACTGATAAGAAGTTAGATGGTGTTAATTGTGATTGTTTACTCTGCTGAGTGAGTGCCTATCAGCCTATACTCTATTTAAATGTATTTTGTTGCTCCTTGGCCACCATTGTAATCCCAGGGCCATCTCATTGTCGATTGCCCACGTGCAGATTGATTAAAGTGAGCTTTCCTTTTTTTTGTTGCCACTCTTAATACTGTAGGGAAGGAACTCAGAGTGGTGGTAAATGGCAATGACCCAGACTATGAACACTTCTACACCGTAGGAAGCTATGATGCACCAACAGAAGACTATGGGCTGGAGCAGTTCCCAAGCTCGGAAATGATGCGTATGTGCTCCTCACCACCTTAACAATTAACATTCTGTTAGAGAAGCTATGATTATCTGGACCTGCTGGATCTAGGATTGATTATTTCAACAAAGCTCTTCCTTCTCGGTGCCTCTCGGGACAATTAATTAAATTTCTTTAGCAGTCAGGAGATATTCCATGGAAGTTGGAAATTTCCTGTAGAAACAGGGAACTGTCGATTCTGGCTTATACACCAGGACACAAAGTAGTGGAGTAACTCAGCAGGCCAGGCAGCATCTCTGGAGAACATGGATACGTGACATCACCTAAGCATGTTCTACAGAGATGCTACCAGACCCGCTGAGTTACTAGAGCACTGTGTGTCTTCTGAATTTCCCCGTCATGGACTGTCTGTTTCTCTTTGATGTGCGCTTTTCTTTAGCTTACCTTTTTCGGAGACCATGATGGGAAGGTGAGTAAGGTCTGACCTGGATTTGGTTCAAGATGGGAGACCTTCTGTTCCACTATGACAATTCCACCGTAGCCCCCAAATATCCAGGGAAAGAGCCTGACTTTTGAAAACTCCTTGGAGATGTTGCCTGGGCTCCTTCCTTGAAATGGAGGTCAAGAATTATTTGCCCTAGTGGTGTGGATACAAGGGGAATAATGGAGATCCCAGGTTGAGATTTCAGATCATATTCACCGCTCCCATCCTGCTGAACAGTAACTGTCGTTACCACTACCATCTTCTTTTGCTTTCCATCATTACCATCCTTTATTCTCCTTTCCTGCCTTCTACACGTGCTTGTTTTATCCTTTCTGTACACCCTTCAAACCTGTTGCAACTTTTTCCAGTTCTCACTGCAGGCCATAGAGCTGAAATGTTAAACTTGTGTCACATGCCTGGCCTGCTTAGCATTTCCAGTTTTATTTTGGATTTTCAGCCTCTACGGTATTTTGCTTTTGCAAGAAGTTCAGAGCTTTTTGCTGGGACGGAGTGATCAAAGGGACATAAGGAACATACAACACATAACAGTACAGCACAGGAACGGGCTCTTTGGCCAACAATGTTTGCACCAAAAATGATGCCAAGTTAAACTGATCTCATCTGCCTGTACATGATCCATTTTCTCTATTCCTAAATTCTTAAGCTAGAGGGCATAGACTAAAAGTGAGAGGGGAGAGATTTAAGAGGGACAACAGGGCGACCCTGGTCACTCAGAGGGTAGTCTGCATTTGGAATCGAATGCGAGAACAAGCTATGGACGTGGATATGATTTTGACTTTCAAAATAGATTTGGACAGATGTATGGATGGGAAGGGTTCAATGGGATATGGATCAAATGCAGGAAAAAAGGGCCTTGCCCAGTATGCCAACTTGGTCAACATAGGCAGGTTTGGCCAAATGGCCTGTTTCCATACTGTAAAACTCTATGATATAGGTTTCTCCTACCATTGACCACCTAAAATGTTAATCCTCCTGCACAAGTCAAATGCAAAGAGAGCTCTCTCTTTCTTGCCCAACAGATTATCATAGAAACATAGAAAATATGTGCATGAGTAGACCATTCAGCCCTTTGAGGCAGCACCGCCATTCAATATGATCATGGTTTAGAATCCAAAATCACTACCCCGTACCTGCTTTTTCCCCCCATATCCCTTGATTCTGTTGGCCCTAAGAGCTAAATCTGATTCTCCTTTGAAAACACCCAGTGAATTGGCCTCCGTGTGGCAGAGAAATCCACAGATTCACAACTCTCTGGGTGAAAAAGTTTTTCCTCATCTCATTCCTAAATGGCTTACCCCTTATTCTTAAAGGTTCTGGACTCCCCCAACATCGGGAACATAATCCCTGCATCCTTGGCTATTACTCAGTCTTTCACCTTCCCCTTCTCTGTGCCACCTCCAACAAATCACATTAATTATGTATTTTGGCCAAAGAGGCTGTTCCTGTGCTGCACTGTTCTATGTTCCTTTGCTTTGTTCGTTCGATTACTCTACTTAGCAACAGCTTCTCAATTTCTTGCAGAAGCAAAATACCGCAGATGCTGAAACAGTACATCTGTTGGAAATGGGCCTTCATTTTCTGGAAACTCCTGACTTGTACTTGTTTTGAATCTTGCTTAGACCGCACTTGAAATTCTGTGCACCAATTCCCATATCACAGAAACCAAGCAAAAAAAAAAAAAATTCCAGAAAATTATACCAGAACTGAGAGGATATCCTGTTCATCAACTCCCTCCCCCAACTGATCCGCAATTCCGTGTCCCTCACCATCTTCCAGTCTCGCCTAGCCCCACATCCCCCTCCCTTTTCATCTGTGCATTGATTGCCTTATTGTGTTTTGTATTGAATTCTGTCTTTACTTTGTGTACTGGTCATGTCTCTACTATTCATTCCCCTTACATGTTTTTCCTCTACCTGCTAAATTTTTGTAAGGTGTCCTTGAGACTCTTGAAAGGCGCCCATAAATAAATTTTATTATTATTATTATTATCAAAAGCAAAGGAGGCCAGATCTCCCTGAGAGATGATCTCAGAAAGATTTTGTAAGAGAATGAAAGGACATAATACTGTCGGTGTGTTTTCGAAACCCAGCAGATCTAAAATAAAACTGGAAATGCTAAGCAGGATAATAGCATCTTGGGAGAGAAAAACAGAGTTGATGGTTTAATCTGATAACTGTACAGTTTTATGCTGGGTTAGTTTCAGATCTGTATTCAATTTTGCTTCAGATCTAGTTTGCCAGTGAGTCAAAGATGCTTTAAGGCACTCTATTAAAGTTTAGCAGGGACCGCTTTACTTTGACATTTTTGAGTACATGGAAAATGCAAATATAAGGAATAATTGAGACAATATCATTGATACACTTAAAAGGAAGCTGGTAGTTACATAAGGAGAAAGGGTGTAAGATGAAGAGGAATAGGACGAGGCTTACACATCAGCATGGTTCATTGGGATTGTTTTGATGATGTATAGTCAATCCACGAACCGCTGTGGTGTCAGGAATGGGTCCTTCAGTAAATTATTGTGTTCAGTGGTTTTCTAATCCTGAACGTGCACCTTCAGTTCTGTGAAAGGGAGTACTGACACGGTTTGCCTTCCGTCGACAGGCGATAAAGTAGACGCCACAGACCCGCCCATCCAGGAAAGATTTAGAAGAGAAGCCTCCGTACAAGGTAGGAACCTTGTACTCCCGGTCACACCAGCCTAGGTATTATCACAGCCTCCTCCAAGTAGGGTGGGAAGAGGAAGGGGATGTGCGGGGAGAGAAGGGTATCTTGTCAGTCCTTGCATCTCCCTGCAGGTCCGCTTAATCCTCGTCAAACACAACAGTCATACATGCCAGTTAGTAGGACTATGGACCACCTTGTCAGTTTCACTCCCAGACATTATAGGTCTTGAACCAGCAGACCTCTTTCATCAAAAGGACCCAAAGTTACAGCAAGGGGTGAAAGACAGCCTCCCCATTCTAAACCCTCGGGGCACACTATCACACTATTTTAAGACTGATGATAATATAAGTAGATTGTCAAACGCTGGGGTTTCATGCAGACAAACTAAATGAAACTGGAAGATTAGTTTGGATTGGGAATATACTGTCCGATATGGCAGTGAGTGTAAATTCAATAGCAATTTTCAAGGACAATTCTACTTTACTTTGGACTTTAGAGATACAGCATGGAAACAGGCCCTTCAGCCCACCAAGTGTGTGCCGACCAGCGATCACCCCGTACATTAGCACTATCCTACACAATAGGGACGATTCACAATATTTATTGGTCAATTAATGTACAAATCTTTGGAGTGTGGGAGGAAACTGGAGCACCCGGAGAAACACAGTCACAGGGAGAAAGTACAAACTTTGCGCAGAGAGCACCCGTAGTCAGGATCTAACCCGGTCTATGGTGCTTTAAGATAGCAACTCTACCACTGCCCACTGTGCCATCCCTTTCAGCTGGACATTGCAACAAACTAAATCAACTGAATGATTAGTTTGGATTGGTAACAATCTGATACTGTCTGATATGGCATTGGGTGTAGATTCAATGGCAACTTTCAAAGACTGTTGGGCAGACAACTGAAAAAAGTAAGCATCAGCTGTTGCTGATTTCTATTTATTCATTTTAGAGATAGGAACAGTATTGGCCAATCCCGAATGATCCATCTTCTTGAACTGCAGCAATTCATGTGTTAAAGGCACTCACATGGTGCTTTCGCTGTGGGACCTCCAGGTTTTTGAGCAATGATGGCGTTTGTCATGGAGGGGAACCTGCAGAAGAACCCTTGCCCTAGCCCTACAGAGTTTGGGAGATGCTGTCGGAATGATCTTTGTGATGAACTGCAGTGTATTCTGTAGCCACTGTTAGTGGAAGGAGTCAATGTCTGACCGGTGGATGGGACGCCTATCAAGTGAACTGCTTTACCCTGGATGCAAGGAGTATGCTCCTTGTGGATTCACCACCATTCAGTGAGACTGCAGCCTATCTTCAACCTCAGTACCACTTTTCTGCCCTAATCCTTGATTCCCTTATTACCAGTCTCTGTTTTGAATATAGTGAGTGGCTGAGTCTCAACTTAGTGGGAGTTGTTGGACCTGCACTCATCTAGGCTAGTGGAATTTATTGCACTGTGCTCCTCACTTATACCTTTTAGATGGGGTAAGGCTTAGAAGCATCACAGGTCCCATGGTACAGGACACCCAGCTTCTGAACCTTCTTTGGTAGCCCCAGTATTTGTATGGGCAGTGGTGCTTTATTGTCACATATGCTAAATGATAACAGTGAAATACTTTTCCTTACAAAACAGTCCAGTAGAGTATTACCATACCCCCAATCCACAACTAGCAAGTGTAAAGAAATAGTCGACTGAGCCCTCCTGCACAAGGAGCTATGGTGAGGTGCGATTTGCAAAGTCCACGCTCTGATTCTGGTGTTCTGGTGACCCCCATTACGTTAATAAGAAGGGTTGGGGATGGTAATTCCATTGAACGTCAAGGGTAGATGGCTGGTCTCCCCTTTGTTGAACATGGTCTGATGCGAGGTTTTATTGTAGATGCAGTAGTCTTATCAACATAAATAATATCGAAGACCAGGACTAGGTTCGTGCCTTCCCACCTCTTTTTTTTACTTTTTATTTTTATTTTTTTATTTTTTTGTTAGAAGTAAGTACAATAATGTGGTACCACAGTAACTAATACTTGTTGACATATTACATTTCATATACAACTTATTTTTTAATTTAATAATAAAACAGGAATAAGGAAGAAAAGAGTAGAAAAGAGGAGATTGACATGTTGTGCGTGAGATAGAAAGATAGGCCGAAAGAAGAAAGAAGAAGGAGAAAGAGAAAGAGACGAAAAAGAAAAAAGAAAAAAAAAGGACAAAAGGAAAAAGGAGATTGAAAGCGATAGACCTATTTTATGTTCCAGGCCACTCGTTACCTGATTCTGAAACATTTTATTTCTATGGTTGTGTTGCACCATATGCTTGTAAGGTCGATAAAAGGA
The DNA here is from genome assembly GCF_028641065.1 of Leucoraja erinaceus. Classification (NCBI taxonomy): domain Eukaryota; kingdom Metazoa; phylum Chordata; class Chondrichthyes; order Rajiformes; family Rajidae; genus Leucoraja; species Leucoraja erinaceus. The sequence continues at coordinate 27,435,289 of NC_073392.1, read as the reverse complement.
GACCAAATCAATAAGAATTGGTCTGCTTTAACTGCTAGAAGGAGTCGCATTTCTTCCAGATATGCCGTTTCCGACATATTTGAAATCCACATTTGGAGCGTTGGTGTTAGCGCATTTTTCCAAAATTTAAGTATGAGTTTTTTTACTGTTATTAAACCATAATTAAGATTTTTGAAACGTATTTAGCTTATTCCCATACCTTCCCACCTCTTGATTCATGATCTGGCTTCAGTGCATCCTACACATCAGTCCATTGGGCAGCTCTGCCCTACCTCAATGCTCGATGAATCACCTAACCTCTGCATGGAAACCAAGGAGCTCATTCATCCTCTGCTCTAACCTGCTGTTTGTCTCACCATTATGTCGATCGCTTTCACATCTTTAGTTCGATCTGAACAATTGTCTGGAGTCACTTGCACAGATAACTGGTCAGGAGAGAGGGGTGTCTCAGCAAGACAGGATTGTTCTCCATCTCCCTCTTGGTCGGGAGCTTTTCCGATGTCACGCTTGGAGTTCAGAAGGACGAGGAGGAACCTCATTGATTCAATGAGCTAAATGATAAATCAATCCTCAATTTATTTAGTGGAAGTCTTTAAATCTTCAGGATAGATCGATTAAGGAAATTTGATTAAGTAGTAGGTTTACGAGAATGATCCCAGGAATTATTTGGTTAACAGATGATGAGCATTTTCTGGCACTGGGCCGGTACTTGCTGGAGTTTAGAAGGACCTCATTGAAACAATGAATGGTCTGGATAGAATGGATGTAGAGAGGATGTTTCCGCTGGTGGGAGAGTCTAAGACCGGAGGCCATGGCCCCAGAATAAAGGAGAGGAAAAGAGATCAGGAATTTCTTTAGCCAGAGCTCGATGAATCTGTAGAATCCATTACCACAGACGGCAGTGGAGGCCAAGTTAATTGGTATTTTTAAGGCAGGGCTTGACAGATTCTTGATTAGTAAGAGTGTCAGAGATTGTGTGGGGAAGGCAGAAGAATGGGGTTTAGAGGGAAAGATAGATTAGCCATAATTAAATAGCAGAGGGCCGAATGGCCTAATTCTGCTCCTGTATTTTATGAATTCATGAACTCTTCCAAGTTTGACCCACAGCAGAGTGTTAAGAACTCCCTGCAACAAGAGGAACAATACATATTTCTGTAACATCATTCCCAACCTCAGGATGTTTCAAATCACCTTGCAGACAATGAAATACTTTAAAACTCTAACTATGCGTGGAAAATGGTATGATGCAGATCATGGAGCAATGAGAAATCGGCAATATTAACTCGACCTTGTTTACACCTGATAGTTGATTTAGATGGTGAACTCTTACCTGCCCTTCTATCCATCAACCTAGTGAATGCCAAGACTAAGTTCCTCCTTGGTGGCAATTTTCATTTATCTGACACTTCATAAGGAGCAGAGAGCTATAGCAAAGACAAGTTGGAAGAGACGTATCCCTCTTTGGTAAGAAGGGGAATTGAGGGAAGAGAGAGGAGAGAAATTGTGGTTGTTCTACTTTAATTTAAACCTCCAAAGATATATTTCATGTTCTTCTAACTCTTTGCATATGCTTTGGCTTGAGCAGACCCTTGCCTGTTTCCCCTGGACGAGGGAAACTGTTCCAGGTACACCCTGCGGTGGTACTACCACAGAAGAAGTGGCCAGTGCCGACCCTTCATCTATGGTGGCTGCAACGGCAACACCAATCGGTTCCACACACCAGAGGACTGCGAGCTCACCTGCAGGAACGAGAAAGGTACGGCTGAGTCCCTGCAAATCTAATCTCCTTTCACTAAGACTGCTTTTGACTAGTCCATATAGCATCCCACTGTCCCATCTGACTAACAGGTCACCCTGGATACACAAGGGCATCAATTGCAATGAGTGAAGCATATCTCCCTATTGCATTGAAGCCCCTTCAAAGTCCCATGTCTACTTGGCTTTGATTTGCCAAGATGCGAGTGGGTGCTCTTGTTTTGTAAGGGTATCAAAAGTTTACGGGGAGAAGGCAGGAGAGTAGGGTTTAGACTTTTAAACTTTAGACTTTAGAGATACAGTGTAAACAGACCCTTCAACCCCCCGAGTCCGCGTCGACCAGCAATCACCCCGTACATTAGCACTATCCCAACACACTAGGGATCATTTACATTTTATCATACCAAAGTCAATCAATTGACATTTTCGGTCGGGAGTCTGATGAAGTTTCCCGACCCAAAACGTCGCCTATTCATGTTCTACAGAGATGCTGCCTGACCCGTTGAGCTACTCCAGCACAATGTGTCATTTAAAATGGAAGCATCTCCTAATTTTGATCTGGAATCGATAAAATAAAATTGGATATATGCTTTAAAAAGGAGTAGTGCAAGGAGTGTATTAAGAGTGGAGGATTCAAACAAATGAAAGTACTGAAGCCTGAAAAGGGTCCTGATATGACAGGTCGCCTGTCCATTCCCTCCAGAGGTGCTGCCTGAACCATTGAGTTCCTCCAGCACTTTGTGATTTATTCAAGATTCCAGCATTTGCAGTTCTTCATGTCTCTCAATTAAAGAGCCTATGCAAAATCCTGACATATGCGGAACATTCAACTCAATTTATTTTGTACTTAATAGCACACAAACAAAATCAATGGGGTATGAGCCAGCAAATGTTTTCAACATAAAAAATTGACATTGCTGAATCCAATTCTGTCTTCCCCCAACCCTCAAGCCTTTTATTTTAAGCAGAGGACACATTGAGAACAGTTTAGTTAGTTTAGTTTAGTTGAGTTTATTGGCACATGTACCAAGGTACAGTGAAAAGCTTTAGTTGCTTGCTAACCAGTCAGCAGAAAGACAATACATGATTACAATTGAGCCACCCACAGTGTACAGATACATAATAAAGGGAATAACGTTTAGTTCAAGATAAAGTCCAGTAAAGTCCGATTAAAGATAGTCCGAGGGTCTCCAATAAGGTAGATAGTATCTCAGGACTGCTCTCTAGTTCTTCATAGGATGGTTCAGTTGCCTGATAACAACCGGGAAGAAACTGTCCCCGAATCTGGAGGTGTGCGCTTTCACACTTCTGTACACACTTCCAATAGGAAACCTATTGTCGGTTTAATCTGACATCTAGAAATAAAATTTCTAGATGTCAGCAGATCTATATCGGTGAGACCAAGCGGAGGTTGGGCGATCGTTTCGCCGAACACCTCCGCTCGGTCCGCAATAACCAACCTGACCTCCCGGTGGCTCAGCACTTCAACTCCCCCTCCCACTCCGTCTCCGACCTCTCTGTCCTGGGTCTCCTCCATGGCCACAGCGAGCAGCACCGGAAATTGGAGGAACAGCACCTCATATTCCGTTTGGGGAATCTGCATCCCGGGGGCATGAACATCGAATTCTCCCAATTTTGTTAGTCCTTGCTGTCTCCTCCCCTTCCTCAGCCCCCCTGCTGTCTCCTCCCATCCCCCTGCCTTCGGGCTCCTCCTCCTTTTCCCTTTCTTGTCCCCGCCCACCCCCGCCCCCGATCAGTCTGAAGAAGGGTTTCGGCCCGAAACGTTGCCTATTTCCTTCGCTCCATAGATGCTGCTGCACCCGCTGAGTTTCTCCAGCTTTTTTGTGTAACCTCCAATAGGAAACCTGTTTGATTCATTTTGCCCCCATCTTACTCCACTCAGATTTACCCCTCAAATTTGACAGGGGCTTGGATCTTGGACTTTATGACTCTGTTAGGTTTTATCCAGGTGATAGGATAGGGACAAGGCCACTTGTCAAACTGCATGTACCTTTGCATCAGAGAGCAATTTAAAGCAAAAGAAAAAGAAAGACAGACAAATTGGAAGTATTAAATATGGAGTTGAAGGGGAAAGTTACAAACGACTCCCGAATTAATGGGAAGGAGAGTTCGAGAAGGGAAAAGAGAGTAAGGTCAGAGAGTAAGAGTAAGGCCGGTTCTCTGGATACTTTCAAGAGCGAGCTAGATAGGGCTCTTGAAGATTGCGGAGTCAGGGGATATGGGGAGAAGGCAGGAACGGGGTACTGATTGGGGATGATCAGCCATGATCACATTGAAATGCAGCGCTGGCTCGAAGGGCCGAATGGCCTACTCCTGCACCTATTGTCTATTAAACTATTTTGTTTTGCCTCAACAGAGCCAACTAAGGAGGACAGAACCTGAGTACAACAGGAAGAGGAGAGAACAATTTAATTTTTAACCTTGAGGACTTGGGGAGATGGGGCGGGGAAGGGGTGGTTGACTTTTGTAATTATTGAGTTTGGCAATGGTTTTTTACAAAAAGATGGTGCTATATATTTTCCCAGTTAAAATGAAGTCTTTATGAATATTTTTTGAACAAACAAATCAAATGCTGTTTTAGTGGTCATACTTGTCACAGTTCAGTGCTGCTTTGTTAAAAGCCAGCAGATACCAACACATAAATATCTTGCAGTCAGGTTTACAGTTTGAAGCTTTTGGTGATAATGTCTGATCTCTCAAAGAAATAAGCACTTCAAATGTATGTATTTTTGTCAGTTGGAATTCCTGCGCTAACATTTCAGCAGTAGGGCATTAGGCAGTTTGGTGGGTTTGAGAGGGAAGATCAAAGATTTAGATCAGGGCATCTGCCACGATTGTAAGGCAAAGTGGACTTGTTGGGTCGAATGGCCTATTTCTGCTCCTATGTCTTATGGCTTAATTCTGATATTAAACCAACCCAATGAAGCTAGGACTCATCACATTCCACTGTACTATTTTTACCAAAGTGTTCTTGCCTTAGAGTTGGGTATGTAAAGGAATAATTTGGGAAGACTAAAAAAGAAAACTCAGGTAAAGAGTAAACACTAACACAGTCATGATGGGCCAATTGGACCTTCATTTGTGGATTGTCTACTTATTTTATACACTCAGAGTCACCTTTACCATATTGCGCAGAATCCCACTGGACTAATAGTCACAGACATTCCTTTTCTTCTGGCACAATAAGGGTTCCATCTGATTAGACACCCAACCATCATGAAAGGGAACTAAACATTAGGTAAAGCTTCTATGAAACCTATGGGATATATTATGTAATATTTAAAAAATAATTGTAGAACGTGTAACTTTCAACCACTCCACTGAAACCGTCAAGGGGGAGAAAACACTCAAATGGTGCTATTTTAATCTAAAGATTTCTGTATATCAGCTTTCTACTTATATCATTATTTATTGTGCAGGATGAAAATGCTTGCAGGATATGAAGGAAATTGCCACCGGAAAGAATACTGATTATTCCACCACACTTTTAACCCAGTTTATTCCCCCAGGCATCCAACGCCAGTATTGTTAAAGGAAGACCGACTGCAGAATTTGGTTCACAAAAATAAATTAGTTTTTAATGGTGAAGCCTTCTCCTGAGACCTTGTCCCTGGACGATGCTTCAGACTCGAGGAAACTTCCTGTGAACTGCTCTCAAAACCCTGTTGACTGATTGACGGGGCTACCTTATCCTCACTCCGTCTCCACCCTAGAACATCACTCCATTTATATAATGTGGATGCTGTACAAACATTGACTGAAAGGACCATTTGTCCATTAACAAGTGCCCAACATATTTGGATGTAGAGCATATCTAGGTATGTTCTGAGACCCAGGCCACGTGCTTGAGTGACTAGCAAGTGAAGTCAATCCATCCTAATCAAATGATTTATGTAAAACGTTAAGAGGATGGTTTTATTTCATTGTAAGTTTCTTTTCTCCTGGTCTCCTCTGACCACTGACACAACTGAGCAAGACAAATCACCCTGTAGCATTAACTTTCTAGTCCAACCTCACTTCCTCCCACCCTCTTACCATCCATCCTCCATCAACCTTCCCATTTTCTTTGGTGCTGAGATTATTGCTCTGACGTTCCTGTATTCGTCTATTTCCCTAACTTGTTAATGCTCAAGGCATATACTGCCTCTTTCTTGACCTTGCAGTGGTGAAACCAAGACCCTCACCCTACTATTAATTGATGTAGTCAAAGGTACCAAGAACAGAGTCTCCCTGACCATGGTCTCTAACGGTGAACTTATCAATGTTTCCACCTCTTCTGCTACCCTATTCAGTCCAAGTTTGATACAATAAATCTTAAACCTTACCTGCCTACCACCTTTCACATCAAGATCACATCCAGTGCTTAGAACCTCGTCCATTTAGGCTGGCTTCTTAGCACCTTAATTAGTTCTCAAAAGTTTACAGTCCTTCCCTTTAAGATGCTTTTTCGGGACAGTGTGAAATTAGAAGGATGGAGTTAGTGTGCATTAACAACAGAATAATCTTTGGGGCTCAAGATTCCTCAAGATATTTAGAGCATTTTTCTGATGCAGACAGTATTCCTTTAAAAAATCCACCTCCAGGTTCTACAGAAATGTTAACCAGCTTCTGTTTACTTACTGAGTGTGTATGTGTGTGTATATATTATAGAAATATATATTATAAAATCCAACCACAAACCAAACTTGATGAATTAAAGACTGCATACCTCTATAAGTAATGGTGTCATCTTGATTTCAAATTGTGTTTGTGATTATTGAAAGGGGAGACATATCTAGCACCATGCTAGGAGATTTGTGGCTTTAATTAAAGCTTGGATATCAGAAGACAGGAGCAGAATTAGGTATTTTGGCCCATCAAGTCTTCTCCGATCGTGGTTGATCTATTTTTTCCCTCTCAGTCCAATTCTGCCTTCTCCCCGTAACCTTTGACACCCTTACTAATCAGGAACCTACTAATCTGCATCTTAAAAATACCCATTGACGGCCTCCATGGTCAACTGGCAATGAATTCCACAGATTCACCTCCCTCTGGCTAAAGAGGATTCTAAAGATGTGTCCTTTTATTCTGAGGCTGTGCTTCTTGGTACAAGACTCACAACTCCTCATCCACTATATCTAGGCCTTTCATTATTCAGAAAGCTTTAAAAAGATCGCCCCTCATTTTTCTAAACTGCTGATGAATTGCTACAGTTGCCCATTTATTTCCCACGAGAAGGTGACATTGAGCTAACTTCCAGAGCTGGTGTTGCTCATCTAATGAAGGTGTTCCATGGTGCCATTAGGCAAGGACTTTCTTTAATACAACAAGAGTCAATAGACTTGGGTTTATTATTAGCATGTGTATTGAGGTACTGTGAAAAGCGTGGTTTTGCAAGCTATCCAATCAAATCAGATAATGCTACACATAAATACAATCAAGTCAAGCTCAATTAAAAAAGATAGAACAAAGGAAAAGATAAAGAGTGCAGAATATAGTTCCCAGCATTGTAGCACAGCAGGTCCAATGTCCTCAATGGGGTAGAGGTGAATCGGACAGTACCCCAGCTTATGGAAGGGTCATTCAAAAGTCTGATAACGGAGGGGAAGACGCTGTTTCTGCTAGGTCTCCAATTATCAACGTTCAGATAATCTCCATATTGGCAGTTCCCATGTGCCACAGTGACAGACAGGAAGTAGCACGCCAGGACAATGTGGGCAACTAGTAGGTGGTTCTGTGCGAGAAAAATAACTGAGAATGCCCCGAGCCCTGCAGAAGGGTTGGTGTATGCGAGTGCCAGAGAAGTTCAGGACGGAGTAGGTCAAAGCTCCACTCATGGACTGACTTTCAATCCACAGAGTCGCCATGGTCATGAACCTATAGAGCCATACAGCACAGAAACAGTCCAATGTCCATGGTGAACAAGTGCCCCCATCTAAACTAGTCCTATTTCACCCATATCCCTCTAAACATGTCCTATCCAAGTACCTGCCCAAATATCTTATAAATGCTGTTATAGTACCTGCTTCAACTATCACCTCTGGCAACATATACCCATATACTGAGTGAAAAAGTTGCCCTTTAGTTTCATATTAAATCTTGCCCCCCTCACCTTAAACAAATATCATCTTGTTTTTGATTCCCCTCCCCTGGATTAAAGACACAGTGCATTCACCCTATCTATTTCCCTCATGATGTTATACATCTCAATCAAATATTTATTTCATTATTAATGTTTTATGTGTCATTCCTAACTGTCACTGTATGTCATGTTGTCACTTGCAGGCGGAGCACCAAGGCAAGTTCCTTGTATGTGAATACTTGGCCAATAAAATTATTCATTCATTCATTCATTCATTCATTCAATCAAATACATCTTGTGACGCAGAAAAGGTCTTGAGATATTTTGTAATGTGATTATTTATACTTCTTTAAAAGTCAATAGCAAGAGAAAGTTTAATGCAGCACAGGGATACATGTTGTACTTAATTGTTCCCTTGACGTTCTTTCCAATCTATTCCTCTTGTGACTCATTGCATTAGTCAATGGAATTGACTCTACTAAATCAGTAAGGAAAATCTTCCTATAGCTTTATTGGTGTAAGCGTACAGACGTTAATTTTAATCTGGAGATGTGATATATAATGTAGCCTATACTGGAACTTTCTCTTGACCTTTGAGTCTATTTAAGTTGCTAAGGAATGCAATCATCTAATGATATTTACTCTGGTATAATGACGAGTCATTTGATCATGATATTCATCCACCATCTGCCTTGGTATCAACAGGCACCAAACAAAACTAAATAAGAATATAGAACAGGACAGCACAGGAACAAGCCCTTTGGCCCACAATGTCAAATGCTGAACATGATGCCAAATTATACTGATCTCCTCTCCCTATGTGATCCATATCCCTTCATTCTTTTCATAATCCTGTGCCTATCTAAAAGCCTCTTAAATGTCATCATTGTATCTCCCTCCATCACCACCCATGACGTTGAACTCCAGGCACCCACCACACACTGTAAAAAAAATCTCAAACTATAAAGTGTTTGAACGATGTAGCAATTAATGCCGTTGCATCGCAGCTCCAGGTAACCAGGTTCGACCCTGACCTCCGGTACGGTATGTATTGGCTTTAACTATTGGTTTATTTTTGTCATGGGTTCCAAGATGCCATGCAAAGTGTTGTTTGTGTACTATGCAATCAAATCATGCTACACCCGTATACAATCAAGCCAGATGCAAATACAACTGGTAGTGCAAAGAGAAAAATACCAGACTACAGAATATAGTGTTTCTAATTTTATAACATTACAGGAAAAGTGCAGCTTAAAAAAGTTCAAGGGCTACAATGAAATAAGGTTGGAGATCAGGGCTACATCTTTAGTTCCCTCCCAAGACTGCATGCTTTCCTTCCACTCGGTAGGATCATTAGCAGATGTCAATTATCTCTGAATGTAGACAAATGGGACAAATTCCTGGCTGAATGGCTAGCTTCTATGTTAGTAAAAGTAGCGAGGTCTAGGATTTACACAGTATGGCAAATTCAACATTAATCAGACCGCCCTACCAGAGTTTATTAACTCCAGTAATTATGTGAGGGAAAAAACGTGACAATGGTTTCCTGTGAAGCACAGCTGAGGTACTCTGTGCTGCACAGACACAGAACAAAGATATAAATCTTGCTGTGAAACGAGAATCCTGGTCTAAAAATCACTAGGCAAATGTCAGGTGCTCAGTGCAGCAATCCAACTGTAAAACCCCTCCGGCAAATGAGAGGACCTGGGAAGGAAGGAAATCAATGATGCAGTTAATGCTTTGTTTCCTTTATTTACAGCTAAAGGCATTAGCTGGTGCTTCTGCGCACATAATTCTGCATAAATTGCCCGTTATAGGGAGTGGATGAGAAAGGTCCCGTTTCCATGCATCCAATATCTTTAAAACTAAATTGCTTCATAGTTTGTATAAATAACTTCTTTTTACCCACGGTGTGTGGACACCACTGCAAAATTCACCATTTATTGTTGATAACTGTCAGGCTTTGAATTGAGCTATGCCAGATTTCAGAAGATATTTGTCCACCATTGTTACTACCAATTAACTTAAATCTATGGACCTTGGTCTGTCCTGTGGACCCTTTCTGGGCCTCTCAGAATTTAACAGTGTAAATAAATCTCCCTTACAATCCTTTTTCTGTTAAGGAAACCCATCCCAACCTGAATAATTTCCCATTGTAGCTACAATTCCACAGCGCTTGCAACATACTCATAAATCTCCTCTCCCCCTCTCCACTGCCACACGTCCCTCTCATAATGTGGTGTTGCATGCGCTAATGGGAGGGTGGCTCAGGTGGCACGGTCTGATCAATAAGCGAGTTCGGTATTCCGAAAAATGCAAGGAATTATGGGATTTGTCAAAGGTCACTTGTGTAAAGAAAAAGCAAACGAAGCGTTGGCTAGATAAACTGTGTATCAATTCTTATCTTTATTCATAATTTATGTGTAAAAATATATTTAATCTGAGGAACGGGGATGACAGGTAGCTGGAGAGTGGGGTGGAACAGTGAGAGAGAGGGGGGAGATGTGAGTGGGAGACAGGGTGGGAGACTGGACTAGCGGAGAGACATTCTCGGCAGCTGCGTGCACACAGACCCGCGCCTCATTTACAGCCAGGATCAAACCCGGGTCCCTGGCGCCACAGGCGCTGCCGATCCACCACTGGACCATCCCGTTTCGCTCCCCCCGGGGTGTCCCATCCCTGCCCAGGAGGCGGCCAGAGATATCCGGAGCGACCCCAGATCGATGGGACAGCGGCCCGGAGCAGCGGCCCACAGCCAGCGTGGAGAAGAAACGGCAACTCCAGCCCAACCCTGCTTCAACTCCCGATGAACCCGCTCCCCGACGGTCCGGGGACCGTCACGCCTCCCGCCCCACCCAGCGGCAGCCAGCCAACCCTCCCGGCACCGGCGAAAGCCAAGCACCAGCCATCGACAGGGATACACACAAAATGCCGCATCAACTCAGCAGGACAGGCAGCATCCCTGGAGCAAAGGAATGGGTGACGTTTTGGGTCAAGACCCTTCTCCAGAGACAGTGGCGGACTGGGTCTAAAAATATTGGTTGCCAGGAGACAAAGGGGGCCCACTTCATCAGGGGCCCACTTGCCATCGGGCAAGCTGACACCCTGGCCAGTCTGCCACTGTCCAGAGATGTTGCCTGACCCACCGAGCCACCACAGTACCCCGTGTGCATCCCCGCCGTTGACCGGTGCTCAGCCCCCGCCGGGACTGAGGTGGCCAACCGACAGCCACTGGACAAGGAGAGAGGTGTAGCCGACGCTGGGGAATGAGCCCCCGGGAGCCGGAGCAGAGCCGAGCCGGAACTAGCTCCCCCGCAATCCAGGGCTGCCGGCCAACCCGGTGGGACAGGCAGAACTGAGCTAGAGTCACTGCCCCACCAGCCCAGGGCCACCCCAGACACATCTGGCAGCCCCTGGACAGGGATGGGACACCCGGGAGGGAACAGGGACGACCCAGCAGCAGCTCAACAGCACCCGCAGCCCCGGAGTCATGGGCCTGACCTCGACCACAGATGAAATGCAAGCCTGCACATAACTGCACATAGCTAGTGACCTATGACCGGGGCATGCACAGTCGGAATACCGAACTCGCTTATATTAAGAAGGGTCTCGACTCAAAACGCCACATCCATGTTTTCAAGCGATGCTGCTTGACCTGCTAAACTACTCTTGAACTTTGTGTCCTTTAATGGAAAAGTGAAACAGGGATACAAGATTCAACAGTGTTTTATTGTTATATGTCCCAAAATGGAACAAATAAATTCTTACTTGCAGCTGCTCAACAAAGTTTAATAGATACATGTACATATATAGCAACAAACAAACAATAAAAGTGCAAGGACAAAAAATCCCCCCCATGTCTATGTAGTTTATAGTTTATTTGGAGGTTGTAGTATTTAATAGCCTGATGGTTGTGGGGAAGAAGCTGCTCTTGAAGCTGGACGTTACAGTTTTCAGGTTCCTGTACTTTCTTCCCATAATGTGTGTGTGACCAGGGTGGTGTGGGTCTCTGATGATGCTGGGTGCCTTTTTGAAGCAGCGACTCCTGTAGATCCCTTCGATGATGGGGAGGTTAGTTCCCATGATGGACTGGGCAGTGTTCACCACTTTTTGCTGGAAAATGCTGGAATCTGGAGCAATGAATGGGCTGAATGTCCTCTTCCTCTTCCTACCTTACATGACGTCTGCAGCTCCCTGATCACAAAACATTATTTTTTTAGCGATAAATGTGTTCTGTCTCTATCAAGATAGAACAATCTAAATTGGGAAAATGAAAATCAATGAGAAGGAAGTAATGCACTGTTATCACAAGGATCCAAAGAAACGATTAGTGATTATCTTCAGTGATTATTTTGCATTGCGTACGAGTCGTTCCTACATAAGATGGGGATGTTGTTATCATCAGCTCACATTAAGCCCCAAGAGGCATTGAAAGAAGAGAAATCACATCCTGAATCTCCAGGAATAAATCAGGAAGTTGTTCAGGAATACTTTAAGAGACATTTCTTTCATTCAATCTTTGTGAGAGGACTAACTCCCCTCTAGGATGGTTTTCAACTCTTAAGGCAGCAGGTTAAGGACATACTGTAAGTATAAAATGTTAGCTTGTTTAAAGAAAGGTGAGAGGAACAAAGTTTAAAGGAGATGTGTAGGGCAGGATGATGCCTGGGACGCACTGTGGTGGTGGTGGAGGCAGATATGAGAATGGTGTTTAAGAGGCTTTTAGATAGGCATGTGGATATGCATAAAATGGAGGGATATGGATCATGTGCAGGCACAGGTTAGTTTAACGTCATCATATTTGGCACAATTATTGTAGTCGAAGAGTGTTCCTGCTCTGTACAGTTGTATGTTTAAGGTGATATATCAAGTTAGGCAGGGCTGTAATGAACAGTTTTAATTGTTTTAATAATTTTCAGGTGCAATTCCTTAAAGACTTGCTCACCTGTCCATGAATAGATCGAAATAAAATATATTAGGAATGGATGTAAAAAGCAGATAATTGTGACATTTTCCACAGCAAACACCATGTTCTCTCTGATGGTCTTTTGACATCTCACTGTCAAAGACCTTTAATAGCCTTTAAATATTTCTGAGGATCAGAGACTTCAAGGGTTATTAGTCATTCTGGAATTTGATCATCCCCCCCCCCCCCCCCCCCCCCCCCCCCCCCCCCCCCCCCCCCCCCCCCCCCCCCCCCCCCCCCCCCCCCCCCCCCCCCCCCCCCCCCCCCCCCCCCCCCTTCCCTGCTCCTTACTTCACTGCAATGTCCAGGTATTGAAATCAGAAACAAACTGACTTGTAAGAGAAAAACCTGCAAAGTATCGGAGTAACTCAGTGGGTCAGGCAACATCCCTGGAGAATATCAATACGAGACATTTATGGTTGGGACCGATACGTTGCCTATCCAAAAGTCCCTACTAGAAATGTCACCTATCTATGTTCTCCAGGACTGCTGCCTAGCTCTCCCCCAAGTCTACTGTCTCCGCCTCTTCCTTTCCTTCCCCCCACCCCCTCCCCCCGATATCAGTCTGAAGAAGGGTCTTGACTCGAAACGTTGCCTATTCCTTCTCTCCATAGATGCTGCGTCATCCGCTGAGTTTCTCCAGCATTTTTGTCTACTTTTGATTATTCCAGCAGTTGCAGTTCTTTCTTAAACATTGAGTTAATCTAGCACTTTGTGTCTTTCTTTTGTAAATCAGCATCTGAAGTTTCTTGTTTCTACTTTTGACTTGTACTTTTGACTTCTCACCACCGCTTCTGACGGTACGTTGCAGACCTACATACAGTATATCCTCTTGGTTGATCTAGAGTTTCATTCTGTACCAATTCAATGATCTTATCTTTTGCTGCAGATCAAATTCAGGATGTTCGGCAAGAACTTTGTGATGCTCTCAGCTTTCCTCATCATGTCTGGGATCTTGCTGATAGCTCGTGAGACCAAGCGTGAGTCAAGAGTCAAGAGTCAAGCGTTGAGAGAGGTCCAAACGAAATGCCGTTTCTGCAGCCATACAGACCAACATAATTACATTTTACATAAACATCCATCACATAGCTGTGATGGAAGGCCAAAAAAACTATCTCTCCACTGCACTCTCCCCCCCCCCCGATGTCAATCAAAGTCAAAGAGGCATGTTGGCAGCTACAGCCCAGACCAGATATCTGTGCAGGTAATGGAGAGGCAGCAGGTCATTAGAATCCTCAAGAGCCCCCTGACAGACAGGGTGACAGCAGTGATAAGCAAATGTTCTCCTCAGCCCTCGACTGTCCAAAATGGAGACCTGGCAATCGCTCAGTCTCTTGGTGAAGGATGTTATTGGACAAGGGGACCAATGCCCTTCCCTCCACAATACCTCTTTGACATGCAGAGGAGGAGGGAGGTGCTTTTTGCCAGGAGAAAACATAGTGGCAAGAGGTTGTACTTATCTCTGGATGTTCCCACCAAGATCCTCAGCATCATAATTGACGTCACCAGGGCAAAGAAGCAGAAGCCAGTGCTGAGATAATGGCACAGATTGGAAAATGACTTGGAAAATCATGGCTGGGCTGGGGATATTGAATAGAGAAAGGTCTAAGTAGTTGTTGCAGTGGTATATCTTCTATTCATTCCTGCCAGTTAGGTTGTATTAGAGTCATAGAGCATGGAAACATGCCCTTCGGCCCAAATATGTAAATGTTTGTATGTTAATTGGCTTTGGTAAGTTGTAAAATTGTCTGTAGCGTGTAGGATAGTGTTAGCATACAGGTTGATTACTGGTCAGCATAGCCTGGGTGGGTTGAATGGCCTGTTTCCATACTGTATCTCTAAAGTCAAGAGTAAAGTCTAAAGTCTAAAACCCAACATGTCCACGTCAACCAAGATGCCCCATCTACACTAGTCCTCCCTGTCCGCATTTGGCCCATACCCCTCTAACACTTTCCTATCCATGTACCTGCCCAAATATCTTTTAAATGCTGTTTCTAGTAGCTGCTTCAACTATCTCCTCTGGCAGCTTGTTCCATAAACCCACCAACCTCTATGTGAAAATGTTGTCCCTCAAGTTCCTATTCAATCTCCCCCTCTCACTTTAAATCTATAATCTCTGTTTTTTGATTCCCCTACTCCTACTCTGTGTATCTACCCTATTTCTCCCTCTCGACCCCCCTCCATCTCTACCCCCCTCCCTCTCCCTCTCTCACCCTCTCTACCTTCCCTCCCTCTCCCTCTACCCCTCCCTCTCTCTAGCCCCCTCCCTCTCTCTAGCCCCCTCCCTCTCTCTAGCCCCTCCCTCTCTACCCCCTCCCTCTCCCTCTCTAACCCCATCCCCTCTCCCTCTCTACCCCTTCCATCTCCCTCTCTAAACCCATCCCCCTCCCTCTCTACCCCCATCCCCCGCCCTCTACCACCCCTCCCTCTCTAGGGATTGAAGAGGGAGGGTGAAGAGGAGGGAGTGCTGGGGGGATGAGGAGAAATGAGTTGCGCCTGTGCAGTTGGGGGCTATGCGTGAGTGGTGCAATGTTGCGTTGGAGGAATGGGTGAGTGGTGGAATCTTGCATTGGGGGAGCTGACCCAACGGGGGGGGGGGGGGGGGTCTGCATGGTCTAGTCTCCTTTAAAGTTTGCCGCTCTCACCTTAAAGCTATGTCCTCCAGTATTTGATATTTCCATCCTGGCAAAAGGGTTCTGACTTTCAATGCACTTGAGATCCTGTCACAACTTTGATCATAGTTCAGGAATGAGTAGGGCGAGTGTAGGACTGGACCCCACTAAGGAAAGGAGGCAATGCCCTTTTAACACCGAATGCTAGGTTTCCGTAACACCTTCCTCCCTCACCTATATTGCTGAACCAACTTTATCACCCAGGGGTCAAAGTGTTTCTGTTTCTGTACACGAAAGCAACAGCAAGTGCAAAGGAGTTGATTACAGGAACGTACGCTCTTCCAAAGCTCCGATCGGTGACTAGAATGTTCTTTGATGATGACCACGGCCATAGTAAGTAATCAATAGTTTTGCGATATTCACACATTGGCTCCGACATGGAGACATTTCATCGATTCCTAACCTGCTAGCTGTTTTTAATACTTTCTAAATACAGTGCAAAGAGAAACTTACTCCATTACAATCTCTGGCTGTATTTAAACAAAGGGCATTGATATTTCAATAATATAATCCAATTAATATTGGATTAAAATAACTTAAATAAGTAAGTCACCGAACGATTAAGATGATGATATAAAAATGTTAAAGGCTAGAGGACAAAGGTTTAAGGTGAGAGATGCAAAGTTTAAAAGAGTTGTGTGGGGCAAGTTTTTTTACACAGGGTGTGGAGGGTGCCTGGAACATGTTGCCAGGGGTGGTGGTGGTGGTGGAGGCAGATAAGAGGCTTTTAGATAGACATAGTCTATCTTTTTATGCAGCAAATTGATGGAATGGATCATGTGCAGGCAGATGAGGTTAGTTTATCTTGGCGTTATATGTGGCAGACATTGTTGGACAAAGTGCCCTTTCATGTTCTGTAACATTCTGGATTTAATGTTCTATAGATTAAAAAAAAATACTGGTCAGGTAGCATCTGTGTAGGGAAATGGACAGACGACATAATATGTGCATTTCCGTCTGCAGGTGCTGCCTGATCCACTGAGCTCCTCCATCATTTTGTCTCTTGCTTTAACATTCAAGCATCTGCAGACTCTTGTGTCTTTGAAATAGAGATAAATGGGTTGCCTGTGCACTTCTGATTCAGCCCAATGCCTATATCTGCTTTGATGAGGACATATTATTTTCCAGAGGTGTTAACGGTACTTCACTATTGAACCGGTCAAGGAAAACTCTAGATCAATTTCCAGTTCCTGAGAAGTACGTTGGACTTGATACAGGAAAGAATCTCTCCAATTTACCATCTATTGTGTTCTAGAGTGAAACAGCACAGAAACACTGCTTCAGCCCAACTTGGTGTGTTGTAAAAAGAACACAAAGTGCTGGGACAATTGCCAACTCTCACGCATTGAGCGTGAGTCACGCATTTCACAAAATTCTCATGCTCTCATGCTGATCACAAATTTCTCATGCTCAAAAATCTGCAGGTGCTGGAAGTTCAAAATAAAGCAAAAATTGTTTTAGAGGCGAGTAAAAACCATGAGGGGAATATTTGTTTTAAATTTCTTTATTTTTATATTTATTTATTTATATATATCATTTATTTTATTATTATTTTTTTTTTTATTAGAAGTACAATAATGTAGTACATAAGTACCTAATACAAAATGAGATATTACAGTTCATGTACAACTTCTTGTTTCAAATTTAACAGAATAGAACAGAAAATAAGACAAGCAAAGATAGAGAAGAAAAGAGTATCATAAGCATATAACCATATAACAATTACAGCACGGAAACAGGCCATCTCGACCCTTCTAGTCCGTGCCAAACACATATTCTCCCCTAGTCCCATATACCTGCGCTCAGACCATAACCTTCCATTCCCTTCCCGTCCATATAACTATCTAGTGATGATAGTGTTAGTTTGTGAGTTGGTAAAGAAAGCCCGGAGAAAAGATAGAAAGAGCTGGAAAGGAAAAAAGATAAGAAAACAAAATAAATAGAGAAAAAGAAAGGAAATAAAAAGAAAGAGATTGAAAGAGATATATCTATTTAATATCTTTACCATGAGGGGTGTATAAGGTAAATGCATAGTTTTTTTCCCGGGATATGTGATTCAAGAACTAGAGGACATAGGTTTAAAGCAGGGCTGTTAACCAATGCTACTGGCCCGCGGGATGATTTTGGGGGGAAAAAAAGTAGTTTTGTTTCTCTCATGCAGATGGTGTGATAGGTGAGACACCATCACCCCCCACCCCCACCCCACAAGATGTTGGCAGGGCTGGAATTTTTTTTTCACTTTGAAGAAAGATTTGATAACTGGGATTGTATTCTCTGCAGCAACGGAGGTGAAGAAAAAACTTAGTTGAGGTGAATAATATTATGAGAATAGGACCTGTTTCGCTTAACAAAGAGTAAGAAGGAACTGCAGCTGCTGGTTTAAACTGCAGATAGACACTAAAAACTAGAAAAACTCAGCAGGACAGGCAGCATCTCTGGAGAGAAAGAATCGGTGATGTTTCAGGTCGAGGCCTTCAGACTGAAGAGGTTGAAAACCAGCCATAAAACACAATGACTGGAGAAGGGTTTCGGCCCGAAACGTCGCCTATTTCCTTCGCTCTATAGATGCTGCTGCACCCGCTGAGTTTCTCCAGCAATTTTGTGTACCTTTGATCTTCCAGCATCTGCAGTTCCTTCTTGAACACAATGACTGGAGATGTGTGTTATCTAACTCCAAGGGCAAATATCAGAATCATGTGTTCATCTTTGACGTGACACCATAATAAATATATAACAGAAAAAATGAATTTAATGGGGTGGCATGGTGGCACAGCGGTAGAGTTGCAGCCTTACTACTGCATGGGTTTTCTCTGGATATTCCGGTTTCTCCCACATCCGAAAGAAGTGCAGGTTTGTAGGTTAATTGGCTTCTGTAACTTGTACCTGGCGTGTAGGATGGGACTGGTGTATGGTAGATTGCTGGTCGGTGTGGACTTGGTGGGCTGAAGATATATATGTTTTGCATATATATCTTAATTTCATTGAACCATATTTGATTGAATATGTGGCATTATTTTCGTCTTGTTTCTATAGTCAAAGGGTAGGTTGATTGATTTATTTGTGCAGTGATGGAAGTCCGACCCTTGCCTTGTTTGTTTTTTCTCTATATATATGCATAAATTATAATCTGCTTATATGTATGCATAAATTATAATCATGCTTATTATAAGCATGAATTATAATCTAATTTCCATACAGGAATATAGTCATTCATGTGCTGCACCTGTTGATCAGACGCTGGCTCTACTGTGGAATGTAATTAGGAATGTAATTTAGCCTAACCTTATTCATACCTAATCCAATTTAAAGCATAAATGTTGCATTCAAGTGTAAGTTAAAAAACTCGCTACAGTATGCACCGGATTGCACAATTTCAAGCTGAAAAATGCAAAAGCTCCCTACCATGGGAGGGGGGGACACCCCCTTCCCACACCCTCCCCCCCTTGGTCACTACACTCCCTCGCAATTTCTCACCCCCAACGTTGGCCTGGTGTACAGTGTAATCTAGTCTCATTGGATAGCATGCAAAACAAAGCTTATCACTGTTCCTCAGTACAGGTGACAATAATAAACCTAAATCTTTTATTTGTGAATGAGTTTCCAAACTGAATGAGTCTACTACACAACAACTCCACATCCCAGACAGAGGGGCAATTTGGTCAGGCTGAAAGAGGCATCCAACGCATGCGCGGTGCTCCGACCCGGCCTTAGGTGCGGCGCATGCTCAGACTGCGGACAGTCTCCTCCGGCAGGATGATGCCGCGCATGCGCAGTGCGTGTCCGGGCGACGTGTCGATGTGACTGGTTGGCAGGAAGTGACGACGCAGCCACCGGAAGCAGGAGTTGGGGGCCCGGGACGGTGTTGTGGAACCTCGGTGTGGACGCCGTTTAGCGGACGCCATTAACAAGCAAAAGTAAAACCCCGGGAGCTGAGCAAAGCAAAGATGCTGAAAAAGTTCGACAAGAAGGACGAGGAGTCTGGTGAGTTGCGGTGCCGCGGGCGGGATGGGGAGGGGGGCGGCGGCGGCTATGCCCGTGGTTGTGGCAGCGCCGGCCTCAGCACCAGGGTCTGTGTACAGAGTCAGAGCCACACAAGAGACACAAAGTGCTGGAGTAACTCAGCGGGTCCGGCAGCATCTGTGGAGAACATGGAGTCTTACAGCACGAAAAAAGGCCGCACGCCCACCAAGCTGCCCTTTCTACACTGGTCCCACCTGGCTGCATTTGACCCATATCCCTCTAAACCTCTCCAATCGCATGATGTATCTGTCAAGAGAGTTTTATTGTCGTAAGTCCCAGATATGACAATGGAATTCTTACTTGCTGCAGCGGAACAGAATATGTAAACAATACAAAACGGAAAATAAAAGCTCAGTGTGTCTTTAGACCATATGTATATAATAAATAAATAGATATAGTACAATAATAATAATAATAATAGACATTGTTCAGAGTTTATTTGATGTCATGTTTAATAGCCTGATGGCTGTGGGGAAGAGCCATCAGGCTACAGATTTCAGGCTCCTGTACCCTCTTCCCGATGGCAACGGTGAAATGAGTGTGTGACCAGGATGGTATGTGTCTTTGATGATGCTGGGTGCCTTTTTGAGGCAGCGACTGGATAGATTCCTTTGATGGTGGGGAGGTCAGAGCCGGTGATGGACTGGGCAGTGGTCACAACTTTCTGCAGTCTTTTCCGCTCCTGGACGTCCAAGATGCAACCAGTCAGCATGCTCTCTACTGTGCACCTATAGAAGTTTGAGAGAATCCGCCTTGACATACCGACTATGTAACCTTCTCAGGAAGTAGAGGCGCTGATGCTTCATAATTGCATCAATGTGCTGGGACCAGGAGAGATCTTCGGAAATATGTACGCCCAGGAAATTGAATTATTTTTTACCATTTCCATCATCATCTTGTTTATATAAACGGGATTGTGGGTCCTTATCCTTCCCCTTCCAAAGTCCACAATCAGTTGCTTGGATATACTGGTGTTGAGAGCCAGGTTGTTGTGCTGGCAGAATGTTGTCTGAAGAAGGGTCTCGACCTGAAACGTCATCTATTCCTTCGCTCCATAGCCGAGTTTCTCCAGCATTTTTGTCTACCTGGGTAAAAGACTGTTCATTCACTGTATCAATGATTCAATTGTACTTTATTGTACTATGCACCTAGGTACAGTAAAATTCCTTTCTTGCATGCAGTTCAGTAAAAATCTTTCTATCAATGGTGCTTTGTCACATGTGCCTAAGTACTGTGACATTCCTATCTTGCATACAGTCCAATAACATTTTAGAGTCTAGAAACTGAACTGCCGATGCTGGTTAATACACGAAAGGGCACAAAATGCTGGAGTGACTCAGTGGATCAGGCAGCATCTCTGAAGAACATGGAGAGGTCATGTTTCAGATGTGAAGAAGGATCTTGACCAGAAGCATCACCTGTCCATGTTCTCCAGGGTGCTGTCTGACCTGCTGAGTTACTTCAGTGCTTTGTGTCATTTTCCAAAAAAATTCTACTCTACGTAGACACAATCATACTCCAGTGTAAGAATATTAGATCATATCAATTCTGTTCATGATTTCATACACATCTATATGATCATCCTTCAACTTCTGTGCTCCAAGGAATAAAGTCAAAGCCTCGCCAATCTCTCCCCACACCTCAGGCCCTCGAGTCCTGGCAACATTGTCATAAATCTCTGCATTCTTTTCAGCTTAATTACATCCATCCAAAAGCAGGATGATGAAAATTGAATGCAATACTCTAAATACAGCCTCACCAGCTGTAATATAATGTCTCAACTTGTATAATGTCTCAGACTCAATTGTGTTGGAACAACATTGTTGTAACATTCATAATCCTAACCCTAATCGGTACGACTGTGTCAAAGGTCATATAAAACCAAATGACATAGGAGCAGAATGAGGCTATTCGGCTCATCGAGTCTGCTCCGCCATTCGATCATGGTGGATTTCTTTTTCCCTCTCAACCCAATTCTGCTGCACACTAGCAGCACCTTATCAAACCTGTAAATGCATTACATATAGAGAAATATAATTTTAAAAAATCAATAAATTAATAATCATAATACTGGCGCAAAATAAACTGCAGTCTGCAGTGCAAACCAAGACACAATCAGTAGAAGCTCATACTTGTGGTTAGTGGTGTGTACTGTTCAAGAGTCCCCATGAGTGCTGAGAAGAAGCTGTTTTTGAACCTGGTGGCATAGTGCAGGACGACTTTATGTGCCTTCTTTCCGATAGTTGATGTGAGAGCATGGGCAGGGTGGCGTGGTCTATGATATTGGATGTCTTTTTGAGGCAGCACCTCCTGTTAGTTCCTTCAGAGGTCAGTGCCTATAATTCAAGATTCAATTTAATTGTCATTTGGACCCCTTGAGGTCCAAACGAAATGCCGTTTCTGCAGCCATACATTACAAACAAATAGACCCAAGACACAACATAATTTACATAAACATCCATCACATCGCTGTGATGGAAGGCCAAAAAAACTTATCTCTCCACTGCACTCTTCCCCCCCCCGATGTCAGAGTCAAAGTCAAAGCCCCCGGCTGGCGATGGCGATTGTCCCGCGTCCATTAAAGCCACGCCGGGTGGTGCGAGGTCGCACACCGGGTCTTGATGTTGGAGCCCCCGGCGTGCGCTCGCAGAGTCCCACAGCCATTCCAAGCCGCGCGGGGCGGTGATGTCAGGCCCCGCTCCAGGAGCTCTTCGACCCCGCAACTCGGGCGGGAGAAGTCGCCGCTGCGAGAGCCCTGAAAAGCGGTCTCCCTCCAGGGACCCGCGGGCTCCCGGTGCCGCCGTCCGCCAGACCCGCAGTTGCAGCCTCCGAATCTCCGGAGGTCGGGCCGCAGCAGCAGCAGCGCTCCACCACCGCTCCACCCGCTGGACTCGGCCAGCTCCGCGACGGTGAGGTGAGTCGGCACCAGAGTCCCCGGTCTTCTCCTGTTGGAGGCCGCTCCTCGTTGCAGCCCCGACGACAACGGAGACCCGACAAGGAAAAGGTCAGGTCTCCCGTGCAGGGAGAGATTAAAAGTTACCCCCTCCCTCCCCCCCACCCCCACCCCCCCCACACACCCCCCAACAAAAAATAACAAAAACTACATAGAAACATAGACAAAAAATAATAAAAACGCGGACGGGCTGCAGAGGCCGCTGCTGACCAGGCAGTGGTCCATCATTGTTACTCTCTCTTATCTCATTCAAGTTGCTGACCAGGTAGCGATGCAGTCAGTGTGGTCTGATCAAGATTTGATCTTTTTCGGTATATGTACAAACAAGGAACTGCAGATGCTGGCTTACAAAAACAGACTCCTGAGGACATAATGAATAGGAGTAGAATTAGGCACATAAAGTCTACTCTGCCATTCAATAATTGCTAATCTATCTCTTTTTCCTAACCCCATTCTCCTGCTTTCTCCCCCCATAAAGAAGTGTAGTGACCCAAAACGTTAACTATCCCCATTCTTTTCAACCATTAGCACATGGTGCGAATGACAAAAAATAACTTTGTTGTGATTTCGATTGTGTTCTGTTTCAAAATTTAACATTTGTATTGTCCATAATATTTATGGAAGGTAATAGGTAGTTAATTTAAAAACTCCCCAACTGACTTCTGGATATTTTTAAGTTTACAAGAAAAACTTACATTTATATACACATTTTTGTTAGCATAGGATGTCTCAAAGTACTTTATAGATATTTTGAAGGACAGTGATTTCTGCAGTGGTGTAAACTGTAGCTGGCAGAGGAAACCCACGTGGTCAGAGCGAATACCTCATGCAAAGGGAACTGCAGATGCTAGAATCTTGCCGAGCACACCAAATGCTGGAGTTATTCAGCGAGACAGGCAGCATCTCTGGGGGACTTAAAGAAGGGGTTCCAACCAGAAACATTGCCAACCCATGCCATCCAGTGCTGCTGCTTGGCCCATTGAGTTACTCCAGCACTTTCTGTTCTAATGAGAGAATATGCAAACTCCACAGAGACAGCCCTAAAAGTTAATGAACTTCGGTCACTGCAGTTAGTGAACTGTAAGACAGCGGTACAGTGCCCTCCATAATGTTTGGGACAAACATCCATCATTTATTTATTTGCCTCTGTACTCCACAATTTGAGATTTATAATAGAAAAAGGTCACATGTAGTTAAAGTGCACATTGTCAGATTTTAATAAAGGTCATTTTTATACATTTTAGTTTCACCAAAATTACAGCAGTGTTTATACATAGACCCCCATTTCAGGGCACCATAATGTTTGGGGCACAGCAATGTCATGTAAATGAAAGTAATCATGTTTGTTTTTTTGTTGCATATCCTTTACATGCTTGAAGTCTGCGATTCATGGACATCACCAGTTGCTGGGTGTCTTCTCTGGTGATGCTCTGCCAGGCCTGTATTGCAGCCACCTTTAGCTTATGCTTGTTTTGGGGGCTAGTTCTCTTCAGCATATAAAAGTCATGTTCAATTGGGTTCAGATCGGGAGATTGACTTGGCCACTCAAGAATTTACAATTTTTTAGTTTTGAGAAACTCCTTTGTTGCTTTAGCAGTATGTTTAGGATCATTGTCTTGCTGTAGAATGAACTGTAGAATGAAATGTTTTGAGGCATTTGTTTGAACTTGAGCAGATAGGATGTGTCTATCCACTTCATAATTCATTATGCTACTACCATCAGCAGTTGTATCATTTTTGCTTTTTTAAGTATTTCTTGGCAAACTTTAACCTGGCTATCCTATTTTTGCAGCTAACCAGTGGTTTGCATCTTGCAGTGTAGCCTCTATATTTCTGTTCATGAGGTCTTCTGTGGACAGTGGTCATTGACTAATCTACACCTGACTTCTGAAGAGTGTTTCTGATCTGTCGGACAGGTGTTTGGGGATTTTTCTTTATTTCTAGAGAGAATTATTCTGTCATCTGCTGTCGGGGTCTTAGTTGGCCTGCCAGTCCCTTTGCGATTAATAAGCTCACCGGTGCTCTTTTTTTCTTAATGATGTTTCAAACAGTTGATTTTGGTAAGCCTTAGATTTGGCTGATATCTCTAACAGTTTTATTCTTGTTTCTCAATCTCATAATGGCTTATTTGGCTCATTGGCACAACTTTGGTTCTCATGTTGATAAACAGCAATAAAAGTTTCCAAATGGAAAGACTGGAGGAAAGACTAGGTGCTGAGAGTTCCCTCATACCTGCATTAAGGAGGCAATTATTACACACCTGAGCAATTACAAACACCTGTGAAGCCATGTGTCCCAAACATTATGGTGCCCTGAAATGGAGGGGACTATGTATAAACACTGCTGTAATTTCTACATAGTGAAACCAAAATATATATAAAAATTGCCTTTATTAATATCTGACAATATGCACTTTAACCACATGTGATTTTTTTTTCTATTACTAATCTCAAATTGTGGCGTACAGAGGCAAATAAATAAATGATGGGTCTTTGTCCCAAACATTATGGAGGGCACTGTATGTCGCCCAAAACCAGATATGTTGGAAATACTCGGTGGTTGGGCACGATCTGTGAAAAGAGAAACAGCATAATAGCTTCAGGTTAGAGACACTTAATCAGACCTGTTGAGTGCTGGCATTTCAGGTTTATAACATCTGTGATTTTTGTCGTCATGGTGAGTGCCGATAGCCAAGAAGTAAAATTGTCACCAATGGTAATGTGGATAATGTGTTGTCTGTAGAAATGCTGTGTTCAATGTGTGAGGTCAGCACAGAGCGGTCCAACGAACACTTCCTAATGAAGCACTCAACAGGTGAAAGGTAAATGCCTGTCTGGAGTCAGAGCCAGGGCAGTTGCTCTTCCAAAAAGTGTAGTCAGCATTAATATCTAAAGTACCCAAAAAGCAGTAGCAAATTATCGATTGTACTGAGAAATGTAACTTAATTAGGATTTGCTAAAAAGCAGTTTATGTGAGTTAGGCTATGTGGGAAAGTGGGTGTATATTTGGATCATGCCTTCTGTGACCTAGTGATGTCCCAAGCGCTTCACAACAGGTGAAATTGCTTTTGCAGTATAAGAGATGCAGCAGTCAATTTGCGTTCAACAGATAACGTCCTTTTGTTTGAGGAATGAATAGAGCCTCACTTTTCTGTAGAATATTCCAAAATCAGATGAGGAAGATGGAGCAAATCAACCATGGCATATGATCTATCTGAAAAATGACTCTCTCACAGTCTGATGAGAGAGAGTCTTTAAGTCTTTATAGTGGTTTTAAGTCCATCTTCTGATTTTGTGCCTCCGTTTCCCTACTTTTGAAACAACTATTTCAGCCTTGGCTTTGTTTCAGTTACTTTAATTGGGAGTGTAACACGTCTTGAGGTTTCTGTGTTATTTCCTATATCAATACATTAATATTAGATTTTGGTTCCTTGTCAAAGAAGGGTCTCAACCCGAAATGTCGCCCATTCCTTCTAACCAGAGATGCTGCCTGTCCTGCTGAGTTACTCCAGCATTTTGTGTCTTATCTGTATGCCAAGCTAAATTCCAAATAGATTGGTTAGCCCAGTCTGAAGCGTTGAACACCGGAGATAAAAAAACATCAGAACTTTCTTTTACATATTCACTTCAGTATACTAAAATGTCCCATGGTACTTCACAGAAAATTGCTGAACAAAATATTTCACATCGAGCCCCTCAAAGTTGACTTGATGTTGGTTCATCTACATCACAATTTGGGATAGTCCAAGCAAAGCAATGATGAAATAGAGATACAAGGAACTGAAGGTGCTGGTTTACAAAATAAGACAAACTGCTGGAGTAACTCAGTGGGTCAGGCAACATCTCTGGTTACATGTGTTCAAGAAGGAACTGCAGATGCTGGAAGATCGAAGGTACACAAAAATGCTGGAGAAACTCAGCGGGTGCAGCAGCACCTATGGAGCGAAGGAAATTGCAACGTTTCGGGCCGAAACCCTTCTTCAGACTGGTTACATGGCTAGGTGATGTTTTGGGTATTATGAGTTTTTTTGTATAAATTTGAAATACAAGTACATAGTATGGAATTCCCTCGGAAACTTCCAGTGTGGGTCCAGGAACAGAACATATTCCAGACAATTTGGTGGATATGATGGGATATATAACATAGAAGCATATTGGGTTACACGTTTTGATGATGGAAGAGAGCAGTTGTAAGATGGTAAGCTACCCTCTGCAATATCTCAACTTACAAAGTTCCTGTTTAAGCAGCCAAGGTCCTGTTTAACAGCAAAGCACAGTTGAGGCATGAATTTCTCCATCTGAATGATGGGAAGATATTTTTTAACTTTGCATTCAATTCATTGTTGGAGTGCTCATTTCCACATCTAGAAATTGCTTGATTCCATCCAATTCAACCCATTTGCATTTGATTCTCCACCTTGTGTTGGTAAAATATAATTTCAGCTTGGAATTTGGTGCTCCATGCCTTCCATTTCCTTTTCCATAAACATATGGTGTACTGATTTATCCTTGCTCTCCCATCTACATCAGCCCATCCTTGGTGTTCCGATTCAGCTGTCAGGCCATCGGATGTTAAATATAAGAAGTGGTTCTTAAACCCGTACGCAGTTATATCTCTGTAGTCTGTACTTCCAACTGAATCTGTATGATTCTTGTAGGTGGGTTCCATTTATCCCACAACGTTAACCTTCATCAGATTTTTAATTTGGTGTTTTCTGGAACCTGATACAATCTGTTATTTATTCCTGTTAATTCACTGCACTGTAAAGTATCCTGGGATATTTTTGATGTTCAGGCTGTTGTGTGATGTTGGTTTATTCCTGCATATTATGTCATGATGGTTTTTATATCTAAGTGTTTCTCTTTCAGGTGGGGGCTCAAATCCCTTCCAGCATTTGGAGAAGAGTGCTGTACTGCAGGAGGTAAGCATTGATCTATATATTTTTTCCAATCCCTGTACTCCCAGCCCTGAGAGAAATTGGATCAGTGAGATTTCCCATGATCAGTCTCTAGGGCAGTGGAGACAAAATGGGCGATGAAAGAATTTGTGAGTTTGGTGATCCAATCAATCATGGCAGCTGTTGTCAATCTTTCAACATTTGTAGCAATATTTACCAACATCGGAAGTAAATCCAGCCAGGGTCAATGACGTACATGAAGGTATGATGATAATATGTGGAGATCATGTTGCTGCACTCTTTCTCCTCTGAGTTTAGTTTAGAGATACAGGCCCCGCAGCTCTTTGAGTCCGCGCCGATAAGCAATCCCCATACACTAGCACTAATCTACGCAATATACAATTTATAATTTTACCAAAGCCAATTAACCTACAAACCTGTACGTCTGAAATATGGGAGTACCCAGAGAAAACCTATGCGGTCGTGGGGAGAATGTACAAACTCCATACAGACGTCACCCATAGTTCGGATCGAACCAAGGTCTCTGGCGTTGTAAGGCAGCAACTCTACTGATGTGCCGCCATGCTGCGCCCCTCCCCCCAGGAAAAGATTAGCTCGAAGATTAAAACCCCTGACTCAGTGCAGGGCTCATGGTATGCTGGGTAGCAGAGATTTCTGCCCTCTTGTGGATTCCATGCCTTGGCCAACCCACAGCAGAAACTTCACAGCATTGCAAAGCTATCACTAGTGCTCTATAACAACAAAACCTTCCAAGTCCACAAGCAAGATAAGTGAACCAAGGTCAGCATCTACTCCCAGTCCAACATACCTAGCACTGAATTACATTTCCACTGCTCTATAGGGCAAAGAACATGATTTACATGTCCGATACCTGACTTCTGAAATGGGCATTCTATTCCATGCTCTGTCACGGCAATAGCAGGTAAACTGAAAAAAAATTCAAGGATATGCACAAGGTCTCCATGAAAATATGAAACATCACTGACTCCTGAGATTCATGGTCAAGGATTGCTCAAAGAGGTGGAGAAGCAATTTAGTTTGGTGCTGCGAACCTCAAGTCCACCAGGAGCACACATAATTCCAAAATAGAGGGCAGAGGGGAACGCAGCACAAGAAAATAGGCGCAGAGGTAAGTTACCTGGCTGTTCGAGTCTTTGCTGCCAATCATGGATAATCTGTCCCAAACAACGCTCCCTCCTGCCCCTCCTGTTCTGTAGATCTATGTTAGCATCATTACTCATCTCAAAATACACAGAATAGGGATGGAAGCTAGTTATCCTGGATACATTTGCCTTCACTTTTAGTTAGTTGTCACGGCTTTCCTGGAGCAGGTTGATTGGAGCAACAGGAGGAGATGAAATAAACAGTGGAAAGTGGCAGACAGATGGTCGTTGAGGTTCACATGCGGCAAGAACTCACGAGCTGATTCAATTACAGGGACCCAGGGTGAGCTGCTGCACATCCTGTGGAGGATTTATTGTGTTGTGATTGTCAGTGGACTAATGAGCTGGAGATATCAGTTCAAATATCATCACAGCAGCTGTGGAATTTAAATTGTAAATTAAATGATCTGGTTTTTTTTGTTTTTTTAAGCCAATGCCAATAATGGACATAATACTTTAGATGTGCTGCTTGGACAAAAATCCAACTAATGTATTAGAAGGAAAAATACTTTAATTTTCCATTGATTTACTTTAAACTGCATTATGAAATAACTAGACTAAGTGGGACCCGTTGGGTCCCATGTTCACATGGGAGGGCTGGTCCCCCAACGCAATATTCCACCTTTCCACCAATTCTAATATTGGTGGCCAGTGAGCGGGGGGTTCTTTCTGAAGCACTAGTATGGGTGTTATGGGCTGTAGGGACTGTTTTCCAGAGGGCTAGTATGGACATTGTGGGCCAAATGGATTCTTGGGCTGACAGCTCAGCCACTCAGGCCTGGCGGGTGGCAGCTCAGTCCCTCGTGCCTGGTGGGCTGGCAGCTCAGTCCCTCAGGCCTGGTGGGCTGGCAGCTCAATCACTCAGGGCTGGTGGGCTGGTAGTTCACTCACGGCTATTCCTTGAAATTCCATTTCAAGCAGAGTGCAAGCCACCAAATTCAATTTCATAGCATTTCAAACAGAGTGCAGGCCACCAAACTCAATTTCATGGCATTTCAGGCAGAGTGCAGGCCACCAAACCCAATTTCATAGCATTTCAGGCAGAGCGCAGGCCACCAAATTACCAAACAACTCATTGCATTGTCATTAAGGGCTAACAAATCATTTGTTGCAAGTACATTGCAGACTCACAGTTCAGTTGGTTCACAGCTTAGAATCACAGTTGTGGACTCTCCCTCGCGATCTTCCTGACTGACTCACGTCCAGGCATCCGGTGTTTTATAGTCCTGCCCCCCCCCAGGAAGGGGCGTTACCTTCATTGTGATGATTGACAGGCAAGAGGACCAAGATGATCTCATGATTTTTTTAAACACTCGTAACTTTTTTATTTTTCATTAAATGGTAAGAAACCTCGGGCCTGCCTCAGCGGAGGACTGTGAGTAAGATGGCCAAAAATCATAGCGATATACGGTAGCGTTTTTTTCTAAAATCAATATACAGCGCAGACAGGAAGTGGTGAAGATGAGACTTTTATTTATATAGATGTAGTGAGCTGTTCAATTTTATCGGGCTGTTTGAATTACAGAGAACATGAAGAAGAGTACTGACTATGCAGTCAAAATTATCCTTATCACTGTTAATGCTCCAAAGAAGCCTTCTTTCTTTAAACCATATTGTGATATTAGCATGTTTTTCTTCTATCTTGCTTCTATAAAGTAATCCGTAAGTGATTTTTTATGTCAGCGATCCTTACTGGATGTATTTACACTATATTATGGTTTACCTCATAGTTCTCCCCACATCACCAACCCCATGTATACACTTTCTCCCTTTCTGTCTTGTCAGATTTCTTCACGGTATTTGTTTGGTCACCTCAAGCGAGAAAATGGGGAGAGTAAATTAAAACTTGCTTGGATGTAGTATCTTTTTGCCTTTATATTGATATATCATGGCCTTGAATCTCTGGTATTTGGCGTGCTAATTCTTGGTTTGTTAAAATTGTTTGATATGCAAATACATCATTTTTGCTCTCTTCTTTCTTTAGGCTCGAGTTTTTAATGAGACTCCTATCAACCCTCGGAAATGTGCTCACATTTTGACCAAGATCCTGTACCTAATTAACCAGGTTGGGCAACTCTTCGTAACTATGTAAACGGACACTGATATTCTGAATGTTTAATCTTTTGGGCAATTTGTATCTGATCTCATCATATCCATAGGTTCATTTTTGGTAGAAAGCTGAAATGTGATGTGAAGGTACAACATAGTAGATGCTGAAACTGCAGGGAAAAAAACAAATACTTTCTGTTGAGGGAATTTCTGTTTATAAAAGTGGTGATGATAGAAATGCAAGTCCTTAGTTATAGCTCTAGTCAGACCGTATTTTCAGACTGGTTTTAATGAGACTTTAGTTTAGATATACATGTGATAACAGGCCCCTTGACCTACTGAGTCTGCACTGACCAACGTTCACCCATACACTAGTTCTATCCTTCACATTAGGGACAATTTACAGAAGCCAATTAACTTGCCAACCTGCACATCTTTAGAATGTGGAGCATCCGGAGAAAACCCACACGGTCACTGTGAGACCATAGAAACCATACAGACAGCACCCTTGGTCAGGTTCGAAACCGGGTCTCTGGTACTGTAAGGAAGTAACACTACCGCTGTGCCGCCCACTAAACTCTATACATGGTACACTTAACGTGCTGCTAGTCTGCCTTTGCTGCATGGTACATAGATGAAATCCAAGCATGAAAGGCAATTAGCATTTTCCCCAACACCTTCTTATAGCTTCAAAATTCAGTTTATGCATGGTTTGTAATTACACGGAATCAATGGGCAGACCAGACTATGTGACTCGATTGCTGCCTTGCTGATTTTTGTATTGCTGGAATCCTCTTACACTCCACTTCCTTTCTCTCTGTTTATGTATTATTTTGTGTCTCTCGCCCATGTGTGTTTAGTTGGCTTTTCCTTAAATCCATCCACCCTATTTACCGGTGCATAAATAAGAAGTTTAATCCCTGAAATATGTAACAGATCCTTTTGCGATATTGAGTCATATGAATTCCTTGCCCCACGAAACTGTGGAGGTTGAATCCTCGAATAAATTTAAAGCAGAGATAGATTTCCAATCAGTAAGGAGATTGATGGTGAGAAAGCACAAAGGGAAAGACGGATCAGCCTTCATCTTATGGAACGATTGAATGATCTACTGTACCTATTCTTGTGGGTTTATTGTTATTTGGGAATTGTTTTTAAGCTAGAGAGGAATTGATAGGGTATTTGAAGAAGCATTTAGTTTCCTGGGGAGGCAATTTATGACAAAGGGATGCAACCACAAAATGAAAATTGAAAAATAGATGATGCATATCCCTCCATTCCCTGCGTGTCCACGTTTTTCACCCATATCACATGCCAAGTTTTGTCCCTCCCCATCTCATTCTGCTTTCTTTCCCCCACCTGCCCTCCGCTGCTACAATCAGTCTGAAGAAAAGTCCTGACCCTAAACGTCACCTATCGATGTTAGACAAAAGTGCTGGAGAAACTCAGCGGGTGCAGCAGCATCTATGGAGCGAAGGAAATAGGCAACGTTTCGGGCCGAAAGCCTTCCTCTACAGATGCTGCCGGACCCGCTGAGTTTCTCCAGCACACTGTGTATTTTATTGCAAACATTTTGCTGTTCTTGCCAAAGAGGTTCTGAAATGACAGCTGAGGCCTGATCAATGTGCTTAGTTATAAATACAGGCTGTCAAAACAGCAAAATGATAACACAGAAGTCTTGTTATTTCCAGCATTACCATTTCGGTGTCAGCTAGTGTGGAGGTATGAGCTGGAATGTGATTCATGTAGAAAAAAGCTGTGGACAATTTTATTTAGTCATTGTCTGCCAAAGCCCACTAGGGGGCAGTCTTGCACCAAAGACTGAAGGTTCATAGATTGAGACTTGATCCAAAGATTTTAATTTAGGCAAACACTGACGCAGTATCAAGAGAGTGGTGCACTGTTAGAGCTGCTATATTTTAAATAAGCTTTAAATCAAGCTTCCATCTGCTTGCTCAGTTGAAGAACCTCAGATTTGGTGTCAAACAGAGAGCTTGATTGCCTTTGTCAACTACAGCACCTAAAAGTTTATTTGAAATTCGTCTCATTTGCTGTTGTTAATCCGATGCTACGTGAGGATTATTTTTCAATATAGGAAATTTTTAGAAGTCATGACATTTTGAAGGATTGCAAGTGTACAGTGAAGCCTCTCAAGCTAGAGGACATCCACTGGTGCCTACATGGAATTGTTGGGTTGTTTATCAGATGATCAACATTTGTTCTGTTTGTTTTTTTAATTTAATTCTTGTAGAGGTTACCGTCAAATGTAAAATATAAGCAAAATATAAAAATAGTAGGGAGCACTGGCCACATAAATAAAATGTGGAGAAATGGTTATCTGTTCAATAAATAAGGATTCTAGAAGAAAATGGAAATGATGCTTGAAATTAAAAGTCTTCCTAGTATCTGATGGCCAGATCTGATCACTGGAGTCGAGGTACAGATTGACTTTGTAGACACAACAAATTTAGCATTAACTTGTACCATAGAGCATTTACACGGCCAAAGCAGAACATTTCACCCCGTGCTGAAAGGATTGAATTTATTACACGATTGCAGTAAATTGGGCTTGATAATTACCTTTGTGTGCAGTTGCCCTTTAGATGTGTGTGGGGAGAGACACGCAAGGCTGTGTCTGCAGGAATCACGAGCAAAAAATCAAACTGCTGGAGGAATTCTGGGTCAGGTAGCAACAGTGGAGTGAAATAATCAGGTGATGTTTTGGGTTGGCACCCTTCTTCAAGATGGAGTAGTGGAGGAGATGACTAGTGGAAGTGATGAAGGGAAGGGGTGAGGGATGAGCTGGCAAGCGATGGTTGATCACAGGGGTTACTTGACTGATGAGTTAGGTGGGGGGGGGGAAGAAGGGTGGAGATGGTCACAAAGTTTGGAAGTGGTCCTTTGAGAAACCAAATGGGTGCAGATGGTGGAATCTCATTAGATAAGAACGTGAGAGGTGAATTGTTGAACCAGAGGGAGGAGTGATATGGAGATGGAATACTCAAAATGGATAGAGCTTACGGCTGGTTGATGACGAGGAGGAGGAAGGAACTGGATGGGGGGAGTGGAAAGAAAGGTGTATGTGAAAGGTGACCTGTGTAGATTGGAAGAAGGCGGGTGATGACCTGAAATTGGAGAATTAATTGTTCGTGCCATTGGGCTGTAAGCCACCCAGGTGAAATATAAGGTTCTGTTCTTCCAGTTTGCGTGTGGTCTTACTCTTCTAGCACTGGAGGATGCTGAAGCTAGACAGGTCAGTATGGGAAGAGATACTGAGGTGGCTTGCAACCGAAAGTCCCCACTGGACCTGGCAGGCAGAGCATTTGTTTTCAATGAAGCTGCTGCCTTGACTACTCTTGGTCTCAACGATGTAGAGAAAATACCTTGAATGCCTCCTCTCCTTTAATGTCCCTTTCCTTTAATGATCTCGTAAGTATAGTGGCGTCATAACAGCAAAGCTACCGGAATAGTAGGAGGAGTAGTCGATCGTTGATCCAGCAACATGAGTTTGGCTATTGCAGGATATAGATTTAAATAACTAAGGTGAACAAAAAATGCTAACCTTGTTAGTGGTCACTATATTGTCATTAAAATTGAATTGTAATTAAGGAAGGAATAACGCAGTCCTTGACTCCTCTGGTTAATGTGGTAGACTCTTAACTGCCTCACTCGTTGAGGGGTAATTATAAATTGTCAATGACTGTTGGGCATTGTCACTGCTGTCTGCATCCCATGAATGAAAACTCCTCAAGTATAATTTTGTCCTCGATAGATGGTGCTGTTGCAGCATGAATTGTATTAGCTCGTTTTGGCTCATTTAACAGACCATACGGGACCTGCAACAAGTGCGCTACAGGAGTTTACATTGATGATTTCTGGATCCACACCAATTGTAACTCTCTGGAACCCAGTGCCAGTACTACCATAGCTGCCTACCACCTCTTGCATTTACCCAACAGATTATTTTTCAGCAATGCCTACCACGGAGATGCAGGAAGTTGAAAATGGTCAAGAGGACAGAATTGGAGTGCAGCGGTCTCAGTGGTTTGGAGGGCTGGGGGAAGAAGAAATCGAGAATTGTAAAAGTGTTGACGTCATTGTGCATTTGTAAGCAGAGTGATATATTGCTCGGCAATGCCATGCTGGTTGGATTTCACATTTTTAACCCACAAAAGCTGAAAGAAAAGCTACAAACGCTTCTAGATTGATTGAAAGAAAATTATTGGAATGAAATATGTATACATTTTGAACTTTTTATTATTGGATTTAAAACATTCAACCCTGTAATCCCGTTTGCCAATTGATGAGATCATATTTGATGTTTTCTGTCAATTGACGGTTTAGCGGAGTCTATAAAGAGAGAGGGCTTTCAGGTAATGGCCTTTTGCCAAATTCTCATACTAATCTAGATTGAACACTTCCTGCAGAAACTAGTTACACAGGATTGTAGTTGACCTTGTCAGCCTAGGCTCATAAATCGGAGATGATGGACTGTTCACCAAGTGTAGAACTCCACATTGAATGATTTTATTCTGTTTGTTTCTAATTGTTGGTGAGAAAAATGTGGTCTCATCAAGTAAAAATTGCTGCAGGCAAACAGATATCAGCGCAGCCAACTTTTCACATTCCAGGCTTTCGATATGTTGGTTGGGGCTTGCTTGCATTGCCAATGAAATACAACGTGCCAATTGATGATTGTGCAAAGCTTATCCATAGTAGGGTCTTGAAACCATAATCTTACCAATAACTCAGGAACCCCCAACACATTTTGTAGTAGATCCTTGTCCATGTTTTTTTTGGGAGAGATTGGTTTGTTATCATAATGTGTGGAGAAACAGCTTTGTTTTGCATAGTATACAGGCATGCATGGGTACAGTCAATCTATGTTCAAGTACAACAGGTGGTGCAAATGGTACAGCATTGGAGCTAAGGAGAAGGTGCCGATGAAAACAAAGTTCAGTGGCATCAATGATGTAGATTAGGAGGTTGGGTCTACACCCTTATTTCATGAATAGTCTGATAAAAGTGAGAAGGTGTTCATGATGACAAACACAACCTTTTATCCGAAAGCCTGGCAGACACTTGATGTAGAAGATTTTTAGGTAGGTTGGGTAGGTACCCTTATTTCATGAAGCAGCTGCTGATAAAAGAATCATGCATAAATGTTAAGTTAGTTTTGAGGGAGTTTTTATGAATTTGTAGGGGTGAAGGGGGAAACTTTATTGCTTAGTCCCCTAAGCTTTCGGCGACTCCCAACCTCGCGGATCTCCGTCCGGCCGCGGGCGCGGCGCCGGTTTAGCTCCGACCCCGGCAGGAGAGGGCTCCAAAAGGAGGACGTTCCGAGAATGATTGAGGTGGTATACCAGTGGGGAGCGGCAATGCTTACCGGGTCTTATGTGGAGCGCTGTGGCCGCCTTTTTCGTGAGGTAGCTGGATGGGAGTAGTGGAGTGGGGGCTTGGGGGCGGCGGAACCCCGGAACTCTATTGAAATCCAGCGATTGGAAGGGATCCTCAGCTCCCTGCAACCCGGTAAGGCTTGTAGTCTTCCCAGCACTGCGACGCCGCCGAGCAATTGTGGGGCGTCCGGCCGCGGGCCGCGCTGGAAAGGGGTAGAGTTGCCGGGGTCGGAGCTAAGTGTGGCCACAGCGCTGCATCCCGAATAGGATGACTTTCTCCGACCAGGTACAGGGATTACCCTACCCCTTCACCCCCCTATAGAAAAACTAGGTAAGAATGATTATTTTAAGGAGACATGAGAAAAATCTCCTTAGTCTTCTGAGAAATAGAGGAGGCGTCGGTGTGCTCTCTTCGCTGTAATGTCAGTGTGGTAGGACCAGGTCGTTGGTATAAATTGTTGGTAATATTTATACCGAGGAACTTGAAGCTCTGGATCTTCTCCATTTCAGCACTGTTGCTGCAAACTGTGCTATGCACTCCACCCCGCTTTCTAACGTTGATGCCGAGCATTCATTTTGCTTTGGTCATCTAATTGAATCATTGCCCTTTTTACAGATGCTGCCTGACTTGCTGAGAGTTAACAGTATTTTTTTTCTTTCATGTTTCCCAGACCCTTAGCTTTGTTTTTGAATAATGCATATTGCCTGACCTCCAGCATTCTGTTCTTATTTTAAATAGCGATAACTAAGAAAAGTGATGTAATTAATTGCGCTTGGAAGTGAGCAAATGGAGTGATTTGTCCCCTTGAACAAGCTCCTCTTCGTGATTCTCCTTCCCCTCCAAGTGAGCGTGAGACTGAGATGAACGAGAGATCCCAACTACTTTACCAAACTCCTGCAGCGACACGCAGCCTGGAATTTGACAAACAATGATTTTCCTCGGTAGTTGGAAATACCACCAGGCTGAGCATATTTGTAAAATGCCATCTTTTATTTAACCTAATGAGTATTTTATGTAGTGCTGTAACTGCAGAGTGCATAAATCTTGCACGTTCACCCAGTGATCCTGTTCATGGGCAATCTGTCATTGGAAGCAATGTAACTCAAGCTTTTATGTTGTTAACAGGGAGAGCACATGGGCTCTGTGGAGGCTACAGAAGCATTTTTTGCTATGACCAAACTCTTCCAGTCAAATGATGTAAGTATTAGTTGCCAGTATTACAGAGGTGCTCTGATGCTTTTGAGTCTGTGCTTGTTTTTGTGACTATCCTGGAGAAAGGGTGCTGCAAGCGGAAATTAACATGCTTCATCTAAATGGATGAATGTACTTCACTTGCGATACGAAGAATTTCATACAACAAGAATGTAATTGTTCTGTCTAGGACATTTGACAGTAAACACTTGACATTTAATCAGATTAATTCTATTACAAACTATAAACCTGGACCTCCCCTTTCTCTCCCCCATCCCTCTTTTAATTTTTCCTCCCCCTACTGCCTTCTCCTGAACCCTGGCAGACTGTTCACCAGTTCCTTGCCCACTCCTTTATCCAAAAATTCTCATCAAGCTTTACAGTTCGCAACTGTATATTTCTTTAGGGCTGCCTGACCCGTATTATTACTATTAGTATATCCTTGTGTAAATAGCTCGTTCTAAGCTTCCCCCAGTCTAGTTTCAGTCAATAAAATACTGAGTCAAGCACTTGGCATCTAAACATTATTTTGGAAAAACGCAGTAACAGTTCCCCACTACTATACCTAACCAGGTTCGATCCTTGTATCTGCCTGGCCAAGCCCTTCTAGCCTCGTGCAAGTAGAGACACTCTACAAGGTCACACAGTCCCAAGCGTTCTTCCAGAAGATTGACACAGGACCTCGTGGGAGCTACCTTTTATAGGTCCCAGAACCCCGAGGGGCTGAACCACATGGAGGTGGTCTCTTTACAGTCCAAAGACAGACATCGATTAACACAGTACATAATAGACATTTCCGTAACCCAATAATACAGTGACTAATACAATGTATCTGACGAAGTTTCTAGATGCAAGTTAACAGAGATGAAATATGCAACATGTGCCTGGATATTCAAGAAACCCAGACAAGGCTCAATGCTTAACCCAATCAACATCTAGCAAAGTAAAGCTTTGCAACAATATTTACAATGTGTATGTCTGGTTTGCATTCACCCAATCCGTTTCATGTAATTTACACCTAATTGTAAGAATTGCAGATGTCCCATTCTTTCCCTGCAACTCTTATCTGGGCTCCAGACAAGCTGGTGCCATTCTGCAGCTTGTCCCAGTTCTGCAAAAGGCACATTTAAATTGACCAAATGGCCTGGCAGCACAGAAGCCTTTACTCAATTTTAGTGTCCTGGCATCTGCAATTTGGCCAGAATTAACACGTGCTCAAAGTATCTTTTCCAGACGCCGCTCAAGGAAAAGTCAAAATCGACTATTCTGTTGGATTGTATTTCTCACACTTCTAGTAAATGCATTCTAAATTTCAATCACCCATTTTGAGGCTTGACGGAAGTTTCTGACCGCACTGTTTTTGAATTAGGTTGAGGTTTATTATTGTTGCATGTACCAAGGTACAGTGAAAAGTTTTATTTTGCATGCTATCCAAACAGGTCAGATATATCATACATAGATACAGTCTTTGTTCTGTACTTTGGCCTTTAATGAATTCCTTGGCAGTGAACGGGCAGCATGGTCCTCTTTAACGTAGTAAGAGCAAATTGATGCTGCTCATCTATGTTTCAAAACAATCCCCGATCAAATGGCACCAAATGTTGCAGGGTTAGAAATGCCTATTATCCCTTCCATTTAAAAAAAAAAGCTGCACTGCATTGTTAAAAACACTCTTACATTTCAGATATGATGTTTCATTGTATAAGTAATGTCTGGTGGGGGCTGGACTAAAAGTGAAACAGTCAGTGAAAATGGAAGTGTAAACCCTTTCCTGCAATACTTTGAGATGTACGATAACGTGTCAGGAAGGAACAGTTACTTGGGCCTATGGATCTGAAAATGCTCCACAGCTGGAATCCTTTTCCCGCATTGGGTAGAAATTCCTCAATGTTGATTGTTGTACGATTTAACAGCCCCATTATTGTGCTTCTGCATATCAGTAAATAGCATGAGAAAAAAATATTTTTTAGCCCAGCAATTCATTTTTGGACCTTTCTTGCATGGAAGTCTTGGGTGTCTTTCTTCACCCTTTTTTTCTCTCTCTGTTTATACCTTGTGGATTATTACAGAGCCAAGGGAGCAGCTGGCAAGCAATGAGGCTTCAACAATTCAAATTCAGTGGAATGGAATGAGCTGCAGTTAACCCGTTTGGCAGATAGAAGGCATCCTGCTGTGGACCTTGAAGCGACTGCCATTATTTAGCACTAAGACATCAGTAAGGTGTATTTTAGATCAGGATATGGGATGGGTGTGGAAAATCATGCCTTTGGTGATGAGGAGGGTGGTAACTGCATTAGTCTAGATTGAGCCTCATTCAACAGCCTTGCTCATCATTTAGCCATTCGTGCATGCAAAAGTGCTGCTGCGCTTGGCTTTGTGAAAGGTACTGAGATGCAAAGCAATTTATTGTATGTGACTCGCTTCCTAATAAGATGATAAATGCAGCCTTTTCTCCGAGATGAAATTTTCAAAATAAATTCAATGAGAGATGTATGAGTACTGAATAATTTTCATATACAAATTTTCAAGTGAATACCGCTGAACCTTGTAAGCACAAAACATCAATGAATTACTCATTTATTTTCTCGCTGTCTCATTCAGCCCACTCTACGAAGGATGTGCTACCTGACGATTAAAGAAATGTCTACCATTGCTGAAGATGTCATCATTGTTACCAGCAGGTTAGTGTCCTGAGGTTTTTCGGTTCCTGTGGGTTATTGGTAATTGTAATGATGGCAGTATTCTGCTTATCCTACATTGTAGTCAGAGACCCATGGGTGCCAGAATCAAAACAAAAGCGGGACATGCGGCAGCATGATTTTCCAATTTTCCTTCTTCGTTTCTAAATCTCCATCTGAAAGTTAACCAGCACACTAACACTATCCTACACTTACCAGAGACAATTTACAATTTTACCAAAGCCAATTGACATACAAACCCATTACATCTTTGAGTGTGGGAGGAAACTAGAGCTCCCAGAGAAAACCCACGCAGGTTACGGGGAGAGTGTATAAACTCTGTACAGACAGCACCTGTAGTCAGAATCGAACCCGGGTCTCTAGTGCTATAAGGCAGCAACTCTACCGCTGCACCACCGTGTTCCCCAGAGCAAGCTGAGTGTTCCCCAGAGCAAGCTGAGGCCTTAAAGCTCGTCACAGTGTGCTTCACAATCCTTAGGTTTTTAAACTCACATTTTAAAGAAAGCAAACACTAGAAATCAAGTAAAAG
This sequence comes from Leucoraja erinaceus, assembly GCF_028641065.1. Classification (NCBI taxonomy): domain Eukaryota; kingdom Metazoa; phylum Chordata; class Chondrichthyes; order Rajiformes; family Rajidae; genus Leucoraja; species Leucoraja erinaceus. The sequence continues at coordinate 27,394,895 of NC_073392.1, read as the reverse complement.
CAAAAAGTGCTGGAAAAACCTTAAGGCGGTATTATTGGAGAGTAGAGGAGTTAATGTCTCAGGCCACGCTCTGCTGTCAGATAATCTACTTCTGATGGTTTGGGTATCCAGAGGGAAACGAGAACAAATGAGGTGAGGCTGTTTTACTTCAGTTAAATGTAGCCCAGAATAACTTATTTTAACATGCAGGTTTTATTCATTTCCTTTTGGGATGTCACTTACGTGGAAAGTACAATCCCTTCATCTTTAAGAAGGAACTGCAGATGTTGGAAAAGTCGAAGGTAGATAAAAATGCTGGAGAAACTCAGCGGGTGAGGCAGCACCTATGAGCTCGCTCCATAGATGCTGCTTCACCCGCTGAGTTTCCCCAGCATTTTTATCTACCATCCCTTCATCTTTGTTTTTTTCCCCTATTGGGTGTAGCTTTATCAATCGCATCCGTGATATATTTTAAAATCCACTCCTGATCAATGAATCTTTGCAAGACATTGATCCACTCAGTCTGCCTTGGCCTATACGATCTCCTGGTTGCCAGACATTTTAACTCCCCTTCCCATTTCTGAACTTTCTGTCCTGGGCCTCCTCCGCTGTCAGACAGAGGCCATGTGCAAATTGAAGGAACAACACCTCATATTTTGCTTGGGCAGCTTACAACCTAGTGGGATGAACGTTGCTTTCTCTAATTCCAAGCAAACCTTCCATTCCCCCCCCCCCCCCCTCGCTAGTCATCCTACTAGTTCCACTGTTCGCATCCTTCTGTCCCTTTGTTATCACCTCATCCCCAGCGAACAATGGGCCATTATGGACTCCATCCTTATTTGGTTATGTCGCCAGCCCTGCTTTGTTCTTGCCTTTCTTATCCCAGTTCCCTTTCCTATATTTTCGGTCTGAAAAAAGGTCCCGACCCAAAATGTCACCCATCCTTTTTCTCCAGAAATGCTGCCTGACCCACGGAGTTACTCCAGCACTTTGTGTCTATTTTCAGTATATACCGGCATCTGCAGTTCCTTTCTACACATGGATCCCTGTTAACCTGGTTGATAAAGGTGGTTTAATCTGGGCGGTTGGTGTGTAGCAGAGCTAGTAGGGCTCAAGTTGCCACCCCAATCTGTATTCCATTAACCATCCTAACCCGTTTTGACTTTAAAAACAACCACACCACAGTGGTGCAGCTGGTAGATTTGCTGCCTCACAGCACAGATATCCAGGTTTGATTCTGACTTTGGGTGTAGTGTGGTTTGGTCTTTCTCCATGTGACCGCGTGGGTTTCCTCCAGCTGCTCCGGTTTCCTCCCACATCCAAAAAAGGAGCAGTCTGCAGGTTTTGTAAGTTGCTCCTCGTGTATAAAGTTGGATAACAGAACTAGTGTGAACAGGAGATCAATGGTCAGCAAACTAAAACTCTAATCAACACATCAATCGGTGACAGTTCTTGCAATTTCCTGGCTCTGATTGAAAGTTGACAGATAATGGGCAAGGACAGAATTAGGCTCAGATGTGATGCCTTTCTGAATTGAACAGTCTGGCGGCATTTGCTGTTGTTCATTAAATTGTAAACTGTACTGTTTGTACAGTTTTGATTGGAAGAGATATCAGAATGAGGGACCCCTGCTGCTCTGCCATTTTGGAGCTCGACTTTTTGCCATTTAATATTACAGCTTATAACAGATGCTGGAGCAGCAGCTCTAACGTACACTATTGCAGTCAGCAAAGTGCAGGCATGGGAGGGATTCCAAACTTATCAGCTTGGCAATAAAGTTCCACATGTATGGTAATTTTGTCCTGATGTCTTGTAGCTTCAATTACATTGGGGGTTATGGGGAATAAATTACATTAGAAGTGCTATATTCCAACTGCAGACAATATGCTCTTCGCCAGCATGGGGTGTTAATAAGATACACTCTTCATCACGGAGCATACCGTCTTTATAGCAACTCTGATTTCATGTCATTTTTTAACAATATTTATCTCCTTGTCCAATTATTTTTTGAATGCATGAAGCAATTTCCGAACATTCATTAGGGAGATATCCTTCCAACAATTGTCATCCAGGTGTCAGCATGTCGAAAGGGAAGCTAACACCTTTTCTTTGTGTTGACGGAAATTATTTTCAAAAAAGACTATTGGAGCAGAGGGGTGGGAGCTTACCCAGTTGTAAATGAAGTTGAAGAATAAGGGAGATGAATTATTTTCTGAGAGTTGGAAAGGGTTGAGCTGGAGTTGGCGAGTGCCTTTAGCTTTGGGTCAAATGAGATCTCTTTGGCAGTATTCTGGCCTCTGTGTCAGAAGATCAGGATTTCTGGAGACTTGAGAAAATTGAGACGTTAGTACAATGCTGAGAGAGCGCTGTACTGCTGGAGGTATTATCTCCAACCTGAGACATTTGCTCTGAGGGAAGATATAAAAACAAATTCCCGCTACACCGTATTAAAGAGCAGGGAAGCTCTCTGCTGTATGCTGGCAGATATTTATACCTCAATCAACATGGCCACAATAGATTCTCTTTTCATTGTATCATTGTTGAGGCTTTGGCTGTCATGTTTCGTTGTAATAGCAAGGACTACAAAATAATATGTAGGTTATAATGTGTTGTGGGATGCGCTGAGGTTATGAGGATCCTATTTGAATGTTGGCCCTTGATTTTTCATGATTTAAAGATTTGCATGAAGGAGATCTTGGGCAGGGGAAATATGAAGTGGCAGTTTAATGAGTGCATACTATCTTGAAAAGATGCTCTCCATTGCTAAATCGTTTTATGACATGTAGCCAAAATCTTGCTTCGGTTACTAAACATTTCTTTTCCTCCTTTCAGCCTGACAAAAGACATGACTGGCAAAGAAGACAATTATCGTGGACCTGCTGTGAGAGCACTGTGTAAAATTACTGATGTAAGTAATGCTCTCCAGAAAGGGTCTTGCAAATCATTGTACATGGATATGATTTTAAAGAAAGACCACCCTGTATATTTTTATTTGATATATATATACACATACATGTATAAATGCATTCATAAACACATTATGCACACGCACGTATATATATGTGTGTGTGAGACAAATATATGCAGTGTCCTCCATAATCTTTGGGACAAAGACCCATCATTTATTTATTTGCCTCTACTCCACAATTTGAGATTTGTAATAGAAAAAAAAATCACATGTGGTTAAAGTGCACATTGTCAGATTTTATTAAAGGCTATTTTTATACATTTTGGTTTCACCATATAGAAATTACAGCTGTATTTATACATAGTTACCCCATTTCAGGGCACCATAATGTTTGGGACACATGGCTTCACGGCGTTTGTAATTGCTCAGGTGTGTTTAAATGCCTCCTTAATGCAGGTATAAGAGAGCTCTCAGCACCCAGTCTTTTCTCCAGTCTTTCCATCACCTTTGGAAACGTTTATTGCTGTTTATCAACATGAGAACAAAAGTTGTGCCAATGAAAGTCAAATAAGTCATTATGAGTCTGGGAACCAAGAATAAAAATGTTAGAGACATCAGCCAAATCTCAGATTTACCAAAATTAACTGTTTGGAACATCATTAAGAAGAAAGTGAGCTTACTAATCTCAAAGGGACTGGCAGGCCAAGGAAGACCTCCACAGCTGATGACAGAAGAATTTGTTCTATAATAAAGAAAAATCCCCAAACACCTGTCCGACATTATGGAGGGCACTGTACAGCTGCTGTCTTACAGTTCACTAACTGCAGTGACCCAAGTTCACTAACTTTTAGGGCTGTCTCTGTGGAGTTTGCATATTCTCTCATTAGAACAGAAAGTGCTGGAGTAACTCAATGGGCCAGGCAGCAGTTCTGGATGGCATGGATAGGCAATGTTTCTGGTTGGAACCCCTTCTTTATGTCCTCCAGAGATGCTGCCTGACTCGCTGAATAACTCCAGCATTTGGTGTGCTCGGCAAGACTCTAGCATCTGCAGTTCCCTTTGCATGAGGTATTCTATATGGTGAAACCAAAATGTATAAAAATGGCCTTTATTAAAAGCTTGATTATACCTGCATTAGGGAGGCATTTAAACACACCTGAGCAATTACAAATACCTGTGAAGCCATGTATCTCAAATATTGTGGTGCCTTGAAATGGGGGCGAAGGGGGACTATGTATAAACACTGCTGTAATTTCTACATGGTGAAACCAAAATGTTTGAAAATGGCCTTTATTAAAATCTGACAATGTGCACTTTAACCTGTGATTAAATGTGATTTTGTTTCTATTACAAATCTCAAATTGCAGAGTAGAGAGGCAAATAAATAAATGATGGGTCTTTGTCCCAAACAGCATGGAGGGCACTGTACATATACACGTGTGTATATATGTATCTTGCTGATACATTATATTCATTATGATCTTGACTGTGGCAAGTTTTGATTTGTGTGTGTGTGTTGGTAATAACAGACATATTTTGAGTAGGGCCAACCTGTTTTTGAGTGGTGATGCTGCAAAAAATGTTCAGAGATTGCTACTGAATATATAAGGAACATTGGTGCTATGAAAATTGCCACGCTATTGCAGTAAGGTAAACATTCCAGAAAATTAATGAGAACTTCATCCTACATCTGTATTTGGTTGCGAATACTTGATGATACTTCAAACCAAAATTACTGCTGTAATAACATCTCCCACCATAGCTGAATGTACAATTGCTTGTAATAGTGGTAGTTTCCATTCGGAGAATGTTTCCTGCATTTTCATGGATCTGCAGTCTTGTATCTTTATTTTAATCTTTGTGGCTTGTGAATTCTAACATTTTGTCTTCTGATACATCAGTATGTTCACAATGTATTCTTACAAAGCTGATAGCTCTCTCCATGGTGTGTAAAGTATCTGGTATACAGAAGCTATTCAATTGTATTTTGACTTTTTCTGCCTCATCACCCTATTTGCTTCTCTGAGCTGTAAACTTGTCTGTCTAACTGCAGATTATAGTGACTTTTCTAAAGATCGTACGTCAGGTCTCATTCGCCCGCTCTTGTTTGTTTCTTAACAGATCACCATGCTGCAAGCCATTGAACGATATATGAAGCAGGCTATAGTAGACAAAGTTCCCAGTGTCTCCAGTTCTGCATTGCTTTCATCCCTGGTAAGTGGTGCTGCCTGCTGCAAGATACCCTACTGCACTCTGTTGTGGGATGAATGCTTGTCACGCTGAGTCGTTGCGGTATTTTACAGAATCCTCTTTCATTTTATGAAGTTTTTATAACGCATCGTAGAAGTGTAGTTGTTACTGGGTTGCTAAATAGATGCTTAGATGATTGAGCAAGAGAGGTATCCCAAAGTGCAGCTGGAAATTTTGATTTTGAATTATAAAATCAATTTGGAATTATATATCTCAAGTCAGTAAGTGACTGTGAAACTAATGAATTATTGTAAAAACCGTCAGGTTTGTAAATGTCCTTGAGTTAGGGGATTCAGTATGTTTTACGAACCAACAGGCTTTTACAACAATTCATTGGTTTCACAGTCACCATTACTGACTTTAAGATTACATGCGAGTCCAGATCCATTTAGAAATATGGTTAACTCTTAACTTCCCTTTGAAGGCCAAGCAAGCCACTCATTCAATGGCCGTAAAGTCTCACAGTATGGAAAAATGCCTAACTTGCCCATGTGGATCAAGGTGCCCCATCTACACTAGTCCCACCTGCCCATGATTGGCCCATATCCCTCCAAACCTTTCCTATCCATGTACCTGTGCAAATATATTTTGAATGTTATAGTACCTGCCTCAACTACCTCCTCTGGATATTAAGACATGGCCAATATATGCTTGAAGAGCACTGTTGTTGCGATCGCTGGTGTATAATTCAGAATTTGTTTTTGAACGTACAGTATCGATTAAATAATCCATAGCCCGGTTATTTACAAAACCCAAGGTTTTAGCATGTTTGCAGCGCTCCTCCTCACTCGACTTCCCAAGCTCTCTGGAAAATATCTTAGATTTTTTTCAAAAATGGATGAATTAAAAGTGTGTTGGGATTTCTATGAATAACACCCAGTAGTCTGAAAAGGCGAATATGAGGTGCATATTCTGCAGTGTTAGCTTACAACCCATACAACTGTACTGGGGGCGCTGTCCTGTGCACGGCTGCCCAGCCAGCAGCTGTCTGTCTCTTCATTTTTTTATTTTAGTTAGTTAAGTGTTTCAGGGTCCTTACCTGGTCGGAGAGGCAGCTTTTCTCTGGGCTGCAGCTTCGACCGTCCTCGCGGCCTACCAGCGGGCCTGGAGCGGTGTTTCCTGTCGGGGACCGCCCAGAACCTCGGCTTCGGCGGCGGCACAGCGCTGGAGCGCTTTCGTGGAGCAGGCGATGCCTTGCCTGGGTCGCCGCGCTGGAGCTCCGGTGAGCTGAGACCGCCGGGAACAACATCGCGGAGCTGCGGGTTTGTGGAGCGACCAGCTGCGGGTGGCGGCGCTGAACTTAACATCAGGAGCCTGGGATCTCTAGATGAGATCGCCAGTTGTGGAGCTTCAACCGGCGCGGCCTTGTTGGCTTCGGAAGCCGCGGCCTCCAGTGCGGAAGCGGCCGTTCCAGGGTTCCCAAGCCGCTGGAAGGACTCTCCCGACGCCGGAGCAACATCACCCGGCGAGAACGGCCTGGAACATCGGGCCTCCGTAGAGGCAACTGTGGAGGCCTCAATGGGCCCGACTATGGGTGAACTGGGGTTGGGGACTGGACTTTGTGCCTTCCCTCATGGTGGGAGCCATTGTGGGGGGATGTTCTATGTGTTTAAGACTCTCATTGGTGTTATGTCTGTATTTTTTTTGTGTGCTGCAAAATGGCAAAAAGCGTTTCACTTCACTACACCTGGGTGTATGTGAATGTGACTAATAAAATAACTTTGATACCTTTGATCAATATAAATGCTGAATTCTCCAATTATGGATAACTATCCAACAAACTTCTCTTCTCTTTCCTTCCTCCCACACCCTCCCGTTACCTGTACCCAATCTGGATGCACACTCATTTCTCACGCATCCTGCCTCTCCCTCCACTCATATTCCTTCCTCTTGCCTCGCAACTCGCACCTTTTCTCTCCTTATCTTACACCCTACGATCTCCAGCGTGTTCCACCTCCATAATGCAGAAGCCACAAGAGAATCAAACATCTATCTGAGCAGGACCAAACTGAAGTATGCCCCCACTCCAACCTATCTCGGAGTGACCCTTGACAGGACCCTATCATTCAAGGAACATCTCAAAAGAACAGCAGCTAAGGTGAATTCCAGAAACAATCTCCTTAGTAAGCTTGCTGGCTCAAAGTGGGGGGCAGCAGCCCCCACACTGCACGTTTCAGCACTAGCCCTTGCATTTTCTTCAGCCGAATATTGTGCCCCTGTTTGGTCCAGGTCATCCCACACACGCCATGTGGACACTCAATTGAACTCAACAATGAGGATCATCACAGGAACAATCCGCTCAACACCACTCCCCTGGCTCCCTGTCCTATCCAACATAGCCCCTCTACACATCCGGCGAGTAGTCCTCACTCAAAGGATGCTCCAAAAGACCAAAAACTCCCCTCACCTGCCAATTCACATGGACATCTTCAACCCACCCACTGCTCGACTTCCATCTAGATGACCAATTTGGAAGAACCCACCACCAGCTGATTTCACCATCCAATCAGCTTGGAAAAAGGAATGGGAGTCCAAGGACGTCCCAAATAAACATCTGGTGTCAGACCCCACCCTACCGGTCCCTGGCACCAACCTCCCAAGGAAGCAGTGGACGACGTTGAATAGATTCAGGACTGGACATGGCCCCTGCTTGGCCAGCCTTCACAAATGGGGCAGCAGTCCAACCCCACGGTGTGCTTGTGGAGAGCAGCAAACAATGCAACACATCATTGAAGCATGCCCTCAACAAAGACTCAAAGGAGGACTTGTCACCCTTCATACAGCAAATCAAGAGGCAACTGCTTGGCTAAAGGACTTTGCATTCGCTAAATAAAATAAACACCCTTTTGTCTCCTTTTCATATCTGGCCTTTATCCACCCAGCTCCTAATCAAAATTCTCCCTCGCCTGTATCCACCTATGATTTACCTGGCTTAGTCCCACTCCCACTCCACTAGCTTTCTCTCCCCTCCCCCCACCTCCCTTATTAAAACCGATAAGAAGAGCCCGACCCAAAACGCCTATCCATGTTTTGCCGAAATGCTGCCTGACCCGCTAAGTTACTCCAGCACTTTGTGTTTTTTTCTTTGGAAAAAATGCTAGTCCGGCACCACCAAACTCCTGAGTGTGCTGGAGTAATTTGAAATAATGATCGAGAGAAAATACTTGGTTATTGATTAGCCTTTCCATTTATGTCTCACAGCACTTACTCAAGACTGGTTTTGATGTGGTTAAACGTTGGGTGAACGAAGCTCAAGAGGCAGCTTCCAGTGACAATATTATGGTGCAGGTAAATTAACTATCTGTACAATGGTAAACAATGAAGCAATGTTTCCACAGTGGCTTGCCAGGTATCTGTACCTTCCTGTATTCCACTGAATTCTGTGTTGAATCCTTCATCTCTGCTGAGATTTCTTCATTTGGTAGTAGTATATTAAAGCAAAGAGGTTAGCGTAGTATTCTAAATTACTAGTTAGTCCTCACCAAAAGTTGTGTTTAGTTCTCGGCACCACAGTTGGAGAGGGCAAAGGAGATTTACAATCATATCATAATGTATTTGGGTAGGGATGTAAGGGCTGGGTAGAGCATGTGATCCCAGAGCTTCTTCTAGCATTTAGTAAGATCGTGGCTAATTTGGCTTTGCCCTTGGCTCCACTTTCCACATAGGCTATATTGTATATTTAAAGTACAAACTAACCCAAGATGATTCATGGCTCCTGTCGTCAAGTTAAATGTGACACAGGTGGTGGGGAATTTGTAGGATGGTTTGGTCTAAGAGGTGGTGCTTATTGAGGATCTTGAAAAAGAAACAAGGAAAATAATTGATGTTCAGTGTGTGATTTCCAGACCATGGAGCCAAATAGAGAAACCTATATGAATGATGTCAAGCAGAATGTTTTTGGTCATGTTCTTTTGGGGGCATTAATCAAATTTATGAATGCTCCTAAAGATAAACACAAAATGCTGAAGTAACTCAGCCGGACAGGCAGCATCTCTGGAGAGAAGTAATGGATGTCGTTTCGGGTCGAGACCCTTCATAAGATGAAGAGTCTGATGAAGGATCTTGACCCAAAACGTCACCCATTCCTTCTCACCAAGGATGCTGACTATCCCGCAAAGTTACTCCAGCATTTTGTGGCAACCAGCATCTGCAGTTCCTTCCTACACATTATGAATGCTTCCAACTGGTTATGATATTGCGATTGAATGGCATCGTCAGAAATGCTATTTGTCTTTTTGGTGATTATATTGTATTTCAATCAATCAATCAATCTTTGTTGTATTTGCCTATTTAAAGAAAATGTGTGATATCTTTTGTGAAATCCCATGGATGAGATGCACAGTACAAGTGTGCTAGTTCTTCCTTTCTTTCAGTACCATGCTCTGGGTCTGCTGTACCACATCCGTAAAAATGACCGGCTCGCAGTTAGCAAGATGGTGACCAAGTTCTCGCGCCAAGGCCTGAAATCCCCTTTTGCCTACTGTATGATGATTCGTGTTGCTACCAAACTGCTGGAGGAAGATGAAAGCAGGTGAGCTCTCAATGGGGTTGCCTTCATTACAATTTTACCAAGTCTCCCACTCTTATGGCTAACATTTGTTACGAGGGATTGTATCTCTGATAGGTGTGGATAGTAAGAAATATATGCCTTCCACCTACCATACTCTTTAGGTTCAAATCCAACTCCCATCTTGTGAGGAAAAGTTTATTTTGATACTGGACACAACAATCTTGTGTGATAATTGATGAGAATACACAAGACGCTGATTGGGAGATTTTAAATGTTAAGTGAATTGGGTTATGGGGTGAGTGGAGGAAGGTGGCATTGAGGTAAAAGAACAGATGTGATCTTATTGAATTAATTGAGTGGCTTGCTCCTCCTGCTGTTTATCTTCATGTCTATTAAAAACAGGGCTTTAGACTAATTTCAGGACATAAGAGCTCACAGCCCTGGAGTAGACATGTAACATAACTGGGCTGTTGTAGCGTTTTGTTGCAATTGAACCTACAACCGCCCCTCTTCATCTCACACGGTCAATATAAGTTTCTATTTTAGATACAAAATGCTGGAGTAACTCAGCAGGACAGGCAGCATCTTTGGAGAGCAGGAATGGGTGAAATTTTGGGTCGACGCCCTTCTTCAGACACGGGTTGAGAGATTTTTGAGTCTGAAGCAGGGTATTGACTCGAAACGTTACCCATTCCTCTCCAGAGGTGCTGCCTGTCCCGCTGAGTTACTCCAGCATTTTGTGTCTATCTTTGGTGTAAACCAGCATCTGCTTCCTACAAAACTTTCTATTTTCTTGTGTTTATCCAATTATGTTGTAAATATATCTATGCTATTTTTTTCTCTACTACTATGTGCGGTAGAAGTCCCTCATTCTCAACACTCCTTGTGGAACTAATACAGTGCTCAATGCACTACCATTCAGTGGTAAATTGGCAGGTTCTTTCTGAAAGATAGCTTGAACGTGTAGGGGAAAAAAACTAATACTTGTGGAGTGGCTCTCACTTGCAAATCTAGCATTTATTGCCCATCTCTTGTTGTTCTTGAGAAATAGGTGGAGGATTATCTTTGAAACGCTGGGATGTGTGTGTACATTAGCTGAATCTCTTTTGAAATATACACTGAGAAAATATAGAGAGAAGTTTGCTCTGCAATATCCATGTTTACCTCAGGCAGGGCAAAGTGTTGCTTAACACCAGTGGAAAGTGAAAAGTACCCTTGTTCCTTGCAAATATTTTGTATTCCTTGTGATTGTAAAATGCACTAAATAGTCCAGTAGAGCAGTATGATAATTTGTATCCCCTGTTGGGTGGGGATGATAGATTTTGGAAGTGGTCGCATATAAAAATAGAAATCAGTCTCCCCTTTCAGTCTGTTTCACCATTCACATGGCGTTGTACCATCTTCGTGCATTTGACTTGGCTCTGTGTCCTGGGCAAAAACTCACTCGTAATATGGTTGATTATGGTGAGAGAATGTTTCTAACTTACATTACCTTTGGTACGGGTCCCTGCTTTGCTCGTGAATGGACTGAGTCAGTTATTTAAGGCTGCACACCTTTTCTGAGTCATCTGCCGACTACACGTCCCAAAAAGAACAACATCTGCACTGTATCTATTCAGTAAGTGGCACAGCAGTAGATTTGCTGCGAGATTATGGCACCAGAGACCTGGGTTTAATCTTGCCTACGGGCGCAGTTTGTACGGAGTTTGTACATTTTCCCTGTGACTGCGTGGGTTTGCTCCTACGCTCCAAAGGCGTACAGATTTGTAGTTTAATTGGCTTTTTAGTAAAATTGTAAATTGTCCCTAATGTTTAGGATAGTGCTCGTGTACGGGATGATCGCTACTCGGTGGCCGAAGGGCCTGTTTCCGCTTTGGGTCTCTAAAGTGTAAAGTAAAGTTTAGAGTAAGTAGTTAAGCCCATGGATAAGATGGACCTTGGGTTTGATGTCCGCTGTTAAATTGTCCCCTTGATCACAGTGCTTCAGTAAAAAGTCAGCTGTTCAACTAGTTCCAGTGAACCTGACTATGGAACCATGCTGCAGTTAAATAGTGTGCACTGACTGTCGAGGTTCACACATGCTGGGTTTAGAAAGGCACAAGAGGGGGCTGGCAGCTGTGAAACCATATGTCACCAAAGTGTTAGCGTCTTTGGGGAGGTGGGGAAGAAAATTAACAAAAATAAATTTGTGTGGCGAAATTGTGGTTTTTGTGGGCAGGAGATTGACACAAATTGAGCAAGATTATGTTGGGCAAGATTCTTGTCTAACACATGAATTACAGCTTCAGATTGCCGTGTAGTAACTACATTACTTCATGACATGACCACAGCTCCAAAGGGAATAATAGGATATCGTCCAAAATTTATTGCTCTCAATTTCTCATCCAACCTGTTATCCAAGATCCCTTAGGATGCACAGCAAGTGTTCTCCGCAATCTGTTTTCCCCTCATTATTCAGTGTTTTATCTTTTGAAAACAGACTTAATCATTTATAAAGATACCTGCCAGAGAAGACTAGCTGTGAAACAGGGTTGCAACTTTCCAATGTATGGAGTGACCGAGGGGCATAAAAACAAGCTCTAATGTTATTAGAGCTCAGTTATCGCACTGAAAGATCATGGTCATCCCCTTCCCCAACACCCCTTTGTTTTACTGAAGAAGGGTTTCGGCCCGAAACGTTGCCTATTTCCTTCGCTCCATAGATGCTGCTGCACCCGCTGAGTTTCTTCAGCTTTTTTGTGTACCTTCGATTTTCCAGCATCTGCAGTTCCTTCTTAAACCCATTTGTTTTAAATCTTCTACATGTCGGTATTTACCCCAGTTTTTAAAAATACACCTGCTAAGTGGGAGCCGTAGAGGTTTTGATCTCTGGACCTTGCTCAGATAGTTGATTTTGGCTGTTATCACAAAGTAGTGTCTACAGTCAAGGTACAGTGTAGTGGAAGGAACATCAAACGTTAAGGAAGCAGTGAGAGAATCTAATGATATTAATAAAGAGATAGCATTTTTTTTTAAAGGCGTGGAATTCTGGGGTAACTAAGTGGGTCAAGCAGCATTTCCAGAAAACATCGATAGGTGACATTTGGTCTTTCATTTTCATTTTTGTGTTTTTCTTTATTCAAAGCATCACCTATCGATGATTGTCTGAGATGCTGCCAGACCCGCTGAGTTACTCCAGCATGTTGTTCTTTGGTAAACCAGCTCCTGCAGTTTTTTGTTATTACATTTTTTATAGTATTCTTTTTGAAAGTTGACCGTTCGAGGAAGAACTAATGAATGAGCATAGATATTATGCCAGACAGAAGTGAAATTTATTTAGTGTTTCAGATTTTGCATTAAATTCAGCAGCGACATACAAACTGGAAAGAACATGATATTTCATTTATTGTTAGTGGCATAAATTTGTTCTATTGGCCAAGGAGGTTTACCATTGCCACAAGAGAAAAGATTTGCAGCCATTCATCCACCTGCCTCTGTCTCCCAACTCCACCCCACCACTCTCCCTACCCCACATGGCTGCATCTGCCCATCATCCCGCGCCCAAAATCCACCAATAACTAACTGATGTCTGTCTCACCACTCCCACTCTTTAAATTTTAGTATCTTCTCATTCCATTCTCAGTCCTGGTGTAGTGTTTCGACCCAGATTGACAAACCCTTCTCCCCCTTCACCCCCACAGATGCTGTTTGACCCGCTGATTGTTTGCAACTCCAGATTCCAGTATTTGCTGTCTTCATTGTTAATATCCTGGAATGTGTATAGCTTAAACCTAGTCCTTTACAGTATGAGAAGGTTTATAGTAGCATATGCTACCCATTATTATTTTGCTCAGGAAAGGTTAATAATATGGATGTTTCGCAGAGGCTTAAGATAGACACAGTGTTGGAGTAACTCAGCGGGTCAGTCAGCATCTCAGGAGAAAAAGGATGGGTTCACAGAGACTTCTTGTGTTGGAAGATGGAAGCATTTGGAGAAAATTGGTAGTGTAGTATATTCATCAGTTACAATACTGCACCCGAATAACAAATATACGGAAGCAATTTTGAAAAGAACTGGTGTCAAAAGTATGGTATACCTTGACTCGGAAAAAACATCACTGACATTTAAGTGGGTAGCGAATGAATGAGAGTAAAAGAGACTGTAAATGCCATTTCAAAAGTAAAGTACAGGAGATCGTAAAAGACCGAGTCGAAAGTGCAGACAATGTGCGCCGCGGCATTTATTTATCGAAAGGTAAAAATTGTTACAAATCCTTAAGATGTCCCAGTGACACAGGCTTCATTAACGTTCAACGCAGCATTGCATTTAGTGCATCCGTGAGGAAGCAGAGTTTGGGCACTGCAATGGCGCTGCAAGTCTTGCTGCAGCTGCCGCTGACGCTTTTTCTTTCATTTTAACCTTCTTTAAATCCTCAGTCTTAGTTGGTACTTCATTTTATTTGTGCTGTGCAGAGGAGACCTTTTCAGTCCTGGAATCCAGACATAGCGTGTAGAAGGCTTGACTTGTGACCGACAGGTTTGCAAGAACCACAGGGAGGTAATAGGTTGTTTTGTTGTTCTCTCAGCCGTGACAGCCCTTTGTTTGACTTCATTGAGAACTGCATGAGGAACAAGCATGAGATGGTGGTCTATGAAGCAGCCTCTGCCATTGTCAATCTGCCAAACTGTACGGCCAAAGAACTGGCACCTGCTGTCTCTGGTAAGTGTATGAAAGCAAAGAAAGTGGTTTGAATAAATAATGTGCAGAAGGGTGAATCACTTCAAAAACTTTCTCTTTGCTTGCTCAGGTTGAAATGTTCTTATTTTTAATTAATGAACAACAATCCAGAGGCTGAGGCTAATGATTCAGAGACAGGAGGACAAATCCCAATATGACAGCAGAGTATGTTTAATTTAGTCGATTAAATAATCTGGATTAAATATAGTATCAATAATGGTGACCAGGGCAGTTATTGTAATAAACCCTGTGGTTCTTTAATGGCCTGTTGGGAAGAAAATCTGCAAGTTCACCCTTTCTGGTTTATAAATGATTCCAGATCCATAGCATCTTAACTGCTTCAAATAAATTCACAAGGCACATGGTTCAATGGTAATTAGGTGTTGTCAGTGAATACTGGCCTTGTCTATGAAAGTATAATGAAAACGGAAAGAGAGTTTAAGGTCAGATCTCACCGGCAGGAGAGACACACACCCCACTACCCCACCACGCTGAGTTCTTTAAATATACACTTTCTTTATGAATCATTAGGAACAGAAATATTGACCAGGTTAATGACCAGGAGTTAAGTATAATGGCTCATCTTGGGTGTCAGCTGATATGATGGAGATGTAGGATTGTTATGGATTCACAGGGAACTGCAGATGTTGGAATCTTGAGCAAAACTCAGTGCTGGAGTACCTCAGCGGTTCAGGCAGCTCTTAGACTTTAGATATACATAACGGAAGCAGGCCCCTCAGCTCACCGTCTTTGTGGCGACCAGCCTTCACCCCATACACTGACACTATCCTGCACATTGGGGACAATTTAGAATTTTACCGAAGCCAATTAACCTACAAACCTGTATGTCTTTGGAGTGTGGGAGGAAACCTGAGCACCCGGAGAAAACCCACACAGTCACAGGGAGCAAGTGCAAACTCCATACAGACAGCACCAATGTCAAGATCAAATCCGGGTCTGTGGCGCTGTAAAGCCCTTGTCCCACTTTCCCGAGTTACTCACGAATTCTCCCGAGTTGTCCCCTTGATTCAAACTCGGAGATGCCAGCTGTAGGTACTCGGGGCTGTTTTTTTTACTCGTGGACATTTTTCAACATGCTGAAAAAACGTCCGACTTACCTGATGCCCTGAGTACCTACGGCTGGCATAACGAGCCGCTAGGAAATATCTACGGACTAGCTATGGACATTCTCCGAGTTTGAATCAAGGGGAAAACACGGGAGAATTTGTGAGTAACTCGGGAAAGTGGGACAGGGGCTTAAGGCAGTAGCTCGACCGTTACGCCACTGTGCCTCCCTCTGGAGGGCAAGGATAGGCAACATTTCAGGTTGGGGCTCTTCGGACTGTAATGGGGGTCTGGAAAAGGGAGGTGGGGTGGGACAAATGCTGGCAAGTAATAAAGTTATAAAAACATAGAAATTAGGTGCAGGAGTAGGCCATTCAGCCCTTCGAGTCTGCACCGCCATTCAATATGATCATGGCCGATCATCCAGTAGATGGATGCAGGCGAGGCCCGGATGGGTGGAGTAGGTGACAACGGCTAGTGACGAAATGGAGGCAAGTAAGGAGAGGAGAGGTGCGAAATGCAAAGCAAGAGAGAGATATACAGATAGAAAGGCACAAAAAACTGGAATAACTCACCAGGACAGGCAGTATCTCTGGAGAGAAGGAATGGTGACATTTCAGGTCGAGGCCCTTCAGACTGAAAGTCACAGGAAAGGGTAACTGGAGATATAGAAGATGATGTAGTGAGATAAAGAACAATGAATGAAAGATATGCAAAAAAGTACTGATGGTAAAGAAACACGCCATTGTTTGGTGTTTGTTGGGTAAAAATGAGAAGCTGTTGCGACTTGGGTGGGGAGGGATAGAGAGAGAGAGAGAGAGAGAGAGAGAGAGAGAGGGGGGGGGGGGGGAATGCCGGGGTTACTTGAAGTGAGAAAAATCAATATTCATACCACTGGGTTGGAAGCAGCCAAGCAAAATATGAGATGCTGTTCCTCCAATTTGCGTTTTGCCTCACTCTGACAATGGACTAAACCAAGGACAGAATGGTCAGTGTGGGATTGGGAAGGAGAATTAAAGTGTTTAGGAGATCTTCGGTTTAAACCAGCATCTGCAGTTCCTTCCTACATAGATAGAAGGTGAGGCAGGAGCAAGGGGGAATAAAATGGATTAGAGGGAGTTGGGGATGGGAGATGAGTATGAGGGATGGGAAAGAGCAGGATGACTGAGGGGGGAGAGTGGGAAAATGAGTGCGTAACTGGGTTGAAGGGGGGCACAAGAAAGGGGGGGATTGGGTAAAGTTGGAGAATTCAATGCTGCTCTTTCTTCCTGTAGTGCTGCAGTTGTTCTGCAGTTCACCAAAGGCGGCCCTGCGATACGCAGCAGTCAGGACACTCAACAAGGTAAGAGATTTCAAGGCTGATGCCAGAGATTTGCATTTTTTTTCAGTAAAACTTTATGCCTTGGAGATGATACTGGGGATTGGACACTACAATTGTGGGGCACAGGCAACATAACAGTAGATTTCAGGTATAGAATTTGATAAATGATTAATTCTTCTCTGGAATCAGTGGTGTTTTTAAACTTGACACAGACAGCATATTTGGTTTATATACTTGGTGCATTTTCTGTACTGATTGTCAGAGCACTGAATGGTTTCCCACAGAGAATAATTGAAGCAGAAACTATTGCATCTTTTATGAGAAGACTAGATAAACATTTGATGATGCAGGAAGAGAGCGTGGCCGTGAGATTAGTTCTGGATTGCTGTTACAATGAAGCACAATGTGGTGACTGGCCTCCTGCATCGTAACCTTTTGTGAGTGCTTACTTCATCGCAATGCAGAATACTGAATGGCGTAAAATTATATTCTGAAACCCGAGGCTCAACACATCCTCTTCAAATAAAGAACTTTTATTTAAGGAGCATTTTTGGTTTGCAAACTTATGAAACTCCAAAGCATTCTGCACCAGTGAATTTTTGAAGCATAAACGGGCACAGTGCTGGAGTAACTCAGCAGGTCATGCAGCATCCTGGAGAACATGGGTAGGTGACGTATCAGGTTGAGACCCTTCTTTAGACTTTGTGTCGAGACCCTTTTACAGTCTGAAGAAGGTCTCGACCTGAAACGTCATTTGTCCATGTTCTCCAGGGATGCTGCCTGACCTGCTGTTACTCCAACACTTTGTGCCCTTTTATGTATTAACCTGCATCGGCAGTTCTTTGTTCCTAATTTTTGAAGCATGGTCACTGTACGAACGTTGAAGATACAACCAGTTTGCGCATAGCAAGCTGCCACTAATAAAATTCAAGGGGACCATGGGTGTGGGAGGAGCAGTCATGGGAATAGCAGTTCTTTGTTCCACTGTTCATTGAGGTGAAGGCTGGCCTGGATATCATTCAATCGCCTTGTCCTATATTCCACAATAGTTTTGGTTATTGAAAACTTGTTAGTTCCCGATTTTAAATTAGCATTTAAAATGCACTCATTTGCACTCCTCATTAACATAGTAGATAAAATATTAAATACGAATTGGCTCGTTAATGCTAACAACTGCAAGTATCAGGAGACAATGCCTCTTTCCTTCCTCTGTACCAAATTCTGCACTCTTAAGTTCTCAACTTTGTTTCAGAAGCACTCCTTTTGAGACTATTCGTTAAGAAACTCAGTAGATTGGGCAATCAATCTCGGGAGTCTAGAAGAATGGGAAGTATTTCATTCCAACGTATCACGTATTCAGAGAATTTGACGGGTAGATCCCAAAGATCCCTCTGAATGGAAATCGTCCGCACTAGCAACTTGAATTACCAAAAAGGACAAGGGAAACGGGAGCAATGAAGCATCATCGCCATCATCTTCCCCTCCAAAGTTATGTACTAACCTGACTTAGAAAAGTAGCAGGAATTGTTGCAGAGACTGCAAACAGAATAAATGTTAGAATAGCATGGAACTGCAGATGCTGGCTTATACCAAAGATAGACACAAAATGCCGGAGTAACTCAGTGGGTCAGGCGGCATCTGAACAAGGGTCGAGAACCAAAACGTCATCTGTCCATTTCCTCCAGAGATGTTGCTACGTGTTGAGTTACTCCAGCATTTTTGTTATAAATATTGGCTTTGCCAGTGGGATTCACATCCCAGAAATGAGTATTAAAGGATAGAGGTTTGGCACTATAGAACAAAGATGGGGAGGTGTTTTTAGAAACATAGAAATTAGGTGCAGGAGTAGGCCATTCGGCCCTTCGAGCCTGCACCGCTATTCAATATGATCATGGCTGATCATCCAACTCAGTATCCCGTACCTGCCTTCTCTCCATACCCCCTGATCCCCTTAGCCACAAGGGCCACATCTAACTCCCTCTTAAATATAGCCAATGAACTGGCCTCAACTACCCTCTGTGGCAGAGAGTTCCAGAGATTCACCACTTTTATTTGGAATGGTGTGAGTTTAGGATTTTTCCCCACCCCTCATCCATGGATGCTCAGATATTGGGATTATACAAGAATGGGGGAGATTTTAGGTGTAAAATGGAATCTCGAGATATGAGGACAAAGGAGAAACATGAAGCGAATATACCAAATTGGGATAATGTGGAACTAGAATGAACTAGTGATTGATAGTCAGTGTGGACTCAGTGGGCCTATTTCCATGCTGTGTCTTTCAATTAATCAATACAAGTTCAGTCACGATGTTGAATGGTGGAATGATTTCCTATGACTGTAGCTTACTTCTGCTCCCTAGTTATCTGGAATATTTCCTGCCGATTTTTGTTCTGTCAGAGAGGAGTGTTTGCGATGCTGCACTGTCAGTAAAGGAATGATTTTTAACACGTCAGGAATGATTTTTAACACGTCCATGCCTCTTATTTCCAGGTGGCAATGAAGCATCCCTCGGCTGTGACAGCATGCAATTTGGACCTGGAAAACCTGGTGACAGACTCGAACCGCAGCATTGCCACCCTTGCCATCACCACGTTGCTGAAGACCGGGAGTGAGAGCAGCATTGACCGTCTCATGAAGCAGATCTCCTCCTTCATGTCTGAAATTTCAGATGAGTTTAAGGTAAGCAAGCACATTTCTCCCTTTTGTGACAGAATGGCGCTTTTTCCCCTATTGCTTCCGGAAAGGGGTTTCCGAACTGAAATATCACCTATCCATTCCCTCCACAAATGTTGCCTGACCGGCTGAGATACTCCAGCACTTTGTGTTTTGATCTAGTACCCAGCATCTGCAGTTCATCGTGGCTTCATAGTTTCTGTTTCAATAAAATTCAGTCCGCACACCGATTCATTTGGCCCAGTTGGGAATGTCGAAGATTATCCACCACATTAAGAGCAAAGCAGATTGTGGGGTGACCTGATGGAAGCATATAGGGAATAGATGGATCAAAGGGTCAAAATCTTTACCATGGTAGGATTGTCAAAAACAAATGGTTGTAGATTTAAGGTAGAAACAAAAGTTTCAAAGGGGATTTGAAGGGAGATTTATTTTTACACAGGGAGTGGCTGATATCTGGAGACAGCAGCCTGAGGAAGTGGTGGAATCTGATCCATTGTTATATTTTAAGAAGCATTGAAGCAGACACTTATGGTGGTCATAAAAGGAAATCGTCTTACTGCGGGTTAATAGGGTTGGTTTAGATGGCCTTAAATGTCCGTTTAGATAGAATGAGCTGAAGGGTCTACTTCCGCGCTGTATCTTAAGGGCCTATTTCCGTGCTGTATCTCTGATTATATAAGCCACCCCACAACTAGTCCTGGTGACATAACCTTTTTCGTCCTTTCTCTGTTATTTTACCAGAATGTATTGTAATTGATGACTTTGTTCAAGAACACTGACCTGCATCCTTTTAAAAGAAAGTACACATTTAAAATGTTATTAAAAAGTCAAAGAAGTATTATAGCACAAAGGAGGCCATTCAGCCTTGTAGTCTATTCCATTTCCAGCAGAGTAGTTATAGTGTCTTGTTTTCCTGTTATTTCCTCTTTACTCTTCAAATTAATATCCTCCCCCCCCCCCCCCCCCCCCCCCCCCCCCCCTAGAGTGTACAATTATCATATGAAAGGACTAAAGCAATTGTGTACGTGGTGGAGTTATCAGCTCAGTTGCAGGAGAGGAGCTTGAACTTTCTGACCAGGGCGAGACCACAGGGTTAACATTGAGCCACACTAGACCTTGTTCATTACATTGCCCGTTGCAATAACAGGCATGATGGCACAGGAGGAGGGTTGATCTCTGGCCTTACTGTGGGATGTGCCTTATCTTCTACGCTCACCCCCATGTACGTGTACATCATACAAGGATAAAGTCTGGAGGCAGACAATGTTGAATTATAAATAGAGGTTAGCAACTCACAGTGTCAGCTCTGCTTCTTCCCCACAGATCAGTCAACTTGCTGAACGAACATTCAACATTTTCTATTTTTATTTCACTTTTCTTGCATTGTAGTATTAGTGCTAAATACTTTAGATCTGATTGAAATGAAGTAGTGATTAGAAGG
This sequence comes from Leucoraja erinaceus, assembly GCF_028641065.1. NCBI lineage: Eukaryota > Metazoa > Chordata > Chondrichthyes > Rajiformes > Rajidae > Leucoraja > Leucoraja erinaceus. The sequence continues at coordinate 27,374,025 of NC_073392.1, read as the reverse complement.
AGTCGTTGCTCAGCTGGTGTCTGATGTTGTCCCGTTGCTTGTGTAGGTGGTGGTGGTGCAGGCCATCAGTGCCCTGTGTCAGAAGTACCCGAGGAAGCACTCCGTGATGATGAATTTCTTGTTCACCATGCTGCGAGAAGAGGTACGTTAATGTGGAAAATAACCCACTTCACAATGAAGCAGTATTGTTTTAAATTATTACTTTTTTTTTAATTGACTTTGAAGAGCAGGAGTCAAAATTACATTGTGAGATGAGTTTGTACCTATTAGTTTTAGAGATAATGCGTGGAAACAGGCCCACCGACTCCACACCGATCATTCATACACTAGTTCTCTCCTACACACTAGGGACAATTCACAGAAGCCAATTAACCTACAGACCTGCTCGTCTTTGGAATGTGGGATGAAAACGTGGCACCAGGAGAAAACCCATGCGGTCACAGGGGGAGCGTACAAACTCCGTACAGACAGCACCTGTAGTCGGGATCGATCCCAAGGTCTCTGGCATAGTAAGGCAGCAACTCTACCACTATGTCACCCCCTCCACTATTTTTCCACGTAAGACGCAGTCTAACCACCTCCCTGGGCATTACCAAGATCTTGCTCATTAATATCACGAGATCACAGATGACCAGAAGAAGGGTCCCGACCCAAAGTGTCGCCTGTCCATTTCCTCCAAAGATGCTGCCTCACCTGCTGAGTTTCTCCAGAACTCTGTTCACTCGAGAGTCTGCTGTTGTGTCAACCAAATGATTTACTGTCAGCCACATGGTTTCCATGGTTACTAGAGCAGTTCAGAGGGCTTTGTATCCTGTAGTGAATGTTACCTCCCAACTCGCAAACCTTTTCTATCAAATACAAGGCATAAATGAGGGGATGATGAATGCTTTTTATTAGCCTGATAGAGCTGGTGCCTTGCAGCACCAGAGACCCGAGTTTGATTCTGACCTTGGGTTCTGTCTGTGTGGAGTTTGCAAATTCTCCCTGTGACCGCATGGGTTTTTGCCGGGTTCTCTGGCTTCCTCCCAGAGACATACAGTTTTGTAAGTTAATTAGCCTCTGTAAATTTCCCCTAATGTGTGGGGAGTGGATGAGAAAGTGGGATAACATAGAACTAGTGTGAATGGGTGATCAATGGTTGGCGAGAACTCGATGGGCCGAAGGGCCTGTTTCCATATTGTATCCCTAAACTCTAAAGCCCTGAACATACCATGGACTTGATGCCCTCCACGGTCATGCAGGCCACCTGAGATTTAATTTTGTACCATAAACATTCTCTCTCTCCATAGCTGGTACTTTATTGCTGCAGTCAGCAAAATGCAGTGCAGCATTGTGCCACAGATTCCTCTTCATCTTCCAAACCCAACAACCTCTGCTGCCAGGTCAAGGGCAGCAGGTGCATCATTATGCCACTACCTGCAAGTCCCCTTCCATGTCGCACACCACTGTGACTTGGAAATAAATCATTGCTGCTCTATTATTGCTGAGCTAGAGTCCAGGGGGAGGCCCAGCACTGATGAAGCAGCATTGTGCAAGCACCTTCACCATAAGGAGTGCCGCCTTCCAAGGTGACTCGCTGTCACCTTCTCAAAGGCAATTAAGGATGTTGATCTTGCCAGAAGCACTCACGTCCTGAAGGTGAATTTATTTTTTTTAAAAGAACTACTTTGATAACCACCTAGATAAGGGCTGAACTAAATTGAGTTATTGCAGAATCTTAGCAAATATGCACCAGGGAAGAACAATGTTTGGTTCGTTGTATGAGCACTGTTTTAAAAAAAGAGCTACCCAATTCGTGTCACAGCACAGATTTGTAGCCTTATTAATCGTATGTTTTCAAGTAGTCATTCAGCTATTGTTTAAATATGATGAGGGTTTTCCCCTGCATCACCTGCCTAGACCCTATCAAGCTCTGGAAGAAAAATACTGTTTTATCCCATTTCAGTTCTTCCACCAATTATTTTAGATCTATCCCCTCAGATGTTGTCCCCTCTTCTAAGAGAATTAGGTCCTTCCTTTTTATTTATTTAGGCCCCTCCATTATATACATTTTAATTGTCACCCCTCAGCTTCTTGTCTTCCAAAGAAGACAGCTTTAGCTTATCAAATATTTTCTTATAGCTACAATCTCCTCCTGTGCACCTTTTTGCAGCAGTCACATATTTCCTCAAAAATAGTGATCAGAAATGCATGCCCTACCTAAGCTGTGTGCTAACTGATACTGTGTACAGTTCTCACTTCAGTAGGTCAGGCAGCATCTATGGAGAGGGAATCAGGGTTGAGGTTTGAGATGGTTGACCCTTCATCAGAACTGGAAAAGTAAACGTTTACATTTTTCCGAAGAAATGTCTCGACTGTGCAACCAAAGAGAATTGTGCCTGGGAATATTTCAGTAATTTTATTACGCACCTTTTGAGGCGTTGGGAGTCCTTGCAGCTTGCATGATATAGAACTGGGCAGAATATACTCCAGTTGCGCTTGGAGCATAGTTTTATAGATATGTGTTATAGCTTTCTTGGGAGACATCTTTCATCAGCATTCAATTTATCGTCAATGTAATGCAGAAGAATGCACGGCTGCTATTTATGTAAGATGGTTCCAGGCATATCTATGACTTTGTTCCTGGTGATTTCCTGACCTTAGCCTATCTGTCACAAGGCTGTGTGTGAGGCTTTGCCGAGAGTGGAAAAACTCTCAGGGAAATGCATGAAACTGGAAGGCATATTCGTAGGATCTTGCATCCTGTGCCTTGAGTAAAACAGTGTTGGCAGAATGCTGCTGATACATTGCTGTTCTGGCTGGTTCTCATAGAACTCAAGAGAGAAACAGTTGTAACAAGTTAATAAGACCTTTAGGGTGAAAGTTGCCCAATCTAATAGTTAGCACAGCTTTGTTCGTAATATGTGAAATTCTTCTCTACTATTTTAGAAGGGACTTTAGATCATTTAAATTAGTGACCGAGGAACTGAATGTACCTCATGGTGAAGCTGAATATTTGTAAAGTAAGAATTTATAAATGGGCTCAGGATCGCTCTCCATTCGAAGAGGCAACACTGGCATGATGGGCCAAATCCCATTTTTTATATAATTATTTGATTGTAATATCCCATTGTTCCTCACTGGGTTTCTTTTAAATAAATAGCATAACGTAGAGCTTGAAAACCAGACAAGCAATATTATCCTGTGCCATCAATGGTACAGCATTCCTGTTTATTTTGTATCTTGTACACAAAACAATTTAGTACTCCTGTAGTAGTCTTACAAAATCTAAATCCATCTCTCTGTGCAATTTCTCCCAGCTTAGCTCGATTAAGTAAATCAACTGGGGATTTGACTTGATGTGGAAATGTTCGCAAAGCCCTTTTGACACATGAGCAATGGGAATCATAGACTGACTTCTGACTTCTGTTTTCTCCTCCATTTCTCCCAGGGTGGCTTTGACTACAAGCGTGCCATTGTGGAATGCATCATCTGTATCATCGAGGATAACCCAGAGAGCAAAGAGACCGGCCTGGCTCACCTCTGTGAATTCATCGAGGACTGCGAGTTTACCGTCCTGGCCACTCGCATCCTTCACCTGCTCGGGAGAGAAGGGGCCAGGACTCCCAATCCCTCCAAGTACATTCGGTTCATCTATAACCGGGTTATTCTGGAGAATGAAGAGGTGCGGGCAGGTGAGTCCCTCTTTGTGTTGACTCCAATCGCTATTGTGTGCATCAATGTTTTGTTGCAGAGTGTTCGGTCAGGTGAATATTAAGCAGCAAAGAGAATGGGGAATGAAACAAGGATGGGGTTAGCAGTTGAGAAGCCAAGTTAGTGTTTAAAGAATGAGAAAATTAATCAGGCCAAGTGCTCTGGGAAGGAAATTACTTTTCTGCCTTTAGCTGTTTTTAACTTTATATGTCAGACTTTATTTAAACTCTATTTCAACTGTATAAATACTTTTATACCTGCTGTTAATTATCAAAATCAATTTACTCTGCACCTTGTGTTTTATTAAGACCAGATTTCAAGTTTGGTCTCTAACTCTGGCACATCGTAACTATGAGTGTAAAGTCGTTTGTCTCCACATCTCTACAGTAATTCATGCTAGGATGTGTGAAGTATTGCTTTCATGATAACGCTGTGTAGGAAATTTCAGGCCATTGACTTACAGTGAAGGAATGGCAGTGCAGGTCAAAACCATAATTGACATTTTGAAAGGGAGACCCCGGGGTGGTGTTCTCGTGTTCATGATGCTTTGGTTCTGACTCCGTAGTTGACTAATTTGGATCAGGAAGCCAGTCAAACCAAGCTTAACGACTCGCTGCACTGCATCATACCCACGTTGTATCTCACAAATACTATGTACAATTAGCAGGGGAGGTCTGAGCAGCGAGCTACCCTGGCCTTCGATCTTTTTACAATGCAGAGCCGCAGCAGGAGGAGTTATTGCTTTAGTTTAGTTTAGATATACAGTGTGGAATCAGGCCCCTCAGCTCACGCCGGCCGGCCAGCAATCACCCCCATACACTAGTTCTACCCTGCACACTCGGGATTATTTACAGAAGACCATTAACCTACAAACCTGTACATCTTTCTAGTGTGGGAGGAAACCTGGATAAAACACCCACGGTCACAGGGAGAACGCACAAACTCCGTACAGGTAGCACCCATAGTCTGGATCGAACCTAGGTCTCTGTCGCTGCGAGGCAGCAGCTCTATCTCTGCACCACTGTGCCAACCGTTTTTGAAAAGAAGCTGAAGCTAGAGAATCTTGTTCCTATTGCATTCTTGGAACCTTGTCCAAGCAGTTAATATTAAAAACCATAATCTTTTGTTTCTTTCCAAATTCTTGTAGCTGCTGTGAGTGCGTTGGCGAAATTTGGAGCCCAGAATGATGACATGTTCCCCAGTGTGAGCGTGTTACTAAAGAGGTATGATTTACAATGGAAATAACTCTCCCGGTATAATGTTACTTGTTCAGTGTAGCACTGGTGCTGTAGAGATTGAGCACAATATTCAGGTAATCCTCTCATTTTAATGTTAACTATTCTTTTTTTTAAAAAAAGCTTCGGAGGAGATGTCATTTGTGAAACTGAGTGACCCATTCTAGGCTATATTGAGCATATTGGCCTATCCCAGTGTAATCTTTCCCCTCTGAACAAATCTATGGCTGTAAGGGGCAGATATAACTTTCTTGTGCAATTTGCTATTCCCTAAGGACACAATGGAACATTTGTAATGCATTCAGAAATACAACGTCAGCTTTGCAGTTATTTAAGCTGATGAAAGTGTTTCTCTTTAACTGTGACTCGGTTAGCATATTCCCTCAATGCTCTCCTGTTCTTCAAATGTTTGCAATGTAGCTGACTGTTCAGAATAAAATCTGTGGATCTCAGCTGGTTGTAAATAGAGAGGTGTGTGTTTTGAGGTGCGTGGTGGGGGGGGGGGGGGGGGGGAGGTGCAGGAAAAACCATGAGAGATTGTTCTTCACAATATCTCAGTCAGAGAGAGAAGAGTTTAGCAGTAGGGAAGGGAAAATAGTCAATCAGCACTCTAGTGCCCTGCTTATATGCACTATCTTCAGTAGCAAGCATGTGACTGAGATGAGGGTTGGATCTACTTTTCTAAGAGTAGATCTCTGCAGTTTTATGTAATCTTCATCAACCAAAGAACATCCAAAGTGTTTCACAGCCTGTAAAGTACTTTATTCACCCAATTATCTCCTTTTAAAATGAGTCAGGGCTGTCAAACTGCACTGGGCAGGAATTGAAATGTGTGAAATAAATAAAATGTGGAGACCTGGAGAATGAGTTTCTTCATGAAAAGTACTTTGGGGTTTTTAGAATTTACTTAAACAATCCAAAGAACATCCTCAAAAATATAGCTGCACCTCAGCACTGCGCAGGTGGATTAACCTAGATTTTGTGCTTGTCATAAGAACGGGAACATGCTGCCCACTAAGAGGGGGGCAAAGTGGTGTAGAAGTAGAGTTGCAGCCTTACAGCACCAGAGACCCAGCCTCGATCCTGATTGTAGAAACTCTGCACATCTGTGGTCGGGATTAAACACGAGTCTCTGGCAGTGTGAGGCGGTGGCTCTATTGCTGTGACACTGTGCCGCTCTTTAAACCGAGCGCCGAGAGAAAACCCACGCGGCCACAGTGAGAGCGTACAAATTCAATACGGACAGGATTTGTAGTCAGGATTGAACCTGGTTCTCTGGCGCTGTAATGCAGCAGCTCTACCGCTGTGCCTAAGAGTCTCAGCGGAGGGATATGAAGGGAGAGAGCAGATTATCGGAACAAATTTATTGATTGGTGGTAATTGATATGATACAGTAAGTTGGTGAATGGGAGAGATCAATATTATGGGTCTGGAGCTATTGGCAGGAAAATGTTCCATCTGGAGCAATACCCCATAGTCTGAAATCTTTCCCAATGTATTTGTTACACTCTTTTTTCGGAGAAGGCAAATAGCAACTTGGCAACTGGACTCACTATGAATGTCTGCCTCTGATGTTAGTAAGAATCAATGTTGGGCCATTAGACTGATTATATAAAATCATTGTTGCCAGTGTTATCTTCCTGAATATATTCATATTTGTTTTGTGTTTAAAAAATGTTTTCTCTGAAAAGTTTTTTTGAAACGAGTAAAGATTTGAGCACTCGTGCAGTACAGAGGGAGTGCTGTATTGTCAGAATGCTGCCATTTGAAACAATTAATCTTTAGAGGATTCACAATCAAGTGATTAACTTTTAATATTTCATCCAAATAACATCGCCCTCAACAATATAGTTCCATCTCCACACTAAAATAGCAGAGTAACCTACATTTTACCAGGGTAGGTTAAGGGCCCAAAAATATGATTTTAAACAATCGTCACTGTTCTCCCTTATTGGTATCGTGATGATGATGGTGTGTCATGACCACTTAAAGCAGTTGCTTCAGAGGCAACACAAGAGTTTAGTTCAGAGATTTAGTGTGGAAACGGGCCCTTCGGCCCACCGAGTCCATGCCATACACTAGTTCTATGTTATGTCACTTTCGCATCTTACACACTAGAGGCAATTTACAGAGGTCAATTAACCTGCTGTGGAGCAGTACAGACAATGTCCCACCTACTGGAGTGTGACGACGCCCCCCCCAGTGCAGCCCCCAGGACCTGGCTGAACCGACCAGACCAGCTGTGACCTGCGCCAGATACTGGCAGAACGACATCTGAGATTGCAATGGACTCGAAGAAGAAAGAATTAACCTACAAACCTGCATATCTTTGTGATATGGAGGAAACTGGAGCACCCGGAGAAAACCCACGCAGTCACAGGGTGAATGGACAACACCTCAGGTCAGGATCAAATCGGCGTCGCTGGCGCTGTGAGGCAGCTATTCTGCCAGCTGTGCCACTGCCACCCTAAGGACTTAGAATATTTTTTTTTACGTAGTTAAGGACTGAGACCATCAGATTTTGTTACTGTCGAATAGGTACATAAGGAAACAAACAGGAGAGCCTTGGCTTAACATTCTGTCTATAAAATAATACCTCCAAACGAGCAGCATTTCCACAACAGTGCACTGAAGTGATGTGATTGATTACTAGCTCCAGTTCAAAGAATGGTGCCCAAATCTTTTTTGATGGATAGATAGATTTGGCAAACTCTTTTTATGTTATCATTTTTTAAAAGGGAGCAATAGAGTTATTTCTGCTGCAAAGGCCATCATATGTCCCTCGACCAATTCTTTTGTGGAAATAACTCTAATTGTTTGGCTGTATGTCTCTTTGCTGCTTTCTCTTTCCTATACCCAATTTAGTTGCAGCCTTTTCTATGTTACATCAGTGACCAGCTTCCAGCGTATTTAATTGGCTGCAGAGCACTTTGGGATATCCTGAGAGCAGAAAAGCTGCTGTTTAAAATGCAAGCAGCCTTTACTCGAGTTCATTGAGACCTGCCATATTTGGTCTCCTGATTATTGGTTGCCATGCCGACAGCAGTGGAACAGTTCCATCAAATTTATTGGAGGGAACAACCTCCCATCAGCCCGGGAGTTATGTAACTCTGGGGAAAACACCGAGGCAGCTACATGAGCTGCATACTCGGAACCTATAGTACTGTCCTACACTCCCTCAAATGCTGTGAATAGACGTTGCAAATAATGCTTTTATGTGAAGCGTGACAATCATTTTAGTCTGTAGGCTTAAATATTTTTTTTTGGATTAGAAATTCATTGTTATATTTTTATACTGTGGGGAATTTGTCAATGTACCAGATTTCACTACATTTCAAAGTAATTCATTGGATGTAAAGTGCTTTGGGATGTCCGTTTGTTCTTGCAATGAAGCTTTGATGTTGTCTGAGTTGCTGATTGATATCAAATCTGTTGAGGTTAAAATTTTGCATGCTGTTTAAAGGATTCTACATGATATTTTGGGGCGAATTTTCACTCGGTGCCATTTTAATGAATTGTTTCAATTATGTGTCAGGAATCATTTAAAAACTCTTAATGTCTGTGTCAAATCAGTACTCGTGACAATTTTCATTGTGTTAACTAGTATGTCATAATAATGCCTGGCATAATTTTTACCCTGTAGTGCCATACTTGAGGTTTGCCAACATTTTAAAAGAAATTGATCACAATTTTTAAGTAGTACCTGTCTTAGATAATAGGGTGTTTAATATTAACATGAAGAGATGGGGTACAATGCTAATTATGTGGGGAATATGCACCTCTGCGGTGATCGACCAGCATTTGTATTCCCTGTACCTAGTTTCCTTCCCATGTGTTGGGTTTTGATCAGGGAGGGAGAATTGTTGCAGGAAAAGGTTGATGTTTTTTCAGTTATCGATGAGACTGGAACTTGGAACTGGGAAGGATTAGAGTTGTGTAATGCTGGAGTAATTCAGCGGGTTAGGCAGCATCCTTGGGGGACATGGATAAGCGATGCTTCGGGTCGGGACCCTTCTTCATACTGAGAGTTCATTGGGTTAAAAGGTGGTTGGATCATGGTGTTCAAAATCATGGAGAGTTTTTATTGTAAGGGGATACAATTGGCAAAGCAGAAGACTCCGTAACACGGGACACAGATTTAAGATAATTGGCAAAAGAGCCAGAGGTGGCCTGGAAATTAACTTTTAATGTAGTCAGTTGTATTGATCTGGAACATGCTACTTGAAAGAATAGTAGATGTAGATTCAGTGATACGTTTCAAAAGGGAATTGGGTAAATAATTGGGGAAAGAAATGTAGGGAAATAGCAAGGGAGTGGGACTAATTGAGAGTTTTATCAATGCAGTGGCACAAGTATGAAGGACTGAATGACCATCTTGTGATGTTCAGTAAATGGGAATCCAATCAGGCAGTGTTTTAGCTGATTCAGCAGAGCTTATAAACCGTACTGTCATCCATAAGAGATCCACAGCCATCACAGCTGTGGAATAATAGAAAGGTTAATGGTGCCAACCACTAGAGAAGTAAGAATTCTGATACAAGGATTGTGAGTTTCTCTCGGGAACGGGTTCAACTCCTCCAACCGTCTTGATTGGCAGTTCAGTCCTGGTGAAGGCTTGGGAGTGATTTTTGTTTCAACTGAGGTTACTGCAGCTAATTGAGTGAGCCAGTGTGGAAACATGCAGATTCTTATGTAGGCAGAGTGAAAGTTTAAAGTTAAAACGGGTTGTTCAGAATTTGACACCGCTTGATCAGCCATTAATCCTTCAAGCATGGAAATACAACATGAAATCTCTTGAAACGTGGACCCCAAGTATGCTAAATATATATGTGACTATTATTAATAGCAGCCTTCATTGTACGCCAAATCCCTACAAAGGCCTTTTAGCCTTATCAACTCAAGGAATTATATACCCTGAAGAAATAACATCCATTTCCAGTCGAGATTGCACACTACTCCTGCCAATCCTCTGATGTTGGATTTAAATGTGGTAACCTGCTGCTTCTGTACACCTTGTAACCATGTAGCTTGATTCCCCCTGCAAAATCATACATATTAATCATATCCTCTTGCGAGGGGAAGGGGGGGGCAGCCATTTTATAAACCATCACTGCCAAGGCAGCTTGGTGGTGTTACTGTGGTAAAGCAGTAGTAAAGAGAGACAGGTTTTGTACTGAGCTGCAGAGCAGTCAAGAAATATGGCCTTGGGCTGCTTTCTTCCTTCCTTCCTTCCTTCCTTCCTTTCCTCCTTCCTTCTCCCCGCCACCCCCTATCAGTCTGAAGAAGGGTTTCGGCCCGAAACGTTGCCTATTTCCTTCGCTCCATAGATGCTGCTGCACCCGCTGAGTTTCTCCAGCTTTTTTGTGTACCTTTGACATTACAAGTCCTGGGCTGATAAGGCTGGTAATGGTATTCACTGTACATCCTGGTTGGATGTGCCCAATTAGTGACTGCCCCACTCCTGCACTGCTCCTTCCACTGCTCTCTTAACACACACATCCACTGATCTGCCAGCTTCCCCAATCAATCAGTAAGTTTAGAGTTTAAAAGGCCATTAATCAAATACATTACTTAATGACAGTTTTTGTTTCGTTTTCTAGTATATTTTTTATTGCCGATTAACACCTCGGAGAATCTTTAATTTAAAAAGCAGAATGCACAACATTTTTATTTGCTTCCCCATTGTTCCTGGGTTTTCCACAGCAGTGTCTTGTTGAATCATTTCCTGGAGACTATCCTAATCCTGGAGAGTTGCTGGTGTGGGTTCAAGATCAGCTTCCAGCTTCTCTGCTGGAGACATCAGCAAGGAGATAGGTCTGTTCAGCTAAAAATTCAGTTATTTTAGTCGAGATCTTTGAGGAAAGGATTCCCCATGCTTAAAGCCTTTCCTGTCCCTATGTTCAGATGGTAAACCTTTGGATAAGAACTTTTAGTTCGATGTCCTGCTGTAATATTTCCCCATTCATCTCAGTGTCCATATTCACCAGGTTTAAAACTGCTTCACAATCCCTTTCTGATAGATCGGCATCAACCCAGGACACTAGGTTCTGTCTTCAGTCTCTCTGTTTGTTTGAATGGTTTTCATGTGCTGCATTGTTTTGTTGTAATATTTAGGAAAGGAAGTCTATCTTTAATCGGACTTTACTGGACTTGGCACTAAATGTTATTCCTTTTATCCTGTATCTGTACACTGTGGACGGCTCATTTGTACTCGTATATAGTCTTTCCATTGACTGGTTAACATGCAATAAAAAGCTTTTTGCTGTACCTCAGTACACATGGCAATAAATTAAACTAAACAAGATATGTTGCTAAAGGGTATTGAATCTAATTTTTCTTAAGTAAAGTTTATGTATGGTATATATTTATTTTAAGTACATGGGACTCTCAATCTACTGTCTTGTTCCTCGGTCATTTGGGGAGGCTGTTGTTTGCTTAATGCAGTCTGCTCAACAGACCATTCAATCCATCGTATCAGTACTGGCTCACTAAAGGAGTTATCTGTATGGTCTGATTCTCCTGCTTTATTTCCCCCTATCCTTCAAGTTGTTCTTTTTTTGTTTGCTATTGAATCTGTGTCGACTGCCCAGATCATAAAACAATGTTTGCAAAGGGAAAACAAATATCATCCCCTCTCCCCCCCAGCACCCAGCCCTGTCAATCCTATCAACTGTATGCATACCTCTCCGCTGCTGACAGATGGCACAGCTGAGAGAGCTGTTGTCTCACAGCGCCAGCAACTGGGTTTGATCCTGACCTCGGGTGCTGTGTGGAGTTTGCACGTTCTCCCTATGACCCATTGTGTTTCCTCCCACATCCCAAAGGTGGGTTTTTAGTTCATTGGACTCTGTAAATTGCCCCTGGTGTATTGTGGGTGGATGAGAAAGTGGGATCACACAACTAGTGTGAATGGGTAATCTATGGTTGGTGTGGACTCAGTGGGCTGAAGGGTCTGTTTCTCTGCTGTATCTCTCAACTAAACTAAAGATGTGCTAATGGGGTTCTCTGCAATCTGCACAGGTGTATGATGGACGATGACAATGAGGTGCGAGACAGGGCTACCTTCTACCTGAATGTGCTGGAGCAGAAACAGAAAGCTCTGAACTCTGCCTACATCCTCAATGGTAAGAAAAGTATGCTGTTTATTTTCCCAAATTCACCAATCACTTTCTAACTGATCATTAGGGGCTTCAGAACACACGGCTTCTCAGGAAAACGGGGTCTTGTCTTCAATTTTTCCCATCGTGATTGAATTGCTTTCACATGATGCTTGTTCTTGGTCGTGCAAGAAACATCAAATTTGAGCAGGAATGGGCCACAGCCCATCGATACAGTCCTGTATTCCACTTCAATACCCTGTTTTCTTCTTCCTATCCCCTTGTACCCTGCAGCATTTCAGGGCCCTCATTGAATGTATATAATGACATGCCCTCTGTTGTCTTCCGTGTGGAAAATTCCACAGGTTATTCTTTGTGAAGAAACTACATCTGATCTCTGATGTGAACAGTGTTCTTCCCCCCCCCCCCCCCACACCCACCCCCACACACCCGTGAAACTCACTGGTGCTCCCACCCCACATCCCTCACTCCTAGGAAACTCGTGGGTGCCCCCAGCTCCAAGAAATTCACGGGGGGCCCCGATGCAAAACATGCCCCCCCCACCCCCGCTGCCCTGAAACTTACCTTGACTCACTGGAAAATTAATTGTAATACTGTGTAATATCTTAAACGAATGAATTGTAATTGTGATACGGTAGTAACAGGGATAACATCAGTAGTCTGGGAAATCTGCCAGTGGAATATCGCAAGTCAGGAGTGCTGTATTATTGGGGTGTTACTGTACTTGGACCATTCACAAACGATAGTTGATGTAATCTCTTCTTGCCCAGGTCTGCAGGTGTCCATTCCTGGCCTGGAACGAGCTCTGCACCATTACACCCTGGAGCCGTCCGAGAAACCCTTCGACTTGAAATCGGTTCCGTTATCCACAGCTCCCCTCACTGAGCAGAAGTCTGGTGGGTACTCACTGCATTTGCCTATTGGTTCCCTGTTAACTGCCTCCATTGTGTGAGCCTCACGCATTCCTAGATCCCGATGGAGTGATCCTTGCTCCTCGACCTTTTGGATTCATCCAAGGTGCATTTTGATCAGTGAATAAATACGAAGGGACGGCGAGGGTGTGTATATTTATTTCCTAGATGAGTCAGCTGTTACATTGGATGGTTTACCTTATTTTTATCTGCCTTTATAAATGCCGTTTTGATAAACGACGATTAAAGTCTTTCCTCAAAACACCCGTTTCTCCCGGAATGAATAAATGGCATTGTTAATGCTCCATTTCATTGAAAAGGCTTTTCATCTCTGTCATTTTAATTATTCTCTACCCTGAAGCCACAGCAGGGAAAGGACAGATGTAGGTCACGTACTGATTGGAAAAGCCTTTTAATCTGATCCTTCTGTTCTCTGATCCTCATTCCCCTCCCATTCCACACTCCATACATCCTTAAACTAATCAAATAAATAGCTTTGCTAGCAACCTAAAAACCGATGTTGAGTGCAGATTTAAGCTGATTATTGTCAATTATTTCAAGGTACAGTGAAAAGCTTTGTTTTGCATGCTATACGTCATTCAGCATGGAACAGGTCCTTCGGCCCAACTTGTCCATGCCAACCAAATGGCCCATCTATGCTAGTCCCATTTGGCCCATATCCCTCTAAACTTTTTCCTATCTAAGTATCCTGTCCGATGACCTCTCTTGGACCCACAATACCTCTACTCTGATCAAGAAGGCTCATCAGCGTCTCTTCTTCCTGAGGAGACTGAAGAAGGTCCATCTGTCTCCTCAGATCCTGGTGAACTTCTACCGCTGCACCATCGAGAGCATCCTTACCAACTGCATCACAGTATGGTATGGCAACTGCTCTGTCTCCGACCGGAAGGCATTGCAGAGGGTGGTGAAAATTGCCCAACGCATCACCGGTTCCACGCTCCCCTCCATTGAGTCTGTCCAAAGCAAGCGCTGTCTGCGGAGGGCGCTCAGCATCGCCAAGGACTGCTCTCACCCCAACCATGGACTGTTTACCCTCCTACCATCCGGGAGGCGCTACAGGTCTCTCCGTTGCCGAACCAGCAGGTCGAGGAACAGCTTCTTTCCGGCCGCTGTCACTCTACTAAACAACGTACCTCGGTGACTGCCAATCACCCCCCCCCCCCCCCCCGGACACTTATTATTATTTTTTTTTTAATTCAAATCGTTTGCTATGTCGCTCTTCAAGGGAGATGCTAAATGCATTTCGTTGTCTCTGTACTGTACACTGACAATGACAATTAAAATTGAATCTGAATCTGAATCTGTCCTGTCCAAGTATCCTTTAAATGCTGTTATAGTATCTGCCTCCTCCCTTCTCTGACAGCTTATTCCTTATACCCACCACCCTCTGAGGGAACAAATTGCATCTCAGGTTTGTATTAAATCTAATCCCTCTCACCTTAAACATGTATCCTCTTTTTTTTTTGATTCTCCTACCCTGGATAAAAGACTCTGCACATTAACCCTATCTGTTTCCTTCATGATATTATATACCTCTATTCCTTGGAGCATTTGAGGTATGAGGTTATAAAGTCCCAATCTGCCCAACTGAACCCTATAGCTCAGCCCCTCAAGTCCTGGCAACACCTTTGTAAATCCTCTCTGCACTCTCTCCAACTTAACAACATCCTCCCTATAGTAGCATGACCAAAACTGAATACAGTCCCCAAGTGTGCCCTCACCAACGTCTTGTACAATTGTAACTTATTGTTCTAAATTCTATACTCGATGGCCTGACCGATGAAGGCCAATTATACCAAATTTTGTATCGAATAATATGATAAGCAAGTACAATCAGGTCAAACTCAAGAACAATAGCTAAAGTAAAGGGGTGGATAAAGAGTGCAGGATGTATTTCTCAGCATTGCAGCACACACAGTTCCATGGACAAAGTCCAGTGCAATGAGGTAGGTTGGAGAATCGGGATTACGCTCTAGCTAATGGAAGAATCATATAGAAGTCTGATAACAGGGGAAGAAGCAGTTCCTGAGTCTGGGGATGCGCTCTTTCAAGCTTCTGTATCTTTTGCCTGATGGGAGTGAGGAGATGGAGGAATGACCCATGTCCTTCTGATTGTTTGCCCCTTACCTAGGCTAAGGGGTTTATTATGGCAGCCTGTTAGCTCACCAGCACCTCTTTCATGATGTGGGGGGAACTGCACTATCAAAAACAAAGTGCTGGTTTATGTACTGGTTTATGTTCTATATTCTATCTCTAATCATCCCTGAACTGAAAAGGATCAATGATCTTCGAGGGTCTGGAATTGTTAGTGAGTTGTTACAGTGATTTTTGAGTGATATTTATGCTAGCTGTTCAAATTTGTTTTGTTGATTTTCTCTTCATAAGAAAATAACAGTGTAATAAATAGTACGCTATTCTGCATCTTGACCCTGTTCCGCCACTCAATAAGACATGGCTCCAGGGTGACCAAGGCTGGGAGCTGAACATCCAGGGATATTCAATATTCAGGAGGGATAGAAAGAAAAGGAGGTGGGGTAGCGTTGCTGGTTAGAGAGGAGATTAACGCAATGGAAAGGAAGGACATTAGCTTGGAGGATGTGGAATCGATATGGGTAGAGCTGCGAAACACTAAGGGGCAGAAAACGCTAGTGGGTGTTGTGTACATGCCACCTAACAGTATTAGTGAAGTTGGGGATGGCATCAAACAGGATATTAGAAATGCGTGCAACAAAGGTAAAACAGTTATAATGGGTGACTTCAATCTACATATAGATTGGGTGAATCAAATTGGCAGGGGTGCTGAGGAAGAGGATTTCTTGGAATGTATGTGGGATAGTTTTCTAAACCAACATGTAGAGGAACCAACGAGAGAGCAGGCTATTCTAGACTGGGTATTGAGTAATGAGGAAGGGTTAGTTAGCAGTCTTGTTGTGCGTGGCCCCTTGGGCAAGAGTGACCATAATATGGTTGAGTTCTTCATTAGGATGGAGAGTGACATGGTTAATTCAGAAACAATGGTTCTGAACTTAAAGAAAGGTAACTTTGAGGGTATGAGACGTGAATTGGCCAAGATTGACTGGCGATTAATTCTTGAAGGGTTGACGGTGGATATGCAATGGAAGGCATTTAAAGACTGCATGGATGAACTACAAAAATTGTTCATCCCAGTTTGGCAAAATAATAAATCAGGGAAGGTAGTGCATCCGTGGATAACAAAGGAAATCAGGGATAGTATCAAAGCAAAAGATGAAGCGTACAAATTAGCCAGAAAAAGCAGCCTACCAGAGGACTGGGAAAAATTCAGAGACCAGCAGAGGAGGACAAAGGGCTTAATTAGGAAAGGGAAAATAGATTATGAAAGAAAACTGGCAGGGAACATTAAAACTGACTGCAAAGGTTTTTATAGATATGTGAAGAGAAAGAGATTAGTTAAAACAAATGTAGGTCCCTTGCAGTCAGAAACAGGTGAATTGATCATGGGGAACAAGGACATGGCGGACCAATTGAATAACTACTTTGGTTCCGTCTTCACTAAGGAAGACATAAATAATCTGCCGGAAATAGCAGGGGACCGCGGGTCAAAGAAGATGGAGGAACTGAGTGAAATCCAGGTTAGCCGGGAAGTGGTGTTAGGTAAATTGAATGGATTAAAGGCCGATATATCCCCAGGGCCAGATAGGCTGCATCCCAGAGTACTTAAGGAAGTAGCTCCAGAAATAGTGGATGCATTAGTGATAATTTTTCAAAACTCTTTAGATTCTGGAGTAGTTCCTGAGGATTGGAGGGTAGCTAATGTAACCCCACTTTTTAAAAAGGGAGGGAGAGAGAAAACGGGGAATTACAGACCAGTTAGTCTAACATCGGTAGTGGGGAAACTGCTAGTTATTAAAGATGGGATAGAAGCACATTTGAAAAGTGGTGAAATCATTGGACAAAGTCAGCACGGATTTACAAAAGGTATATCATGTCTGGCGAATCTTATAGACTTTTTCGAGGATGTAACTAGTAGAGTGGATAGGGGAGAACCAGTGGATGTGTTATATCTGGACTTTCAGAAGGCTTTCGACAAGGTCCCACATAAGAGATTAGTATACAAACTTAAAGCACACGGTATTGGGGGTTCAGTATTGATGTGGATAGAGAACTGGCTGGCAAACGGGAAGCAAAGAGTAGGAGTAAACGGGTCCTTTTCAGAATGGCAGGCAGTGACTAGTGGGGTACCGCAAGGCTCAGTGCTGGGACCCCAGCTATTTACAATATATATTAATGATTTGGATGAGGGAATTGAATGCAACATCTCCAAGTTTGCGGATGACATTAAGCTGGGGGGCAGTGTTAGCTGTGAGGAGGATGCTAGGAGGCTGCAAGGTGACTTGGATAGGCTGGGTGAGTGGGCAAATGCATGGCAGATGCAGTATAATGTGGATAAATGTGAGGTTATCCACTTTGGTGGCAAAAACAGGAAAGCAGACTATTATCTAAATGGTGGCCGATTAGGAAAAGGGGAGATGCAACGAGACCTGGGTGTCATGGTACACCAGTCATTGAAAGTAGGCATGCAGGTGCAGCAGGCAGTGAAGAAAGCGAATGGTATGTTAGCATTCATAGCAAAAGGATTTGAGTATAGGATCAGGGAGGTATACTGCAGTTGTACATGGTCTTGGTGAGACCACACCTGGAGTATTGCGTACCGTTTTGGTCTCCAAATCTGAGGAAGGACATTATTGCCATAGTGGGAGTACAGAGAAGGTTCACCAGACTGATTCCTGGAATGTCAGGACTTTCATATGAAGAAAGACTGGATAGACTCTGCTTGTACTTGCTAGAGTTTAGGAGATTGAGGGGGGGACCTTATAGAAACTTACAAAATTCTTAAGGGGTTGGACAAGCTAGATGCAGGAAGATTGTTCCCGATGTTGGGGAAGTCCAGGACAAGGGGTCACAGCTTAAAGATCGAGAGGAAATCCTTTAGGACCGAGATGAGAAAAACTTTTTTCTCACAGAGAGGTGAATCTCTGGAACTCTGCCACAGAAGGTAGTTGAGGCCAGTTCATTGGCTATATTTAAGAGGGAGTTGGATGTGGCCCTTGTGGCTAAAGGGATCAAGGGGTATGGAGAGAAGGCAGGTACAGGATACTGAGTTGGATGATCAGCCATGATCATATTGAATGGCGGTGCAGGCTCGAAGGGCCGAATGGCCTACTCCTGAACCTATTTTTATGTTTCTATGTGAGATGGCATGAATCACCTTTGTAAACCCTCCAGAGACCAGGATAACATGCTTTTGAATTGAAGCCTGTAGATGTGGAAAGGTGACTCCCCTCTCAGCTCTCCTCAGTCTCTTCCCCACCATCCCCCTTGAGCATCTTAGCACTCTACTCTTTTGTTCCATTGAACTCACCTGGTGTTTTTCCATGTTTCATTCTATCATACCAGAGATCTCGCCATCGGCTTCAGTGAAGATGCCAGAGAAGGTGGCATCAAGCAGACAGGACATTTTCCAAGGTAGGGGCAACTTCTCCCAATAGTAATTGCTGTCTGCATTTCTAAATTACAACAGTCGTTTCAGAATCATTACAGGATCCCTTTCAGTGACAGTGAAAATCTTGTTCCATTTTAGAGCAACTCTCTGCTGTCCCAGAGTTCAAAGACCTGGGCACACTTTTCAAGTCCTCGTCCAACCCTGTGCCCCTCACAGAGTCGGAGACGGAGTACGTTGTCCGCTGTACCAAGCACACCTTTACCAATCACCTTGTGTTCCAGGTGAGTCCAGCACAGGTTCTGGGTGGACTATGCGATTAATCTGTGTGCCTGTAGTTTCCGCTTGTGCTTGCATTTATGAAATTGATGCATATAAAACTATTTATATATTCAATAAGCCAGCTCAGCATTGCCATTAAATTTCTGATCTGAGTTGAAACCACTATAGAAGGAAGGCTTGCATTTTATTCATGCAGCGTTTTCTATTTCCGGAATCTGTTTCAGTTGGGTAAGGACTTTGTCTCTGTTGTAAAGTCTCAGCAATACTCTATTCAGGAGTGACAGGGCTATAAAGGTAAACCAGAAATGCTTGCATTTCTGTCGCACATGCCAGAATTTCAGATGTCCAAAAACACTTGGAAACCTTTGAAGGGGGGATTCACGGGATGACTGGAATGGAAGTGACGGCTGCAACGGGCTTTTGTACAGTTGGGACTGTAAAGTGGTGTCTCTTGCATATAGAGTCACTGGTGGGCTATTCTGTAATAACCAGGGGATTGTGCTTATGTATGGTGAAAGTCTCTCTGAGCTCTATGCAAAAAAAAAAAAAAACTGTACCTTGGCACATATGGTAATAAAGAAGACATTGAACCCTTGACCTGTGGGAGGAAATGAAACGGCCTATTTGTAGAAACCACAGACAGTTTGTTGAGAAAAGGAATTGATCTTTGAAATAATGCCATCAGATTCTGTTATGCCCCTCGAAGATTGCAGGCAGGGACCCAGTTTAACAAATCAATCATAAAAGAACACCTCAGAGTTTTGGCAGCTTGGATGATGATGCAGGGTTGACTGCATTCTTCTTTCTTCAATAATGAGTTTGCCAGCCACTGATCCATGGATGACCCACACTAACAATTACAAGACCGCAGCTGGTATTATCAATAAGGCGAGGTCCTGACTTCCGTTCTGAGCTGCAAGATGCTGTGGGGTCTTGCCATGGTGTAAGGGAAAGGATGGTTCCTTCAGTGGAATAATCTAGGAAGATGACTTAGTTTAGAGATACCGCATGGAAATAGGCCCTTTGGCCCACCGAGTCCGCACCGACCATCGAGCCCCCTACACTAGCACTATCCTACACACTAGGGATAAGTTACACTTTACAGAATCCAATTAACAACAAATCTGGGCGTCTTTGGAGCATGGGAGGAAACCCAACCGGTAATAGGAAGAACATACAAACTGTACGGACATCACGCGTAGTCAGGGTCGAACCTGAGTCTCTGGCGCTGTAAGGCAGCAAAACTACCGCTGTGCCAACGTGACTCTGTTTAAAAACAAGTGGTAGTCTGTTTAAGGTGTTGGATAGAACTGCAGATGCTGATTTAAATCGAAGGTTGACACAAAACGCTAGAGTAACTCAGCGGGACAGGCAGCATCTCTAGAGAGAAGGAATGGGTGGAGGAGAATCACAGTCCACACTCCCTTCAACCACAACCCTCAGCAGTTCTGCATCCAATGGGTGACGTTTTGCGTTGAGACCTTCAGTCTGGATTTCCCAGTGCTTCTTTCCCAGGTGCAATATTTTGCATTGTATGAGACATCTTTCACTGTGGGGAATCTGGATTAACACATTTTGCTTTAACTGCCTTTGCTAGAGAGAAATAAGAATTTAAAAGGAAGAGCAGTCAAGATCCCTTGGATGCAGAACTGCTGAGGGTTGTGGTTGAAGGGAGTGTGGACTGTGATTCTCCTCCACTGCTCCTACAACTGTGCCCAGAGGTGACAATCTTACCCAGTTGTATTATTAAAATTATGTTTCTGTCTGATTTCTGCAGTTTGATTGTACAAATACGCTGAATGATCAGATCCTGGAGAATGTCACGGTGCAGATGGAGCCCACAGAAGGTTATGAAGTGGTGCGCTGCATTCCAGCAGCGAGCCTATCTTATAACCAGGCAGGCATCTGTTACACACTGGTGGCACCCCCTGAAGACGATCCAACGGCAGGTGAGCAATGTTTTACAGCTACATGCTAGGTCTTGGTTTCACTGGGGCTGGTTCATCTTTTTGGACTGGTTTCTGCATTTGACACCAAAACACCTACTCAATTCAAAATTCAGTCAGTTCAGTTGCGGTTTGAGTTTTTCAAAAAAATCTTTGGCGTCATAAAGTATGTGAAAGTCTTTCATGAACCAGTGCGATCAGCTGTAGGCGTACTATGGCACAATATTTTCCCATTACAAAGCATATCTTGAAGAATTGACGAGCATAGAACAGGCTATTTTTAAACCAGTTGAAAATGGGCTGCTCATAAAAAATTGCGATTTTAATAGGATCTTAATCCTTTACCTGAAGAAATGTATTAAAAACATTTTGAAACAATAACATCAATAACATTTAATTTATTTGATGGTGTGCCAATTTCTTGGTAAATAAAGTATTTTTTGTATGAAACCCCTTTTAAAGCTTGCCTGCCTGCCTGTCCCACTGAGTTACTCCAGCTTTTTTTCTATCATCGGTTTAATCCAGCATCTGCAGATCCTTCCAACACATTAAAGCTTGACTACTTGCGTTTGTAGTCGTGAACCAGTGCGCCTGGAATATATCCATGTCTGAGGCAACTTGGGTGAATGGGTTAGTTCAATAAAGGAATTTTGGAATGAATGAAAATGATTACAAATGCCATGAAGTCTTGTGTTCAAAATAATGTGATCATTTCTGTTAGTTTTTATCAGGAGCTGATTTGTAGTCATTTGTACAACTTCCCAGCGCAACTGTTCTTGGGTTTTAGGCTGTTCAGTACGGGAGAAATGACCGGGCTTTGAAACTATGGAACCATTATGACCTTGCAGAAGGGCCCCATCTATTATTTACTGCATTCTCCCACTTCTGCTCATTTGCTGAGAATTTGAAATGTGACCTGTGTGATATTAGTTCCTCTTACCTCAGTGTAAAGACTCAAGCCTATTCAAACTCTGCAGAGAACTGCCAGATGGAATGGGCTTGGTGCTGGATGGATTTATTGCCTCTGGATCATGAGCACAGCAAAAACCTTTCAGCTCTTTTCACTCTGACCTGCCGATTGAATAGATTATGATTAGACTGCAGAGCGGTTATATTTACCTGCTTTTAATCCTTATCTCTTCTGATCTCAAACCTCCATGGTATGGGAGAAAGGCCCATTATGTCCAGAGTCATGAGCAAAATTGCCAATTACCTCCTGGTAGGTTCAGCTTGGACACCACAGACCTGCAAAGTCAATGCCAACTTTCCTCTGGGTATTGGAATTGTTTTCCCTTCCTCTTTGTACTTACCTTTTATTTCTCTCTCTTCAGTGGCATGTACATTCAGCTGTACCCTAAAGTTCACCGTTAAAGACTGCGATCCAAACACCGGAGAGACTGAAGAGGATGGGTACGAAGATGAGTATGTGGTAAGTTGGACTGAGTCTCCACTGGTTGTGATCGGGCTTAATGTAATAGAACATCTTTATTTACCTGTGTGATATCCCAGGCTAGTTTGCAATAATTTTATCTACAGCAAGCACCTATTGAAAAGTAAATTGCATGAATCTCTTAATAATTTCCAAGACACGGAGAGAGAATACTCCTGCCCCTCGTCAAAATAAGGGTCATGGGTTTTTGCTTTGTCCACCTGCGAATGGAGATGGTCTTTATTAAACGTTTAATTGCAATTTACAGAAGCCAAACAAACCTGTATGTCTTTGGAGTGTGGGAGGAAACCAGAGCACCTGGAGAAAACCTATGCGGTCACAGGGAGAACTTACAAACTCCATACAGACAGCACCTGATGTCAGGATCGAACCCGGGTCTCTGGTGCTGTTATGCCCCTGTCCCACTTAGGAAACCTGAACGGAAACCTCTGGAGACCTTGCGCCCCACCCAAGGTTTCCGTGAGGTTCCCGGAGGTTACCCAGAGATCAGAATGTTTTTCACACATTATTGTGTAAACTGCACCAAAACCCACTAAATGGATTTGAATAAACACCTTGTGGTGGTGAGGAAAATGATATGATGAATGTGGGATTGGTGTAGACACCAGAACGGTGATAAGCTATCAGGTAGCCCCTTCATTAGGTTTCCTAGCATGTAAACGGTGACAAGGTCATTGGTTTTTAGCTACTCTATCACCGTTTCAAATGCGTTCTTTGATTGTTTAAACATGGATGCATAAATTATGTGAAAGATTTTTATATAGTGTAATTTATGGTAAGATTTTTCACGTTATCTGAGAGCAATTAGCCCAGACCTCAAATCGTTGTGCATTCAACACCCCTGAGATGGTGCGGAAGTGAAGGTTACACTGCATGCCCACAGATACTGTCGCTTCCAGTATTATGTATAGTCTGAGGTTAGTGGTCCTTGTGCATAAAGCACTAACTGTGAGAGACATTCTGTTTTACAAAATTTAAAGTATACTTTGACTGGAAATTTTTAGAGGGAAATAGGCCAAATACAGGCAAATGGGACTAGCTTAGATGGATCACCTTGCTCAAATTGGATGAGTTAGGCCGAAGGCCATATTTCCTTGCAAGTGTAAATTGTTATCTTTAGCAGGTAAGCATACGTGCCGTTTCCTAATTCCTCCTCATCGGGACTACCTTTTGAACTTGAACTATTGAACGTGACTAATAACCGTATTGGCTGCCAGTATCCAGAATGTAGTCATTTGCCAACAGGTTAGGTTTGTTTTTCCAGCTGGAAGATGTTGAGATCACTGTGGCCGACCACATCCAGAAAGTGCTGAAGCCGAACTTCGGTGCTGCCTGGGAGGAGGTGGGAGACTCCTTTGAGAAAGAAGAGACTTTCGCCCTGTCAAGCATGAAAACACTTGATGGTTAGTACTGATCAGTAGCTAGCAGTTAATTGGTATTGATCTGCAGATGTTACGAATAGCATTGATCTCAGCTTTGCACGCGGAGTTGATGCTGATTGTACAGAGACTGTGTCACCCAACGTGCCAGATATCAATCTGGTACAGCTTTGTCAGTATTTTCATTCCCTTCATTCATTTCCTTCTGAAAATAACTACAGCACTGGAACAGGCTCTACAAGCCATGAACAGGTGTCCATGCCGAACATGATGCCAAGATAAACTGGTCCTTTCTGCCTGCATATGAAACACATTCTTACATTCCCTGCACATTTGTCTGTTTATTTAAAAACCTCTTGAACGACACTATCATATCGACTTCCAACACCACCCTGGTAGCACGTTCCAGGCACCCACCCTACTGTGTCAAAAAAAAACTTGCTCCATTCAACGCTAAACTTCCCCCCCTGACATAACTATTCCCTCTGGTATTTTAGATTTCCCCGGGATGTGGTCTGGCTGTGAAACCTGCCTCTCCCAGTTTTGTCATACATGACATTTAGCTAAACAGTGTGAGATTCAGCAGGAGCTGAGCTGGTGAACTGATGGTCACCTTCTAAATGTGATATTTATACAACACATCATTTCAATGCCCTTATTCACGATAGAGGATTGCTTCATTTGGCAGAAAGGTTGTGCTGTGTATTGGTACAGTTTGATTAGAGTGCTGGCCAAGTGTGTGTGTGCGCAGGAGAGGTTGTGCCATCTGATTTGCACTAGCTCCTGCCTGGTATGAAAACCTGTAAATACGCACAGTGCTGGTCATACAGAAAGGACGCATGTTTTGTTTATTGTTTGCTTGTAATCTTTGATTTCAGGCAATGAATGATTAGTCTGTGAACACTGGATTTATGTGAAAGCATTGGTTATTTGAATTGGATTATGGACAGATGCCGCTAGGCTCATCTGCCTTGATGTAGCATATGGGACATGTTATAAGCCATGTGCTCCTTGTATTTACAGAGGCTGTGAATAACATTGTTAACTTCCTGGGCATGCAGCCGTGTGAGAGATCTGATAAGGTGCCGGAGAACAAGAATTCACACACACTCTTCCTAGCAGGTAAGATGGCTGACCACTCTTCCCGACAGAGATTCAATGTGGGTACTGGAGCCACCTGTGACTTTCAGTAATGTTGTGGAGAAGCGTTTCTTGATGGGGTTGGGGAAAGGTGCAGGACATGGTTAAACCATTAAAGATTTTCTGCTCTCTCTTCCCCATGCTTACTAGATCGTGTGTTGTGTTAATGAGTGATTACAAAGAGTGACTTGCATTTAAAAAATGCCCTTAGTGGAGTAATATAATGAACATGGTAATTATACTTTGGTTCAGGTTGTACTGGCCCCTTGTAGCTTCCAATTACTATGCAGGGAACATCTTCTGCCAACAGAGCAGTGACCAACATCAGATAATTTCCTGGTCAACTCCTGTCTGCTGCAGTAGGAGCAGGCTGGATGTACCCTTTGATGTTAATTCATCAGGTGGCTTCTCACATTTACATGCCTCAAAATACTCCCCCACCTGGAGGCAGAGGAGATGTTTCTACTAGAAGGAGGCACTAACTGAGGATCATAAATGAAAGACAGTCAGTGATGGACTCAACTGGGAACTGTGGAGAAGCTTCATTCTCCGTATAATGATGAAAATGGGTAACCTTTTCCACGGGAGCAATTAAGGAAAGCAGAAATGTATTTAGGAATATGGATAAACACGAGAAGAGGTGGTGTTGATGGGGTGAGGTGACACAGGATGTGGGGAGGCAGCTGTCCGACACAAGTCTGTTTCTGTGCCGTGCATCCTGTAGCCTCACATTAAATGAATGACTTTGCCTGATCCATCCATGATTTTTTTAAGTTTAGGTTTATTATTGTCACCACAGTGAAAAGCACAATCAGATAACACAGTAAATAAATACAATCAAGTCAAACTCAAGTGCGATAGAGCAAAGAGGAAGATACAGAATATCATTCTCAGCATTGCAGCACATCGCTTCCTTAGACAAAGTCCAATGCATGCAATGGGATAGAGGTGAATTGGGCAGTACCCAAACTTATGGAAGGACCATTCAGAAGCCTGATAAGAGGCAAAAAAGCTGTTCCTGAATTGGGTGGCGCATGCTTTCAAACTTCTGTACCTTCTGTTGGATGGGAGCAGGGAGGAGGAATGGGTCAAGTCTTTTATTATGTTGCCTGCTTTTCCAAGGCAGCGTTGAGTGTAGATGGAGTCATTGATGGCAAGCCTGGTCTGTGTGATGGACTCGGCCACATTACAACACTCTGCAATTTTTTTGTGGTCTTGGTTTTTGTTCCCCTTCAGGTGTGTTCCGTGGGGGTCATGACCTGCTGGTGCGGGCCCGACTGGCACTGATGGACAGTGTGACAATGCAGGTCACAGCACGAAGTAAAGACGAGGTGCCTGTAGATGTCATCATGGCCTCCGTCGGTTAGTTTCTTCTGTGAAGAAGTCTGGATAATGTTCTAGTGATTGGGATGGGGGGGGGGGGAGGGAAGGAAAATAATGGGGGGAAATTCCAAGAAAACGTCACATTTTATTGCCATTTAAGTGGGGGGGGATTTCAGTACGTTGTTAGCCTCACATAGATTGTGTCTGAATGTTTGCACTTGAAAGCAAAGATGTCTGAATTATTAATTGTGTTAATAACCTTGATTGTGGTTTTATGGAAGCCTGCTAATGAGGGAATTTTAAACACCCCATAATGAGGATTGTTACATTAAATAAAAAGACCGTATATATATTGACTGCATATATAAATTGTGGAGCTGAAACACAGGAGCTTTAAGATTTGTTTTCTTTCCTACAATCTGTTGAATACAAATGCCTTTGTTATTCCACTTTCTGTCTCATGTACTTCAGTTTATATTTGGTAAGACGAGGAGTTTTGATAAAATTCCCATAGACCACTTTTGTTTGCTTGGCATATTACACTTTATTCTTGGATAATTCTCTGCAGTGGTTCACACTGCTTGTATTGAGCTTCACAGAAAGGAATATGATGAAGAGTAGGAACTTTTTATCCCTCCGTTTGCACCCTGGGCACTAAAAATAATCAAACAGGCACCTCGTTAAAGTACCAATCAATTTGCCTAGAAATGGCTTGCTCGGGTATTCAGGCATCACAAGGACCTGTTGACCAACGAGAAATCGACCAACACTTCTTATTCTGCTTGTGCAGTGTAATTAGTATTCCAACTTCAGTGAATGAAAGTCTTCTATCTACCTGCATCAGCCCTACCCCTCACTACCTTCAGGATGCATTACATTTAATTTCCTCAACTGGACTTTGCTGCTGAGTAGTTTTGTAATTTTTACTTTTCAGAAATGCATTTCATCTAAATTACAAATTGTTGAAGTGAAATTGCAGGAAATGTTCATAGGTTATAGGAGCAGAATTAGGTCATTCGGCCCATCAAGTCTACTCTACCATTCAATCATGGCTGATCTATCTTTCTCTCTCAACACCATTCTCCTGCCTGGACACCTTTACTGTCAATCTGCACCTTAAAAATACCCAATGACTGGTACAGCTGAATTCCACTGATTCACCACTCCCTGACCAAAGAAATAATGTCTCATACCAGTGTTCAGGAACAGCTTGTGAAGTGTGACCTGCAATACTGCTGAGTGACAACATTTTAGGATAGAATGAATTTCATTTTTAAATTCATGTGCATGCTTTTTTGCAATGCAGCCCGTCAATTCCATGCTGTCTTCTGGCAGAATTATCGCATTCTACAGTCCCTATAACCTAATTTCTTTCAAATAGTTGTATGGAAGCAGGCCCTTTGACCCAACCTGTCTGTGCATCATTTACATTAATCTCGTTTTTATTCTTCCTGCATTGCCATCAAATTCTACACTTCCATGTGAGGAGGGACAGTTTAAAGTGTCCAATTTACTTAATCTACAAGTTTTTGTGATGTGGGAAGAAACTAGACCACCGAGGAAATCCATGCGGTCACAGGAAGAACTTACAAACTCCGCTAGGCCAGACCCACGATGGAACCTGGAGCTGTGAGGACCAGCTGTAGTGTGCAGGTTGGGCCTGGACTCCACTCTCTGCTCAGGCTGCAGTGCTGGTCCTGGCACTGTACCCTTTAAATATGACCCAGAAGAGACCGAATTTGGTTATTTTGAGTTAAAATGTTAGACCTCCGTAACAAAAAAAGCTGCATGAGCAGCTGGAGGATTATCCAAGGGTTATTGATAGTGTTGATATTTTGAAAACAAATTTGAATTTACAGTGCAACATTTAAATTTGTATTTTTTTAAATATACATTTGTAAGAAAGAAGGAGCTTGTTAGGTGAGAGAAACTGTGGGAGAGTACAGAATACCACCCGGCCCGCTACTTCTATGCTAGCGCTCTGACAGTATCCTTCACTGTCAGTACTTAAGCTCACTTGAGTGTGGAAAGCAGAATGAAAATCAAGAACCTACGTACAAATAACAGCAGCATTTAACTCTG
This sequence comes from Leucoraja erinaceus, assembly GCF_028641065.1. Lineage (NCBI taxonomy): Eukaryota > Metazoa > Chordata > Chondrichthyes > Rajiformes > Rajidae > Leucoraja > Leucoraja erinaceus. The sequence goes on along the minus strand of NC_073392.1, from coordinate 27,345,966 downwards.
TTAAACTCGCTTACTGCCCTGTTAATTCTCCATCAGGCATCTTATTATGCTGGAGGTAATCCTGGCCCTAGACATTAATTTGCTGTGTTTGTTGCTGTTTCAAGTGGGCTGTTGATTGGTTACTCTCGTGTGAGAAGTGTAAAATGATTGCAGGATGAATGTGAAAGGCAGTAATTACAGAGTCTATTGTAAAACAATGAGGATTGTGCCGCAGATACTGCTGGATTACTAGCTTTCAGAAAATTAGATCGTGCTTCACCACGGATTCATACTGCAGCCTTTAAACAAGCCACTCCCAAGTGACTTCATAGTTTGATTAAAAAACGACAGCCATTGAACTGAAGGTATGGGTGAGGGGGTGAGGGGTGACAGCTGGTGCTACAGTGGGGGTGAAGGGAGCAGACTGAACCCACAGGCAGAAATACAAAGGTAGACAAAAATGCTGGAGAAACTCAGCGGGTGCAGCAGCATCTATGGAGCGAAGGAAATAGGCAACGTTTCAGGCCGAAACCTTTCTTCAGAAATACAAATATCTCCAGCGTGTGGAATTATTGTCAAACATTGCTAACTTTTTTTAAATCAGGATTATCTGAATGCTTTGCTGGAGGATGAAATGTGTGGAAGCAGAGTGCCTTCCTCTCTATTAAAAAGGCAAGGCTGCAGTTTCTAAGCTAACATTCATCTAACTGTTATTGTCTGTTATATTAACTCACAACACTTTGGCAGGATGCTTGTGTTGATAAGCTCTTGCGCCAATCATTGATGCTTGGTTGTGTGACTGAAGCACTTTTGGGTGAGTGGTGTTTTATGAATGTAAATTTATACTTGCATCCAATGGGTCCCTCTAGTGCATGTGACCAATGCTCAGCCTGGGTCAACAACTCAACTGAGAAAGGGCTGAGGGTACACAGGCCAGCAGCAAGTCAAGGCAGGGATGAAGCATAAAAAATCTGCAGCAGCTGAATCTAATTGTATCCTCCTTTGTTTGAGAACAAACAGCTAATTAAAGCTTTGCACTAAATCCTTGTTCTGTGTTCATTCTACATCTCCTGCTGTTTGTTAATTTACTAAAGACCAGTAGCCCCATCAATTACCATTCCCACAGGGTCCAAATGCCGTACCTCAGTCTGCAATATAACACCATGGTAATCAAACACTCTCACTGTAGCCTCCAAGATTTGTGTGGGCATTTTACACTGCCTGTTTTATGCAAATCATGCCATATTGATCAACAACATCAATGGCTGTTGAAATAACTTTCATACTACAGACAAGGGAATGAAGCTTGATCTTTGCCACCAGCTCGCTCTGACATCCGTGGGTACTCTAGCCCATCTGTCAAAAGTACAGGCTTAGGGCCCTGAATATTCCCAGATCTCCAAAATGTGCTCAGTACATCTTTCATGAATCCCTTTCTCTGGCACTGCTGGGTTAAGTAAATCAGTTATAGTACAGGCAGACTTGTATTTTGATTTATTAATAATTGTAAAGAAACAGTAAACCATTGGAACAACACCTGAAACAGTAAAAATTGAAATGTCTTCAGTTCTTAAGCAAATATTTCCATGCTTAATAAACACTAAATCACAGGAATGGCTAAGCTTGTGAACCCTGGAGTTTATCAGGGCAGGGCTGCCCAATGTTAACTGTGTCTTGCTGGGAAGGTGCAATGTCTCAAATTTAGCTCCATAAAGAAAAAACAATTAAACAACCCACAAAAGAAACACTCAACGTTCCAACTCCTTCCAACTGAAGCTTGCCCAGGTCTCAGGTCTTGTGGGGCTTCTTGGCCAAGGGCTCCTCTGACTTCTGGAGCCACATGTGCATTAACCCCGCTCGCTTCTTTGTCTCCACTTTAACTGGCATGGGGCTCCCTGTGTCCTCCTTCTTGGGTGAAGGGTTCTGAAGCCAATTCTTCAGCAGCTTGCTGCTGGCACTGGGCTTGGCTTCCTGGAGGAGGCAATGAATAACAACATTTAAACACAAAAACTATCTCATGCTTGTAGCAACTGGAATCAAATGTATTTTCATTATGTAACATTTTTTGCCAATGACTACACTGCATAGACTACTCAAGTATTGTGTACAGGTCTGTTGGTTGAATAAATTTGCAATGCTATTTAGTAAATGAACACGAGAATGGAACTAATCTTTCACCACACAATTCAAGGAGCCTGCAACTATTAGGAGGGAAAGAGTAAATCTAACCACAACTGAATCGGACCTGAGCCATGGACATGAATTTTGATACTCTGCAACCACCATCATCCAGAACAACCATGCAAACAGTACATAGCACACAGGTCCTTAACTCAACATTTTAGAGAGTCGTCCATCCAGCTACACAAATCACTTCAAAAAAATTTGAGAAATGCACATGAGGCAGCAGCTGCAAAGACAAGAATGAAGTTAATGTTTCAGGTTTGAGGCCAGTCCTCTGATATTGTATTCAGTAATACACATTTTCTGAGCACCTCACTCTAAAACGCAAAGTAATAGAACTCAATCAGAATCAAACTTGCATTTATAGCAAATTGTACTCAGGAGATAGCTTTATCTCCTACACGTTTCCTTTTGTACAGTACCTTTTAAGTAAAATAATGTTGATGCCAAGCCAAATGAACAAAACCTTGGCTAAAGAAGTAAATTTTCACAAGCATCCTAGCAGAAAAGGTGGATGGAGAAACAAGATGATACAAGATCAAAAAGAAAAGTGCTGGAAGAACTCAACATGTGTGGAGGAACAAACTGGCAACATTTCAGGTTGAGACCCTGCACAGGACTGAATGTAAAGGAGATAACCAGCATAAAGTCACATGGGGCAGGCATGAGGCAAGAACTGCCAAGCCATGTGGATCCAGGTGAGAAGGGATTGATTGGCAGATGGAGTCTGTAGAGTGTAGAGTTAACAATAGATTGTGGAAACAAAAGGGCCAGAGATAATGACAGGAGTCATAGTCATACAGCGTGGGAAACAGGTTCTTCGGCTCAACTTCCCCATGCTGCCTAACACACCCCATCTACACTAGTCCCATCTGCCTACGTTTGCCCCATACCCCTCTAAACCTAACAAATCCATATATCTATCTAAATGCTTCTTAGATGTTACGATAGTACCTACCTCCTCGGCCAGCTCGTTCCATACACCCACCACCCTTGTGTAAAAAAAGTTGTCCTCCGGTTCCTATTAAATCTTTCCCCCTTCACCCATGGTTCTCAATTCCCCTACTCTGGGCAAAAGAAAGGAAAGTGTTGAGCGAAACATGGGCAGATGGGAACGGGAGTAATGGAAGAAGACCCCGTGGGTTGAGTGTGGGTGTTATGCAGCTGGAACCAGATGGGGAATAGAAACTGGGCAACATAGTTGAGGTGTGTAAAGAAGGATGTGTGCAAGGAGCCCACCAGGATGGTTCAGGAGGAGAGAAAGGGATTGCAGGATTACCTGAAATTTCTCACGCCGCTGGGACGTAGACCACCCAACTGGAATGAGTTGTTGTTTTGGAATGGATGGGTTGTCTAGAACATAAAGCCCAGGCAGCTGAAAGCAAGACCACCAAATAGTGGAGCAATTTCTAGGTGCCCAATAAGCCAGCAAAGAAAAAGTATGTTCCAAGGGAAAAAATGGATGAACCAAGGTAGAACAAGTCAGATGACATTAGGCAGTCCAAGGGACAGCGCTGACAAAATCAACTTGTGGTCCATTACAAATAGTCTGGTTATGTTTCAAAGGGACTGATATTGGTGCCTGAGGAATGGAAGTTATGATGGGGACAGAAAACAATGGCAAATAATATCCATAACTACACGAATAGAAATCGGAAAAAAACATTCCAGTAAGAGGTTGGTGGAATAACGCGACACCAAGGTAATATAAATGTTGGAAAATACATGACAGAGATTCCCCGACAACAAATGGAAAGGAACCAGGTAAGTGATGACCAAGGGGTGACAGAAGCAGAACATGTGGACAAGGGTGCCAGTCAACTGGAGATTGATAGAGGGGGACTGATTATGTTCTTTACAATTGACTCAGAGCTATATTCTTGTCCTTCTTCAATCTGACCTCATTAACCAACTAATTCCCCATATATTATTATTGCTTAATTTAATTATCTTCCACTGATCAAAATAAAAGTAATCAATTAGAGGTCTTTCCACCACAGCTGAAGGGCAGATGTGGAGTTAAACCACAGGCTGCTCAGCATTTAATGAGAAAATGCGCACACCAGTGAAAAGATTTTTATAGAGCTGCAAAGAGTTATCTCTGTGTGTGCACTGCCTTGCTTGTTCCAAATGTGTCGTAGTCAGAGTTATACAACATGGAAACAGGCCCTTTAGCCCAACGTGCCAAGTGTTGGACATCTTTTAGAGCGGCACAGAGGCCCAGCGGTAGAGATGCTGCCTTGCAACACCATTGACCCGGGTTCAATCCTGACTATGGGTGTTGTCTGTACAGACTGTATGTTTTCCCTGTGGCCACGTGGGTTTAATTGGAGTCTGGAGGATAGAACTAGTGTATGGGTGATCAACGTTTGGAGCAGACTCAGTTGGCTGAAGGGCCCGTTTCCTCGCTGTATCTCTAAATCAAACTTCAGTAGCTATCCAAACAGCTCAACATCATGTGTGATGCAGCACAGTGAGCTTCACAAGGCATGCCTGACCGTCACTTTCTGCACATTCATACCTCGAGGGCCACCTCAGCTGGGCGGTGTAAGAGTGCCAAGTTGAATCTCAGTGTCTAATTTAATGTCACCCATCCAAGGCCAGCCAAGAGCACACAGGAGGGATGGGGACGGGAAGAGTCATGGTGTGTTTACTTCAGCTCCAAGCCCGGGTAACATGCTTCACAAACAGCATGAAATTGAATTACAACAGAGGCTGACATATTTCTGCACAGCAACAGAGTGTAAGCAGCTTGCATGAAGCACACCGAGTTGTGCATTCTCATCTCTCAGTAAGCTGCCGATCCTCAGCTGTGGCCCTTTCTGCTTTGACATTATTGCTTAATCGTTGCTCTTCAGTCAATGCTGGGTTACTGCAGTCACACTGACAGCCCAGCCATCACACACTCTGAGAGATATCGCACTCAGAAAGGGCACCAGTAAAATATGCGTGCAATTGTCATGTAAAAACTAAATCCATTTTCTATGGAATTACTGTTTAATAATCCTTAATTATGCAGCCAGCTGTAATGTCATAAAACAATTTTAGACTGAAAGCTGGTAAATATATACATATCATGGTAACTTGTATTCTTTAAGTGTGCAAAAATGCATTATGTCACTTGTTTGGTAAAATTATATATACTTTAAAGCCTCTAATTAAATATAGTACTCTGGACATGTATTCGTAATTGTTAAATGAAATGCGACCACTGCACTGGAATGAATGGCTTGGCAATAGGAATACACGATGCAAATTTACACCACTAGATGGTAGTATTGTGCCACCTTCACATTGGCAGGTTGTGCCGTCTCCTGCACAAAACCAGTTCTGATCACTTCTACCTTCTACAGCTCACAATTTAATGTGGAGTACAGCAGGAGTCTGATGCATTCCCTACTTAAAACATTTATCACACTAGTTTGATTATACAATTGTTTTAAATGTTCAACAGATGAGAACTAGGCGTTGGAGCAGGCCAATTGGTCCTGAGCCTGTTCTTCTACCCGAGAAGCTGACACCAAAAAGACACAAAATACTTGAGTGACTCAGTAACTGGAGAAAATGGATAGGCAATGTTTTGGGATGGGATCCTTCCTCAGATTCAAGAAAGGCCCCAACCCGAGACATTGCTTATTTGAGTGAAGAACGTGTCTTTTTGTAAAAAGTTATCTGCCATTCCTTCTTTTGTTTAGTTTACCTACGGATACAGCATGGAAACGGACCCTTCGGCCCACCGAGTCCATCAGCGATCACCCCTTACACTAGCACTATCCTACACACTAGGAACAACTTACAATTTTTACCAAAGCCAGTCAGCCTACAGACCTGTACGTCTGGACTCGCGCGGTCACAGGGAGAACATACAAACTCCATACAGACAGCACCCGTAGTAGAGATAGAATCCAGGTCTGTGGAGCTGTATGGCAGCAACTACCGTTGCGCCATCATGTCGCCCGTCCCACAAGCTGCCCTCAGCACCACTTTCCTGTGCACCCCCTATTCTTTCACTAGATTAATGGTCTGCAATTCTCCGCCCTGAATATATTCAATGAGTGGCTGTGGAAGACAATTACAAAAATTCACCTCCAAAATAAATTGCTCGTCTCCATGTAAAATGGAGACCCCCTCATTCTGAATTAATGGCCCTATTATCTAGTTACCTCCATTTGGAAAAAACATCCACCTTCTCAATTCACTTCTGAATCTTAAATGTCTCAGGAAGATCATCTCACATTTGGCAACATGCCATCAAGTACAAACCCAACCTGCACATCATCTCTTTAGACTTTAGAGATGCGCCGGCCAGCAATCACCCCTTACACTAACATTATCCTACACATGAGGGACACATTACAAACCGGCACGTCTTTGTAATGTGGGAGGAAACCGGAGCTCCCGGAAAAAACCTACATGGTCACGGGGAGAACAGTCAGGATCAGACCCGGGTCTGGCGCTGTAAGGCAGCAAGTATAATGCTGTGCTACCCTAATTCAGCTTCCTTCATACACATACCAGGAATCTACCGAGAGAACCACCTTGCCCAACAGTGGAGAGCAAATCTACATACAGTCCTCCAGCACCCAAACATAAGTTGCCTCAAACTTTCACCATTTTAATATTCCTGGTGTCCAGAGATGTTTTCACTGACCAGAGGGTCTAGACATTGGGCTCAAACTAAAACTATATTTAATACGCCAATAAATCATTGTGCACAAAGGGAACAGCGGAATATTCTTGCTTACAAGGGACACTGTCCATATGAGCAACCCCTTCCTCAGCTGCTTGTTATTAGACTTTAACTTTCATTTGTCTTGAAAGAGCAACTCCATTTTTACATTACGGTTCTCCATAAACATTTTGCAGACATACAGACGCTGCCACATGTCAGAAGGTTCTCTCTAGATGGGTGAACTTCAAAATTCAATTGTTTGATCCATCACCACAGCTTCATTCTCAGTCTCGCAGTCTCTTTCAATGGCATCATTGCTCTTAACAGAACACAATGCGTGTACCGATATATCCCTGTCATAAGCAATTGCAAACGCATAATTCTGCTTTTGATGGAAAAGTGACATTGAACGAGAAACTGCGGCAAATATCAAGTGCATCTGTGAGGAGAGAGATGCAGAGGTAACATTCTGGCGAGGCATTGTTAATTTGAAGTAATAAATCTGTTCCTTTCCACACATGATGCTTCAGGTGCTGCGAGTTCTCCAGCATTTTAATGTCTTTACTAGTAACCGGGGTTGATGTTTAGAAGTTTAACAATCAACCCGCACTCAAAGCAGAGGAGGAGCCTGACTGAATCCAGAGTTTGGAAGAATAAGCAAGGATGGCAGAAGGAGAGACCCGGCTGTAACATCCAAGAGCTGAACACATCGAAATTGACTTCAGCTGCACAAGATATTAATGATGTGAGAAAGGCACATTCATGTTACTGTTGTACATGACATCGGTGAGGCCACATTTCTAGTATTGTGTTCAGTTTCGGTCACCCTGTTATAAGAAAGATGGTGTTAAGCTGGAAAGGGTGCAAAAAAGATTTAGGAGGATGGTGCCAGCACTCGAGGCCCTGAGCTTCAGGGGAAGGTTGAGCACGCTAGGACTTTATTCCTTGGAGTACAGGAGGATGAGGGGTGATCTTACAGAGGAATAGATAGATTGGGTAAAAGACTGTATTTACCCTGAGATGGGGAATCAAGAACCATAGGTTTAAGGTGAGGGGGAAATATTTAAGATGGTGTGATAGTTAAACGGAACAAGCTGCCGGAGAGGTAGTTGAGGCAGGTGAACCACCACAACGATTAAGGAACATTTTGACAGGTACATGGATAAGGGATATAGGCCAAATGCAGGCAGGTGGGACGAGTGTAGATGGGACATGTTGGTTGGCATGGGCAAGTTGGACCAAAGGGTCTGTTTATAAGCTGTACGACTATGTCCAACGAATGGGGTAGAGCACTTGTCTTTGAGTGCTCGGGGACAATTGAACAGGCTTGACATCTTGACTTGACCCAAAATGTTGTCTGTCCATTTCTTCCATAAACGATGGGTGGATCAGGATAGGAATGCACTCTGTTCTGTTCTAGATCTGAATAGGCTCTACTCATATCTGAAGTATGCAGGAAGAATGGACAAAGTGGGAGTGGTCGTTACCTGCGATCTACGCCTTAGGAAGCACAAGGTACTCTGAAATCATATCAACTCCATCTTGCCATATGTTCATAAGCTTTTAGGAACAGAATTAGGCCATTCGGTCCATCAAGTCTACTCTGCCATTCAATCATGACTGATCTATCTTTTCCTCTCAACCCCATCCTCCAGCTGCTCCCCACAACTCCCGACACCCATACAAATCAAGAATCTATCAAATCTGCACTTTAAAAATACTCCATAACGTGGCCTCCACAGCCGTCTGTGACAATGCCCGGCTTTTTCAGAGAACAAAAACTCTCACCTTCTTAACTTCCAATTTTATGGGTTTGATGCACTCAAGGCTGTCATTCCTTGAGTTATTGACTAGAGTGGAGACTGGGTAGAGGGCAATACATTCCGTTGGGTGGATCAGTTTAATGGCTTCAGAGACGGGTACCTCCCCATAGTCCAGCCACTTGTGCACGGCCTCCTCTCCATCCAGAATAGCAGGCATCCTACCCAGACAAAGCAAAGGAGAAACACATTGAAACCTTCTAGAGTAGAGTACCATTTCGTACAACACACACCACCCATTCTGTCCATGAGGGATGCTGACTACACCACAATTCCCACTTGAGCACAGTGATATTTTTTTATGTTACACCAAGTGGCCTTGGGTGCTGTCTGTGCTTGGAGTTTGCATTCTCTCCCAGTGACCTCATGGGTTTCCTCCCACATCCCAAAGTCATGCAAGTTTGTAGGTTAATTGACCACTGTAACATTGCCCCTCATGCGAATGTGCAAGTGAGATAACATAGGACTCGTGAGAATGGGTGATCGATGGGCAGCGTGGACTCGATAGGGCAAAGGGCCTTCAGTTTTCATGCTGACCTCTAAACTAAAGTCTAACACCTTTGCCAGAATCCCCTCAGGGATAATGGACCCACAGCCACAGTGAGAAACTATTGCTTTAGGTCTGACCTGCACAAATTTAAAGTCCTTTTCCACTTACCGATCATGTACCCAGTCCATGGCTTTGGAGGCACTCACAGTGATGATGGTGTGAGTGTACAGTTCCTCTCCTCCACTAGGAGATCTCCAGCAGTCAAACAGGCCTGCCATGGTCAACAATCGCCGGCCACTCCATTCCTCACCATCAACCTGCACCATCAATAAACAGTGTTAATCCATTCCCTGGAAAACAAGTCTGAATTGGATGGAAGTAAAAAAAAAAAAAAAAATCTTGGTTTTTCATGATCCATAGGGAGACATGCAGCATGGAAACAGGCTCTTCGGCCATCAAAATCCATGCCAGACATTTGCACAAGTCCCATTTTCTCCCCTGAATCCTACACTCACTAACACAGCAGGAGGAATATACAGCGGCCAATTAACCTACCTAACTGCACATGTTCAGCTGTAGGAGCAAACCAGAGCACTCGGAGGAAACCCACACCGTGTCAGGGTGCCCTTGCAAGGCCTGCCCCACAGGCAGCACCGACATAATTCACTGCAGCATTGCACTGCTCCATTAATCTGTGGAGTTAATTGCCAAAGACGGCTGTGGAGGCCGGGTCAATGGATATTTTTAAGGTAGTGATAGTTTCTTGATTTGTACGGGTGTCAGGGGTTATGGGGAGAAGGCAGGAAGATGGGATTAAGAGGGAAAGATAGATCAGCCATGATTGAATGGTGGAGTTGATTTGATGGGCCAAATGGCCTAATTCTGCTCCTATCACATGAACATGACTGAAGAACGGTCTCAATCCAAAATGTCACCAACCCCGCGTCCATTGATTCCATCTGCACGTTACGCTGCCTCAGAAGACTACCAGTATAATCAAGGATAAGTCTCACCCTGGTCACTCCCTCCGATTCCCCTCACCCATCAGGCAAGAGGTACAGATGTCTGAAAACTCACACCTCCAGATTTACAAACAGTTTTTTCCCCCCAGAGTTTCGTGTAACTGAACCATCCTCTCACCAGCTAGAGTGCGGCCTTGATCTCCCATCTACCTCGCTGGAAAACTTCAAACTATCTTTAATCAGACATTACCTTGCACTAAACGTTAGACCCTTTATCCTGCATCTCTACACTGTGGACGGCTTAATTGTAATCATGTATACTTTTTCGCTGACTGCATAGCACACAACAAAAAGCTTTTCAATGTACCTCGGTCTACTCCTCTGTTCTAATCCGCATACTGACAGCACCCGTAGTCGGGATCGAACCCGGGTCTCTGGCACTGTAAGGCAGCAGTTCTACCGCTGCGCCACCGTGCCGCTTAATTTTCTCTCCATTTTTTTCCTCAATACGCAATTCTACATCTCACTTCCAACAAAATTTCGTGCAGGAGGGAAGATAATCTTCAAAATTAATAGGGAAAAAGTTAACATATGAACGATGTCAACACTCCAGACCCAAGGCCACCCAAACCTCAAGAGTCGAGTCACAATGCGCAGATATTGTGCACCCACCAGTCTGTGCCCCGCTTGGACCAGTTGTTAGAATATAGATTATACAGCAGGCCATTTACAATGACTAAACAATCTATTTGGATAATATCCTATTAGATAAATAGCCAAGACATTGAGGTTATTGCTTTCCTTTCACGTGGGGCCACTCGATCCTTTACGTCTACTCAAAAGCACAAGCATGGCAGCAGCATGACTTTGAATTTGGAAGACCAACAACACATCACTCCTTTGGTGTTACACTGGATGTCAGTCTGGGCTGCAGAGTCTCAGCACCGAGGAAACCTGTTATTCCTTGCTCTGCAATCCCCCCCACATCAGAAGCACAGACATTTTGGCATCTGTTGGAGAGTTAAGCCATTACTCACACAACCCATACCTGTGATCTCTCTGACGGAGATAATGAATCAAAGTGATTTTCTTTCTAAACCAAGACTCAAGTTCAATGCAAAGCACCTTGCAGCCCAACCTCAACACTGCCAGTACCTGCTCCATTTCCCAGTCAACCTGCATATCCATGTGCCCATCCAAAAGTCTCTTAAATCCCACAATCGTATCTGTCTCCGCCACCACCCCCTGGCAGTGCGATCTAGGCACCCACCACCCGCTGTGTAAAAATAGCGCCCTTCACATCTCCTTTAAACCTTGACGCTCTCACCTTAAAGCTACGGAACATGGAAAAGACACAATGGTCAATTTTTCTTGCTAGCCAGGGAAAAGAGTGCCATTTTTCAAACCATTGATGCAGTTAAAATGAATTAACTGCAAAACCTGGGAATCGTATCCAGTATGTTCCGATTTAAAAAGGACACTGCAATGGATAAGGCCACAGGGAAACGGGCGATCACTTTATACGATAAATTGCCAGTGTTGTCTATCCGAATCAGATTAATGTGCAGGTAATTGCAGCAATTGTCATTGGTCACTGCTTCCAAGAATCTTTCCTCTCTCCCTCGCTATTTACACACATTGAGCTAATCACAGATCTCTCTCTCACAGATTATCCTCCTGAAAGCATGCTGATGTGTGAGCAATCACCATCGGAACTCCGTCAATCTAATCAAGTAAAATAACTAATTCAGGTAAAAACAGCTGATGGTGAGGGACTCAGCAAAATTAAACAATTTATAAAAGGACAGGATCAGAAAGGCCAAGAGGATCAATTCCACTTGAGACATTTGGTTTATGCCCATCAATTAGAATTTTGAACTAGAATTTGAAACGCTATCGTTTCCTACAATGACAGGAGTCAGCATGGATCCCATGTGCTCTATTGCCCTCCTCACTGTGGTAAATACCAACTTCATTTTCCACACTGAGAATCAACTTTACCTCCGTTTAATCCCAAAGGACTCTGAGGGTGCAACTTATCACACAAAGCACAGACTCCAGTCCATATAACATACAGATGAATGGAGATACAAGGATGCTAGTATATTAAAAATGTGCTGTAGATGAGTGGCACTGCATCTTTCTCATCTTTCCAGGACTGCTGCTTTTACATCTAACTGATTAGGTAGATAGGAATCAGGTTATTCAATTCAATTCAACTTTAATGTCATCGCACAAAATACAAGTATCCACATCACATCTAAAAATATTGCACTCCCTCAATTCATGTGGGATTCCAACTTATACATTACATGCCCTCGACTTGCGGTGGCAAGCACACCAAATGCCGCCTTCACCACCTGATCACCCTGCATTGCCACATTCATGGAACTACAATATGGACCCGAATGCCCCTTTGTTCGTCAACATTACTTACCCCTCTACTTCTTCTTGCGTATGGCGTGCACATCCTAAAGTTGTAAGACAGCGTGTTCCGTTTGATCTTCTGTTTGTGCACGCCAGGTTGATTGCATTTGTTGAAACAGGGTGGGCCACGTGAAGGTTGCAATCTCCCACCCCACTTACCCCTCTACTAATTTCAGTTTACGTCCTATTAGATTTGCTATAACCCATCACCCTGCATTTGTCAGGATTAAATTCCATCTAACACCACTTTATTCAACTTTCCATCAGATTTATATCCTGTGATAGCCTTTGATATTTTAATGCTTAATTATTTAATTAACTGGCACCTACCTACCACCAACAAATCTCCAATCATTGACCAGTGTTTAGTTCTGGGCACCATGTTATATGAACCATGTTGTTAAGTTGAAAAAGGGTGCATAGAAGATTTACGGGGATGTTGCCAGGACTCGAGGGTCTGAGCTATAGGGAGAAGTTGAAACAGGCTGGGCCTCTATTCCCTAGAGAGCAGGAGGATGCGGGGTGATCTTATAGCGATGTATGAAATCATGAGAGGAATAGATTGGGTAGAAGCACACAGTCTCGTGCCCAGAGTAGGGGAATCAAGAACTAGAGGGCATAGCTGTAAGGTGAAGGGGGAAAGATTTTATAGGAATCTGAAGGGCAAGCGTTTTCACACAAAGGGTCGTGAGTGGATGGAATGAGCTGCCGGAAGAGATAGTTGAGGACGGGCATATCGCAACTTTTAAGAAGCAATTAGACAGGGTAGGACAGGTTTAGAGGGATATGGGCCAGACACAGTCAGGTGGGACAAGTGTAGAAGGGATAGTTGGTCCGTGTAGGTAGGTTGTGCTGAAGGGCTTGTTTCCACACTGTATGACTAGGTATGTTGCAAAGCCTACCTGAAGATCGCTGAAAATCTGTCCCAGCCCGTGTGCGCGATTTTGGCGCCGTTTAGAGGGGGGCGGTTTAAAACGCGATTTTCCCTAGGCTGTTCAAATCGAGGTTTTTCAGCCTAGTTAATTATTAACGAAAGATCGCTGGAAGATTCCGTAGCTGGAGCTATTTTTAGTTTTAAGGGCTTTATTTACTTGTTATAGTAGGTTAAAAATTAACCTCTAAACCCGCGACCACCGACAACGGGTCGGATCTCATACAGGGGACAACAGAAGGTAGGCTGTTTATTTTTACATTAAAAAGGGCTTCTTAAGATCCCTTTATACAAAGTTTAATGTTGCGAGTAGCTAATTTGGGCCCCATTATATCCCGCAGTATTTTTCTGGGCTTTTGAGGGCACAAATCTACCGCAATGTGAACGTTCTAAACCAGCGCATTCACAGGATTCCACTGGAAAGCTGATTTAAATGGACTTTAATTTACAACAATTGAACACTAAATTCCTTCCATTTGGCCTATAAATTAATGTAAATGAGATTTAAAAATCATGTTTTATTGTGAATTATTTGTGAATATTATTTGGACACTTAGGCTATTAAAAAATGTTAATCATTTATTAAGAAATGGATAGATGTTTAGATCTGGTAATTGAAATTTGAAATTAGCTACAATTGGATAACTAACTAATTATATGCTTTAATTTCAGTTCATCCAAGTAAGATTTATTTTATATTTGTTTCAGAATGCTTCAATCTGTGATAACTGAAAATTTTATTCAGTTCTCTTAATTTTTAAGAAAGTTATGTGCTTTTGACTGTCCACGATCACAGCTTTTCTGTTATGTCCATAGAAAATCAATAGGGAACAAGATGCTAATTTCCGAGTATGAAAATGGCCATAACCTTTTAAATACTTGAGATATGAAAGTGAATTAGGTGTCAAATTAAACTTCTTTTTATACTTAATCTGATGGGATAAATTGCAGATTTGATTTTAAAAATCTCAAAATGTTGTAACATTGCTAGTATGACTCAATGTAAATTTCAGAAAAATCCAAAACATCACAGACTGTACATTTAAGACCCATTTGTTACATTACATCATAATACACAATAAATTTTGTTCATGTTATGGCAACTTTCCTTTTCAAACAGTTTTTAAATCACCAAAACTACCCATGGACCAGGCAGAAATGGAAATCAAGGCCTTGCTATCTCACCTCTTCTTTCTCAAGAGTCTGTGGGAAGTGGATGAAATAGGGCTGCTTCTCTCCATCTCGTTTCTGCCACTCGAAGAATCCATCAGCCAACACCACACAGCGTCGACCTCTCATCAACGGCTCCTGTCAAAGGAAATATTAAGATGATTCCACGCTCGGTTAACAGTTTTGGATTGTCTCCTTATTTTTACGCCATTATTAAGGATATCCAAATCTCCTGAGCATTATTTTTTGCAAATAATTTATCTTCCCCAGTGAATAGTGGATCACATCTTCCCCAGTGAATAGGAACGAGTCATTGATTTCGAAAGCAGATCCCGGGGATGTGAGGGAAGAACTTCAGATGCTGGTTTAAATCAAAGGTAGACACAAAATGCTGGAGTAACTCAGCGGGTCAGGCAGCATCTCTGGAGAGAAGGAATGGGTGACGTTTTGGGTCGAGACCCTTCTTCAGATTCCGGGGATGATTGGGTTAACATGTGATGTGTATTTGAAGGTTCTGGGCCTGTGCTCGCTGGAGTTCAGAAGGATGAGGGGGAGTCTCGGTGGATGTGGAGAGGGTGTTTCCACTAGTGGGAGAGTCTACGACCAGAAGGCACAGTCTCAGAATAAAAGGACGTATCTTTAAAAATGAGATGGCGAGAAATGTCTTTAGCCAGAGAGTGATGAATCTGTGGAGGCCAATTCTTATGGAAGTTTTAAAGCGGACATTGGCAGGTTCTTGATTAATGAGGGAGTCAAAGGTTAACGGGAGAAGGCAGGAGAATTGAGTTGAAATGGAAAGATAGATCAGCCATGAATGAATGGGTAAGTAGACACAACGAGCCAAAAGGCTTAATATCTGCTACTATGACATAAGAACTTATGAAATGGCCAATGTTTTGTCATACAGATACTTCCAGAAACAATTGGGAAACACTCCTACACCACAAGTGGCTACATTTCGGAGTACCTCTGCACAAATAACAACTGACAATGGGACAATTATTCATTTTAAATGAAAACTGTAAAACTCCAGTAACCACATGTGAGGCTGCACCTGGGATACTGCTTACAAGTCGGTGTTTCGTTATGAATAGATAGGGTGAGTGCAGAGTCTTTTACCCAGAGTAAGGGGATCAATAACTAGAGGACATAGGTTTAAGGTGAGAGGGGAAGATTTAATAAGAACATGAGGGGCAACTTTTTCCATACGGAGACTGTGGACCGAGCTGCCAGAGGTAGCAGGTGCTGCTCTCAAAATATATTTTTTAAAAAGGTACGTTTTAAAAGACACTTGAACAGGTACATGGAGAGGAAGGTTAAGAGGGATATAGGTCAAATGCAGGTAAGTGGGGCTAGCTTAGATGAGGCATCTTGGTCGGCATGGATGCGTTGGGCCGAAGGGTCTTTTTTCCGCACTGTATGCACTGTATGGCTCTACGACTGTCTTCGGAGGTTAAGCAGACTGGCCTGAATCTAGAATTCACAGGAATAAAACACAAGGTAATTGAAACTTAATGAAATACTTCTGAATTGAATATTTCTGAATTCCGAGTTGAAATACTCCCGTTTCTAATTGACATTTCTGGGACTAGACAAGACAGATGCCACTGTTTCACCTGGCCGAAGATATTGGACAAGGGTACAAGTACGGTGTGACTGACTTGCTCACCGCGTATCATACCTTGTACGACTTCTTCTGCATCATCCCATCACTACGGCAGTTACTGGTGTGGTACTGCATTTTCAAGGGGTCGCTTTCCTTGAACCAGGAAGGGACAAGGCCCCACCGCATGGCTGTCAGCACAGGCTCTGAAGTCTCGGCATCCTGGTGAAAGAATCAAGCGGCAAAATAACAGCACAATTATGGAATTCATCTCCAAATTGGGAACACACCAAACTCGCAACAAGAACCATTGAACTAGTCTAGGTGGCAGCTGAAGAACAGGGGTGTAGAACCTTGTGTTAATGGTAGAACAAGGACCTGCAGATGCTGGTTTACAAAAATGGACGCTAAATGCTGGAATAACTCAGTGGGTCAGGTAGCGTCTCTGGAGAACATGGATGGGTGACATCTTGGGTCTGGACCCTTCTTCATATCCCAAACTGGTTCATGCACCTATCTGAGGAAGAGGGAGACACAAAATGTTGGAGTAACTCAGCAGGACAAGCAGCATCTCTGAGGAAGAGTCTTGCCCCGAAGCGTCACCTATCCATATTCTCCAGGGATGCTGCCTGACCCACTGAGTTACTCCAGCACTTTGTCCTCTATTGTTAATGATACTGAACTGACAACTTCCAGATTGTTGTTCAACCTCAACAACAACAAGATTACAACAAGATACATTTAATTGTCATTTGGACCCCTTGAGGTCCAAACGAAATGCCGTTTCTGCAGCCATACATTACAAACAAATAGACCCAAGACACAACATAATTTACATAAACATCCATCACATTGCTGTGATGGAAGGCCAAATAACCTTATCTCTCCACTGCACTCTCCCCCCCCCCCCCCCGATGTCAGAGTCAAAGTCAAAGCCCCCGGCTGGCGATGGCGATTGTCCCGCGGCCATTAAAGCCACGCCGGGTGGTGCGAGGTCGCACACCGGGTCTTGGTGTCGGAGCCCCCGGCGTACGCTCGCAGAGTCCCGCGGCCATTCCAAGCCGCGCGGGGCGGTGATGTCAGGCCCCGCTCCAGGAGCTCTTCGACCCTGCAACTCGGGCGGGAGAAGTCGCCGTTGCGAGAGCCCTGAAAAGCGGTCTCCCTCCAGGAACCCGCGGGCTCCTGGTGCCGCCGTCCGCAGACCTGCAGTTGAAGCCTCCGACTCTCTGGTCGGGCCGCAGCAGCAGCAGCGCTCCTCCACCCGCTCTGGACTCGGCCAGCTCCGCGACGGTGAGGTGAGTCGTCGGCACCAGAGTCCCCGGTCTCTTCCTGTTGGAGGCCGCTCCTCATTGCAGCCCCAACGATAACGGAGACCCGACGAGAAAAGGTCAGGTCTCCCGTGCAGGTAGAGATTTAAAAGTTTCCCCCTCCCTTCCCCCCCACCCCCACCCCCCCACACACACACCCCAACAAAAAATAACAAAAACTACATAAAAACATATACAGAAAATAATAAAACGCGGATGGGCTGCAGAGGCCGCTGCTGACGAGAGTCGCGCCGCCCACCGCCCAACCAAGGCAGACTGGGTTCTGAGGCGAAAGGGGTACATTTGACCATGGTACCCACATCCCTTGAACTTAAGTGAACCTGATCCGTGCCCACCAATGCGCCTTGAACTAAAGAAAATGCATCCAGTCCAGTGCCCACAAGACAATGTTTAGTTTAGCTTACTGTCATGTGTACCGAGGTACAGTGAAAAGCTTTTGTTGCCTGCTATCCAGTCGGTGGTAAGACTATACAGGACTACAATTCTAAAATTTAAAAAAAGTGAGTACAGATACATGATAAAGGGAATAACGTTTAGTGTAACATAAAGACCAATAAAGATAGTCCAAGGGTCTCCAGTGAGGTACAGTGCCCTCCATAATGTTTGGGACAAAGACCCAACATTTATTTATTTGCCTCTGTACTCCACAATTTGAGATTTGTAATAGAAAAAAAAATTACATGTGGTTAAACTGCACATCGTCAGATTTTATTAAAGGGTATTTTTATACATTTTGGTTTCACCATGTAGAAATTACAGCAGTGTTTATACATAGTCCCCCTTCGCCCCCATTTCAAGGCACCACAATATTTGAGATACATGGCTTCACAGGTATTTGTAATTGCTTAGGTGTGTTTAAATGCCTCCCTAATGCAGGTATAACCGAGCTTTTAATAAAGGCCATTTTTATACATTTTGGTTTCACCATATAGAATACCTCATGCAAAGGGAACTGCAGATGCTAGAGTCTTGCCGAGCACACCAAATGCTGGAGTTATTCAGCGAGTCAGGCAGCATCTCTGGAGGACATAAAGAAGGGGTTCCAGCCAGAAACATTGCCTATCCATGCCATCCAGAACTGCTGCCTGGCCCATTGAGTTACTCCAGCACTTTCTGTTCTAATGAGATAATATGCAAACTCCACAGAGACAGCCCTAAAGGTTAGTGAACGTGGGTCACTGCAGTTAGTGAACTGTAAGACAGCTGTACAGTGCCCTCCATAATGTTTGGGACAAACATCCATAATTTATTTATTTGCCTCTGTACTCCATAATTTGAGATTTGTAATAGAAAAAGATCACATGTGGTTACATCACAAGTGCACATTGTCAGATTTTAATAAAGGCCATTTTTACACATTTTAGTTTCACTAAAATTACAGCAGTGTTTATATATAATCCCCCCATTTCAGGGCACCATAATGTTTGGGACACAGCAATGTCATGTAAATTAAAGTAGTCATGTTTAGTATTTTGTTGTACAGGTGCACAACCTTTTATCCGAAAGCCTTGGGACCAGACACTTCTCGGATTTCGGAATTTTTCGGATTTCCGAATGGAAGATTTTTAGCGTAGATTAGGTAGGTAGCGCGGGCGGCTTGAAAAGTCTGGAGCGGCTGCCTCCTCCCCGGAGACCGGGGAATCATTGTAAATCATTGTTTAAATGTTAGTCAGTTAGTTTGGAGGGATTTTTGGGTGGGGGGGGGGGGGGGGGGGGAAGGGGGAAACTTTAATTCTTAGTCCCCTACCTGGTCAGAGAGGCGGGGAGCGTCAATGCCTTACCGGGTCGCCGTGCAGTAAGCTCCGGAGTGCTGTGGCCGCCGACTCCCAACATCGCGGAACTGGGGGCTGCGGGCGTCCGGCCGCGGGCGGCGCCGGTTGGAGCTCCGACCCCGGCAACTCTACCCCTGGCTGCGCGGCGCTCCAAATCCACCGCCGCCCGCGGCCGGACGCCCGCAGCCCCAGCTCCACCCATTCCTTTTCTCCAGAGATGCTGCCTGACCCACTGAGTTATTCCAGCATTTTGTGTATATCTTCAGTGTAAACCAACATTTGCAATCCTTCCTACACATCCACTCTAGTGTCAACTGTCCTAGTGCAGCTGATGCCAACTAGTAGCATTGCCATAAGGGAAGATATCAAGGAAATATAAAACCAATGTTTATCCCCTGCAGCTAATTCATTGGACAATTAATTACATCAATTACTACAGTGCAAGATGATTACAGCAGTTAACATGAAAGGGAACCCACTGCGTCTTTTAAAAGCAAAAAGGGGGATGCGGCCTCATCGGAATAAAGGCAGCAATCAAGACAGAGGTATGATGCATAGCTGGAATACTAACAGTATTCTGTACTGCTTTGTAAAAAAGTCAGTAGATGGAGAGGGAGTTGATAAGTAGGAGAAAGCATGAGGATTATATATAGCCAGCTGAATGTATGTGGCAGATGAAGTTTGACACAGAGAACGTGTAGTGATATTTTGGAAGCAAGAGGGAAGACAATATAGATCAAATGGCATACTTCATGTGGGTGAAGATAAATCTTTGAGAGTGGAAGGCCACACCAGAGTGGTCCGTGAAATATGTGGAGTTTGGAATTCATATATAATGACATAAAGCAGATAACGTTTGTACACTTGTGTAAATAGGGTGTGGATAGAGTGGACACATAGAGCATGAGACTCAAGAACCACAGGACATGGCTTTAAGGGGAGAGAGAGGCAAGTCAATAGGAACCCGAGGGGCAACTTTTTCCACTCAGGGTGGTGGGTATGTGGAACAAGCTGCCAGAGGAGGTGGTCGAGGCAGGTATTATAACAGTATTTAAAAGACATAGGCACATGGATAGGAAATGTTTCAAGGAATATTCAAGGGTTCAATGGTTCTGTAGACAGCCCAACTCGCCCGTGACGACCAAGATGCCTCACCTGAGCTTGTTCCACTTACCAGCATTTGACCTATATCCTTCTAAACCTTTTACAAAAAGAAAAAGTCTAACGTCCTGAGCACCCCCAATCCGGGAAAGCTCCAGGCTGCTGCAGGGCCTCCTCCATCATAGGCCAAATTAGGGCAATGGGACGAGCTTAGATGGGGCATCTTGGTTGGTATGGAAGAGTTGGGCTGAAGGGCCTGCTTCCACACTATATGACATAGGCTCTGCTACTACTGGAGCACTGGATCCAATTCAGATAGCCACACGTTAGGAAGCATGTAGAGGTCTGAGAGACGGCGTTGAAAAATTTCCCGGAAGAGTTCCAGAGAGGAATGACTTCAGATTAGAGGTTAAGAAGATGCTGAAGTTGTTCTCGAGGAAGCAAAGAACGCCATGGAAAAATTGCAGCCTGGTTTGATAGAGAGAAGCTGTTCCAATAAACAGAGGTGCAAAGACCAGAAGACATAGATTTCAATTTCTGAGCAATAGATGCAAGAGATTCCTTTATTCAGAGCAGTTAGGTTCTTAATTCACTGCCTGCAGGGGTGTTGGAAGCAACATCAATCAGGGCCTTCAGAACCAAACTTAATTGACACTAGAGAAAGAATAATTTACAGAAATGTGGGGCGATCAGGGGGATGTTGCTGACAAAATGTATTTTAGGAACCAACCGAAATGCAGAGTTGAGTGTCTGCTTACTGTGCCATAGCCACTATGATACAATAAAGTTTAGTTTTGAGATACAACATAGAAATAGGCCCTTCGGCCCACCAAGTTCACACATCAATCAGCCGCTCACACTAATTTTATGTTTTCCCACTTTCTCATTCACCATCTTGTCACAGGGGACAATTTACAGAGGGCCAATTAACCTACAAACCAGCACATCTTTGTGATGTGGGAGGTAACTGGACCACTTGGAGAAAACCCATGTGATCACAGGGAGAACGTGCAAGCTCCACATATAGACAGCACTAAAGGTTAGTCTCTGGCGCTGGGAGGTAAAGGCTCTACCAGCTGCATCACTGAGCAGCCCCATGAAAACCACAAAATAGTTTGGCCATTTCTACACAGAAAAACTAGAATTAAGAAAAACCTATTGATCCTAAAAGTAATAAATCAAAAACAAAAAAGATCTTCCCATTGACCACACGGCACAGAAATGTTGCGGATGAAACGTAGACAATTAGATCATTGTAGAGAATACTAATATGCAAGGGCAGTATAAGATAGATGATATCAAATTATGAGAGGCATAGGCAGAACAGACAGTCAACATTTTTCACAGGGTGGAAATATCAAATTCTATAACGTTAAGGTGATGGGGCAAAGTTTAGAAGAAATGTTTGGGGTAAATTTTAATTTTTACACAGAGGATGGCGAGGGCTTAGAAGGCGCTGTAAGGGTTGGAGGTGGAAGCAGATACGATAGTGGCGTTTTGGATTGGCACATGGATATGCAGGAATTGGACAGATACATATAATATGCAAGCAGATGAGTTGGTCTTGGCATCATGTTCAACAGAGACATTGAGGGCCAAAGGGCCTGTTCCTGTGAGGTTCTGTTCAATGTTCCATGTTATAAATTAGGTACCTTGTCAAAGTGCTTTCTGGACACCAGCACTGGGCTGTTGGAATGTGGGCTTCTGTTGAACGAGGGCTTGTACTTATCGTGGTCCCCGTCTCTCCATTCAGGTTCTCTGCTCCTTCCTTGCCTGTCTCGATAAGCACAGGCACGCCTGAGCTGATCAGCTGCCAGTGTGCATGCCGTGCGCCCACACATCTTGGCCCAAATCCTTACGTTAGAAGCCTGCATGGGAGGCAGCACAAGGTGAAACTGTTAGTATCAATCCACAGGCCAAAAATAGACATCCATCCAACTTCAGTTGATTTTATGTTATACGATCCCTTTTTCACTGCCTGATAATTCACACCAGTCTAGTCAATATCCTAATGTGGCCTTCTGTACGTTGGCAAGACCAATGGTAGACTGGGTAACCATTTCTCTCAACACTGGTGATCAGTCCACCAAGGCCTACCAGATCTCGTGGTTTCTCCCCCCCCCCCGGGCTGGCTTTCCACTTAACTACCTTTCTTGCAAATGGATGTGCACCCATTTCAGAAGAGCCGTGGTCAATGGGATGGGAACAAAATAGGTGGGTCTTTGAGAAGGTGTAATTCCATGAGGTATAAGGTAATAACAAGGAAATTGGATGCCTAAAGAGAAATGAATTTAAAATGAAAGCCCAGCATTTGGCAGGTGTCAAGTTGATAACACAGATGTGACCTGGGCATATTATAGAATGTTCAGAGAGGAAGTGAAAAAAGGAAATGTGGGGAAATGAGAAGCCCGGAGATAAACATGAAATAAAATCCCTAAGTATTCTATCGGTGTGTAAACTGGTAGAATGGAAAGGAGGGAATATAGGGACCAACTCAATCTACTCAAGGAGGCGGATGGCTACCTAGTTATATTCCTTTTAATCACAGATGGAAGATGCTGCTGCTGGAATATTTATAAAGAGAGATGTAAAGGAGGTCCTGGAGACTTCCAAGAGTGTTTAGTTATTATATACTAGAGGGCATAGCTTTAAGGTCAGAGGGGCAAAATTTAAAAGACGGTGTGTCAGGCAATTTATTCTGAAACACAGAGGGCGGCGAAAGCCTGGAATGCACTGCCAAGGGCAGTGGTTGAGGCAGATATCAGTGGCTTTTAAGAGTCTCTTGGATAGGCATTGGTAAATGCAGAGAATGGAGGGATATGGATTATGTACAGGTAGATAAGAGTTGATCGTGGCATCATGTTCTGCAGACATTGTTGCTGAAGGGCCCGCTTGTGCAGTATATTATATGTAGCAAAAACAGAATAATGAAAGTCTTACTTTCAGCAGCATAGCAGACCTGTAAAAAAAATAATGGCCTCTGGAGTACCAACGTTGAAAATGGAATGGATAGAGCTTAGTAGGAAATAATTTACAAGGGTATGGGAAAGAGGAAGAGCAAATGAGACAATCTAAAATATTATTGCATGGAATTACTATTGACTCAATGGGTTGAATGACCTCCTTCCATTCTTTAAATCTCTTTTTGTGACGGTTTCTATTGTTGTGACTGACCAGTTAATCTCTTGTTGGTACTATGTCAATCAAAAAAATATTGAACTCAGTTTAGTTCCAGAGATGCAACTCCAATGATTTTTTTGTTTTGTAAGTTAATTTGGTTTCAGTAAAAATTGTAAAATGTCCCTAGTGTGTAGGATAATGTTAGTGTACGGGGATCGTTGGTCTGCGCGGACTCAGTTGGCCAAAGAGCCAGTTTCCGCAGTATATCTCTAAACTAAACTAAACTAAAAAAACATCTCTTTTAAACTTTCTCTCTCTGACCTTTAATCTAGGCACTCGTTAACAATTCCACTCTAAGAAAATAGGTTCTGACTGAGTATACACTATATCAGGTCTCCCCTCAGGTCAGCCGTACCATTCAATATGATCGTGGCTGATCCCCACAATGTTTAGGCATACAATCTTTGAAAAATGTATCCACCTCTACGTTAAGTACTTCTAACAATCTAGCCTTCGCAACTCTCAAGAACTGAAAATTTCAGATATTCCCATGCTTCTGCAAAAAGAGACTTCTATTTGCCTCAGTTTTAAGACTAGCTTTTTATTTAAAAATAAAATTGCACCGCCTCATTCAAGCCTCTTTCACTAACAAAAACATCTTTCCTTCACATCCCCATAGAATCTTTATGTTCAATTCTAGGAAATTCCAAAGAATACAAAACACAGCCATTTTACACTCTCTTGATAGTACAATCACGCTTCCTACGAATTAGTCCAGTTAATCGTTTTTTTCAGCTGTCTTCATTACAATACCGTCTTTTCTTAAGAAAGGAGACAAAAACTCTCACATAGCACCAACTGCTTCCATCACAGAAAATAGACACAAAATGCTGGAGTAATTCAGCAGGCCATGCATCATCTCTGGAGAGAAGGAATTGGTGACATTTCAGATCGAGACCCTTCTTCAGACTGACCATCATCTCTGCATACACTGCTCCCTTCACCCAACCATTTCCAAAATATGAACAGGAGAGACATTTAAAACAAAACAACCTTGCATTTTTTTTTCCTTTTGCTTGTAGCAGATTCCTCAAAACTTGGGAGATTCTAATCCAGAGAGTCGGTAACTCTGGACAAGTAAAAAGTCGGCTGAACGTCGCATGCAGACTCAGCCTCACGGCTAAAGGGCGCGAAAGTCTTTTATTAAATGTGTAGATAGTGGCTGTTTGCACCTGCATGTAAAGCAGTACTACACGGATGAGTAAAGCATCACTTCATTATCCGGTTCTTCAAATCGCAATTGTTCAGTGGCACCGCAGATATTATGATGCTGTACATATCTGTAAGATCATCTTCTTTAAAATAAAAAGCTCCTTCCACTAAACTGCATTCATTGTGACACAGTAGATTAAGACAAACAGGTATGTATGAACATTTGTAGACAAGAGGTGAAACCTGAAAATTAATATTAAAGGGGCTGTCCCACTTTCACGACCTAATTCACAACCTTTTTTAACTCATGGACATTTTACATCATGCTTAAAAAAAACGCCCCGACCTACTTGATGCCACGAGTACCTACGACCTACCTACGATCTCGTGACAAGCATGCTGCGAGTACGAGTCAAGGGCAAGGGCAAGGGCAGAGGTCGTGAATTAGGTTGTGAAAGTGGGACAGCCCTTAAGGCAATAATACCAAGTCAAAATGAAACTAGCATTTTACAGATGGTTCTACATAGAACCGTACAGCACAGGGCCTTCGCCCATAATGTAGGCGATAAATTAATCTTATCATCCACATCTCACCATTTCCTTCATATCCATATGCCCTTCTAAAAGTCTCTTAAACACTAATGAATCTGCCTCCACCACCACCCCTGGCAGTGCATTTCAGGTACCCACCACCCTTTGTGTAAAAAAACAACTTGCTCCGCAAATCTCCTTTAAACGTTGCCCCTCTCACCTAAAGCTATGCCCTATAGTTTCAGACATTTCTACCCTGTATAAAAGGTTCTGATTCTCTACCCTATCTATGCCGCTCATAATTGTATATACTTCTCTCAGGTCTCCCCTCAACCTCCAGAGAAAACAATCCAAGTTTGTCCAACCTCTTCTTGTAGCTAATACCTTCTAATCCAGGCATCATTCTGGTAAACCTCTTCTTCACCCTCTCCAAACCTCCACATCCTTCCAGAATTGGGGTGACCAGAACTACACGATACTCCAAATGCAGCCTAGCTAAAGTCCTATAAAGCTGCATCATGATTTCTAAAACACTATTTGTTAAAACATAATTATTCAATGCTGCCTTATTATTTAAGGATTGTTTCAATAATTTAAATTTCTAAATTGAATAGCTCAAAGTGCTTTTCAATTTACAATTATGTTAGGATATTTAATCAGATCGTAGGTAGTCTTTCACCATCCTAGTGAAGCCAAGTTTACAGACTTTGAAAAGTCACTGTGAATCTCAAATGGAGCAAAGAACTCAAAACCTTTTAAGCAACAGCAAATTTAACGATATATTATAAAGAATAGAGATCAGTAGTTCATCCAAACAAGTTCTTTTGTTTGTAGAAACAAGGAACTGCTGACGTTGGTTTACAAAAAAAAAGAATTCTCTGGAAAATCTGGACAGGTAATTCTTCAGGTCAGGACTCTTCTGACTGATTGTAGGGGACAAAGCTCGGAGCGAGGAGAGGTACGAAGGCTTTGGCGGTGATAGACATAGGCAAGGTAGGGGTTTAATACATAGATGGGTGGAATCGGTTAAAATCGATGGTGTGTGAACCTTTTGTTCCTAAATTATAATTCTTAGCAAATATTAGATATTAATTAAACTTAAGAAAATAAATCTCCAATATTTTGTTTACATTAAATCTACAATATAAACATCACCCACTGGTTTCTTGTGCACATCATCGAGAATATCTACAGGAGGCGCTGCCTCTAGAAGGCGGCATCTATCATTAAGGATCCCCACCATCCGGACCAAAGATCCTATAGCAGAGATCTTTGATCCGGACTGTGCCATCTTCTCACTGCCAATGATCTTTGCTCACTGCTACCATCGACCAGGAGGGACAGAAGCCTGAAATCCCACGCCAACGGGTTCGGGAACAGCTACAACCATTAGGTTCTTGAACCGACCCACACAACCCTAATCCTATCTCAGCTACTGAGCACGCCAGCCTACTCTTGCACTCGCATGGACATTCCTAATCGTGTTTTGCACTAATGTCGTGTTTTTGCAGTCGCACGCAAATCTGAAGAAGAATCCCGACCCGAAACATCACCTCATGTTCTCCAGAGATGCTGCCTGACCGGCTGAGTTACTCCAGCACTTTGTGCCTTGGTGTAAACCAGCACCCGCCGCTCCTCGTCTTTTTAACTTTTTCACTGTCTTGGTATAACAGATATTTTATGTGTTGTGTGTTGCTTGAGTTAATACGCTTGAGATGCTGCAAGATTGTCACTCCACCTACACCTCACCATACCCGTGCACGGGACAATAAAAGTGACGACTTGTCCCTCTCCCTCTCGAGGCCTAGACCAAAACATGTCTTACTGTCTCCACTCGGCCAGCATGCAAACCTGTTTATTAACAAACACCTCTTTAAGAAAGTAATAGTTTGATACTGTCTCAGAGTAGATTTTAAAGTGTGTAAAGCGGACTGAGGACACGTTGATATAATGAAACGTACAGAGTGATAGCGCCGGTCCTGTGTTGCAGCCTCCCGCCTGTACACACAGCGCCCAGTCTCGCCACAGCCCACTGGTTACATTCCGCCCGCCGCTACTTTGTTGCCTGTCCGCCGGAGCGCGCTCGTGAGCGTCGCGGGAACGCGCACGGCGGCACACAACGTCACTTACAGCCTTCACCCCGTCTACACGTCGCCGCCATGTTAGTGAGGTCAACCTCTATTGGGTTAAATGTACTGTATCCCTCTGCAACCCACTAAACATTTTCCTCCTTAATCCTTTGTAAAACAGCCTGGCTTCCGGGTTATGTACATTTGTTTCCTTCTTGGTTCTTGGTCCTCCAAAATATTCCAAATGGAATTTAAACTGGAGGTGGTGGAGGGAGGACTTAAATCAGAAAGGGTTATTGGGAAGAAAGAGCTACTTTAAATTTAGTTGCATCTGGTTGGGTAACTATAGTAGGGTGGAGATTATTCCATGCTTTAATTGTGCGGGGGAAGAACGAATTGCTGTACACACCTGTCTTGGTAGCTGGAATCACAAATTGGATCGAATGCCCTAGTCTGCTGCCAATTGGTTTGGGTTTGGTGTAGGTCTTGTAATCTATGTCGAGCTGACCATTTAACATTTTGTAGAAACAGGTCAAACGGTGAGCTTCACATCTGTCTTGGAGAGGGTTCCACCCCAGAGAATTCAGAAGTTAACACTCGCTTCTCTCTCATAGGTGTTAGTAACAAATCTTCATTTATCTTTTATTCTCTCTATTTATCAATCTACTATCATCTAATACAATCACCTGTGTATCATCCACAATAATCGCCCCACTCTTTTACTTAGGTTTAACTTGGTTGTATTCATGTATACTATTAGCGGATTAATTGGTCATAAGCTTATCAATGTATCTCAGTACACGTGACAATAATAAACCTAATCCTAAATCTGTTCTACCTGTAAGTGTAGCACCATTTATGGAACTACAATGCTGAGAACTATATTCAGTAGCAATGTTACAAAATTTTGAGATTTTAAAAATCAAGTCTGCAATTTATCCGATCGGATAAAGCATAAAAAGAAGTTTAATTTGATACCTAATTCACTTTAATATCTTCAGTATTAAAAAAGTTATGGCCATTTTCATACTCGGAAATTAGCATCTTGTTCCCTTCTGCTTTTGCATTGACTTAACACAAAAGCTGTCGCCAAGGACATTCAAAAGCCCATAACGTTCTTAAAAATTAAGAGAACTGAATGAAATGTTCAGTTCTTATAGATTGAAGCATTCTGAAACAATTCATAGCAATGTTAAAAATTTTGATCTTACTTGGATGACCTGAAATCCCATAAAGCATATAAGAAGTTAATTACCTAATTGTAATCTTCAGTATTAAAATAGTTACAAATTAAATCTTGTTCCCTTGACTTTTGTTGTGACAGAACATCAGCCCATAATAAACACCCAGAGAACTGTCTTGAAAATTCAAAAGTGTGAAATTCTCAAGATCAGAACTTTAATATTATTGTATTATATGCTGTAAGTCCGTAACAGATAGGTAAATAAATTACAATTTCTAGCAATAGACCAAGTCTTTTCGGAGAAGATCAGTTGCTAGCTGGTACATTGACATATCATAATCAGTAGCATCATCATACCCCTCAGATTGTAACCAATAAGCAACTCTGTACACCTTGTTTTTCCTCAACTTTTCAATTTTGGCATTGTAAACTACACGTCTTTGCTCTTCAAACCACACATGACATGCCTTTCTGCCCACTACTTTCCCATTAAGAATGTCCTGTAGATTCAATTTCTTAAGAAAAGGATATATTTTTTAAATAGCCTAAGTATCCAAATACAAACTAATCCCATTCACACAAGAATTCACAATATAACATGATTTTTAAATCTCACTGTCATGAATTCATATGTCAGATGGAAGGAATTTGATGTTTAATTCCCATAAATTAATCTAGAAACATCCACTTAATATAATCAAAATGCTTATGTTTTTGCACAATACATGGGACTAAAACTGATATTTAGTATAAAAATATTGACTATGGGTAGGCAATAACACAAAATATAGACGATTTTGATGCTCTTATGACATGATTGTCCAAAAAGAAAAGAGCATTTTAATCATCTTGCGAGTGGGTTTTTCTGGAACGCGATCGAGTGCAACTTTGCATTTGCAGTAGTTTTGAACCCCATATCAGCATCAAAAACACTGCCGGTTCGTATGGGGTCCAAATCACATTTTCGCAACGTAAAATTAGATTAAAGCCATCCCAAGAAGCAAGTTTATATGTAAAATAAACGACTTACCCTTAGTTTTGTCCTGTTCTTGCGATCCGTCACGTTGTAGGCGTTGAGGGCGTTAGAAGTCGCTTTTTATTTTAATCAAATTATTAAATTGTCTCGCAATTTAAAAAAAAATCGGGAACAGAAGACGGATCGATTACTCTTCAGGCGCCAAAGCCGCGCACACGGCCAGTGGCAGAACTGCAGCGCAGCTGAAGGTAAGTTTTGTAATCGCTATATTCAGCACCCTGTATTTTTACCTTTGCTCTGCATATTGCATTTGAGTTTCAACTGATTATATTTATGTATGGAATTATCTGATCTGATTGGATAGCATTCAAAACCAAGCTTTACACTGTACCACGGTACACACAACAGTAATAAACCTAAACCTAAATGATGCAAAGTTACAGCTGAAGAATGTTATTTGGCCCATCACTAACGGTTATGGTTCTTTGGGAGATTCATCCAAAAGTTAAATTCTGTAATAATTCCAATCACTCCATTGTCAAATTACAAATGATCGGCAAACGAATGCTACTACCTACATCAGATAGTGTCACAGAGGCATACAGTACGGAAACAGGCCCTTCGGCCAACTCTTCCATGACAACCAACATGTCCCATCGAGTTTCTTAAATTGCATTGCAAGATTAGCCTTAGGAGAATATCACCTGCAAACTGCCTACTCAAAATAATCAGTCAGATCTCTGATTCTTTGCTTCTTTTTTCTAAGTAAGCTATATTTGCCATTTTTCCTTTAAAATCAAGGTCCATTTAATAAGCCTTCTGCATGGATTTATCAAATGTCTTCTAAATGAGCATTAATACAGCAATCGCCAACATAAAATCAAATTAGATGTGATATTCCTTTATTCCATGCTGGCTATCCTTTAATAAAGCAATACTTCCAAATGAAGACACATGGAACTGCAGAGGATGGAATCTTGTGTAAAACACAAAGTGATGACAGCATCTCTGGAGGATATGGATGAATGATGTTTCAGGTTTAAAGAAGGGTCCAGACCCAAAACTTCACTATCCATGTCCTCCAGAGAGGCAGCTTGACCCACTGAGTTACTCCAACACTTTGTGTTCTACTTCCAAATAAAGATGTATTTTCTTCTTGACAATAACTTCTCCGCCACCAATTTATACTGACTGGCCTAATGTCCGCAGGTTCACACTGCTTTCTACAAAACTAGAACACACCAACAACATTTTAGCCCATAAGCACAACCCTGGTGCGGAACTTAAGGCTTTTATAGCTCCAGCAAGTGATTTCCATGAACTCTATGAAGATACATGCTTTACATGATAATATTATCCATATACCATTCTTCTTAATCCCATATCTGTGTAGTGTGCAATGCTTAATGTTCTACTGATAACTGGAATTCGCAACTGACAGAATATGAAGAAGTAAGTAACAATTTGTTCCCAAGGACAAGTGGAGGTGGAAAATTAGTTGATGAGGAAGAATTGAAAGAAAATTAACAAGCAGTTGGACAGAATCAGTTTATAAGACCATAAAACCATAAAACACAGGAGCAGATTTAGGCCATCCGGTCCATTGAGGCTGTTCAGCGAATCGATCAATTTTTCCTCTTAACCCCATTCTCCTACCTTGATGCCCTTACTAATCAATAACTTATCAATCTCCACTTTAAATGTAGCCAATGAGTTGGCCTACATCACTATCTGCGGCAATGAATTCCACATTCACCACCATCTGGCTAAAGGAATGCCTCCTCATCTCCACTCTATGTGTTGTTTCTATGTTCTCCTTATCTCCATTCCACGTATTTGTCTCAGTCTGGAAATGGTGGGAGTGAACAGTAGAATGTCTATTTCTTCCTTTTTTTCTGGGCAGAGACCATATCTCTAATCGAACACCTATTTTCCTTCCAATAAGTAATGTTGTACCTATGCAGAATATTTCCAGACTGCTCTCGAGTGATTTCTCAACAATTGATGAAGTAAATTGTTCTTATCCCTCACCTTGTTGCTCACAAATGTACAAAAGAGTATGGACTTTGCTGCATTCAACGCACTCTTGATTTTTTTAATGGTTTTATTTGTGAAACTTTTTAAATGTGATCTGGGAACTGAACGATTCTGCTCAGCTGTTTGTGACTATGTAGGGAAAATGGAGATAACAGGACAAGGCAGCATGTGGAAATATATCAGAACATCCCAAGGTCTGCTCTTGAACAGAGACCATAAGCTGGAAATGAGAATTTAGAACAGGCATTTCCAACAAAACGTTCACGTCATAAAATGTTAAATTCAATGGAAATAGAAGATCTAACCTCCTGCAACCTTTCACAAGTTACAGTATAGAAGCATAATTTCTTGCCTCTGGCTGAATGGGGGATTAATAAGGATTATTTTCTGCAATAGGATAGTCTCAAGTAATATAAAATTGGTTGGTTCACTCTGTATTTGACTGGAAGGGATAAATAGATAACTGCCAAACTACAGAATTGGAACATGCATTACGTCCAAATAAACGATATCCATTGTTCATATTTGTGTACTGTAGTGAAATAAATTCTGGGGGTATCTAAGGCGTTTTGTGATGTTCTGATACAATTGATGTGACATCAAGGCAGTTCTGTCTGCTATCAGAAAGTGAAAATTTGTATTTTTGGTGTAAAATGATATTTCAAGTTCCAAGTAAAAATATAGAATATACTTGAGACAAGGAATTGCAGTTCCTGGAATCTTGAAAAAAATCACAAAGTAATTCAGCAGTTCAGGCAGCATCTCTAGAGAACATGGATGGATGACATTTTGGTCGGGACCCTTCTTCAGATTGACTGTAGTAGGGAGAAGAAAGCTGAATGAAAGGTGTGGTGGTGATGGGGGGGGGGGGTATAGTGCCTGGCAAGTGGTAGGTGGGGTATAGATGATGGGGTGATTTACAAATGGGTGGTACTGGAGATGAAATGGAGCCAAAAGGGTATCAGATGAGGAGAGAAGAGGAGTGAAATGTAAAGCCAGAGGGATGGAAATAAGTGGGAGAGGACAATAGACAATAGGTGCAGGAGTAGGCCATTCGGCCCTTTGAGCCAGCACCGCCATTCAATGTGATCATGGCTGATCATCCCCAATCAGTATCCCGTTCCTGCCATCTCCCCATATCCTCTGACTCCGCTATCTTTAAGAGCCCTATCGATCTCTCTCTTGAAAGTGTCCAGAGAACCGCCCTCCACCTCCCTCTGAGGCAGAGAATTCCATAGACTCACAACTCTCTGTGAGAAAAAGTGTTTCTTCGTCTCCGTTCTAAATGGCTTACCCCTTATTCTTAAACTGTGGCCCCTGTTTCTGGACTCCTCCAACATTGGGAACATGTTTCCTGCCTCTAGTGTGTCCAAACCCTTAATAATCTTATATGTTTCAATAAGATCCCCTCTCATCCTTCTAAACTCCAGAGTATACAAACCCAGCCACTCCATTCTCTCAGCATATAACAGTCCCGCCATCCTGGGAATTAACGTTGTAAACCTACGCTGCACTCCCTCAATAGCAAGAATGTCCTTCCTCAAATTAGGGGACCAAAATGGACACAATACTCCAGGTGTGGTCTCACTAGGGTCCTACACAATTGAAGAAGGACCTCTTTGCTCCTATACTCAACTTCTCTTGATGTGAAGGCCAACATGCCATTCACTTTCTTTACTGCCTGTTGTACCTGCATGACTTCTTTCATTCTGATGAACAAGAACTCCCAGATCCCGTTGTACTTCCCCTTTTCCCAACTGGACACCATTTAGATAATAACCTGCCTTCCTGTTTTTGCTACCAAAGTGGATAACCTCACTTTTATCAACATTAAACTGCATCTGTCATGCATCTGCCCACACCCCAACCTGTCCAAGTCACCCTGCATTGTCATAGCATCGTCCTCACAGTCCACACTGTCACCGATCTTTGTGTCATTTGCAAATTTGCTAATGTTACTTTGAATCCCTTCATCTAAATCGTTGATGTTAATTGTACATAGCTATGGTCCCAGCACCGAGCCTAGTCACTGCCTGCCATTCTGAAAGGGACCCATTAATCCCTACTCTGTTTCCTCTGCCAACCAATTTCTATGCATGTCAGCACTCCCCATCGTAAATTTCCCCATTGTAAATCCATGCTGACTCGGACCGATCCTGTAACTGCCATCCAAATGTGCCACTATTTAATCTTTTATAATTGTCTTCAGCATCTTCCCCACCACTGATGTCAGGCTATCTGGTCTATAATTCCCTGTTTTCTCTCTCCCACATTTCTTAAAAAGTGGGATAACATTAGCTACCCACCAATCCACAGGAACTGATCCTGAATCTACTGAACATTGGAAAATGATCACCAATGCATCCACGATGTCTAGAGCCACTTCCTTAAGTACCCTGGGATGCAGACCATCAGGGGATTTATCAGCCGTCAGTCCCATCGGTTTACCCAACACCATTTCCTGCCTAATGTGGATTTCCTTTAGTTCCTCCGTCACCCCAGATCCTCTGGCCACTAGTACATCAGGAAGATTGGTTGTGTTCTCCTTAGCGAAGACGGATCCAAACTACCTGTTCAACTCATCTGCCATTTCCTTGTTCCCCATAATAAATTCACCTTTTTCAGTCTTCAAGGGTCCAACTTTGGTCTTAACTAATGTTTTCCTTTTCATATACCTAAAGTAGCTTTTACTATCCTCCTTTATATTCTTGGTTAGCTTACCTTCGTACCTCATCTTTTCTACCTGTATAGCCTTTTTAGTTATCTTCTGTTGCTATTTAAACATTATCCAATCCTCTTGCTTCCCACTCATCTTTGCTATGTTGTACAGGGCTTCTCTTTTATTTTTATACTGTCCTTGGTGTCCCTTGTCAGCCACGGTCGCCCCTTACTCCCCTTGGAATCTTTCTTCCTCTTTGGAATGAAATGAAATGGGATTCACTATTAATACTATTTGAGTTGTAAGTTACCCATATGTGGTTTGCAAGTGGCCTCACACTAGCAGTGGAGGAGGCCTAGAACAGAAAGGTCAGTATGCGAATGGGAAATGGAGTTAACATAGTTAGCAACTGGGAGATCCAGCTTGTGCAAGCATGTACCTGTGGTTGATTTCCTTGTGTTGTCCTCTCAAGTGTGCCTAAATTCTGAGGAGTCTCGTGTTTATTTAACTGTACTCATGCAGTGAGTTACTCACCTACCGTTACCACAAAGCCTTTCCATCATCTACAAGTCAGCAGTCAGAGACAGGATGCTCCCCTTGCTTGGATGAGTGCAGGTCTCAAGGTACTCAACAGCAGCCAGGACAACCACCCCTTAGGACTCTTCCAACCATCTTAAATGTGCAATCTCTCCATTATAGTTGCACCTATTGTAAGATACAGCATGGAAACAGGCCGTTCAGCTCACTGAATCCATGCCGACCATTGATCACCCACTCACTAGATCTATGTTATCCCATTTTCTCACCCACTGGAAACCGGAGCATCCGGAAGAAACCCACTCGGTCACAAAAAGAACGTGCAAACTCCACACATACAGCATCTGAGGTCAGAATCAGACCTGGATCTCTGGTACTGTTTGGCTGTGGCTTTACCAGCTGCACCACTGTGCCGCTCAAAGTTGTACAGAATTTGCAGTATGGCTGTGAGGATGACTGGAGGACATGGAATGGGATAAACCGTTCACTGTAAGAGGAGCAGAAGAGAGGGAGGACTCTCAATAGGTGGACTTACCTGCTGCCCAGATCTAAGTGAGGAACTTGTGTTCGGTAGAAGTGAGATCGACCGATTGACCAAATAATGCCAGCACAATAACCTGGGTCTCAACACCAGCAAAACCAAGGAACTGATTGTGGACTTCGGAAGGGGTAGGATGGGGACCCACAGTCCCGTTTATATCAGTGGGTCGATGGTGGAAAGGGTCAAGAACTTCAAATTCCTGGGCATGCAAATTTCTGAAGATCTCTCCTGGTCCCAGAACACTGATGCAATCATAAACAAAGAACATCAGCGACTCTACTTCCTGAGAAGATTACGGAGAGTCGGTATGTCAAGGAGGAATCTCTTGAACTTCTATAGGTGCACAGCAGAGAGCATGCTGACAGGTTGCATCGTGGCTTGGTATGGTAACCTGAGTGTCCAGGAGCGGAAAAGGCTGCAAAAAGTTGTAAACATTGCCCAATCCATCATCGGCTCTGACCTCCCTACCATCGAGGGGATCCATGGTAGTCGCTGCCTCAAAAAGACTGCCAGCATCATCAAGGACCATCTTGGCCATACACTCATCTCTCCGCTGCCTTCAGGTAAAAGGTACAGGAGCCTGAAATCTGCAACATCCAGGTTCAGGAACAGCCTCTTCCCCACAGCCATCAGACTATTAAACACAACTTCAACCAAACTGACCTATAACAGCCTATTGCACTTTATCTGTTTATTTATGTGTGTACTGTATATATATATATTCTATGGTATATGGACACACTGATCTGATCTGTATATATGCCTACAATATTCTGTTGTGCTGCAACAATGCACAAATTTCATTGTCCTATCTGGGACACATGACAATAAACTCTCTTGACTTGGCTTGACTTGGGTAAGTGTGCATCCTTACTAATAAATGTGGCTTCCTTTAACAAGAGCTTCATCTTCAAGGCTGTGCAATGGTTATTAAGATCACTGTGACCATGGACAACTTCGGCAGATAGGTTCTTTATTTGCTGTTGTCTAATGGAGGTCAAGGAGGCATTCCACTCCGAGAAGTGAGTATCTTTCATCGTCTCTTGTGGGAGAGGAGGGAGAGGGCATGTGGTTTTGTGATTATTGTAGCTTTCCTCTAGCGCAAGTTGTCAGCGGGAACACATTACTTTGCCAGCACTGCGCGGCAACTTGAAGATGAAGTACACTAGAAGGACTTCCAAACTGGTGTGAGATTAAACATAGTGCATCATGCAGGTCATTGATCAAAATCCTCGAGGCTGTTATAAATCCTGAAAATAGATCACCTAGCACTTTTATTTCAATATAACACAATTGAAAATGCAGTTATTGCCGAGGGAAATTTTATAATGACCATTTCCCAGATATTAAAATCATTCTGGAAATCTGATGGCACTTCACTGTGTGAGTTTTATGATTTTTTAATTATTTGCAAAAAATATATACAGGAATAAAATCAATAAACACCTTAATATTTGTTGTGCCGTTAAAACGATACATACTTGTAGAATATTCCAGTGTTATTTACATTTCCTCATTAAACAATACACCATGAAGTGTGGTTCCGTCTCCACAGAGACTTTGCATTAGTTGCATCAAGCTTCAATGCCTCTCTTGACATATACGCTGCACCCTGGAATGTGCTAGCTAGCATCATTCACTTACAGATATATCTCCTCACATTGGAAGACCAATGTTGTAGACAGACCAACGTGCATCTTTCACCATGTTACTGATCTTCCTGTAGCAATTGATAGATTGAAAGATACAGCATGTAAACAGGTCCTTTGGCCCACTGAGTCCACACTGACCATTGATCACACTAGTTCTATCCTTATCCCACTATCACATCCACTACCTACACTTTAGGGGCAATTTACAAAGGCCAATTAACCTACAAACCCACACGATTTGGGTATGAGGGAGGAAACTGCATCTAGTGGAACTCCACTTGCAATCGAAAGGAAATGCCACTCCCACATTCTTAATTTACATTGGTTATCCATCTCGCCAGCACCTGCCTCAACTCCTCTGAATCAGACTCCCAGCACCTTCAGATAGTTGACGGTAAAAAGAACCAGATTTGCAGGGCCATTTGGCAAAATGTATGCCACACTCTCGTAGGCCAATCCAAACTGGTCACAGATGCTGATCAATGGATGGACCAACTGTGGGTACGAGCAGAAGACAGAGATGTTGTTCTTGTATAGGAAGGCTATGATTGATTGCACACTGCCTGGGATCATCACTCTTTTATGCTTGAGTCCTTCCTGATTGATTTGGCAAAAGATTTGATATAATAAGATAGAGTGTGCAGGCTTGCCTGACTCCAGGCTATATGAGGAAGTTGGACTTCACTGCTGAAAAAAATCTTGACCATATGTCCTTCAGGCAATGGTTAGCACAGAATGACCTGCAGACCCTGTGGGATAAGGACAATATGGACCCAGTCGGATGATTTTGCTGGCACTTTCAGAACAATCAGAATATTTCAATGCGCGAACTCACCAATAAGCTCCATGACGTTAATTTCCTGGCAGTGATTGGGGTCTGCCCTGTCAAATCCATTCTGTAGTCGTTACGCATGCTCTGCTCTCAAGACAGCTGCGGTAAGAATAAGACAAACGTCCACCCCTTTGTGGATTGTATGTTTGCCAAATATGTCTGGAAAAGGATGTCATGGTCCTTGATGAGGTTCGTCCCAGCTACTGTCTAACAAAAAGGGGCAAAGGGGAGAGGCTTTCCATCCACACCTCAACCCTTTATCCCATCACACCTATTCCTCACCCTCCCCCTCCCTCACGACTTACATTCCTTTCTCTATATTCATAATCCATACTCTTCCATCCTTGTCTTACACCTTCTGTCTTTTCATCTCTGGCCTTTGTCCAACCATCCCCAGTATACACTGATGGTACCGAAGTAGAGATCGGTGAATGGCTTCTAGTTCTTAAGAGTAAATATCACCAGCAACTTGTCCAGGACTAGCCATATCTTAGCAATGGTTAAGAAAGCACACCGATGCCTCTACTTCCTTTGAAGGTGTAGAAAGTATGACATGTCCCCAACAACTTTCACCAACCTCTACAGATGTGCTATAAAAAGCGCTTTTCACTGTACCTCAGTATGTAATAAACTACATTCTGAAATATCTGCCTATCATCTGTATTAAACTATCTATCACTCGTCAGGCTTTTGCCCCAGTTACATCTTAATCCCTACCCTCTTTGTTCCTGATCGTCACACTGTTCGTGGAAACGGAACCGTGATACGTTTCACTACAGTTCAGGAAACGGAGTGTGTAAAGTTCAAGACAGCGCGGGAAACGAAGCACAACACAGATACATTTCAAATGAACGCGAGAAACGGAACTCTGATAAACACGAAAGGAGCGCAGGGAAAGGTGAGTTGACTCAGTTTAATTCCAACATTTATTTCTTGGTATTTTGTTTAGTGCATTAATTATTCTTTCCTACAACTGTCGCGAGGTCTGATAAAGGTTATCGATAAAGGTTCGGCCTATCCAAGTTCTCCAGAGATGCTGAAGAAGGGTTTCGGCCAGAAACGTCGCCTATTTCCTTCGCTCCATAGATGCTGCTGCACCCGCCGAGTTTCTCCAGTATTTTTGTCTACCTCCAGAGATGCTGCCCGCCCCGCGCAGTTACACCAGCACTTTGTGTCCTTTTGGTTAAAAGATCAGTGGCTTTCTCTCTCACTCCTTTCTTATATAGCGGATCACAAGTGCGGCAATCCGATCCACAGGAACAATTCAACACTGTAAATAATATTGTCCAATGCATGCAACTAACTCATAGACACGAGGGACTGCAGATGCAGGTTTTTGGTTAGCACGCAACAAAAAAGCTTTTCATTGTACTAAGGTACACGTAAAAAGAAACTAAATCAAACTTTAAAAAAAGTGCTGGGGGAACTCAGCGGGTCAGGCATCATCTCTGACGAACAGTGATGGGTGACATTTCTGGTTGGAACCCTTCCTCAGATCCTATCAGTACCTCTATTGGCAATCTCTATTGACAATTCTTTCAAAACGAGAATACAGATGAGCAGGTTTTACATTTACACCTCTTGGTCTTTCTATCTCACCATATCTCTAGGACTTTACTAATTTCTTTGCTCAATCACATTGGATTCTTGGTTCTCTCATATTTCTGGTGGGTCTTTCCTGTCTTCTATGAAGACAGACTCAATGTATTGGTTTAATTTCTTCACCATTTACTTATTCCCCAATATAAATTCTCCTGTCTCTGTCTGTAATGAAACACATTTCGCCTCACCACGTTGAGAAAATATTATGATGTTTTTTATTTTCTCACCATTTTCTCCACAATTAGATTCATAGAAGCATACAGCACCAAAACAGGCCCTTGAGCCCAAAACGCAAAGTTCTGGAGTAACCCAGCGGGTCAGGCAGCATCTCTGGAGGATAGGCGATCTTTTGGGTTGGGATTCATCTTCAGACTCTGCTGCCTGCTCCAGCACTTTGTTTTTACTCATTCCAGCACTTGCAGTTCCTTGTGCGTCCCTTGTGGCAACTTGTCCATGGTCGTCAACATGCTCCATCTAAGCTATTATTTGCCCACTAGTATTTGTCCCATATCCCTCCAAACCTTTTATTATCTTTTGATTTATTAAACATCCCAATATTGGAACAGTCCTATTATTTAGTTTGGAGCCCTGTCAACAACTCTATTTATGCCACTAGCCTGCAAGATGGTTCTCAGACAATTCCTTTGAAGGCCATCCCATACCTCCTGTGTCCCCCTCCCTGACTCTCAGTCGGTCTTGACGCGAAACGTCACCTATTCCTTTTCTCCGAAGATGCTGCCTGACCCGCTGAGTTACTCCAGCACTTTGTGTTTATCTTCGGTGTAAACAAGCATCTGCACTTCCTTCTTACACAGTACTCGAAATGTGGCTGTATGTAATACTTCATAACTTCAAATGTGCAGAACCAGCTCACACTTGTGCCATCAGAACAAACAAAAAGCAAATCAAATTTAAAAACCCACTCACCAATCAGCTACTACAGTTCTGTGATCTCACACACAGACATTCAGAAGCAGGAAGAGACTGAGCATTTCCACCGGCTGAAACAAGGTGGGCCTATTTTTTAACAGATTTTCTGTCTATAATTTGGTCTCTCGTCTTTCTACTAATATGCCCACCTCGCTGAAAGTAGTGTCAGCATCAGTCTATCCTTTTAAGAGTCAAGAGTGTTTAGTTGACATATGTACTGACAACAGATTAATTAAATTATTATGCAGAACTTAACAGCTGTAAATGCAAAACATCAATAAAATATGTAATATTTTTTTAAATCAATAAATTAATAGTTATAAAACTAATGCAAAAAAAAAAAAGTCCTTAGCTCATAGTTGCTGTAGTGTTTAGTTTAGAGATACAGCGCAGAAATAGGCCCTTCGGCCCACTGGGTCCGCGCCGACCAGTGATCCCCACATATTAACACCATCCACACACTAGGAACAACTGTATGTCTTTGGAGTGTGGGAGGAAACCGAAGAGAGTCTCGGTACAGACAGCACACGTAGTCAGGATCAAACCTCGATCTCCGGCGTTGCATTCTACCGCTGCTCCACCATGCACCCTTAATATTCAAGACCCTTATAGTTATTCAAGCTATTCATGAACCTGGTGGTCACGTTTTCAGGTTCCTGTACCTTCTTCCCGATGGAAAGAGTAACATTGTCGCACAGTCAGGTTGGTGTGGGTCTTAGATGATATTGGCTGCCTTTTTGAGGTAGCGCCTTTTATAGATCCTTTCGATGGTGGGGAGGTCAGTACCTGTAATGGACCAGCTGTGTCTACCACGCTCTGTAATCTCTTTTGTTCCAGCCGTGAAGGAACCAGTCAATATGTTCTGTATCATACACCGTTACAAGTTCAATGGAGTTTTCATCGACATACCGAATCACCTTAATCTTCAAAGGAAGTA
Organism: Leucoraja erinaceus; assembly: GCF_028641065.1. Classification (NCBI taxonomy): domain Eukaryota; kingdom Metazoa; phylum Chordata; class Chondrichthyes; order Rajiformes; family Rajidae; genus Leucoraja; species Leucoraja erinaceus. The sequence goes on along the minus strand of NC_073392.1, from coordinate 27,304,709 downwards.
GCGACATTGTGTTTTTTAAAATTCTTTGGATGCCACCTCTTGCCACTTCCTCTTCAAAGTAGCTTTAAGCACTCTCCCAACACATTTTTGACCAACAAGTTCAGCTAACCAGTGGGAAAATTATGAATCAAATTCTCTCTCTGTGCTTTATCAAACTCTGCTACAAAGCTTTTCTTTAACCTTTCACATTATAAAGAAGACACCTTTTCTCGATCCTTCATTCACCCCTACAAAAACGTCTACACACGTTTTGAGCAAACACTTTATTGCCGTTTTTAATAATTATTAGTGCTGCACTGTTGTGCATCTTCAGATCCAATACATCAGCTCGTTGACAACGGAGTTGAAACTCTTAAAGATACCCCTCAGCTACACCATAGCACTGTTGGAAGCTGCCTGTGGTGCACACTTCATAGGGCAGTGGGTGAAAGGGCGTAATTGTAGAATGGAGGTGAAGATATTTTCGTTTGCAGTCTTATGGGGAAAAACCTGGTCTGGGACTATATTTTATGTTTTTGAAAGAAATTACACATGTATCCAGAATATCACAAAAAAAAGGGTAATGGGACTGAACAACATTTGAGCACCAGGAGTATAACGGTTGGAATCTGAAGAGAAAGAACTTGCGGACTCATGGGACTGGGACTAAATAGAGCAGCTCTTGCAAGGGATTGCTTAGGCACAAATAGGTGAGCAGCGGGAGAGAGGTCCAGATTTCTAATATATTTTGTGTGTGCCAGTACTGTATCTCCTAATATAGTTAGTGAATGGTCCAGCTGTATTGTTTTAAATTATGTTCATTCATTTTTGTTGACTCCACTTTGATTTTCTCTGGCCATTTACAATTATCAAATTTAAAAAATCACATTAAAGCACTAGAGCGAAGAATGTCATTGAATGTTGTGGTTACAACAATATGATTTTGTGCAGATATAGAAAAATGTTTCAGTATTCTTCCAATGTGTACTTGGACACCCTAAATGTTTGGAGTAATTGGTTCTTGCCATCACTCTGGCAGAGAATAGGTGGAATTTTATAGCTTTGTTGTAAACGTTAATTTCAAGCAAATTATTATGGATGGCAACTGGTCGAGCTGCTGTCTCACAGTGCCAGAGACCCGCGTTCGCCACTGACCACGGGTACTGTCTAAGTGAAGTTTGCACTTTCTTCCTTGCTCATCCACTTCCTATACACCTTTTTCAGGCTAGAGTTGCAGATTTCTATTACAAGTTATTTGCTTTCTCCTACTTTAAATATTAAATCACCAGTTGTAATTTTAAAATGATACTCTTGTTGTTCTTTGATTTTCTCTGGCCAGGTAAAATTAATAAATTAGATTCCCTTAAAATACCATATAGAAGAATGTGATTTGTGCTTTCTTGGTCAAATTAATAATTCAATACACTCATGAAGGGTTAATGCTGGAAACATTATTGTACACAGAAAACAATAAAAAGCCGATAAAGTTCCCAAATTGTTCCAGAATGATTTTTTTTTCTCTCTCTCTAGGCTCGAGACATAAAATATGAGTGTGTTGACAAATAATTTGGAAGACACTAACAGTGAAAAAGGTAAAGGTAAAAATGAATGAAAATGCATAAAATAAGCAGTTGGAGGAACTTATTGAGTCAGGCAGCATCTGTGGAGGAAATATGCATGAAATATTTGAGGTTGAGATCTTTCTTCAGACTGATGAGTCAAGGGGCCTGATCCAAAGCTATTTAAGTCTATTTCCCTCCTCGGATGCTGCCTGACATATGGAGTTCCTCCAGTTCTTTGTGTTTTTGCTCAAGATTCCAGCATCTGCAATCTCTTGAATTTCCAACTGAAAATGCACCATGGGTTTTCCTTACATTTTGGGTTTGAATTGGTCTAAACTCTTAGAACCAGTTGTATATTAAAATAAATATAACATGTAATGATAATTAAAATAAATAAGCCCAATAAGTCTGGAGGAAGGGTCTCATCCTGAAAGGTCGGATGTCCATTTCCCTCCATAGATGCTACCTGACCCGCTGTGTTCCTCCAGCGGATTGCCATTCGCACAAGGTTCCAGCATTTGCATTTTCTTGTGTCTTAATATGCATAATGCTTTCTTTGAAACATGGAACTAATATAAACAAGAATTTAATATAATATGTGCCAATTATTTCCTCCAGACTTTCTCTCATTTTGCTACAATTAAGAAGTTAGTTTTGCATTACTGCTTTAAAAATGTTTTTCTTCTTTCTATATAGATAATATAACGGACCGATTGCTGATGAAGGTAGCTGATAGATTCGGCAACGAATGGGAGCACATAGCAATTGGAGACCTAGGCTTTAATAAACATGAGGTTGATCGGTTTAGTTCTGATGGAACGACTCATCAAAAGAGAGTGTTTAATATGCTATACGCTTGGAAATGTCGGCAAAAACCCGCAAAAATCAAAACTCTTATCCAAAATCTGGAAAAAGCTGATATTCATCCTGATGTGTTGGAACTTCTGAAGAATGAAAACAACAGTTTTAATGGTAATGTTTCCCGATGGGGTATAAAGCAGAGGGATACATGTCTGATATGATACATAAATTACAGATTGTTTCAAGACAAAGAATATTTTATAGGATCCAAAGCAGGCGTGAGACAATAGAGAGGTTGGAACTTGATGAAAGCAAGTTCTATAGATGGGATAGGCAGGAGCACAGCAGGGTGTGAGGAAGCACTGTTTGCTTAACTTGCATTTATTTCAATGCTAGAGGCCTGACAGGTAAGGCAAATGAACGCAGGGCATGAATAGGACATGCGACTGGGATGTTATGGCCATTATGGCAACCTGGCTAAGAGAGGGACTGGAGTGGCTGCTTAATATTCCAGGGTACAAGTGCTGCAGATGAGATGGGGTGGGGGTAAAAGAGGAGGGGAAGTTGCTTTATGATGAGGAGAATGTTGTGGCAATTGTCTGACATGGTTTGACCAGTGAAGCTATTTGGGTGGAGCTGAGAAATAAAATGGTCATTTTGTTGGGAGTGTACTAAGCCCCCAATTGGCCCTATCACTCTAACATTCCCTATCCACATACCTGTCCAAATGTATGTATGTGTGGATAAGGAGGAACTGAAGAAATGTCACAACCCAAAATATCAACTATTTATGCCCTTTGTGTTCTCTGTGAGATTCCAACACTGCAGTTCCTTGTGTATATCTGCCCAAATGTCTTGACTTTTAATAGTAAGATTAAACGAGTACTTACCGGTATGAAGTTTGATCTGTATTTTATGAGGAGTTACGATGAGGTATTACGTGAAGACCCCAGCCCAGTGCGCAGGTGCGGCATACTTCGAAGCAGCGGTGTGAAATCACAGGATAGACACAATATTTGAAGTAAGATAGTAAAGATCATGAGACATCAGTTTATTAGTTTGATCTATATATTGAGGGTGGGAGCGGAGGGCACGTAATACCTCATCGTAACTCCTCATAAAATACAGATCAAACTTCATACTGGTAAGTACTCGTTTAATCTTACTATTTTACTTCGGAGTCACGTGAGTGATTCCGTGAAGACTTCAAAGGTCTGTGATTTCAAACCGTGTAACAGTTTTTATTTCACTCACTGCCGAAGTTTTTGAGGGAGGAAGTGTTATCGTAATCAACCAATGGATCTGCTTTCACAAGAAACAGAAAGGTATTTGTTAACAATAACAACATAAAGAGCTCCCCTGAGCTTAAATTAATATTGCAGTTTGTAATATTCTTTCTGCAATTAAATCAGGCTTATCAACGGTTTACAATAAAAAAATGTTCTGAACGTCGTTCCCTTGACCATTCTGCCGTATTGAGAATGTGGTCAACCGGGATGTCCATTCGTTCAGCCGCTGATATCAATGCTGCCCTAGTGGAATGGGATTAAAATGTATTATTATCTATTCCGGCAGCTTTCAGTACCTGTTTGAGCCACCTTGGAGTGGTTTGGCTCATACCCCGTCTTGGGGTTTCTGTGGTTGACCCATAGGCTTTCCTCTCCCTCTAAGATTGTGGGTTGTGTCTATATATTGTAGTAGATGGGTCACCACACTCAACCTGGACTCTGGTGGGTAGGCCCGGAATCCCACCAGTGAATTGGGCGTTCCTGGTCCATATAACCATATAATAATTGCAGCACGGAAAAACACAGGCCATCTCGACCCTACTAGTCCGTGCCGAACTCATAATCTCGCCTAGTCCCATATACCTGCGAGTTGGGTTTTTACCAGACCTAGAATGATGAACGTGATGCGTCTGGGGTAATCACCATGTTATCCAGTCTAGTTTTATGGAGTGACTGGACTCTGTGAGCGTATACAAGAGCCATAAGCATGAGCGTTTTTAACATAGATAGAGCAAGACTGAGGGATCTGGCTGGTGCCATTCTCTGAGATATGTCAATATCACACCGATATCCCATACATGGGTATACCTCCATGCTCTGCTGTCCTGCTGTTTTAGATAAGCAGACAAGGCGCTCCATGCTGTATTTATGGCACTGTAACTCACCTTTTAGTCATGGTGTAGATATTCCAGGAACTCCAATACGTCAGTGGTTGAATAGTTTGGTATGTTGTCCCTGCGTCGTGGCAGTATTTTACCCATGTTAGCTCTTGGTGACTGTTCGCAGGGATGCCGACATGGTGGTAATGGTTCCTTTGGATAATCCCAGTCCCTGGTAAGGTCTATTCAAAACCTGCACCCAGGAGTTTGATGTTTTCCTGGCATGGGTGGCTTATGCCTGATACTGGGTTGAGTCAGCAACCATGGTCCACTAGGGAAATCCATAGGTGACTCGCCCACCATGTCGTGATGAACTGGGAACCATGGCTGTGTAGGCCGGTCGGGCACGTTCAATATCTCGGAGACAGATTCCATCTGTATTGCGAAGTGCCCGACTGATGAGGCAGAAGGGAGGAAGGCAAAGCAGAAATTCCCCCTTCCAGCGTGTAGGCATCTATCGCTGCTGCCTCTGATCTGGTTCCTAAGTCACATACATAGGTTACTGGTGATTCCGTCTTGTGCAACCAAATTGATATCTGGCTTTCAAACTGCTTAATACCTTTAGCAGATATTTTGGGTTTGACATCTATTCAATGTTATCATAAATTTTTACCCGTGACGTGGTGTCTCCCACTGTGTTCTAGCTTCCTAGGACATAGGCAGCTGATAGTTAAAATGTCTTTTGACACACCATTGCCAGATCTGTTTGACCAATTTGTTGCACAATAATGATTTTATGCTCCCCATAGGGTTGATACAGGTGCACAACCTTTTATCCGAAAGCCTTGGGACCAGACACTTTTCGTAATTCAGAATTTTTCGGCTTTCGGAATGGAAGATTTTTAGCGTAGATTTTAACGGCTGGCTCAGTGGCAGAGTGCTCGGCTCATATCCACAAGGTCGTGAGTTTGCGCCTCGATCCCGGCAGTTACTCGATCGCGAGTTTGAGTCTTCAATGTAGTTTTTTCTTGCAGAATAGGAGAGAATAGGGAGGGTTAGGCTGGGATCATTCTCTGCGAGATAATCTAAGTGCGGGAGACAAGTGTAGGAGAGGTGTACTGACTGTGTGGGCAGAACTTTGGAAGTGATTGCCCACCATTCTCAAAAGCCGCTGTGTCTCCCTGTCCCTCCAACTCCAGAGGAATCCGCTGCCCGATGCGCCGCTACGGCGACAAGTGGCAGTTCGCCCACAGCCCGAGCTGCGCCCCCCTCATCCGCAACCCGGGTTCCTCTGGAGTTGGAGCGGGGCTGGGCTAGAGTTGTTGCTGGCTGTGAGTCTCTGGGATCTCCGTGCTTGCAGTGGGCCTGGGGGTCGGTGTCCCGATGAGGGGGCGCAGCTCGGGCTGTGGGCGAAGTGCCACTTGTCGCTGTAGCGGCGCATCGGGGAGCGGCTTCTGGTGGTCCTGACGTCTCTCAGCTCCTGTCCAGGGGGATGGCCGGAGACGTCAGGACCAACAAGAACCCGCTCCCCGATGCGCCGCTACAGCGACAAGTGGCAGTTCGCCCACAGCCCGAGCTGCGCCCCCTCATCCGCAACCCGGGTTCCTCTGGAGTTGGAGCGGGGCTGGGCTAGAGTTGCTGCTGGCTGTGAGTCTCTGGGATCTCCGTGCTTGCAGTCGTCGTGTCCCGTTGGTCCTGACGTCTCTGGTCACCCCTGGACTGGAGCTGAGACTGGGAACTTTACCGCCCTTGCCCCCTCCCTCTGCAACTGCAAACAACCCCACAGTTCCCAGTCTCAGCTCCTGTACAGGGGGGTGGCCGGAGACGTCACAGCCCGAGCTGCGCCCCCTCATCCGCAACCTCAAGACCAAGACGCACCTTGCACACCATCAGCTTCGGTCCCTACGGGGAGCGTGTTCCTCTGGAATTGGAGCGGGGCTGGGCTGCTGCTGGCTGTGGGTCTCTGGGATCTCCGTGCTTGCAGTGGGCCTGGGGGCCGGTGTCCCGTTGGTCCTGACGTCTCCGGTGATTGGCACTAGCTCCGACGTGAAGACAGTGCAAAACCCCCGCGCCGGTGCAATGGGCGGGGAGCTGGAGAGGGGAGGGAAGGGGTCACACACATGGCCTGGAAGCAGAGGGGTGTAGGTGGGGTGAAACTTAAGGGAGCGACAATTTGCTGCTGCCTGCCCGCTGAGTTAAAAAGTTCTCATGCAAGACTCACGATACACTGTGTATCGTGAGTCTACCTTGGGAACGTTTTAACTCAGCGGGCAGGCAGCAGCAGATTGTCAATTATTAACCCTCCCGCGCAATATACCCTCACCTTCTCTTTTATGAATGGGGATTTAGTTCCCCTTTCTTCGAGGACCGACCGGAGGTTCCGCTGTCACCTCTGCGGGCCGCCCTCGGTGAACGTTTTCAAGGACCTTTCTTCAAGGACTGAAAAAATGTCGCTATTCGGAGGTTTTCGTTATTTGGATCGTCGGATAAAAGGTTGTGCACCTGTATAAGCCACCACCATAGTATTATCAATCCGTAACCACATATGTACGTGCTGCATTTGAAATGCATATGCTTTTTAGCCCAATAGGCGATCACCAATCCCAAGTAGTTGATGCCCGGTGTGTGTAGTAACGATGTTTCTGAATTGGTCCATCTGTTACCTGTGCTGGATATGGAGTTTAGTTGCTCCCCAGCCTAAAGTACTGGCATCGGTTTTTAAAAACCAAGTTGGGATTGGTGATGATAATAGGGCTGAAAACTATGCCAAATATATGTCTGCCCACCACTGTAATTGTGATATAGCTTCAGTGGGTACATTCATGATTTGATTATAGTGACCCAAGTACCTTGGCAAAGTAACAGTCATATGGATGGAATTGTTATTGAAGCCCAGATAATCCATGGTAGTTAACAGCTTCAATTCTGGTTTATCTGGGCGTGGGATGAACCTCAGAGGTTTAGGGAGCTGTTTCGTAGCTAGAACTGCTGCCACAGCTAATTCCTTTGTTTCCCCTAATATGAGGATATCATCCAATATATGCCATGATTATGCTTGTTTTCTTAATATTTTCATGGCCATTTTTAATATTTATAATAGTTTAGGGCTGAGGTTAGACCATTGGGAATGCTCTATACTCCCATAGTTGCCCTAACCGGGATATCCATTATCCAGGTAAAAATTTTTAGGTATCTATAATGATCCTAGTGTATGGGTATAAGATAGTTAGCATCTTCCATATCAATGCTCGCCATAGGTATCCTTTGGAGATCAGATGTCTGGCAGTGACAAAAAACCCGTCTCCATCTTAAAGTGTATATACTCAACAGATTTATTTAGTGATATTAGATCAATGATGATGCTACATTCACCATCTTTTGTAGTTTTGGTGAATATATTCGATACAAATTCCAATGGTTCATGTTTACTCTCATGATCCGTTTAGTAATGAGCTTTTCTAGTTCAGCTTGACCTTCTCACTTCTCTTTCTTAGAGGGAGAAAATGCCCTTTGGGCGCATTGCTGAACTGGCGGTAATATGCCCAATTTGAATTCAAGTTTTTATCCACTAATACTGTTGAGTATATTTTAGTTATTTGTGACAGCACCCCATGCTTTATCAACAATTGTAAATGCCCCCCCCGCAGTTAGTAGAACACCCTTATTTAGTGTAAACTGGGAGGAACCAGACTACCTACCTCCATGTTTATTGTTTTTTCATGAAGGCCTAGTTTTGCTGGTATGCTGGTGCTGTCGGTGGGGCGGCGCATTTTCCCATGGCTCCGCTCTGGGCCCCTGTCTAAAAAGAACTTTGGGGGTAATGTGAAGCGGTCGCCAGGCTTTCACCAGTCCTTGTTCGATATTGCTGGTGGATGCCGAGGGGTGCTGCCAGCTGGGTGTTGGATGCGATGTCCTGCTCATTCCATGGCCTGCCCTCATGAGGCGCACAGGTTTAGCTGCCTCTCTTCCCGCAGCAGCGGTTTGCATAGCCCCGTATATTTGGGGTTGCGGGCAGGTCTTATATGCACAAATGTCAGTCGAGTATCCCAAATTTGGGAACATCTTAGGCGTCAGCACACTCGTAGTGCAACGGGATAGTCTGTTCTCGTCCGCCTGCCCAGCGTTTAAGCCAGCCCAGCCCTGGCCTCCTTAGCTAGCCTCAAAAGAGGGAGCAAAAGGGTGTGCTATAAATTGGAGGAGGCATAGCTCAAACTCCGCTGTTGCATCAATCCCTCGACAAGGGAGATGGCTAGTGCAATAGCACTGGGGTAGGAGTGTCAGCTCCCTTGGCATTCAGCCAGTGCCCCTTTTTCCCTGGAGGTTTTGAACTCCATGACCTCCTCTGGCTTGGGGAGACAGACATACTTATTTTTGCTGTCTCCACCTGTTCCAGTGTTGGAGGAAGTTGATTCCTGTAGAACCTGTAATTTTGGTAAGATTTTTGTCTTACCTGTATTTAGAGGCTGCCTGCCGTTTTTCAGGCGGCATTGTAGCGGTTCCCGGGCGGCGATTCTCCTTGTCAGGAGTCTGCAGGGCTGCCGGTCGGGTTTTTAAATTTCCCTCCGGTCCGCTGCTGTTAACCAAACAGCTGTTCAGCGGACCGGCATCAGCGCAGCTCCCTGTCAGCGGTCCGCAGCGTGTGCGGTCCCGTTAGCGCCTATCCCCCTCCACTGTCGGCTCCTTCGCTGGAGTCGAACGGGGGCCGCTTCCTCTGCTGCTTTGCTCCCCCTGGAGCAAAAAAACCACAAGGCCCGATTAAGGTAAGTACTTACCTCACGTCCTTGGTTGCGGGAGCGCCCGACTCCCGCTGGCCGCGTGTTGCACAGCTGTGCGATAATGCCGCACCTGCGCACTGGGCTGGGGTCTTCACGGAATCACTCACGTGACTCCGAAGTAAAATTGTATCTGCTTCTATATCTTCCCCTGCAATTTATTGCAGGCATGAACTACCTTTAAGTGAAAAAGTTGCCCCTCAGATCCCTCTTAAATCTCTTTCCTCTCACTTAAGTCTATGCTCTCTAGTTTTAGAATCCTCTACTCTGGGGGAAAAAAGATTGTGAGTGTTCACTTGATCCAGATCTCTCATGATTTTGTATACTTCAGTAAAGTCACCCTTCAGTCTCTTGAGTTCGGACTCAAACGCACAATCCCAGGTAACATCCTGGTGAATATCTTCTGTCCCCTTTCCAACTTAATGACATCCTTTCAATGCAAGACAATTAATTAATTTTGAGCTGTAGTCACTCTTGTGGGGCAGACGTCATAGCAGACAATTTATTGATGCCAATATTTCCCATACAACACTACAGTATTCAGAACAGTTAACCTGTTTTGATCATTTTAGTTGAGAGATGAATATTGGTCTAGGTAATGGGGAAAATCTTCTTCAAAAAAGTACAATGACATCTTATACATTGACCAAACTTAGTAAACAATGCCTGATCACACCAACTGATGTGAAAACTTGCTACTACTCAGGAATTCAAAACAGCTAGGAAGTCATAAGGACCAAGTTTTATCTGTTAAATAATTTATTTGCTATATGTTGTGATCTAAATCTGCGCTATGGTTTGCCCAGTTCCCACTTTACAGTGTGCACAAAGTGAATCGGTGGCAATAAATCTCAGAATCTCTTCCGTCTGGAGGTTAACAGAAACAATTTCCAAGCACAGTAAACCCTTGTTATAAGAGGAGGGGGGGTTGACGTACGTTATTGCCGATTGTCTGTTATAAACAAATAAGGTATTATCATTGTAAGTAGTTGAAACAATGATGATAGTTAATACACAAAAAGACACAAAGTGCTGGAGTAACTCAGCTAGTCAGGCAACATCGCTTGTGACGTCGGGTCCCTTCTTCTGACTGATTCAGTCTCCTGAGTTACTCTAGCACCAGAACACTAGTTGTCATTTCACCTTAAACTAGACTGATGCACACCAGCAAGCCCTACTTCACCGAATCACGTGACTGTTGTTGTTACAGCTCACATTGTAGCCCATGGGGACAGCACTTTCTTCAGGCAAAAAGTGCTTGGTCACCGTGGAAATGCTGTTCTCAGGGGCTACAACATGAGCCACAACAACAGCCGTGTCATCAGACTGTGAAGTGGGTCTTGTTGGTGTACCTTACGAGTTGGGGGTGGGGTCAGATGCTTGGGGTCTAAAGGGCTGGGGAGACAGTGGGAGCTGCGGCTAGATCGGCAGGTCCATCCATTACATCTGATATCCGTTATAAAAGGGCCCGTTAAAATGAGGGTTTGCTCTAATGTAATCTTAATGTTAAATAGTTTAATCACAACTCTTGGACCTACCAATATTTTGAAGCAGATTTATTAAGAATGGACATGCAAGCTAGAATTAAGCAACTTTCAAGATTTCTCTAAGTCTACCCTGCTCCAAAGTAAGTGGTGCCAGATTTAGACTTTGAGTAAGTTTTTTTGTGTGAGGAACTTTCAAACTTCAGGAAATATTATTGTTGATAACATTATTTTCTGCTCATAGAATTGCTTTGCACATGTTGCCAGAAATATGACTGTTCGTGCAATTGTAAACCTCCAGGTAAGAAACCTTCAGTTTGAAGCTGTTTTTACATATATTTAGTCAGAGTCTATCAGAATTTAAAAGCAGGCATAATGTAGGGAATGTAATCCTTCTTGCAGTTAATGAAAATTAGTTTTAATTAGATTTAAAAAAAAAGGTTATCTTAATTCATTTCTTGCAGCAGCCTTAATCGAAATCAATGGGCTCATGGAGAATGCGACGATCTAAGAGCACAAGAGTATAAGAGTCAGGAAGTTATGATGCAGCTCTCTGAGACTTTGGTTTGGCCACATTTACATTAATGTGTGCAGTTATGGTCACGCCATTACAGGAAAGATGTGGCGGCTTGGGAGAGGGTGCAGAAGAGGTTTACGAGAATGCTGCCTGGATTAGACGGTAATAGCTACGAGAAGAGTGGCGGCACAGTAGCGCAGCAGTAGAGTTGATGCCTTACAGCGGCAGAGACCCGGGCTCAGTCCTGACTACAGGTGCTGTCTGTATGGAGTTTGTTCTCCCCGTGACTTTCCCCGGGTGCTCTGGTTTCGTCCCACACTTCAAAGACATACAGGTTTGGAGATTAATTTGTTTTGGTAAAAATTATAAATTATATGTCCCTAGTGTGTAGGATAGTGCTAGTGTACGGCGATCACTGGTCGGCGTGGACTTGGTGGGCCGAAGGGCCTGTTTTCGTATGTATTTTTAAAACAAAAAATGAAAAACTAAACTAAATCAAAAGAGGTTGGACAAACTGGAGCACCAGAGGTTGTTGGGAGACTTGATAGAGTCGTATATAAAGTTACGAGAGGCATATATAGGCTACACTTTATCCCAGGCTGGAAGTGTCAAAGACTCAAGGGCATAGCTTTAGGATGAGAGGGGCAAAGTTTAAAAAGTTGTACAAGGCAAAGGTTTTAACACTGAAGGTGCTGGGTGACAGGAACATGTTGTCAGAATTGGTAGTGGGGGAAGATACAGTACGATAGTGGTGTTTAAGAGTCTTCTAGATAGGCCCATAGATATGTAGAGAATGGAGGGATATGGATGATTTGCAGGCAGATTAGATTAGTTTATCTTGGCATCACGTTCGGCATAGACATTGTGGGCTGAAGGCCCTGTTCCTATGTTATACTTTTTTATGTTACTTTTCTAACAGTTGGAGAAAATCTGTAAGATTCTGCGATTTTGCTGGAATCCATGGGTATTGGCTGGCAGGGTAATTGGCAATGGATGCATAATGAGTTTAGATTCATTTTTATTTGGAAGTCCTTGAAAAATATTGGCATTTCCATTTCAAACATTTGGAACTTACAGAAAAATTCTAGGCTGATTTTTCAGGTTAATATAATTTCATTAGAACTTGGAATTAAATACGCAATACTTTTTCTTTGTTAAAATTTCGGAATGATAAGTGCTGTAAAGTTATGTGGTGCTCCATAACAAAGTTAATGACCTGTGCTCCCAGTTTGAGTTTGAAAACTCAATTTTTCCCTATTGCTGATGACGTACATTCAGAGCTAATGTTCAATCTATTTCCTTACAGAAATCATTGTCTCAAATTCTGAAACTGGAGGATATAGTAAGTAATAAACCAACTACGAACATTTGCTATTTGCTCACTTTCAGGGTATGGGACAATATGAATGGATTGGGCCAAATGGTTTGTTTCCATCATCGTGGATATATTTATGTAGACCTTTCACACTTTTTAAACAGTTAACTCCACTGTAATTTGGGACTAAGTTTGGCATAAAGGTAATTAAATTGTAATTATTTTTGGCATATAGTAAAAGACAGTGTCATAAGAAAAAGAAATTTCATGTATATTCCACTGTTACATGCTGCTAGCTTGCTGTATTTCTCCATCTACAAAGTTGTTCTCCCTATGGTCTCAGGCAACTCCCTTCCTTACTTATATCCTGCTTGTTAAATGCACTCCATTAGCCCCATGCTGCTGACCCCAGGTTTATCCATTTTGGTGACTTTTTTAACATTACATGACCTACCAAGGTTATGACATCACCTTGCATAACCTTTGGTTATGAAACCAATGGAGGTTATGAAATGGATTGTACCATTAAACCGCTCTGAATTCAGCATAAAATGGTAACTTCACTTAGAATTCCACGAGACTGCCAATGTGATGGGGTTCTTTGCGTTTAGGCTGAGAGATACTCTTCCAGTGGAGGGGGGTGAGGTTCCAGTTCATATTTGACGTGATACTATCTTAATCAAGATAGAAAGTATCCTAATTTCCTATCGGTGAAATAAATATCAACTGGAAAATAATTTCTGAAATCAGTGCTTAATGTGTGCTAATCATTGAAACCATGCCAAGGGAGATTGTACATAGTTTAATATCCCAATCCTGGTGGAATAGTGTGCAAGTGCTTTTAGCATGCAATGCTTTACATGTTACTTTAATGCACAGGAATTGTACAATAAGACACCAATATCCTGGATTTATTGACTATTCAACATGACAGCTGGAAATGTCCGTGGCGCACCAGAGAACGTTGCTATTTTTGATATTTTTTACTGTTCAGGGACCAATGCCTTTTATTCACAGATATCAGTCTCAACATCATGGACACAGATTTAGTGAAGGGCAAAAGAAAGGGAGATGTGAGGATAAATGTTTATGTGCAGAGTAATGATGAGTGGTCCAATTTGTGGTCAGACCAGGGCAAATTGTTGGTGATATTTATACCGAGGAACTTGAAGCTCTTGACCATCTCCACATCAGCACCTTAATATAGACTAGGGCATGTACTCCATCCCACTTCCTGAACTTGATGCCCAGCTCCTTTGTTTTACTGACATTGAGGGAGAGATTGCCATCTTGATGCCTTGTGGCCATGCTCTCTATCTCCTTGTAAAAGGAGTTAGTGCAGAATTTGGCTGCACAGTCCTGAGGGCATAGGGAGTATAGTGAGGGGTGAGGAACGCAGCCTTGCAGGGCACGGCTGTTGAGAAATATTATGGAAAATACTTTGTTGTCACTTTGATGGTGTCGTCCCCAACCTTGCAAATGAAATTAGAGCAGAATTTGGCTTTACAGTCATGAGTCTACATGGTGTATAGTAGGGGGGCTTAGAATGTAGTCTGGCATGGCACTGCTGTGAGAATTACCATGAATTACTATGGAGGATGTTTTTGTTGCATACATTCACTGCTTGCAGCTTATGGGTCACAAAGTCAAGGATCCAGTTGCAGAGAGAAAAACAGAGGACTAAGTCCAGGAATTTGGAGATGAGTTTGGCTGGCATTATAGCATTGAAGGCATTGTTACAGTCAATAAATTGGAGCCCGATGTAAGGGTCCTAGCTATCCACATGTTCCGCGATGAGTGTAGGGGCAGGCACGTGACATCCGTCATGGACTTGTTGTGGAGGTAAGCAAATTGCTATGGATCAAGGGTGCTGTAAGCAGGAATCGTCAGATTTTTCAGAGGACGACTGGATATGCACTTCTGGGGAAAAGATATGCAGAGCCACAGGGAGAATGCAAGGGGACATGACTGCAGGAAACTAGCAGGTATTTGATGTGCTCGATGGCCTTCTTTTCAGCTATGACCCAATCTTTCTTTGGTTTAGTTGACAGTGCAGGTTAATGTTTAGTCTTAGGGACAAGCAAAAGCAACTCAAAGCCCAGGTGCATTCCAACTGTGCTTGGTGCCAATTGAAAGTACAGTGCAGGATTGTAGAGAATGAACAGTAGCCAAACAGGTGCCAATGAGACTATGGAGATAATGAGTACAATTGTACAAGATTACAAGCCCATTGGACATTGGATCATGAGAGAATGCTAATGCATTGTGGAGCTAGAAAATCATGCCTTCTGTCAGAATGTCAGTAATAAGCTGACAATATTACTGCTTGTGGTCTACAACTAACAATCCTACACATTAGTGCTGGGTGCAAGACAATGGACCCTATCCTAGAGTATAACTCAATGGTCCACAAATTCTTTATTATCGTAGAGGTAATGGTGGATGGCTGTTTATCGGGTTGGAGGCAGGTGACTAGTGGGGGTCCTCAGGGATCTGTGTTGGTCCTTTGTTGTTTGTCCATGTACATCAATATCTGGATGATGTACAGAGGTACTGTGAAATTATTTTTCTGCATACAAGTGAAGTATTACTATACATTAGTACAATCCATGGTTATGTACAAAGTGCTTAGAAATAGTCCACTGAGACTATATGCAAGAGTCGCTAGGTTTTGGCATGATTTTCAAAGTCCAAGTTGCTTTAAGTGCAGCTGGTCATAAAGGCCCATTGCCCTGGCGGTGTTACTGGGTCAGCCTGGTCCAGTGAAGCTGTAGGCATCCTCCATCGCTGTCAGCTTGGTCCCCTGGAATGACACCCAATCCAGTCGAGCTCCACGCGATGAAAGTTGCATATAGTTTTAACTGGCTATAGTTGTCCACTTGCAGTCAAAGTTCCCTAAAGGGAACAGGCTTCTGCCAACCTAATTGTAGCTTTGGGGTTCGAAAAAGCTGATCAGCAGTGAGTCTGCATTCTGGCATGGCCCTGTGCACAGAACTCATCGTTTTGAATGATTGTAAGTTTTCTGGCTTTTTCGTCTTCCACCAGCCCAGCTTGAAGTCTGTCCAGTTTGTGAGTTTTTGCCGAGGCATGTATGTGCAGGATTCCTCAGTTATCTTGTGTAGTTCTTGCATTTAATGATTAGTGTTATGGTATAAGTTTTGCTAAACCTGATGAAGAGCCAAGTGTAGAACATGTAAATACCTTGCCTTGCGTGGACACATTGATTCTGCATCAAAGTTATTCATGTGAATTGTTCTGATCATGAAGTGTTCTGCCCCAGTTGTTGAATGAACATTGACTTCTGATGGTCTGACTACAATTTTTCAGGCTCATATGAAACTTAGATTATTTTCTGAAAACTTTATCCTCCGACAGTTCACTTTGGCTAATCGTCTGTGCTCAATGTTTTCTCTGCATGGCCTCCAGCAGAGATAATAGAAGATAGATGCAAAATGCTGGAGTAACTCAGCGGAACAGATAACATCTCTGGAGAGAAAGAATGAGTGACATTTCAGGTCAAGACCCTTCTTCCGGCTGAGAGTCAGGGGAGAGGGAAACAAAATATGGAAGGGTACAATGGACATGTAAGGTGTGAACGGAACAGATCAAAGCAGACGATGATCAAGGAAATGTACAATGGTTCATTGTCAGATGAGGGGAAGGTAACAGCGAGGCATACCAACAGTAAGATTAATCAGGAGGACAGTGAAACTAGGAGGAGAACTAGGGCGGTGGATGGATGGTGAGAGAGGGAAAGAATGGTTACTTGAAGTGAGAGAAATCAATGTAGCTACATACTGTCTGAAGAAGGGTCTCGATCTGAAACATCGCCTATTCCTTTTCTCCAGAGATGCTGTCTGCCCCACTGAGTTACTCCAGCTTTTTGTGTCTCGCTTCACACTGCTGAGTTGTAAGCCACGTAAGCAAAATATGAGGATAATAGGATTATTTGAAGGGGTACATAACCAGGAATGGAAAGTACACATCCCTTTTTCACATCCTTCCAAAGACACCACATCCGATGACTTGGTATTATTATCTCCAATTCTTCTACTAGGAGGTAGTTCTCCTTGAGTGAATGCCTAAAGGGGAAATTTATACTGATACCTGAGAATAAGGAGGGCATAAATTAAGGAAGATGTAGAAACTGATGCTGGTTTCCACAAAAGGACACAAGTTGCAGGAGTAACTCAGCAGGTCAGGCAGCATCTCTAAAGAATATGGATAAGATGACATTTCAGGGACAGGACCCTTTCTCAGATCAAGTCTGAAGATGGGTTCCAACCTGAAACATAAATTAAGAAACAAGCCTGTTGTAATTGATGCAATGAAAAAATAAATATTGTCTGCTTTCTTTTGCAGATCATACAATTAAAATAAGCTTGATGGAAACGTATAAAATATCTGAAGAATTACCTAACACACTCAATAATATATTTTGCGAAAAAGATCCTCAATTATTCTTCAAAATAAGAGATATTATCAATCGCTTGCAATGCAGTCTTTTGAAGATTTCACCAGGATGCATAGAACTTAAGCTGCAGCTACGATCGTACGAGGCACTCCTGAACCTCACCCAGTTGTGTAAGAGAGAAGCATCTAAGGGGATAACGCAGCTTGCTCCATTGCACCAGAAACTACGAGATGCATTGATGGAAGAACTTCCATGTGAAAATATAATGCCTGCAATGTTTTCTTTCCAAAACATTTTTGAAGGCGGATCCTACAAAAGTGCACTGGAATTCTTCTCTGCAGGTAGGTCTTTGGTGAGGTTTGAATTGCAAAGTAAATAGAGAAAGGAAAGAGGAAATGTGTAGGAAAGAACTGCAGATGCTGGTTTAAATCGATGATAGCCAAAAAAGCTGGAATAACTCAGCAGGACAGGCAGCATCTCGGGAGAGAAGGAAATGGTGACGTTTCGGGTTGAGACCATTCTTCAGACAGAGGATAGATAAGGAGCATTTGAAATGATGGCTGAAAGCTCATTTGATCTAGGCTTTCTACAGCATCAGCTTGATTATCTCCCACTTATAACTGTTTCTGTCGCACCAGTGATTTGCATTTGTATAACATGTATTGTATTCACCGGAGTTTAGAAGGATGAGGGGAAATCCTATAGAAACATATAAAATTATAAAGGGACTGGACAAGCTAGATGCAGGGAAAATGTTCCCAATGTTGGGCGAGTCCAGAACCAGGAGCCACAGTCTTAGAATAAAGGGGAGGTAATTTAAAACTGAGGTGAGAAAAAACAATTTCACCCAGAGAGTTGTGAATTTAAGGAATTTCCTGCCACAGAGGGCAGTGGAGGCCAACTCACTGGATGAATTTAAGAGAGATAGAGCTCTAGGGGCTAGTGGAGTCAAGGGATATCGGGAGAAGGCAGGCACGGGTTATTGATAGGGGACGATCAGCCAAGATCACAATGAATAGCGGTGCTGGACCGAATGGCCTCCTCCTGCACCTATTTTCTATGTTTCTATGCTGCAGAATAAAACATTCCTATCCACAAATAGTACGGTTCTTTTGAAGGTGCATTTGAGGTGGGTTATGTTACGCTTTTGGACATTTTATTTGAGGGGTCAATTCAGGAAAATGCTGCAGCACACAAGTGTCAAAGGGCTTTGCATTGCCAGCTCCTGAATAATCAGTGGGGTTAGGGGGTTCAACACAGTAGAAATGCCTAACGAGGAGGGGCAGGGCATTAGTCTGGGGAGGTTGTGACTTACATAGAAACGTAGAAACATAGAAAATAGGTGCAGGAATAGGCCATTCGGCCCTTCGAGCCTGCACTGCCATTCAATATGATCATGGCTGATCAACCAACTCAGTATCCTGTACCTGCTTTCTCTCCATACCCCCTGATCATTTTAGCCACAAGGGCCACATCTAACTCCCTCTTAAATATAGCCAATGAATTGGCCTCAACTACATTCTGTGGCAGAGAATTCCAGAGATTCACCACTCTCCGTGTAAAAAATGTTTTTCTCATCTCAGTCCTAAAAGATTTCCCCTTTATCCTTAAACTGTGACCCCTTGTTCTGGACTTCCCCAACATCGGGAACAATCTTCCTGCATCCAGCATGTCCAACCCCTTAAGAATTTTGTAAGTTTCTATAAGACCCCCCCTCAATCTTCTAAATTCTAGCGAGTACAAGCCGAGTCTATCCAGTCTTTCTTCATATGAAAGTCCTGACATCCCATGAATCAGTCTGGTGAACCTTCTCTGTACTTCCTCTATGGCAAGAATGTCCTTCCTCAGATTAGGAGACCAAAACTGTATGCAATACTCCAGGTGTGGTCTCACCAAGACCCTGTACAGCTGCAGTAGAACCTCCCTGCTCCTATACTCAAATCCTTTTGCTATGAATGCTAACATACCATTCGCTTTCTTGCCTACTTTCAATGACTGGTGTACCATGACACCCAGGTCTCGTTGCATCTCCCCTTTTCCTAATCGGCCACCATTCAGGTAATAGTCTACTTTCCTGTTTTTGCCACCAAAGTGGATAACCTCACATTTATCCACATTATACTGCATCTGCCATGCATTTGCCCACTCACCCAGCCTATCCAAGGATCCAAGACTTCAAGGATTAATTCAGTTCATTTAGGGTATAGTGTATCAGTGATTATGAATAGCAGCCAAGAGTGTTTGGACAAGTGAATGACAAAAGCTAAAGGTGAAAAGTGGACAAAAAGGTGTCCGATTAGGAGAGAAGAGGAGTGAAATGTAAAGCCTGGAGGGGGTAATATGGATGGAAGGGAACTGTGGGACGGGGTTGTTAACTTGCTATCATGTGTTTGCACCATTGTGTCTTTATACAGGGCAACAATTTCATTGAACTTTATAAATTGAATTTCTATAGAATTTAATTTTCCCATAAGCCAATCTCTGAACATGGTTGAATAATTAATAAACAAGTTGTAAAGGTTGTCAAATTGCTTTAAGATTTTCACTGCTGATGGCTGGCTATCAAAGCTTATGGTTTCCAAGCTTCGCATGCCTGAATTTCACAGCTTAAGTGAGAACTGTTTTAGTGGAATTTAAAGAGGATTTTCCTGTTTAATATGTCATGGAGTCCTGTGCGATGATCCTTCTCCAGCTTTAAGTTATCTGCTTATGTGATTGAATGGTATAACAGCTCCTTCACTGGGGGTCTCCATTGAGCACTAAAGCTCCACCTCCTTGGCCCCTCCAGTTGAGCCTGGCACAACGGTGACTTTAGCACCACATCACCAATTGCTTTTGCAACCAACAACATCCCCTCCTTCACTAAAACCATTCGTAACTCTTTCCAATCCATAATATCCAGGTTTTGTCATTAACCCTCTACCCTGTATAAAAGCCCAACCATCTCTCCCAGTCCTGGTCTGTCTAGTCAGTGGGGAGTGGGTTTAGACAAAACGTCCAATGCTTATTCTATTGTGCGCAATGCCCTGGGATTCATGCAATAGGATATAGAAGTGAAAGTGCTTGACTTAATTTGTACTTTTCTCAGCACTGGGGAGTTTCTGAACCATGATCTACCCAAATATATAAGAACCAATACCAATGCTATGTTTACCGAACCAAAAACAGCAACCAAATACAAGGGCATCACCAGTTGCAACAGCATGTTTTATAATTTCTGATTTTCATCTATCTCTGTGATTTGATCTGATTCAAATAAAATGATTAATTGACAAAGAGCAGTGAGAAGAATCTTGGACAAAAAAGTGTTAATTGTTCATCTTTATTGCATGATATAATTTCAAATGTGGCAATCAAATAGGTCTTGTTCCATGAAAGGGGAGAAATAGCAAGAGATTTCCTATCCTTGCACAGCTGAACAATCTGCAGACTTCTCTGCATCCAAATGCATATGCCCTTCATTATCCTTACCTCTTTCCAATAAGCGAGTTCGGTATTCTGAAAAACGCAAGGAATCATGGGATATGCTAAAGGTCACGCGCTATAAAGAATAAGTGAACAAAGTGCTGACTGCATAAACTGTATGTAAATTCTTATCTTGATTCATAATTCATGTGTAAAAATATGTTTAATCTGAGGAACTGGGGTGCCAGGTAGCGAGAGAGTGGGTGTAACAGCGATAGAGAGGGGGCAGATGCCAGGGAAGAGCACGTGCAGACCCGCGCCTCATCAATAGCCCGTGTCCCGTGGGCGCTGCCGAGCCGCCGCTGGCCCCCCCACCCCCACTCTCTGGGCATCCCGGACGGGGGGCGGTCGGCGCGGAGGGGCGTCTGCTCCAGACCGGCCCCGTTCCTACTCCCGAGGAACCCTTTCCTTTTCTTCGGTGATGCTGCCCGTCCAGCCGAGCCGCAGCAGCACCCCGCACGCACACCACGCTGGCGCTGAGTAGATTGTCTGGCCGACACCCCCGCCCCACCCAGCGGCCGGCCAACCTCCCTGGCGCCAGCGGGGGCAGATGCCAGTGGAGGCATCCCCGGAGAAAAGGAATGGGTGACGTTTCGGGTCGAGACCCTTCTTCGGAGATGGTGCCTGGCCCGCCACGGTGCCCCGTGTGCATCCCCGCCAATGGCCGGAACTCGGCCCTCGCCGCCACCAAACCTCTCCGTCTGAATCACAACATAGGTATGTTACATTACTTACCTTCAGCAGCGCTGTAGTTCTGCCACTGGCCGTGTGGGCGATTTTGGCGCGTTTGAGGGGAGGGGGGGGGGGGGGGGGCGGGGTTAAAATGCGGTTTTCTCCTACCTTGTCCTGGATTATATTTTGGAGTGCAAGCTTTTGCTGAAGAATTGTTCCTACGGCCGTTCTGTGTCTTTTTTTTAAAAAATCGCCCGGCAATTTCAGCTGACAACGGGGACGGATTTCACGTAGGTGACAGGTAAAAGGAAGCCGTTTATTTTTATGTATAAAAGTGTTTCTTAAGATGCCTTTAGTTCACATTTTAAGTTGCGAAGCGGTGATTTAGTCCCCATACGAACCGGCAGTATTTTTCATGCCGATATGGGGGTCTAAATCACTGCAACCGCAATGTTCCAAATGGCCGCGTTCCAGAAAAACCCACTCGCAAGTTGATTTAAATGGCCATTAATTTGCAGGTATTAAACATTAAATTCCTTCCATTTGGCCCAGCGGCGACTCGGCTACACCCGCGATGCTAGAGACCTGCGCCCGACCCCGACCCAGTGGAGCAGCACGAAGCATAAAGCACTCACTTAAACGAAGGTCTGATAAACAAAGATAGACATAGCAGATCCGCTCCCTCCAATGTTTATCTCCAGTGACCTATAGCCTGGGCATGCACAGTCGGAATACCGAAAACCAACCTCTTCCCATACTCACTCTCTTATTATAACCAACATTTAAATAATCTCCTGTATTGAAAGAGGAAATCAAGCATTTGTAATCTTCTGGCAAACATGTGCTGAACTAATTCAGTTTCTACTTTAAATTCATATTCTATCCTTGGATGTACATTTCTATTATAGAGGGGTTGTACGTAAGGTCACTGGGTCATAGGGCTTGACGAACGGAGCCGCTCAATCCATGTGGAGGACATCCGTCACTTCCGGTATATGTTATTAATGCAAGAAACGCGTTCTTTCCTACCTGTTAAAAACCTCCAAAATGTTGAATTTTTGCGCTGAAAAATATTGTGGAAGTCAGGGTAAGTGTGAGAGACATGTATCCAACTTCAGAATTCCAAAAGTGAAGCGAAATGAAGGTAAAGAGAAGCGAGAGCTGAAGGGACAACAACAGCTAAAGTGCTTGGTAAACATTGGCTGTGCAGATATTGGAGTTGAAAATATTGTGAATATAAAAACCCACTTGAGAACCATGGGCGATTTAAAAAAATTACAGCCAGATTTATCACTTCTGAAACTTTTTAGATGCCAAAAGAATCAAGAAAAAACACAAATGATGCCTTAGTTGATGAAATGCAGTGAGCAAACGGCCAATGTTCACCAAGCACTTTGGCTGTTGTTGCCCCTTCAGCTCTCACTTCTATCTACCGTCGTTTCTCCTCATTTTTGGAATTCTGACGTAGGCTAAATGTCTCACACGCTTATCCCGATTTCCATCATTATTTACAGCGCAAAAATTGACAATTTCAGCGGGTTTTAACAGGCCCGCTACGCTGGAAACAATGATAAGTGCCTACCTGTAGTTCATCGCGTGTACTCCACTTGGCATAGCGTAGCAACAGTACAGGTCATGGGTCATGACCCGACTGCCGTGAAACCTCCCTATAACTTCCTATAAGCTTCCCACCAGCTGTATTTCTACAATTCTATCGAGAAATCTTAGTACATACAGTACATCTATATTAGAAGAATCTGTGTAATGAATCAGCACTCATTTTGTAATTCCACTTTCTTTTATCAGGTTTTTCACTTGATGATATGCTTCCAATCTTAAAAAAATCCAAATTCCAGAATATTGATTATCTGTGCATTGATGTAAAAGGTGCAACACAAACTACCCTAACTGATCTGAAGAAAGAATTCATAAAGAAGCGTGATAGAAAACTACGTGCCATCAGGAAGGAGTTGAAAAATAAATTGGGCGTGAATGATTCTAAATTTATCATGAGGTTCATTGATAATGCTTTAAATAAAGCTGGTAAAAATCAAGGAAGGAGCTGCACGAGAACCAGAGAA
This sequence comes from Leucoraja erinaceus, assembly GCF_028641065.1. Classification (NCBI taxonomy): domain Eukaryota; kingdom Metazoa; phylum Chordata; class Chondrichthyes; order Rajiformes; family Rajidae; genus Leucoraja; species Leucoraja erinaceus. The sequence goes on along the minus strand of NC_073392.1, from coordinate 27,281,540 downwards.
CAAACAGGTAAGAGAAACACAACCATTACTGGTTTTGGTTGGCTAATGCATGTTACATTATATTAATTGTCGAGTTGCTTTAAATTATAACATTGCAACGTTACAAAGCTCAGGTGTCTATTGTTGAAGGCACTATATTCTTTGATGTACATTAGAATGTATCAGCAAAGTGATGGTTAAGCGGCTACGGTAATAATTACAGGCAGAGACACCTGCAAAACATGTGGTTTACTGATTCTGCTATAGAAATAATAGTAGTAAATAAAAGGATGTATTTTAATCTATTGGCTTTGTATTGACGTTTTGAAGACCAATATAATTAATCTCACTTCTGCACTCTGTTGCCATATCACATAATTTTAAGTGATTTTAGCCTTTTGTAGTTATCAACATGTCCTAACCATTAGTTCTGTCTGAAGAAATTTTCTTCATGTCAGGTTCAGTCTGCAGTTACTGGAAATCTGTTTCCTCTGGTTAGTGTCCTTTAAACCATGGAAATAATGTCTCTGCATTTTATCTAAAGCATTAATGATTTTATTTTTTTCCTATCTATTCTTGGCTTTCATTGATCTGATGAGAACAAATTAATTCTCTCCAATCTATTTATATTACTGTCATTCCTCATAGAAACATAGAAAATAGATGCAGGAGTAGGCCATTCGGCCCTTCGAGCCTGCATCGCCATTCAATATGATCATGGCTGATCATCCAACTCAGTGCATTAATCCAGTACATTAATCCCAAATCCTCTTCAAAACTTCATTTTCCTTCCTAAAGTGTACTGCCTAGAATTGGACACAATAGCCAGTTATGACTGAGCTAGTGTTTTAAAATTCTTGACCTTTGGACTCAATGGTTCCGTTTATGACATCAAGGAACCAATAACAATATTTTAACCCCTCTGTAATTTGCAATTGAAATCTTATCCCAAGCTAAGGTCATTAACAAGTATCCAAACAATAGAGATCTCATTTCACTACTCTGTAGACTGCACGATATACCTTCTATACACTATTCACTGCAAAACTTGGTTTCTTTCACATCTGCTCAGCTGCTTCCACATGATTGTTCTGTGCAACATTGATAAGCTATGGAGCAGTTACATGCTAATGTTATTTTGATAGCATTTCCCAACCTGCAATCATGAACCGCTGACCATAGTAACGGATATGTAGGAATTTAATTATATAAAGTTCACTTTCAAGTCAAACATCATGCTGACTTTGGAAAATATTGCTATGTCTTTTTCAAATTCCTGAAACCTCCCAGCAGTACTGTGGGAGCGCCTTCATCACATAGAATGCAATGATTCAAAAGGTGTCTCGCTACTACTCTCTCAAGGCAAATATATAGCTAACAAATCCTGGCCCCTCCAACGATGTCTAAATCTCCTGATGTAATTAAAAAACACAGACACGTACATTTTCAACCTCTCACTGCCTTGTCAAAACAGCTAACGTTGGACACAAGGAATTGCAGATGTTGGTTTACAGAAAAAAACCAAAGTGCTGAAATAACTCAGTGGGTAGTTAACTGGCTTGATCGCATCCCCTCCCATTGTAGATCTTTATGGATTCTGACATCAAGCAAGGTCTAGCCAGCAACAAGAATGCTGTCATAGCTGAGAGTGGTCCCTCCTGTCCCTAAACAAAAAAACAAAAATATGTACTAGACGTTGAGTAGGAGACTATAATAATATGGAGTCAATGCATATTCTGCTTGTTGCACCCAAATGGTACTGATGAATTTAGCACGAGAACAAACTACTTTGTTGGGTTTTCATAAATTCTGAACTAAAATTGCAGGGAAGAAGAGAAAGAAAATCCAGCACAAAACATTAAGAAAACCAGAAGACTCTTGTATGGTTGAGATTCCAGGGAGGACAATGCAGCAGCCACAATCTTTTCTGGAGGTGAAACACCCATCGGATTCCCAAGCAGAAGAGCTGGAGGCAAGTTATAAGCCTCCTTTGAAGCAAATGAAAATCTTGAACTACAGCAAACAGAAGAAAGTGTTTGAGAAAATACAACCCACAGTATCCACAGTACAAGCCACAGATGCAGCCCAGCCAAAATCCAAGGAGAAGAATGTGAAAACAAAAGGGAAACAAAGTAAGTTTTATTTTACTTGAAGCCATTTTCATGAAACATTGAGTTGTCAGGTGAGAACAGAAATCTAGACCATGAAAGAAGAAGTAATCCTTGGATAATTCCTCTTCAATTTCCTCAACTAGTATGTCACTTTGAACTTAATTAATGCAAATAAGATACCTACTGTATCAAAGCGAGGATATCATTAGGGGTGACCTTATAGATAGAGGTCTTGAGAGGTTTAAAGAGAGAGGTGCTTGGTAAAGTCAATCTAAGCTTTTAAAGAAAGTTGAAAGGCTTTTATGCATTTGATAAGGTCAACATGGGAAGATTTTCCACATGTGGGACTCTAAAGATAGTTACTAATAAATCAAATAAAAAATTCAGGGGAATCCTTTTTTCGTCTAGGGAGTAGTTGGATTGTGGAATCTACTGTGTAGAACAGTTGCGGTGAAAAGCACAGTTACACTTAAGAAGAAGCTAAAGAAAAAATGTGGGTGGATGAGTAGAATAATATGATGATGAAGAAGTAAGTAATATAAAAAGTGAGAGACTATTATATAGGGCAGTAAAAATTTCTACTGAATAACATTATTATATCAGAATTAAAATTATTTGTTTTATTCACTCAGGCAATCTTACACATCCTATAATACAATTATTGTGGTATGTTACTGAAACATAGGTTGCTAGATTGTAAATTTGACACCAATGATGCTGCTTTCACAGAGAGAAATAGATCATCAGTTGTAAACAATTTCATTTTCATGAATCTTAAATAGGATTCATAATTTAAGTTGCCAAACTTGGATTCCAGTCACAAGCAGCTATCAATTTAAAATTATTCCTAATTCATGGAGCAATGAAGTTTGAGAAATATATTTACTTGAGATTTTCTGGATATGGAATTACTGAGTGGGAGATTGCTGCAAGGGAGACACAAAGTGCTACAATAACTCAGCAGGTCAGGCAGCATCTCTGGAGAACATGGATAGGTTATGTTTCGTGTTGGGACCTCCCTTCAGACTTCAATCTATCCATATTTTCAAGAAATACTACCTGACCCACTGGGTTACTCCAGCATTTTGTGTCTTTTTTTTTGTAAACCAGCACCTGCAATTCCTTGTTTCTACTCCTTGCAAGGGAGAATTTTTTATTTTTTTTAAACAAAGTAATTTAAAATTCATGGGAATATAGCAGATCAGTGGGATTTACTTTGCATTCTAGTAGCCAAGACCACGGTTCCAACATGAAGAGTTGAATGGGTCTTTATTCTTTGCTGTAAACTGCTACTATATGAAACATCACATAACTCATTCTGTGATAAACATTCTGGAAGATTTTGAGGACACAAACATTTTTATTCATACTAGCGGTGAGGCAAATAATATTATGTAGATTTAGTTTAATTGAATAGCCTTATATATAATAGGATTATATAGTGATTTCATGCAATAACATACATTCAGATTTCAGATTTTGTGTGAGTAATGGTCAAATATATATGGATATAATTGAAAATAATGTATAGACTTGTGCTGTAGATTCACTATTCTGTGACGATTGTGTGAATACAGTCCAGAATAATAGAATGAGAGGTTTTAAAGGCAAGGCAAAATAGTTTTATTTTGTGTAGGAGGTGGATCTACATCACAAAACAACATGAAAAATCAAAACTTGGTAAAATACTTCCTTTGTTCACTGATGTCAAACCTTGATATGGATACGTTAATCTGCCTTGTAAAATGCTTTTGAAATTTAGTTTTGAAACCAATTGAGCTAAATTTCAGAAAAGAAGTCTAACATGCAGCCTGTACAATATATTCACATTTAGTGTGAATAACTGAGGATGTGTTTCTTTACCAAATTGTGACGAAGACAGAAGAACATCACTACCGGGGAAAGGCAAAGGACCTAGGGCAGTGTGCCCTCGATTATGTATGAGATTAGAGCATGTCAAGAAAATGAACGGCAGATGTCAGGTTGATAATGCAAATAGAATTCAGTCTGACTATAAAAAAGATCAGAAGGGGAATGGCAAAGGAAATAAAAAGTGAAGACAAAATATGAGGGTAGACAAATAGAAATAAAAGGGAACCCAATCTTCTGGCAGCACATAAATCGTAAACAGGTGCTACGAGTGAATGGAACTGATTGAGGACCTATTTAGGAAAAGGGGAGGTGCAACGAGACCTGGGTGTGTTTGTACATCAGTCACTGAAAGTAAGCATGCAGGTACAGCGGGCAGTGAAGAAAGCTAATGGCATGTTGGCCTCCATTGCGAGAGGATTTGAGTTTAGGAGCAAGGAAGTCCTACTGCAGTTGTACAGGGCCCTGGTGAGACCGCACCTGGAGCATTATATGCAATTTTGATCTCCTAATTTGAGGAAGGACATTATTACTAATGAGGGAGTGAAGCGTAGGTTCATCAGGTTAATTCCCGTGTCGGCGGGACTGACATATGATGAAAGAATGGGTCGATTGGGCTTGTATTCACTGGAGTTTAGAAGGATGAGAGGGAATCTTATAGAAAACTATAAAATTCTTAAAGGATTGGACAGGCTAGATGCAGGGAAATGTTCCCCATATTGGGGGAGTCCAGACCAGGAATCACAGATTAAGAATAAGGGGTAGGCCATTTAGGACTGAGACGAGGAAACACTCCTTCACCCAGAGAGTTGTGAATCTGTGGAATTCTCTGCCACAGAAGGCAGTGGAGGGCAATCCACCGGATGTTTTCAAGAGAGAGATAAAGCTCTTAGGGCTAAAAAATCAAGGGATATGGGGAAAAAGCAGGAATGGGGAACTGATTTTAGATGATCAACCATGATCATATTGAATGGCGGTGCTGGCTCGAAGGGCCGAATGGCCTACTCCTGCACCTATTTTTCTATGTTTCTATGTTTTTATTTATGAAGCAGAGATCAGGACTGACATATTAATGATACATCTGCTGTCACAGTTATTGTAAAAGGGTAAAATAATGAGGAGTCACGGGAAAGACAGATTTACTTAAGGCTTATATCACCAGACAGACAGAGCACATCCCGTTGCTGAAGAAAGTAAGAGTGAGATTATGGAGATTCTCATCATAACTGTGGCACAGTGGCACAGCTGGTAGAGCTCATGTCTCAAAACACTAGAGACCGTGTTCAATCCTGACCTCGGGTCAGTGAGGATCTTGCAAGTTCCTCCGGTTGCTCCGGTTTCCTCTCACATCCGAAAGACGTGTGGGTTTGTTAGTTAATTGGCCTCTAAATTGTCCTTAGTATGTAGGGAGTGGATGAGAAAGTTGGATAACATGGAACTATTGTGGATAGGTGATGGATGGTCAGCGTGGACTCGGTGGGCCGAAAGGCCTGTTACCATGGTGTTCCCATGCCATATGGAAAATAGTAATATTTAAGGACACTAACAGTCACATGGATAAATATGAATTAACTTATAGATTGGTTAAAAAAAAATCAAATAACTGAAGAGATGAACGAGCGAACATCCTAAACACCACATGATGAACTTCACAGCAAGATTGAAGGCATGGAATAAAATAAAAGGCTACATAGATAAGAAAATGGTTTAGGGTCAGGAAACAGAATGTTATTATGAGCATTTGATTATTAGCCTGAGTGAAATTATACCATGACGTTCCATCGGGTTGTTCCAGCGAATAATTCCACAATTTGCAGTCAACTCATGACTTAAGGCAGCACAGTGGTGCAGCTGGTAGAGCTGCTGTCTCACAGTGCCTGAGACCCAGGTTTGATTCTGACCCCAGATGCTGTCTGTGTAAAGTTTGCATGATTTCCCTGTCACTGCATGGGTTTCCTCCAGGTATTCTGGTTCATAAAGATCTGTTCCGCCTGGTCCGCCAAAGTAGACTTTCCATGAAGGATGAGCATGGCCCACAGGTTGAACTGGACGACATGTTAGCAGTTGCAAGGGTATACTATAGCTATACTGCATACTCTATTCTGCATTCTGGTTATTTATCTTTTACACCATTTGATATACTCATGTATGCTATTATTTACAGAGACTCGGAGATAACATGTGGAAAAAAGCCCATCGGCTCATTGAGTGCACGCCGACCAGTGATCATCTGTTCACTCTAGTTCTATGTTATCCTGTTTTCACATTTTATACACTAGGGGAAATTTATAATGAACCTACAAAATCGCACGTATTTAGAATATGGGAGGAAACTGGAGCACCTGAAGGAAACCCACGCTGTGCTGGGGAGAACGTACACACTCCGCACAGACAGCACCTGAAGTCAGTATTGAACCGGGGTCACTGTGTGTTGTGTGGCAGCAGCTCTGCCACTGTGATGTCCTATTTGCTGATAGCGACCACATATTTATCACGGATAGAAACATAGAAAATAGGTGCAGGAGTAGGCCATTCGGCCCTTCGAGCCTGCACCGCCATTCAATATGATCATGGCTGATCATCCAACTCAGTATCCTGTTCCTGCCTTCTCTCCATACCCCCTGATCCCTTTAGCCACAAGGGCCACATAACTCCCTCTTAAATATAGCCAATGAACTGGCCTCAACTACCTTCTGCGGCAGAGAATTCCAGAGATTCGCCACTCTCTGTGTGAAAAAAAGTTTTCTTCATCTCGGTCCTAAAAGATTTCCCCCTTATCCTTAAACTGTGACCCCTTGTTCTGGACTTCCCTAACATCGGGACCAATCTTCCTGCATCTAGCCTGTCCAACCCCTTAAGAATTTTGTAAGTTTTTATAAGATCCCCCCTCAATCTTCTAAATTCTAGCGAGTACAAACCAAGTCTATCCAGTCTTTCTTCATATGAAAGTCCTGACATCCCAGGAATCAGTCTGGTGAACCTTCTCTGTACTCCCTCTATGGCAAGGATGTCTTTCCTCAGATTAGGAGACCAAAACTGTATGCAATACTCCAGGTGCGGTCTCACCAAGACCCTGTACAACTGCAGTGGAACCTCCCTGCTCCTATACTCAAAATGGGATGGGCTGGGATGTCCATTCCCAGCACATACATTCCACATCAGAAGGCCTCGTGCCATTTCTATTTAACTTTGGTTCTTTCCCTGAATGCTGAGTATTTGCAATATTCACAGACTCAACTTCCCTGTTCATTCAGATCAAGATTTGCAAAACGGCATTTAACCACCGATGTCTTGATTCTCACTTGATATCTGCTTAACGCTAATACTTCCCACAGAATACAAATACAATCATAAATAGTGTCTGATTCTTGCAAAGCAACTTTGCATCCAAACTTTTTTAGAATTTTTTAGACTACCTGTTTTGAAATATTCTCAATTGATTTAATTATTTTAAATGCCCTGCTGCCTTTCTAGGATTCAAATACACAATGGAATTCTGATTGCTAGTTCAGAAACTTAACTACCAAATCGCCATTTCTCATCTCAATCCACTGGAATATTAAGTGTCTTTAATTCATAGAAGATTATTTGCATCTCACTTGCCTCGCTACATGAAAAATCAAATATCTTCCATTCTTTCTGCTTTATATTTTCATTGGGTATTTCATTTTAATTTGTTCCTAATTTTTTTTCCATTAACCTTCTCTATTTTTGCAAAACTTGGCATCCTGCTTAAATATTCAGTACTTTTTATTCTATCAGCCAGTAGAAACTGTATGATAGTGTGGCATTTCTTACCAAGGTCTACGTCCACCTTTGATGTGAGCACAAAGCGAAGCTGGATTAGTCCATACTGGCTCTTGAGTCTGTTCTGACAATCAATAAGATTATTACTTTCCTGTCCAATCCCCATATCTCTTGATCCCTTTGTGTTTGATCTTAGTATTGAGTGTATTCAATGATTGAGCATGTCCAGTTCCTGATGGAAAAGAATTCCTAAGATTCATAGCCCTTTGAAGAAAGAATGTTTTCCTTATCTCAGTCCAAAGTGATTGACTCTTTGTGTGAGACAATGTTATAGCAGTTTATTAAAGACAAATTGCCCGCAACCATTTCAGAACAAAGGCAAGCAAATAACAAAGTAGTGTGCTACATGAATCTTGAAATTAATTAGCTTCACTAAAACAGCATATATAGTATAACACTATATTGATTTTAATCTAGAGTCCATGAACCTGTCTGCATCTGCTGCAAAAGTAACATCAATATCAGTATCAAGAAGTCAATGTTTTGTTATTCAACCATCAGTTGCTTCTGTGCTTCTTTTTCCGATGTATGTGCATCATTCTATTGTTAAAACCCCTGTCTCACGGTGCGAGTCCACCCACGAGTGATCCCGAGTTTAAAACAAATCAAACTCGTGGTAATCACGTAGAAATAACGTAATGGGAACGTCGGAACTCGTAACGCTAACGGCAGGTACTCGGGAAACTTGTTAACTCGTGAAAATCTTTCAACATGATGAAAGATTTCCACGAGTCAAATTTACTCTTGAATTTTGAATACATTTTAAACTTTTAAACTCGTTGTAAGAACGTAGTAGCCCGTGAGTTTACCGTAGTGACTCGTGAGTCTACCGTGGGCACTCTTTAACTCAGCGGGACAGGCAGCATCTCTGGAGAGAAGGAATGGGTGACGGGATGACGTTTCCAAAATTCTGCGGCGTCTTTGTGATATTCCAGCATTGTGTGTTCATTTTTTGTCAACCAGCATCTGCCCTTTCTTGTGTATGACATTATTTGTACTCGTGGAAATCTTTCATCATGTTGTTTAATACAATCATCCCCTCCAAGCTGGTTACCAAGCTCGCAGAACTGGGTGTCTGCGCAGCCCTCTGCAATTGGATCCCTGACTTCCTCATTCACAGACCACAGTCTGTTCGTATTGGTGGAACTGTGTCAGCCTCGATAACAATCAGCACGGAAGCACCTCAAGGCTGCGTGCTCAGCCCCCTGCTGTACTCTATACTCATGACTGTGTAGCCGGTCATAGTGCAAACTCCATCATCAAGTTTGCTGACGACACCACTGTTGTGGGACTTATCACTGATGGAGATGAGTCAGAGTATAAAGGAGAGATCGACCGACTGACCAAATGGTGCCAGCACAATAACCTGGCTTCAACACCAGCAAAACCAAGGAACTGATTGTGGACTTTAGAAGGGGTAGAATGGGGACCTACAGTTCCGCTTATATCAATGGGTCAATTGTGGAAAGGGTCAAGAGCTTCAAATTCCTGGGCGTGCGCATCTCTGAAGATCTCTCCTGGTCCGAGAACACTGATGCAATCATAAAGAAAGCACATCAGCGCCTCTACATCCTGAGAAGATTACGGAGAGTCGGTATGTCAAGGAGGACTCTCTTGAACTTCTACAGGTGCACAGTAGAGAGCATGCTGACCGGTTGCATCATGGCTTGGTTCGGCAACTTGAGCACCCAGGAGCGCGAAAGGCTGCAAAAAGTAGTAAACACTGCCCAGTCCATCATCGGCTCGGACTTCCCTACCATCGAGGGGATCTATCGCAGTCGCTGCCTCAAAGAGGCTGGGGGCATCATCAAGGACCCACACCATCCTGGCCACACATTCATCTCCCCACTACCTTCAGGTAGAAGGTACAGGAGCCTTAAATCTGCAACATCCAGGTTTAGGAATAGCTACTTCCCCACAGCCATCAGGCTTTTAAACTAAACTCAAACAAAACTCTGAACATTAATAGCCCATTGCACTTTATCTGTTTATTTATTTATGTGTGTGTATATATATATATATATTCAATGGTATATGGACACACTGATCTGTTCTGTATTCATGCCTACTATATTCTGTTGTGCTGAAGCAAAGCAAGAATTTCATTGTCCTATCTGGGACACATGACAATAAACTCTCTTGATTCTTGATTCTTGGAGTTCTTTGTTCTTTTCTGCCTCGTGTATAGATTGTGGGATACTAAGGCATTCAATGGATGTACAGTGAATGCAGGAAAATGACACAGAGGGTATATGATTAGCTATGATCTAATTGAATGGCAAATCGACAGGAGCCAAGTTGTTACTCCTGCTTTTATTTCCTGCATTCAGTCAAGATTAGCTTGAACAAAACTCAACTGAGTCTTTTAGAATGAGTAATTCATTAGGTGTATAACTGCCATAGAACTTTTTGTTCTGTGATTAAGGTAGAAGTCTACCAACTGATATTTCCTTATCAATTTCTGGCATTCTTACATTGATTTCTTCAGTGTTCTTTTAATAATTGTCATAAAGTCGCATCACTTATTCTGGATCATATAAAGTTGTGCTTAACACCACCATTTTTCATTAAATCTTCACCCATAAAAATAATCAACGCAAGGCTTCTTGTCTAAGATTATCTCTTCTGGTGAACTGTGATACAAGAAAATAGATTATTTTTTTTCCAAAGTACGCTCTTTTGTATTAGAAGATCTGTCAAGTTTTGCCTCAATCCATTTTGAGTCCATATGTTTGAGTACTAAAGAGCCATCAATCTCTTTCTAAAAATAATCAATATGTACTTTTTGTAAAGGTCACATTGGCTATTTCCAACTCCACTAGTTAGGTGTACAATTCTGAAAAATAAATATATTTCTCAATTATTTCCTCAATATCTCTCAGTTTGAGGTAACAGGTAAAACCCTGACTTTTGTCTTGATGCTCTTAATTCCTAAATGTTCACTTTGAGGTTATTTGAAAATATGTCCCATTTAACACAACCTTGTCAACAACTCGTATTGTTGGTGTCTTCATCTGGACATTTGACTGGTCCAGTTTATGGTTTTTAATGATTTTTCACTGACCTATTTCTAGAATTGCATTTTTCTGCTCTTTTTGCTGATCCTTCATGCTGTAACTGGAAAATATCTTGCACCACTTTCAATGTAAAACCCATGCTTTAAGATCCTGTGACTGACAACTGCAATTCCATTTTGTTTGTAGCTTCTATATTTGTGTTATGACCAAAAAATGGCCCATCTCTGCAAACTCCACCAGGTTTGAATTACTGATTGCCAGAATTACTGATTTAGGACCAAGAGTTACTAATGAAGGTTTATGATCTGTGACTGAGGTCAAATGTCTGTCCAAAAGGAGATGATGAAACCTTTCATACTCTTTATCAACGAGCATTTTTTTCCTTTTTTTGTCAATATAAGTAATGCCAATGCAATTGCTTTCTCTTGAATGTCATCTGTGGTGTGACTAATTTCAGCTCCTGCTTCATAGTGGAAAGCTCCACATATGTTTCATAATGAAGAAGTAAAGACACATTTTCCATGTTCTTTTAAAATAAATCATTTGTCATATTCTTTCCTTCAATTCATTTCTTATTGTCCAGAAGCGGACATTGATGAAATGGCATTAGTGTTGTTCAAGATCTTACAAAAGGATGGCACACTATTGGACCATTCTAGAAATTATCTAAGTTGAGTCCAGGAAGTGCAGACGTTGAAAGCTTGTGTGGAACACAAAGTGCTGGAGAAACTGAGCGTGTTGAGCCGCATCTCTGGAGAACAAGGATAGGTGACACTGATCAATCTAAAGAAGGGTCCCAAACTGAAATGTCACCTATCCATGTCCTATAGTGATGCTGCCTGGTCCGCCAGCACTTTGTACTCTACCTTAAAAACAATCTAACCTCAGCAATGCTTCTGGGTTTCTTCACCTTCCACCTTCACAATTGTTGCTACTTTTTTTATTTCAATCCACTGGCATTATTTTAACATAAACTACTTTCTGTATAAATATCTTTTGAACTTTACATTATATTTACATTGTCATCTGAGCATTTCTTTAGTATTTGAAAATGTTCTTAGGCATTTGCAACTTCTGGTACATTATCATGGTTGCCTAGAAACCGATCTATACAGTCTACTATTTTGTCCAAGAGACATTTACAGTGATTATTTTGTACTATAATATAATTTCATATTGAAGCAAAGACATTTTTCTCATTTGTTAAATACTTCTGACTCAACTGCTTTGTCAAGTGCTTTCTTCGGTTTCACCTTGTATTTTCTGTATAGTTTTACAACCACATCTGCTTCAGCGCTACAATAGCTGGCATTACCCATTCATTATAATCTAACCAGAATTTCATTGTGATCTAAATTTATCAACCTTTTGTCCACTTTAGTTTAGTTTAGAGATACAGCGAGGGAAACAGGCCCTTCAGCCCACCAAGTCCACACCAACCAGCGATCCACACATTAACACGATCCTACCTACACACACTAGGGACAATTTACACTTATACCAAGCCAATTTACCTACATGCCTGTACATCTTTGGAGTGTGGGAGGAAACCAAAGATCTCAGAAAAAAACCCATGCGGTCATGGGGAGAACGTGCAAACTCCGTGCAGACAGTACCCATAGTTGGGATTGAACCCAGGTTTCAGGTGCTGCAAGCGCTGTAAGGCAGCAACTCTACCGCTGTGCCACCGTGCAAAGTAATATTTTATATCTGCCTTTGAATATATACTCTAAAATATCTAGAACATAGAACAGTACAGAACAGGAACAGGCCCTTTGGCCCACCATATATGTGCCGATCATAATGCAAATTAAAACTAGACATGTCTGCTTGTTCGCAATCTGTATATGTTTATTTGCTGCTTGTTCATGTGTCTGCCTACATTGCTTCTTAAATGTTGTGTTCTACCACCTCCCCTGGCAGTATGTTCTAGGCACCTACCATTCCCCATGTAAAAAAGCATTTACCTCGCCTATCTCCTTTAAATATTTTCCCTCTCACCCTTAACCTTATGCCTTCTAGTGTTTGTTATTTCCACCCTGGGAAAAATAATCTGACCAGCTACCCAGTCTAGGTTTCTCATATAATTTTTATAAACTTCCATCTGGTCACCCCTCAGACAAAATAATCCAAGTTTGCCCAACCTTTCCTTATAACTAATACCAAACTCCAAACCAGGGAGCAACTTGGTGAACCTCTTCAGCATCCTATCCAAAGCCTCCACACATTTCCTATCCTTGTCTTTTAATCTGTCATAATCATTATCATTCTCGAACTTGACCGCACATCTCGCCAATAATATATCCGCTGATTCTGAAAATCAGCGTCGAGCAGTTCTCTCCAGTCTGGTTTCAACTTTCTGAGCCAGTTCCTGCCCAATGCCATTTGATTACAATGTCAGTTACAATATTTTAGTATTTCTATCTGATGTCTTTGTGATGTACAGAGCATTTCATTCAGCCTGTAGCCTTCAATATTTTGCCTGAATGCTTTCCAGTTTGCTGTATTCTTCATTAGTGGTGCATGGCTGAACTTCTTTAATAGGTAATATTTCCCATAATTAAACAATCCGCTGCTATACCATTGCACTGACCATTTATCTGTGCTTTTGATTTGAAGTTATTTTGCTTTCCACCACGGAAAGCATAAATGTTTTGTAAGCTAAGTTCCATTGTTCCTGAGCATGTTGAGTCACATACAAAAAGTAATCCTCCGTCAGTTTCGCCACCTCCAACGTGACCCCACTACTCGCCACATCTTCCCATCTCCCCCCATATCTGCCTTCCGCAAAGACCGCTCCCTCCATAACTCCCTTGTCAATTCTTCCCTTCCCTCTCGGTCCACCCCCTCCGCGGGCACTTTCCCTTGCAACCGCAAGAGATGCAACACTTGTCCCTTTACCTCCCCCCTCGACTCCGTTCAAGGACCCAAGCAATCGTTCCAGGTGCGACAGAGGTTTACCTGCATCTCTTCCAACCTCATCTATTGCGTCCGCTGCTCTAGATGTCAGCAGATCTATATCGGTGAGACCAAGCGGAGGTTGGGCGATCGTTTCGCCGAACACCTCCGCTCGGTCCGCAATACCCAAGCTGACCTCCCGGTGGCTCAGCACTTCAACTCCCCCTCCCACTCCGTCTCCGACCTCTCTGTCCTGGGTCTCCTCCATGGCCACAGCGAGCAGCACCGGAAATTGGAGGAACAGCACCTCATATTCCGTTTGGGGAGTCTGCACCCTGGGGGCATGAACATCGAATTCTCCCAATTTTGTTAGTCCTTGCTGTCTCCTCCCCTTCCTCAGCCCCCCTGCTGTCTCCTCCCACCCTCCAGCCTTCTGGCTACTCCTCCTTTTCCCTTTCTTGTCCCCACCCACCCCCGCCCCCGATCAGTCTGAAGAAGGGTTTC